>NC_090444.1:660448596-661049849 GCF_031143425.1 Pleurodeles waltl | reverse complement strand
CTGCGGGGTATGTCGAGGATGAGGCGGGCCGAGGCGTTTTGAATGCGTTGCAGGCGATTTTGGAGTTTGGCTGTGGTCCCGGCGTAGAGGGTGTTGCCGTAGTCCAGGCGGCTCGTGACGAGGGCGTGGGTCACGGTTTTTCTGGTGTCGGCGGGGATCCAGCGGAAGATCTTGCGGAGCATGCGGAGGGTGAGGAAGCAGGCGGAGGACACGGCATTGACTTGCTTGGTCATGGTGAGAAGAGGGTCCAAGATGAAGCCAAGGTTGCGGGCGTGGTCTGTGGGGGTCGGTGCGGTGCCGAGGGCTGTGGGCCACCAGGAGTCATCCCAGGCGGACGGGGTGTTGCCGAGGATGAGGACTTCCGTTTTTTCAGAGTTCAGCTTTAGGCGGCTGAGCCTCATCCAATCTGCGACGTCCTTCATACCCTCTTGTAGGTTGGTCTTGGCGCTGGCGGGGTCCTTAGTGAGGGAGAGTATAAGTTGCGTGTCGTCGGCGTAGGAGGTGATGATGATGTCATGCTTGCGTACGATGTTGGCGAGGGGGCTCATGTAGACATTGAAGAGTGTCGGGCTGAGTGATGAGCCTTGGGGTACGCCGCAGATGATCTCGGTGGGCTCTGAGCGAAACGGAGGGAGGTAAACTCTTTGGGAACGGTTTGAGAGGAAGGAGGCGATCCAGTCCAGGGCCAGGCCTTGGATTCCGGTGGAGCGGAGGCGGGTGATTAGGGTGTGGTGACAGACGGTGTCAAAGGCAGCCGAGAGGTCGAGCAGAATGAGGGCGACTGTTTCACCGTTGTCCATCAGGGTTCTGATTTCGTCAGTGACTGAGATGAGGGCGGTTTCAGTGCTGTGGTTGGTTCGGAATCCGGTTTGTGAGGGGTCGAGCAGGTTGTTGTCTTCCAGGAAGGTGGTCAGCTGTTTGTTGACGGTCTTCTCTATTACTTTGGCTGGGAAAGGCAGAAGAGAGATGGGGCGGAAGTTTTTCAGGTCGCTCGGGTCAGCCGTAGGTTTCTTTAGTAGGGCGTTGACTTCGGCATGTTTCCAGCATTCGGGGAAGGTAGCAGAAGAAAAAGAAGAGTTGATGACGGTCTGGAGGTGTGGGGCGATGATGTCGTCGGCTTTGTTAAAGATGAAGTGCGGGCAGGGGTCCGAAGGGGCGCCGGAGTGGATAGAGTTCATGACGGATTTGGTTTCTTCCGTGTTGATGTGGGACCAGTTGTTGAGGGTGATGGCCGTGGATGCCGGTTCGGTGGTGTTTGGTTGGGTCTGGTGTACGAAGCTGTCGTGGAGGTCGCTAATCTTGCGATGGAAGAAAGTGGCGAGGGATTCGCACAGATCCTGTGAGGGTGTGACGGCGTTGGCGTTGGCGCTGGGGTTGGAGAACTCCTTGACGATGCTGAAGAGTTCTCTGCTGTTGTGTCTGTTTTTGTCCAGTCTGTCGGTGAAAAAGTTCCTTTTGGTGGCGCGGATCAGGTGGTGGTGTTCGCGGGTAGCGTTCTTGAGGGCGGTCATGTTGTCAGCGGTGCGGTCCTTGCGCCAGGCTTTCTCAAGGGCGCGACAAGTGTTCTTTGATTCTTTGAGGGTGTCAGAGAACCAGAGAGGTTTTTTGGTGTTGGTCTGTCGATGCATGCGTTGGAGGAGGAGCAAGGATGTCTGCGCAGTTGGAGATCCAGTTTGTGAGGTTGAGGGCTGCGTCGTTGGGGTCGGTGGTGAGGGTGGGTTGGTTGGCGGCGAGTGCGGAGAAGAGTTGCTCTTCGGGTACACATGCTCTTCGAGTACACATGTCAGAGAAAATATATTGCAGCTCAGCACCTTACATGCAGTCAGTCACATCCCACAACACACACATGGGGAAATGAACACATTATACCACCACTGATATACAAATCAGAAGGACCATATATACAAAAAAACATGATTATATACAAGACCTCACCACTTTCCATGTCAGTATCACCAGCCACCGGTCCAGCTGCCTCCTTTTCTTGCTCAGCTAGTAAGGGTTCTGACGTCTCAGAGCTAGATTGTGGAGCATGCAGCTGGCTACTATGATCTGACATACCTTTTGGGGACTGTAGAGGCGGGAACCTCCAGAGATGTGCAGGCACCTGAATCTGGCCTTCAGGAGGCCAAATGCCCTTTCTATTAAATGCCTCATCCTGCCGTAGGCCTCATTAAAACGGTTTTCCCCTTCAGTGGCAGGGTATGGCACTAGAGACAAAAGCCAGAGAAGGTTAGGATAGCCAAAGTCACCTCTGTGCACAGAGGTAAGACCTGTTACAATACAGGTACAGACACAGTGAAGATTTTGATGACATGCGCTATAACAGAGACATACAACCAAAAGCTTACATACCCATAAGCCAAACCCTCTCCCTCTGTAGATGTGTCATCATGTGTGGGACATTGCTGTTCCTCAGAATGTATGTAGGAGTCATGCACAGTGAAAGAAACTTGGCTGCCATCTGAGAGATGTATTGGTCTGCCAGACACACCACCTGCACATTGATGGAGTGATAGATTTTGTGATTCCTATTCACCTTTTCATTGGCACTGGGAGGGCAAGTGTACATGGGTACCATCAATGGCCCCTATCACATGAGGGATGTGTCCCACCTCATAGAAGTCTGGCTTCATATGGGCCAACTCCCCTTGTTGGTAGAACCTGATGTAGCTGACTTTGTGTTTACTAAGCACACAGTACATCCTTCAACACAAGGCTGAACATGGGCTGTGACATCCCGGCTGCCAAGCCCACTGTCATCTGAAAGGAGTCTGTAGCAAGAAAGTGTAGCACTGACAGAACTTGAATTGTGGAGGGATGGCATAAGGATTTCATATGATAGGCAATGGATCTGGAACCAACAGGGTACATAATTTCATGATGGTGTGACGATTCAGATGATAGGCCTGAATTATGTGCCTCTCCTCTAGGTTTGCAAGGTCTACTACCGGATGGTACACTGGTGCATGTCTTATTCTCCTGAGGGCAGGGTATCTAGGATGGAGAGGAGCAATAGCACAATGTGAATTGTACCCCACACATGTTGGCACTACACATCTAACTTGCACACACCTAACACTACCCACGTGGAACACCCTGCTGCCACATACCATATTTGGCATGCTGAAGTGACATGTACTACTCCCTTGATGCACATTGCTGACCCTGATCAATAGTGTCCCCCCAAGACACCTAAATGCCCCCACTCACCCACTCAACAGACTCCAAGCACACACAAGCATACCATGCAGGCACCTCCACCCAAGACACCCACCAAGACACATCTTATGACCGCTCCCTCCACTCCCAAACCCTTTACCCATGACCACTCCTGTGCGCATAACAAACATTTCCTGCATGAGTTTTCCCTGTTCTGCACCGCTCTCCCACCCCATGAGCCCCTCCCCAAGTCCAGCCTTTCCGCCTCCAAGTCCTCCTCTGCCACCCCTGCTAGTGCCTCTGCCCCACTGCAAAAAAGTCAACTCCCCCAAGGCCATTGGGACTCCCTCCCAAGGCCAGACCCAGGGACCCCCACCCAAACCCAAGCCCAAGAAGCCCCCTCCCAAGCCCAAACCCAAACCCAAACCCAAAGACCCCCCTCCCAAGCCCAAACCCCCCTCCATACCCTCCTCGCCACTGAGGTGCCTGTCTGCCCCCTTGATGCCCCTACTCTGTGGAGATCATTTTGCTGCCAAGAGTCAAGTTGGGGCACAGTGGGGTGCCTAATGTTTGTCTGGCATCCTCGGACATTAAACTTGCCTACGGGCAAATTTGTACATAGTTATTTATTTTTATTTATTTTGTTTACTGAATACATCTGGGCCAACTAGATGTTGGCATCCATCGAACACTACTTGTCCTCCCTGTTTTTCTCCGTCAGATTTGTGTTTGTGATCCTTAGTTTGTCTCTGTGACATGTGTGTGTGTTGGCTGTGTGTGCTGTTGTGCATGGCCTGCATGTGTGTGTGAGGCCCTGGCATCAGTCCTGCTGTGATGGGTGTATATGGCTGTGCAAGGCGACCCGGCTGTGTGGGTGTATACTAATGCCTTTCCCTCCAGTGTGTGCTAGGTGTGTACTTTCAGTTGTTGTCTTTGTTGCCGTTGATGTCTCTCGCGTCATTGTACGAGCAGTGGGAGGACTTCAAATTCTGTTTCCATGGTGGCTCCGGTCAGATCTGTGTTCCTTAAGGTGAGTGTTTCCTTTTATATCATCGCTTTCCCCAGGGTTTTGATGGCAGTCCAACTGTGGCAGAAACATGGTCCCTGCCATTCTGAAGGTGCCTTCTGCCGTTCGCGGAGGTCAGACCGCTCTGGCACTACTGGTGCTGTATTGCCTATATTCAGTTGGGATGGCCGCCATGGTCATAGTATGCCAGTGTTCACTGCCAGTCTGTTAGCGGTATGACTGCCGCCGCCAACATGGCTGTCCTGACATTGCCAGACTCATAATGAGACCTCATGTTTCCACCAGACAGATTACGAAGTTGCTCACCGACATGGTCACATCACCATGGAAACCCTGGCGGAAACTAAAAGTATAAATGGAGACTCTCACCTTCAGGAAGCCATACCGGTGTGGAACCGCTACTGGAACCTGAACTACACGTCTTCCCACTGCTTCTGCTTGCCCAACAACTCCGGAACCAGTGCCGACGATGACAGCAGCAACCGTGAGTACACACACTTACCTGCCACTGTCGCACAATGCCAAGGTCACGACGTACAAACAACATACACATCTAGGACAGGTGGCGATGGTGACACATACACGTACTCCTACACTGACACGTACTTTCATACATAGCCACATACACATACGCACACACTCAGTACACATACCACGGCCAACACACACTACCAAAACACCCACTGATGCACAGACACACAGCACTGGCACTGTCAAACACAGCACACAACACCAGCAAAGTTCACAACTACACAACAACCGCAACTACTCATACACACTGTCAACACTACACAACACCCCAACCTGACAATACATCAAACAACACAATGTAACAACACCATTGTACCAATGCACACAATCACACTGCCTTACAATGAGGCAGATACGTCACACCACGCAAACACACCACAAAGCGGTTCAAACATACCAATCACCACATAGAAACACACAGCACCACTACAGAAGGGCACACCACACTCCAAATATCAAATGCCAACACAATCTATACACACAATATCAACATAAACGAATGTCCCAAACACATACATGCCCAGCACACCATACACAGCCATCACTATGGGACAAATGCAAAGCACACACCCACAGAAGCAGGCCAGACACAAATTGTAGTACAACTACCACACACACAAAACACACTCACACACAAAAGAAAGCAGGCAACACCATAACAGCCATGAGGAGTGAAAGGCAGGGCGAATATGGAAGGTTGGAACCAACAACTGATTGGCCCAGATGTATGGGATTAAATAAATAAATAATACGGAGAATAAATAACTATGTACAATACATAAAAGCCCTTAGGCCAGTCCAATTAACAAAAGTGCAACATGCACAGATGGCATGTCTAACTGCCCCAAATTGACTCCTAACTGCTAATTTTCCTCCACTGGTAGGGGCATAAAGGATAAAGGATGCAGGTAGGCACCTCAGGTATTGGGGGGCAGAAGGGGAGTTTGGGACTATGTTCGGGAGGGGGGGTCTTTGGGATTGGGCTTGGGGGGGCTTTGGACATGGTTCAGGGGAGGGCTGGGAACACTTTGAAGGGATCGACTTCTTGGTGGGGTAGAGGCATGCATATTTAGCAGGGGGCAGGGGAGGACTTGGAGGTGGTAGGGCTGAGTAGGGAAACTGATCTTTTGGGGGTCACACAGGGTGGGAGAGGAGTAGGGAAAAGGGACAACTCCAAGAAGAAAAACGTCTTAGACACACTGGGATGGTCATGGCAATAGGGCTTGAGAGTGGAGAGAGAGGAAGTGCTTGTAGGAGGTGACTTGGTGGATGTTTTGGGTGCCTGTGTGTGCGAGGAATGCTTGGGTGCACTGGGTATCTGTTGGGTGGGTGAGTCTGGGCATTTATGTGTCTTGGGAGGAGGGGGGTAGAGGAGCTAGGAGTTGCCATGCTGGATGGGTGACTGTCTTTTGGGGTGGTGGCTGCAGGTATGGTAGATGTGCTGCATGTAGGTGTGTCTGTGTTTGTGGTATCTGCGGATGTAGAGACTGGGGTGGATTTCTGTGGGTCTGCTATTGTGCTGACTGTGGGTAGGATAGGAGTCGTGGCTGTGGTGTCTGCAGGTGCATCCAGTGTTGTGTCTGTGAAGGTGGGTGTGGTGAATGAGTCTGTGCAGGTAGTGGGTGTTGGTGTGTCTTCAGGTGGGTGTTGTTTGTGTGTATGCCATTGGTGGGTCTTGTGGTGCTTGTGTTGGTGTGCAGAACTCTTGGCTGTTGGTGTGGATGCCTGCTTGTCTGTCTGTGTGCTCTGGCTGGGACGGGGAAGTGGGGAGTGGGATTGGGAGGGAAAGATCGAGGGAGAAAGAAGAGAAAAATAAAGGGTAACTGGCTGCTATCAGTGCAGAGGCCAGAGTCTAAAAGGATCTTTGTAGGCCAGTCAGTGCACCACGAATGCCCTTCAAAAATGCATTGCTCTGTTGGACTTGAGTTGCAAGTCACTGGATGGCATTCATAATGATCGACTGAACCACAGAGATAAACCTCAGGAGGCCAATAGCCTCCTCACTGAGGGCAGCAGGGCTGACTGGGGCAGGGGCAGAGGAGCCTGCAACAAAAGAGATGCCCACCGTTCTAGGTGAGTGGGCACGGACAACTGAGTGGGGAGCTACAGGGAGGGCGGTCCACCACCACCAGGAAATGTCCACTGGAGGAAGATTGCAAAGATGATGTGGAAGATCTGCTCTCCCCATGGCATACCCCTCGCCCTGCAGGCCACTGGGTCCCTCGCTGTCGCTGGTTGCAGCACTCTGGGTCCTGTGGCCAGAACCATCCCCACTCACCTGTGCCCCCTCTCCTTCTCTTGCCAATGCTGACGCACACAAATAGAGAGAGAGGGAGGGAGAGATAGAGAGGGAAAGAAAGGGTCATCATATTCATTACATACACCCATGTAGGCATGCACAATTGTAGGTAAACATCTCCAGGCTAGGCAATCTCTGTTGGCATTACACATATCCTACATCATGTCACAACATGTTACAACTATCCACCCCTTCATGTCATCCCTGTAATCCAATTGAACACCTGCAAAGCCATGTCAGCATGCTACACAGGCCCTGCCAGAAGTAGGTATATGAATCATATTCCTGATCATGTTTTTCCATACTCCTATCACCAATTGGAAGAGCAGGTGACTGATCATAACACATCATGCATGTCCTGAAACAATACCTGACCAGTCCATCTCAATTAGCAATGTCCCTTTATAGTGTAGACTACCCCATTCACGGACCACACAGCACCTGCCATACATATCACATGGCTGGATGACCCCCTATACATATATGGCAACATGGGCACTTGAACTGTTAAAGCCAGAACAAGTGGGACTTCCAAACAGGTGACAACTGATGTGTAGAATACGTGTCTGGAGTACAGGCATGGCATGACATGACATTCACACATTCCCAGACGGATATCTGCAGACACAAAGACAGATACACCACATCAGTGCATAAATGCATGTGCAGATATAATGACCTACATGGCACACATGATACTTCCATTGGCAATCACTGAGTGCAGTATCACAACAACAACTCTTCAGGCAGCCACAATTTACATAATTGGCCACCTACCATTCCACCTGACATGTTGCTACAGTACCTGGACTTGACAACATCAGTAAACCTAAATCACTCACACCATACCTGACATGTGATTACCTGTCCCTAACTCCAGACTACACAAATTGCAGATAAAAATGACATGTTCACATGAAGTACACATGGGCCTACATGACTGCCAGTGCAAATACAACAATTGCCATCACAACAAATACCTGCTTCTGAAATAGTGGAACAACAAAACCACTACTTCATGATCACATAAGTGATGCTATACCTACTCCTCACCAAACTGAACACATCAGCTAGGCCAAGGGTAGTAAAGATTTCCCCACTTCATATGTTGTGCCCCCAAGTAACCATAGAGACATGATGTAGGCAGCATATTGCCTAGTTTGTAAGGAATTGGTAGGGCATTCACACACATAGCATTGGCACAACATATGGTAAAAGGCTAGCTCTGCCAAATAACTTACCTCCTCTAGGTCCACCCCATTGGGACAGAGACACAACGGCCACATGTCAATGACATGGAAAAGCATGATGAGTCTAAATACACAAATCAGACACCCAAAGTAGAATGTCCTTTTGTTGCAACCTTCACATACCCCATAGAATGATGATGACTGGCCAATGGGGGTACAACAACAAACATAGATATGTACTGTCCTACACAGCTCATATCTATGATGTAAATTAGATGGCAGCCTCACATGGAGTCCATCCCTATACCAGTACTAGTTATGTTTGGATCCTGTACCAATTAAGTGAGTCACCCAGTTGATGCAACAGGTTAGCAGTACAGATGGGAGTGGTTAGACATCTCAGAGCCACAAACACTCATATGCAGATGGATGGACCAGATATGAGTCACTGGGTATGGTGAAACACCAGCTCATATCTATAGGAACTGCAGGATAGGGCAACACCCGTGGTATTGACATTTGAGCACTTCTACATGCAATCAGAATGATGTCTTGATACGGGAGTCCAAAACGTACACACAGCTAACCATGATGCAGTCACACCACATTCACAGGCAAGATGGAACCAACTGATTCACACTAGTTTACAAACATCCATCACCTACCAAATTGTCACAGAAGCTACAGTGAGACAGCAGCCACTTACAACCAGAGCCAAGTGCCAGGAAACAGTCAGTATATACCCCCTTGTGGCTGCTGTACTGCCCTCAAATGCTCATCCACCTCAAGGTAGGCCACCGCCAAAATGCAGGCCATTAGGAGGGTCAGATTTGACGGGCACCCCTCCCTCGATGGGAGGACATCCCTAGCTGGGCCTCCGCAATCTTCTGGGCCCAGCATCTCAGGTCCTCCCCCTGCTTCCGACAATGGGTGCTCCGCTGGCGGAGGACCCCGAGAGTCTGCACTTGCTTAGCGATGGCACGCCAGATCCCCTTCTGATAAGCGTTCACCTGCATGGATGACACAGAAAAAAAGGGGAAAGTCATATACACATGCCCCATTTCAACAGGAGTTGACACTATACAACTGTAACAGCAAGTGAGCACACATGCCCATCCTGTCAGCAAACATGCCTGTACAGTATGCCACATGCATGCATCTACTCCAACTGCAGTTCACATGGTCGACGCACCATCACACACAACACCAAACACACATGTCTGGTCCATTGGACTCACAGGTTCCGCTGGTGCCCCATATAGCTGTCTATAGAGGGGTAGGACCGCCTCAACCCACTTCTCCAGCTCTTCCTGTGTAAAGGCAGGGGCCCTATCTCCTGCAGGACGTGGCATGATGGCTCCCAGAGGCAGTACACAGCAGCTCATGTCGTGGAGGTCTTGCTAGCAACGATGTCAGGAGTCAATTAACAAGACTGCAGAAAATGGCAGTTACGGCCACCACATACAGGACCTTCGCCGATGGCAGTCATCGCCATTGGCCCCAGTCCGCGATGGGCAATAATGATAACCTATGACAAGTTGCACAGCGGTTGCGACTGCCTACCGCCATGACGACTTCCGCTGGCGGACTTAGGTCACTTCCAACTGTCCAGAACAGTAGGCCAGGCCCCTGCCATGTGGGCACATGTACTTGATGCATGTGCTTAAATAAGTGTTAGCCACCTATTCATCCACATATCTGTATCACATAATGTTGTGACTTAATGGGTGTGCTACATGATGGACCAATCATGAGTATATGACGTGTTGAGCTTGTATGTATGTGGATAGTTCTGTGTAGCTATTCTGAGGTACATAGGCATTGGATAACTGTAGGTTGAAATATGTACATATGTTTGATCAGTGCAGGACTGCACAGTCACCCACACAATTTCTTATACATGTGTCATATGTCCTATCCGAGTTACATTTCAGCCAACGTGCTGCAATTATGGTGTATGATGTGCATTTATACGGTCTATAATGTTGATGTCAGCACTGCTATGCATCCCCTAAACATGTTAGATGTCAGCTACAATACCATGTGCTGCTGACGTGTGCCTACTGCATGACTTTTTGTACATTCTCTCCTCTCAACATAGGTATCCTGTCATGAGGGAAATGAGATAACCACCAGTGCACTGTCCACTGGTAGACCAGGCAACAATGGAGGACAGGCATGCCATCCAGACCTATTGTCTCACTCGCTAGACCATCATGGATATATATAGACAGTTGGAGCCAGATCTGATGCCAGGCAATCGCAATGGTATTTCTCCCATCATTCAGGTATTGTCAGTGCTACACTTGCTGGCCACAGGGCCATTCTAGAATACAGTTGGCTTAACAGCAGGGATGTCTCAGCCCATGTTCAGTCTGGTGTTGAGGGATGTACTGTGTGCTTTCTTGAAACACCTGGACAGCTACATATCAAAGAGCAGCTATGACCTATGTGAAGGCTGACTTTTATCAGATGGGACAGATTCCTCATGTGGTAGGGGCCATTGATGACACCCATGTTTCCATGGTCCCTCCCAGTGTCAATGAACAGGTGTATAGGAATGGAAAGAACTACCACTCTATCAACGTGAAGGTGGTGTATCTGGCAGTACATCTCCAAAGTGACAGCCAAGTTTCCTGGATCAGCGCATGACTCCTAAATTATGGGGAACAGCAGTGTTCCACACATGAAGGCACAACTGCACCCAGAGAGGGCCTGGCTGGTAAGAATGTATTGTAATGTGTTTGCATGTAATGTGACCTGTCATCACAATTAGCCCACTCACTGAACCTTAAATTTTGATGTTCAATCATTATGTTCACAATTGACGCTGGCTATCGAAACCATCCTTGGCTGTTGACACCTATGAGGTACCCAGCCACGCCAGAGAAACTCCATTTTAATGAGGCCCACTGGAGCACAAGGCGTGTAATTGAATGAACTTTCAGCTCTTGAAGGCAAGATTCAGATGCCTGGAATTATCTGGAGGTGCCCTTCTCTAATTGACCCACAAGGTTTGCCAAATCATTGCTGCCTGCTACATTCTCCACAATCTAGCCCTGAGGAGTCGGGTACCATTTGCTAGCTGATGACGGTCAGTCAGCTGTACCTGTGGCTGCACATGGTGATATGGAAAGTGATGTAGAGCTAGAGGAAGAAGAAGCAGCTGTCTGTAGGACTGAACCCATCAATCAGTACTTCCAGTGACATACAGGTATGTGAGGCGTGCCTTTTCAGGTCTTGTCTGTGCACAATCAGAAGTGGGTAGCTGACATTACACCTCCTGTCCTTTAGCATATGCGATGGAGTAATGATGTCCAATGCCTATTTATGAGTTGTGGAAGGAGACAGAACGCCAGTGTACAGTATTAGTGGTTGACCTCAAATATGTGTTGTAGCAACTGATTCTAACATTCACTTCTCTCATGGACTGGCCAGTTTTGAGCTGGATTTCCTGCATTCTCCTATTCCCAACTCCTCCCACCCACTGGATGTGGATTCATGTGTGGGTTTGCTACCTAAGGCTTGAGGTATTCCATGTCAGTAGTTAATGGTGATTGAATACAGTTCTGAGAGGTGTAGATGACAGATAGCCTGTTAAATGGATCTAGTGAAAGGCCTGAGCCTGGCGCTGTTTTGGTCCAATCTGGGTGCCCATGAATTGGAGTTATATTACAGTAGACATGCAGTCAATTTCCTGTACATGTACTTTCTGTGCCATCACACCTTCCATCCTGATGGTACTCTCTGTCTTGCTCTAAATGCAGATGGCTCAACAGACTATACCCTGGTGTTACTGTGGATTTCACCCTCACTCTCTGACATCTGCCCAGTGACATTACTGTTGTCATGTGTGTCCTGCTGAGGGAGCCTCCATCTAATGCCCATGACACTGTCAGTGCAAATCAGGGTGACATCGACAGACCACAGTTGGGTAGTAGGACAATTGTTGTTTTATCATTAAACACTGGGTCTGTGAGTGGGTGCGTGAGGGTCTGACCCAGGGCTGTGAATGGATATATGAGGGTCTCAGTGGGTCTGTGAGTAGGTGTGTGAGTGTCTGAGTTTGTGTATGAGTGGGACAAAGAGATTGAAAGTGAGACGCAGAGAAAGCGGGCAAGAGGGAGAGAGATAGAGACTTTTTGGGGCTTTGATGTATGATATACTTAGAATGAGATATTTCTGATCAATTGAAAAAGAACAATGTATTTGTTATTTTGAAAAAAATTAATTCATGTCTTATTTTACCTTTAACCATTTTTAGTTTAAAATAGAAAAGAGGGAAACAAGTCCAGCTGAACTTGAATCTTCTGTGCTCAGTGTGAATGTCATGTGATCTTCACACTGAGATATTGTTTTTTTTTTTTCTATTGCTTTTTTTAGCCCTTTATGAGCTATCTGGGACGATGGGGGAGCCTTCAAGGGCTCCCCGTGGGCCATACATGTTTTTATTTGAAAACCTGCCCTTTACGGGCTATCTCAAACCACAGGGAAAACCTCAAGGCCTCCCTGGCGGTCCCATTGCTTTACCAAGCTAGGAGCTGCTTTAACAGCAGCTCCCTGCTTGCTGAAGAAAACCTTTCATCGCTGCTACCTGAACCCATCTCTGCATACAGGGAACAGAGATGAAAGATCTGCTTTCAGATAGTGGGACCTGCTTGACAGGTCCTGCAGTTTAAAACCAAAGTGTTTGCTTCAAAACTGCAGCCAAGCCACAGCAAACACCTATGTTCGGGAGTGGGCACCCTGGGACATAGCAGGAGCTGGCCCTGCGGGGTGTTGGTCCCAGGGCCATTAGAGGCTCCTTAAGGGGGGCTATGCAGCCCTCTCCAACATAGCCATAGCCCTGGGGAGGTGGTGGTGGTCACCTCCAACATAGCCATATCCCTGGGGAGGTGGTGGTCCCCGGGGCTAATGGGGGTCTGAAATGGACCCCCTTTACATATTTTTAGTGTTTGCCCATGGCAGGTGGTGGCCCCTGGGCTGTAAGGGTGCTGAGCGGCCCCCTGCAACAAATTTTGAAATTGCCCTGTGGATGTGGTGGTTCCTGGGGTGCGGGGAGGCCCAGTCCTCCCCTCATATATCATGAAAACCACCCCAGGGAGGTGGTGATTTCTGGGGCTGTGAGGGAGCCAAGAGGCCCCCACACTCAAACATTTTAATGACCCTGGGACCTGGCTCACCCATAGGCCTAGGCCTATTGAAAAACAAACATGGGAGCCCTTGCTTGTTTTTTTGCCTCAAATTCGCAAATATCGCAAATCCACAGCAAAAAAAAACATCTTAAAAATGCTTTTTTGCTCTGTGGGGGTCCTTCTGGGACCCCACCACCAGAGCTAAGGGGTCATGGTGTCCTGATTGTGATACAGTGGAGTGATGTATAGTGCAGTTGAGTACAGATGAGAGACATAGAGAGATGTACAGTGTAATAGCTGAAAGTGCAGTTGTGTTGACAGAAGTGATGCAGAGTGGACTGGCAGACAGTAGAATAGTATAGAGTGTAGTGTTTTAGATTTTAGTTGCATACAGTGGAATAGCCTACAGTGGAATGGCGTACAGGGAATGAGGTATAGACTAGAGCATCATAGAACTGAGTGGCGTACAGTATAATTATATAGAATAAAATGGTGTAGAGTGGAGTGTCATACAGTGGAGTGGCGTACAGTGGATTAGTCGGTGGTGTAGTGGCGTATTTTGGAGTGATATAAAGTGTAGTGGCTTAGAGTGGAATAGCATAAAATGGAGTGACAAAGAGTGGAGTGGGGTAGAGTGGAGCATTTTAATTGAAACAGATGTAGTGTGAAAGTGTGTGAATGGATATAAATGTTATGTGGCAGGAAGATACATTATGGGGCCATATTTTTCATAGTGTTGAGCTGCACTTGCACGACACAAGACGGTGCAAGGATGATGCAACACTAAAGTCAGATTTATCAAGCCATGCAAGGCTACCTGCATGGCTTAATAAATCTGGAGTAACACAAGGCAGCACAAGTCACTATTGCTTAGAACCTTGCTTGTTTCTCTATTGAGAAGTTGGGAGGATCCTTCTTCCAGGAGCACCGTGATAATAGAAAGTTGTACACTATTAATACTGGTGGATTTTCCGTGAGCGCCAAACCTATAGTCAAATTCCCCCCCCCCCCCCTTCTGTTGCACTGCCTTGTATTACTCTCCCCAAGGGAGGCGTATCATGGGTGGATTGTGGGTGTTCCTATGCATTCACCCATGTATTTTGGCACAATCCCAGATTTACCACTAGTGCTTGACCTGGGAATGTATCAAAATGCTACGCCTCCCCATAGGAGGCATAACAAGTAGAAATATCTTTATTTTCCTTGTTTTGTTTCTCTTTCTATGTATGCTGCATTCTGCAGTAAACGTAGAAAGAAGAAAATGCCTCTGAGGATTGTTTTTGTGTGCAGGAAGGCGTACCTTCCTACACAAAAACAATTCTGCCTACAGTACAGTCACCCTTGTACTATAATGCACAGATGCCATGCATTGGTGCTAGGCAGCCAAAAGTGCACTAGAGCTAGAAAGAGCAAAAGTGTGCTGCATATGGTAAATGAGCATTCCTGCTCTTTTCCTTCCACAGAGTGCAGCATAGTGCTTCCTGCTCTGTGTAAAAGAAGGATAACTATGGCCTTATGGTGTGTTTGTTAGTATGTGTTAAAGTTATACGTTTTAAAAAGCATAGTTACATATTGTGCAGCGCTACACCGTGGTAAGATTTTGGTACACTGCAATACATAGGGATGAGAATTGAATATGTGATTGGCTAATGGCTGTGTTTATCAAAGGTAAAAGGCAGCCATTTACTTTTCATCACAGTTTGCTGTGTTCCATTGTCCACATTTCATAGCATTCTTGGTTAGGGTCTTATAGCTATTGGATAAGTATTAGGTTTTATTGTTGTTCACTATCTATTACTATTACTTTATTTAAGTGGTCGTAGGTAAAGATTTCAATGTATAAACTTCTATATATTTTTAAAGCAGCCGAGCGGGAACTACACATTTTTTTAAATAGCACTGTAATTTGTAGCCATTAGTGTGCTATTTTGTAGACTTTTCTGTGCATGTTCCAAATATAAAATAGATTTTAGTACACTATGGGCCTCATTACGAGTTTGGCGGAGGGCATTACTCTGTCCCAAATGTGACGAATATCCCGTCTGCTGTATTACAAGCTCCATTATAGCCTACGGAACTTGTAAAATGCCGGACAGGATATCCGTCACGTTTGGGTCGGAGTAATTCCCTCCGCTAAGGTCATAATGAGGCCCTATATTTGTAAAATATAGTGTATTACAGTGTATTTCTAATTATTTAGCTTTATTTGGTACTTCCGAGTTAGTACTGAGGTACTCATTTTATTTTAATATATAGAAACTTATAAATATATTTCCCTAACTTTTACCATTTACTAAAGCAGTAATAGGGAAAAAGTACCAAACCTAGTACCTAGCTCTGAAGGCATAGCGCAAAACAGACGCAAACTGTACATAAAAACAACATGGCTACCTTTAATTTATGTAAAGACAGTCATTAGCTAATCCACTAATGACTCATCATTGCCAGATATTGTGATACTGCTTAAATACCACCAAATTTCATAAAAATACTGCAACAACAGATAGCACTTAGATAAAATGCCTTATACTTGAAAAGTACTTGTTTTACTTACTTGTAATACCCAAAAGAATCACCTGCACACCATAATATCTAATCCTGCCAAATTTAATGTAAATCCGTACAGCTGTTTTTGCTCTACCTGAAACAAAAAAAAGTCTTTGTTAAATGCACTGGAGTGTGAGTGTGTTTTGGGGGCCCCCCTTTTTTTCTTTGCAACCCCTTGACCAAATCCTGCCAAACTGTCAATCCTTCACCAATGTAATGGGTGCAATAGGTCTGCAAAGTCTGGCAAAGATTTGTCAAACAGGTGTAAAAATCCTAGGAACTCCTATCTCTGGCATGGTCACAACTTATAGTTAGCTCTGCTGACTATAACTAGTAAATTCCTGTAGTTTTGTAAGTTCGAAACATTAATGTCACTGAGATGTCATAACCTAAATTAATAATAACTCAGACCCCCGCCATGCACATCAATACTTTGTGTGCAAATGTTGCAGTGATATTATGAATTATGTCATATAAAATGGCATGACTGATGTGGGATAATTAACAGGGCATGTCGAGGGCACCAGTTACAGTTACCATAGGGCATAAGTTATAGATTCTGAAGATAAGTAAAACTATAACCGCTGAGTTACTATGGTTTTGTTTGTGTAAAATCTGAAACTATTGCGTTTCTGTAACATTATTTTTTTAATGAATTTCCAAGGTTTTTTCATTCTACTTTCTAACTATAAAGTCCCTGTAACCTTTGTTTTTTTCAGTGAATTTCTGTTTTTTATTGGTATTTCCTAACTTTAACGTCCCTAGAACCTTTGGCTTTTGAAGTGAATTTCTAAGGCTTTATGAACGTAAAGCAATACTTAATTACCATATCTTAATCCAACCAACGCCAATCCCCCACATGCAGCCAAGCCCATGTTGTGAGTGGGGAGGGGTTGCCGCGGGGCCTGACCTGTGGCCAAACCCCCAAAAGCAGCCAAACCAGATGGGGGCATGCAGTCCCTCTCCATAGGCTGATTTCATCACTGCGGACACCATTCCCCTGGGGCCTGCCACATTTTTTAGGGGAGGGGGTATTTGGCTCCCTCCACGGGCTGCTTTTGGCCCTGAGTACCCCATCCCTCTTGGCACATTGCTGGACTTATGGGGGAGGAGGGCAGGCAGCCCCCCTTCTTGGGCTGGTTTTGGCCCCAGGGAGCCCATCTCCCACGGCCCGGCCATCTCTTAAATGGGAAGATGGGCATGCAGCCCTCATCCCCAGGCTGATTTCTGTCCCCGGTGACCCTATCTCCCAGTTACTGGCCAAACTATAAAGGGGGAGAGGGGCATGCAACCCCCCACACATTGCCACTTTGGTCCCGGGGGTGCCATCCACTTAGGCCCTCCATTTTTTTAAATGGGGAGGGGGCATGCAGACCCAGGGCCCAGCCAATGAAGGATGGATGCCCTGGAACCCACCCAGGATAGCCACTGCATTCTTGTCGGTGGCTTCAGGGGGAGCTCCAATGGCCTTGTGGTGCCAGCCAGTTTCCCGCCACCAGCGAGAGTAGGCATTTCTCCTGCCCACAAGGAGCAGCTAAAAATGGTGCTCTCTGCAAGTGTGAGAATTCTTTTCATCTGTTTTCTTGCCCGCTTGAGTGTGGACAGGCAAACAGATGAAAAGTCTGCTTCCAGCGAGCAGATGCACTTTTCATGCTCTTGCATGGCAGGAACTTTGAAATTGTTCCCATCAGGTGAGAGCAAACACAGGTTTCCCTGTCTGCACCAGTGTAGGCAGAGTAAATGCGATGTCCCAAGGCGAGACATAGCAGGAGCTGGCCCTGGGGGATGGGCTCACGAGGGATGTTTATGG
This sequence comes from Pleurodeles waltl, assembly GCF_031143425.1. Lineage (NCBI taxonomy): Eukaryota > Metazoa > Chordata > Amphibia > Caudata > Salamandridae > Pleurodeles > Pleurodeles waltl. The sequence goes on along the minus strand of NC_090444.1, from coordinate 661,032,148 downwards.
TTCCAGGAGGGGGCACAAGGCCCCCCTCACTAATTAAATCAAGGCCGTGGGGGATGGAGTTCCCGGGGCCAAAATTGGCCCAGGAGTGGGGCCATGAAGCCCCTCCTCCATTTTAAAATTTAAAAGTGGCTAGGCCCTGGGGGATGAGGGTCACTGGGGCCAAAATTGGGCCAGGGGCCACCTACATCCCTCCTCCCTATTTATTTACTAATTAATTACCCCCTCTGGAACTGACCCACCCGGGGTTCTTGTAAAAATAAGAGCAGGAAACCACACTTGCCTTTCTTGTAAATGTCCCCACCGATCCTCCACAGACTCACAGGAAAACTAAAAAATAAAAAATGTTGCCCACCTGCAGTGCCCTTGTGGGACCCCACCACCAGGCCTAGGGGAGTCAGGTATACCTACCCTCACCCTTTGTTTTTTTAAATGTTTTTTCTTGGAATTTGACAGAGTCTGAGTCCCAAGATGGCTGCCATCACTTCCTGGTTGAAGTGGTGGCAGCCAATCAGATCTCACTTTGGGATCTGTCAGATTTGCGATCCTTCCCGCACAGATTGACACCAAATCACAAAAAGCACTCTTTCAGGACCAATATCTAGCTTTCTGCTAGGCTGTAGGTGTGTGTAAAACTGCATAAGAAAAGCACTTTTTGGGACCCTCCCTTCTTCTGTGCCCTGCTGGACGAATCACCCCAAAACATTATGATCAAGACAGCAGCTAAAGTGACTGGCAAACTATTTTTCAAAATGTTGGGAACATTTTACAAACTGTGCCAAAGTTATTAGCAAATCAAAAAGTGCTTTTTCTATGGAAAGTAGGTCCTAACTATAAGTACGTACTGGTGACTGCCAGTAGGTTTCATTTATATATATATATATTGGACCTGGCACTTTTTGCGGGTTCATCCCCAGACTTTTTGCCTCCCTCCTCCTATTTCTTTTGACCTCTTGCTGTTGGTTCTAGGACCACTGCTGATCAGTGCTAAAGGGCAGGGGTTCTCCCTTCTAAAGTTGGTATGATTGGCTTATACCTAATTGCCACAATTAATTTACCTGTATCTTTAAGTCCCTTGTACAGTAGTATACCTATACCCAGGGCCTGTAAATTAAATGCTACTAGTGGGCCTGCAGTGCTGATTCCACCACCCACAGAAGTAGCCTTTCAAACCTGTCTCAGGCCTGCTAGCCCAGGGCCTGCATGCACGCTTTACTGCCACAGGGACCTGGCATCTAAATTTACTTGCCAGGCCCAGAACTCCTCTTTTACTACATGTAAGTCACCCCTAAGGTCTGCCATAGCTAGCCCTATGGGTGGGGTGCTATGTCTGTAGAAGGCAGGACATGTGCCTGGTTGCCTGGCCTGTCCTGGTAATGACAAACAATCTATTTGGTTTCTCACTGCTGTGAGTGCTGCCTTCTCATAGGATTGCATTGGAAATGACCTGCCTTATGTCTAGGGGTATAGTCTGATTTATGAGGTGTAGTGTAGGCATATTTGGTATAGTTGTGATAGTAGTGAGAAATGCTGCTTCCTGGTGTAAGTGGATTTTTTATTATCATTACAGAAATGCCACTTCTAGAAAGTGAGCATTTCTCTGTGCTTATGACTCTGGTGTTTTGCAGCTTGACTCCAATCCACATCTGGGCAGAGTGACAGTTGTGCTTTGGGCATACCTTTCAGACAGCCTGTACACAGGGAGGGTGGAGGTGTCACACAGGTGCATTTTGAATGATCTTTCTGGGCTGAGAGAAAGGGAGGCGGGCACACATGCATCTGTAAAGGCTGTGCTCTGGCCTCACACAAAGGACTTGTTTACCCCCATTGATGTTTGGAGCCTGTGTGGGAGGAGAGAGGGGGCACTCCCAGAACCAGTTGTAACTGGTTGGAATCACCTCTCTTCTTTTTTGTTAAACCTTTATAAAGCTTAGTAAAAGTACATGGGATTTTTCCACATAAAGACACACAAGAAACATACTTGGAACTGGACACTGAAAACTGCTGGACAGACTCACCAGGAACTGCCTTGGAAAGCTGCTGCTGGGCTGACCTGTAACCTGCTGGGTCAATTGGAGCAACTGCCACTGTCTGCATCCCCTTTTGTGATGGCCTGCTTGTTGGACCCCTTTGCCCTGTGCTCCACTTCTGTCTTCCAGGGGCTGGATGCTGTGGCCCCTATTTCCCTGCACCTCTCCTTTGCCTCCCAGTGCTGCAGAGCGCTGCAACTACAGTATTACCCTAGTGCAGGAAGAGTACTTTATCTCATGACTGGAGGGCGTTCTGTGTTTGCCCTGCAAGCGTGTGAGGTGCTCGTGGGGGTTGAGGGCGAGACGAGCTCTCCGATGGAGTTTGCCCCAGTGTGCTGCCACTGGAGCTTGGGTACGAAAGGAGAGCAAGGAGAAGTTAGTTGCAGCTCGAACCGGTTGGCTCGTTGCATCCCTGAAGCGTATTACTGCCACCCAGGAGACACCAGGGGAGACTTGCTGCTGAGGCGCCGCTTGCAGGGCACCTCCTGACCCCAACAGGTTGTTAACATCTCTCTGCGCAGCCGGGGAAGGATCCAAAATGGAGGTCCCGGCTGCATCACAGTATATTCTGGAGACAGGAGGCTCCCACAAATTACCGTATCCCTTGTAAAGGGAGAGGCACCCGGAAGTCTGCAGGGGGAACCCAGGTAGGGTTCCCCTCTCCCTGCTTGGGTGAGTGTGCCCTCCTGTTGAGGGGGCGCGCTCTCAGGGAGTTGCGGGCCTAGATCAGCAGAGCGGAACAGAGTCCTCGCTGGAGGCCCCGTCCCTGCTGCGCCCGCTCCACCTCATCAATGCAATAACGGGAGCCCCAAGGGTGTCCCCGTTTATAAAATATTCCCTAATAGGAGGCCTGAGGCCCTGGGTGTTTTACATGCTGTATAACCTGTGCATTTATTTGTAGGAAATTACCATGAGGACAAGTGTCATAGGTGTGTTAATGTTCCTGCTATGGGCATCTATGCTAATCTGTTTTTATGATGTGTCATATATTTGCTAATGTTCCTTTTATGGACATTTATCTTGATCTGTGTTTATGACTTGCATGTATTTCCTTATGTTCCTGGTATGGGCATATATGATACTTTCATGACAAGTGCATTTCTATGGCAATGTTTTCCTGTCTACTGCTTATGTTGCAATATAATGAGTAACCTGTATGCTATATGTGACTACTGCTGATTTCTGCAGAGTAATAGTACTGTGCACCGTTCTGACAACTGCTTGAGTAGCAGGGTATTAGTGACATGTTGTGTTTGTTCTGATAATGTTGTGCAAAATACAGTTTAATTTTATTTAACTTGGTGTTGTTTTTCCTTCGTGGTGGGGATAGTGCATCACGTGTGTTGTGTGTGTTGTGCAAACGCTTTACACATTGCCTCTGAGATAGGCCTGACTGCTCGTGCCAAGCTACCAAGGGGGTGAGCAGAGTTTATCTTGGGTGTGTAACTCCCTCACCCTGACTAGAGTGGGTGGGTTCTGCCTGGCTTAGGTGGATACCCTAGCCAACCAGAAACTCCACATCTAATGATAGATAGATAGATAGATAGATAGATAGATAGATATATAGATAGATAGATAGATAGATAGATAGATAGATAGATAGATAGATAGATAGATAGATAGATAGATAGATAGATAGATAGCTATTACCTACTGGCCGTCACCAGTGGATAGTTAGAGTTAGAACCATGTTTCCATAGAAAAAGTATTTTTTGACTTGCCTAAATCTTTGACCTGTTTGACAAATCTTCACAACATTTTCCCAAAAAAGTGTTGTGGTTATTCTTGATACGCACTGAAAGTTTAGACCACTCCACTGAACGCCACTTCATTGTATGTAACTACATTATACATGTCTACATTCTATGCTATACCTCTGTACAACACTGTATTCTATGCTACTCTACTTTAAGTATCACTGCACTGTACATCACTAGACTGTGAAGACCAGTAAACTCAACATTATTCCATTCATCACTACTCCACTGTATGCTATTCCACTGTCCACCACTCTACTCAATGCTATTATACTGTATGCCACTGTACTCTACGACATTCCACTTTACACTGCCCCACTCTAAACCACTTCATTCTACCCCACTCCAGTGTATGCTATTCTGCTGTACATCGCTCCACTGTATGCCACTCCACTGTAGCCAGTCCACACTACAATATTCAACTTTATGGTACTACAATGTACCACACTCCAGTCTATGGCACTACACTGTATGGCACTATGTTGTATGCCAGTCCATGCTACTCTATTCCACTGTATGCAACTCCACTGTACCACACACCACTCTATACTATCCCACTCTACTATACTCTATGCCACTCCATTGTATGCCACTCTACTATATACTAGTCCTTTGTATGCCACTTCACTCCACTGTACACCACTCCACTGTAAGCCACTTTACTGTATTCCACTTCACTCTACACCACTCCACTAAAGGCCAGTCTACACCACTCCAGTGTACCTCCTTCCACTCTACTCAACTACACTACACTCTATGTCACTATACTATATGATAGTCCAGTTTACAACACTATCCTCCACTGTAATATACCACATTCAACTGAATGACTCTCCACTCGACAACAGTTAACTGTACAATTATACAAAAAAGTTGTTAAAAATTTAAAAACCATTGAAATTCCATGATAAAAAGGAAAAGATGCTATAGTTAGAAAAATGTTATTTTTTCTTTGTATACAAACCCAACTTAAACCACACAAACATTAGAAATTCTAAATTTATAGTTATAACATAAATGCATGATTTACCCACCAATTTTTAAATTACTATAAGTCACAGTCATATCTCAAATTTATACTTACACACCACATTCAAATTACTATGGGCCCTTTAACCCGTGGCGGCAGTCGAACTGACGCACTCCTAGTGGTCCGCCACTCAAATGACGACCCTGGCAGTCAGACCAGTAGGGGACCGCTGCCATCGCCAGGATCATAGATCCTAGCGGGGTGGCAACGGTCGTAGTCGTGGTCAGCCACGTCAGCGCTGAGTTCAGTGCTGCCATGCTGATCACGAGTCCTCTTTCTGCAGCCTTTTTATGACAGGGTCTTCGCCATGAAAAGGTGGGCAGAAAGCTAATGCTGGCTGCCAAGGTGGGGCCCCTGCACTGCCCATTGCATTATCCCCCCCCCCCCCACCGGTCTAACATCAAAATATATATATGGAGTTAAGTTTGTGCCAAATGTGCATAAAAAAATATGATGCAAATTTGGTACAAAAGGAGAATAAATGGGGGCCTGAGTCTTTCAGGCACGTTATTCCGGAAACATCCTTAATTCACAATCATCAGTCTGCTGCAGCTAACACTAGCAGCAAGTAAGAAATATAGATGGACTTGCAGGATTCTGAAATTGGCTGTGGAGGCCACGGCAAGTACCTTTTGAATATACTACTGCCGGCACAAACTCCTCATTGACAATCCTTCCACATACAATAATTGGAAATTCAGTGTTCACTGTGACTTCAGCAATGTTTTTGTTAATTAACATCTCCAAGTTCAGCTTGTTCAATGTTGATGACCAAAATTGATCATGTTGCACAGGTATAGTTGTTGAATTCTTGATGCAGGCAAGGTCAATTGCTCCACTTGTAGACATTCCTCTGATTCTCTCTCATTCTTTGACAGATAGTTCAAGATAACTGTCAAAGACAATGTGCAGATTTTGCAATGTGGAAACTGACTTTGATATCTGTAGAACAGTCTGAACTACCTCTCTGAATTTTGAATGAATGAAATCTTGACCATTCGGAATTATGACATACAATCCATAACAGCAGCAGTTTCCAGTGAGGACACCTTTTCGAATTTAAATTCTTCAGGAGAAAGTTTTTCCTCAAGCTCTTGTTTGAGTTTGTGCTTTACTGATTTGGTTGCAGCCTTTACATCACATAATTTGCTTATTGGAAGAAGATCATGCATTAGAATGTCCTTGATAAATTCACCCCTTTCTTTTGCTACATCCATCTTTCTATGTGCTTGCAAAAGCTGTTTTTTGTAACCTTTTTTGTAGTGGCTGGTTGGACGGAACTCTTACTATGACAATTAAAGTGTGGAAGTTTTGCTTTAGTGATTATGTCAAACAGCTTTTTCTCTTTCAATACAAATCTCCCCTGCTTCAGTTCTGTGTATAAATGTGATCCTTGTTCCAGGACATCTAGTAGATGTGTCTTTATATCGTTATCCACATATTATTTGGTCACAAAGTTGTGTTGTCGCACAGGCTCAGTCATTTCAAAGGGGTTTCCTTGCTGCTGCATGAAATGAAAAAGGCTGTTAGCATGTTTATTAAAACATTCCCCTCTCTTTCCCTCAAGTTAGTGGTGAGGAGCAGTTTCACAATAGTCCATTAATTTTGAATTTGCCATCAATCTGAAAACATTACAAATAGAAAGGACTTTATGGTAAACTAGCTGCCATTGAGCAACATATTTACTTTTACATGACTGATCAACAATTCCCTTGGAACTTTTCTGTCATCTCTTAACTTGTCTGTTCCAGTTTCACATCTGGAGCCACAGCATTGAACCTTCCGTCTCTGTCTTTCACCACAAAATGTCTTTCCATTAATTTTCTGTAGAGGCATGGTTTTCCCACCTCTAGCTTCTTCACTCTTTCCAAATACCAGGACCCATATCTCAGGTAGTTTATGCAATCGAATTTGTGAAGCACATTAATCAGTGACTCCACAGTGTTCACATGCAGCTCCCAATCACCTTCCCGAGCAGCATGTACCAAGTTTTTCACTAAAGCTAACATGTGTAAAACATTTCCCCAGTACTTGAAAGTTCTGACTTTCCTTCACATTCTTTGACAAACTCTGCAATCTAGCTTTTTAGGTTTTCTGATTTTGAACTGAGTGTATTGAACATTGCCTGACTTTGCATTATGTCTTTTGAATGAAGTGGAATGCTTTGTGCGGGAAACTGTCAAAGAGTGGAGTACAGTGGAGTGGCATGGAGTGGAGTACAGTGTTGTAGAGCGGTGTTTGGTGGAGTAGACTAGAGTGTGGTAGAGTGTCATAAAGTGGAGTGTCATAGAGTGTTGTAGAATTAGGAGGCATAACGAAAGGTAGAGTGGAATGGCATACAGTTGAGCAGTGGAGTAGAGTGGAGTAGAGTGGACTAGTGTGTTATAGAGTAGAGTGGAGTGAATTGCAGTGGAGTGGCATAGAGGGAGTTGCAGAGACTCATACAGTGGAGTAGAGTGTGTGAAAATGGCACTGAGTGGATTACAGTGACATAGCCTGGAGTACAGTGTTGTACATCATTAGTATCAGCAAGTTGAAAATTGTCCCTCACCTGTCTTTCCTCTACTCCGTACATAACAAAATCACAGAAACCTATTAAAAGCACCCATCTTATTATCATTTATAGTACATACAAATCCAGAAATCTTCAGACTCTATTTTCCAACCTTGCAAGCCTGTTGATTTCTGACTTTTTGTAATTCACATATGTTTTCAAGTTAATACTTGAAAACCTGTGACAGTTGCAGGTTTTGTGAGTTCAGTTTTAGATATGAGAATATATGCACAACTATTTGTGCAAACAATTTTCTTTTCAAAAGTGTTCACACTTTTCCTTTGGGTTTTTCTTTTCTCCATGAGTAATTTTTGTTTTCCTGTATGCGATGCCTTTAGTATACATCTAACAACCTGAAGGTCCTGTTTACAAATGTGTGGAAATATTCTAATCCCTCTGCAAATTAGGAGCGGGGTAAAAATTCGGAGTTATTATCACACCCCTACTTCTCCTGAGATGACTAAAGCAATAGTGGCCTTTGAACAGACAATGACACACTTCTTGTCATTGATGGAGCCCTCAGGTGCCAATGCCAACAGTGGCAAGCACCAGTCTCCAGCCATGATGAGCTGCTGATCTCACTTGATACTTGATTTTTGCAGAAGGCTTAATGCAGTTCACAACCGAAGCTGGTTAGGGAGATGGTGGACCACTCCCACACAGGGGTCGCACCTGGCGTTGCTCCATGGCATTCTCTTGTCAGAAAGGAAATGCTGGCCTCCTCTCCTGAACAATCTCTCTTGCTGCTTGGCCATTCCACACTACTTCCTTCTCTGGGCAGAAGGCAGGATTTTAAGCTCTTGGCACACCTCATACAAAAAGTGCAGATTCAAGTGAGGTCCCCTCACTTCTGGGAAACTGACTATCCTGCAGACATCAGCCCTGGTGACATAGCTCTCCTTCAATTACTCTGGGGAGTGTTCCCTTCCTTAGTCATGAGTGTTAGTATTATGGGCCTGAAACAAAGTAATAATTAGGGACCTTAAACAGAAAGTGAAGCCCCAGTCCTCACCCCTACCCTCATCTCATCAAATGGCAGTGTATCAGATGAACTACTCAGTTGCTCTTTGCTAACAATGTCAATGTTGAATTTCTATGAGCAGCTCTGTGTTCATTCTCCTTCACTTCAGCATACGGGTCTCCACCCTTCAGCCACAGGAATGCAGTCAATGCACATCTACTGTCTGGGGCAGCTGCTTCTGCTGTGGTAAACCAGGGGCATCCAAAAAGGATGCTATTGGTCCCAGTACTCAGACTCTCACCATACACAGAGTCCAGCCACACGTAACACTCTCCAAGCATAGATGTACTTAACATTACTTAACTTGTACAATGAATGTCAGCACATCATTACATGAGAGGGGCCAGTAGACCATACTCTCTTTGACCCAGAGAAAAAGTTCCAGTGACACTAATAATTTACAGACATGTGGTACACTGTCACAAAAACTTTCTCTGAGTGACCCAGAGTACAGAAAATAGTCTTACATCTGCTGTGAAAGCATGCTTTGTTTTCCTCTACAGGTCACAGGACAGGTTTTAGACCTCACAAAGTCAGGGACAGCTCCAGGCTGCTGTGCACATGCTACATTAACAGATGCTACGGCCAAATAAAAAGGTCAAGCTACTAGTTTAATTTGTAGTTGGGCACTCAGGACATGGGTACATGCTCATTCACTATGCAGGCCCCATTCCCTTTAAAACACACGTGAAGGGTGAACTCTGGCATTTTCAGATGACCTGCACTCGTACTGACTCTATACTGCCAGTCCATCCCCCCAGAATGCTGCAGCACTCCACCCATAGCACTGTGCATGAAGCGTGCATGATATGGAGCAGTAAGATCTGGATGGTTTCTTCCTAAGATAAATGATATATCTCAGCACCAACAGTCATGTTATATATCTGTTTGGTAATTTAGAAATGTTTTAGCTTTCTGACATGAAACATTCGCATTTTGGCAGTGCTCCATTGTTCTCTGGGAATAACTGTTTCTTTCGTCCTACTATCTGCACTCTCTGACAATTCTCAGTGCCATTGGAAGACTTTATGAGGCCCCAGACAAGGCACATTCTGGTGCCCCCTGCTCAAAATAAAACATTATTAACCATTTTCAGCTAATTCAAGCACCCATGATGTGAAACAATATTGAATCATATGCTAAACATTCAGAATTGGGGCACATAACCAGTCAAATGCTTAACTTTACCTGGATCCACCAGCTAAATAGTACCTAAAGAAAAGTTGAGAAAGCCAATTCTTTTTGTACTTGGATATAGATTTTCATATTGAGATTTAAGTCTATCACTCCATTGAAATCTCTACCTATGAGAGTTGGATTATATGTAGCTTCTGTTAATATCATAGCTACAGTTCGAAGAAATTTGGGGGATAAAAATGGCAGTACATATATTTATGCAAGTCAACTGAACTCCCCCACCATCAGAGTCACCGTCAAGTATCTACCCACTTTATCTTACCACCTCTTACACATGTTATATAGGAGTTGTTTCTAAAATAGTATTGCAAACCCTTTTGAGCCTCTGGACAAAAATATATATGTTCTACCTTGTTAAAACCATATCGGTTCATGAATTTACATCTAGTTCCCATCAACTATGCTCCTTGGATCATTAGTCTATCTGGGTCCATTACTTTTCATAGTTTGTAGAACGACAGCCTTTTTTTATTTTATTTGAGAGACCATTAAGGTTTGATGACAAGAGGTGGATTTCAGTCAGTTCCACAGTGCTGTCTGTAACCATCATATCCTGAGTGTGTTGTCGGAGTATGCATTTTTAGCAAGCTGTATTGCTGCTGCACATCATTAAACTATACAACAACTAAATACAAAAATACTCTGTTAGAAATGGGGTCTTTGGTTGGCAGTCATGCTACCCCCTGTCCAAGCAAGGACCCTCACTCTAGTCAGGGTAAGTCACACACAATCCAAACTATCCTGTGCCCACCCTCTGGTAGCTTGGTTCTGAGCAGTTAGGATTAACTTAGAAGGCAATGTGTAAAGTATTTATGCAATAAATCATGCAATACCACAGTACAACACCACAAAAATACACCACACAGTGTTTAGAAAAATATATAATATTTATCTGGTTAAATGCAGGTCAAATTAAGATTTGATAAGTACACTTTGAGTTATCACTGTAGGAAATGATTAAAGAAGTCTTTAGTCTTTAAAAAGCAACAATTGTCTCTTGCAAGCACAAAGTACCTTGTTTGTGTTCAAATTATCCACAAGAGACCACAGAAGAGGAGATACGTGGAAAACGGGGAGGTGTGCGTCGATTTTTCTGGCACACACAGACGATGCGCTGTTGAGTTTTCCCATGGGGCAGACTTTGCGCCGATTTCCGGTACATAGACTAGGATCCTCTTCGGGTTGTGGGGTTTTTGAGGCACCCTGGGGACAATGCTGAGAAATTCTGGATGTGCAGGATGAAGTCACAGGGGCTGCGTTGATCTGGTGGGCGATGAGTGGAAATTTCTGTTGCACGGCAGACGCTGCATCTCTTCTTCTCGCAGGAAGTTGGACTGCATCATTCCGGTTTGGCTTTGCGTCAATCCCATGGGCCATGCGTCAAAGTTCCGGTCACAAACGCTGGTGCTGCGTCGATCTCCTCTCGGGGAGCCGAGCTGCAAAGTTTCAGTTCGGCGTGCAGTGATTTTCCCACCGCGATGCAGGCTGTACGTCGTTTTTTTGCAGGCTATGCATCGGTTTTCGCCACACAAGGAGTTCTTTTGCAGAGATGAAGTCTTTTTGGTCCTGAGACTTCACGGAACAGGAGGCAAGCTCTATCCAAGCCCTTGGAAAGCACTTCTCAGCAGAGCCAGAGGGCAGCAAGGCAGCAGGGCAACAGCAGGGCAGCAGACATTAAAGAAAAGCAGTCAGATGAGTCCTTTGGGCAGCCAGGCAGTTCCTCTTGGCAGGTTGCAGATTCTGGTTCAGGGATTCTTCTCCAGTGGTATCTTGTCCAAACGTGTCTGAGTTGGTAGGGTCAGAGGCCTTGTTTAAATACCCAAATGTGCCTTTGAAGTGGGGGAGACTTCGAAGAGTGGCTTATAAGTGCACCAGGTCCCCTTTCAGTTCCATCCTGTATGCCAGGGTCCCAGTAGGGGGTTTTTGCAGTCCATTGTGTGAAAGCAGGCCACTGTCCTTTCAAATGTAAGTGTCAGGCCCTCCCAGCCCAGGAAGACCCATTCAGTATGCAGATGTGTGCAGGTGTGACTGAGCATCCTGCGTTTGGGGTTGTCGGAGTGAAATGTACAAGGGAGCTGTCAAGTAACCTAGCCAGACGTGGATTGTAAGGCACAGAAGGATTTAATTGCAGAGAAATGCTCACTTTCTAAAAGTGGCATTTCTAAAATAGTAATATTAAATCCAACTTCACCGGTCAGCAGGATTTTGTATTAACATTCTGGCCATACTAAATATGACCTTGTTACTCCTTTCAGATCAGAATCTAGCACTCAAACAGTATATGAGGGTAGCTTTAATGCTAGCCTATGAAAGGAGCAGGCCTCCCAGGAGTGTAAAAACTAATTTAGGAGTTTTACACTACCAGGACATATAAACTTCACAGGTACATGTCCAGCCTTTCATCTACATACCTAGGGCATACCTTAGGGGTGACTTATATGTAGGAAAAGGAGAGTTTAAGGCTTGCCAAGTACTTAAAAATGCCAAGTCGAAGGGACAGTGAAATTGCACTCACAGGCCTTGCAATGGCAGGCCTGAGGCATGGTTAAGAAGCTACTTATATGGGTGGCACAATCAGTGCTGCAGGCCCACTAGTAGCATTTAATCTACAGGCCCTGGGCACATGTAATGCACTTTACTGGGGTCTTACAAGTAGATTAAATAAGCCAATTGGGTATGAACCAATGTCACCATGTTTTAAGGAGAGAGCACATGCACTTTAGCACCGATTAGCAGTAGTAAAGTGCGCAGAGTCATAAAGCCAGCAAAAATGAGGTCAGAAAAAGAGAAGAAGGAAGGCAAAAGGTTTGGGGGTGAACCTACAGAAAGGCCATTTCCAACACCCACACTCATCAACCCGAAACATCTGTCTGTGCTTTCGCCACCTCCTGGTCATAGAACCAGTGGTATTGTAGCCTCTCCCAAGTTCTGAATAGCCACAAACAAAATGAACAAAACATGTAGTCAGGCATTACTTGTGAGTCTCTCCCTCAGTACCACATTATTATGTTTCCCAAATACCATACTCCTTTTGTCCAATTAATTTCCTTACTTATTATCTCATCTCCTTCTTAACTTTAGGGCATTTTAGACAAGGGGGCTAATTTAGAACTCGGTGGACGGGGTACTCTTTCACAACGGTGATGGATATCCCATCTGCCGAAATGTAAATCCCATAAAACATAATGGGATTTAGATTTATGCAGACAGGATGTCTGTCACCGATGTGAAGCAGTAACCTGTCCCCCAAGTTCTAAATCAGGCCCTATATCTCCAAATTACTGTATGTGGATATCTGTGTTAATTATACTCTGCATTCCAATAGTGTTCAATATGCATCTGATTGAAGGTCTTCTGAATATCTCTTGACTAGTTAGAGGAAGCTGACCTTTGTGTTGTGTCACAGGATGAGTGGGCTGTTTGAAATGGTTCCATATTAGTCATTTTACTGTCAATTGACACATATGTTATTATTGTGCTACTTAGATTTGTTGCAATGTTCATAAGGATTGTCAGAATTATGGATATGTTATGGAACAGGCGAGAAAAGGCACTTAATCCTGCTTCATATTCTGTACAAGAAAGTGGACCCAGTGATGCCCAGGGTCCTTATCAATGCATATATTCTTATAGGTGATGACACTATGAGCAAATTTGGAACAAAGCTTGGGGCTTTAACTGTGGAACCTAATACGTTTTTTAAAGGATTTGCTGAGACAAAAGAAGAATGTGCCTTTAAAGACATAGAAAAATACCTTGTGCGTGTGTATCACACATTTGACAGTCTTCGGTAGAGTGAGTTCAAGAGATCAGTCCCCCTAAGTAACCTTCAACCGACATCATATTCTATGCATGGACACATTAAAAGAGCATTCTACTTGATCAGATGATGTGAAAATATTTTGGATCATGCATATGTAAAGAAAGATCCATGTGAATTTGGTTGGGAAGAAATTGATGGGGTGCTAAAACCTACAAAATTTCTAAAGCCTCTACCCACAGAACTTATACGCACATGTACTTGCAAAACCTGTGCTACAAAAAGATATCCCTGTCGATATTCTCTACTCAAACGTTCAACATTCTACAAATGTAACTCAAGCGATTGCCGAAACAAATAAATATAGTGAACTATGAAAATGTGTCTAAAACAGTAGTGATAAACATTGTTTCTTTTCATATTCCAATCATAAACATTGTTTGGCGTATACATAAAAGGATTAAAAACCATTATTATTTGTTCCATTTCTATATATGTCTCTTATTCCTCTATTATAGCCGCCATTTTGGAAAATGGTAGAAGAGTTATTTTCTGTCTCTATAAGACCACTTGACAACCAAAACCTGTGTTTTGACACCAAAATGAAATATATAGGTCTCACAGTGCCTGAAATATTACATCATCACTGCAACACATCCACCATTTTTTTAAATGTCATTCAGAAAAATTTGGCCCAGATCAGCAATGTCTGCCCTAGTTAAATTACTTCTCCAATAATCCAAAAACACAAATCAAAAATGAAAATCTCTGGACAACATTTTTTAACAGAGGTATGTCAGAGGGCCAGAATTATAAGCAACCTTCCCTGAAAATCAGTTCTCCCAGTATCTAAAAATCTAATTACTTATTTATTTTTGGTGTTTTATAACTATAAGGTCTTTCAGTTGCCTTACATCCTGAAATCAACAGAATTGGCCTAATCACAACATCTTTTGATTGGCACTGTTCAGATATTTCTTGCTCTAAATACCCTTTAACACAGTATCTATCATGAACATAGGATTCTAGACATAGCAACTTGTGACACGAAATTTTGTGCATAGTTGCTATGAGTTATTTTATTGTGCTAGTGATTGGTTTTATTGTCTTTTCGTGCTGCTGTCGGAACTGCGTTATGGAAATGTGATTTTGATTTGTTCTACTCCAGTTTGTGTGTTGCGTTCTGTCTTGACTGTTTTGTCATGATCTGCCATGGCATGTTTGAATTGTGTTGTTCTTTGTGTATGTTATTGTGTTATGTTTAATTGCTTGCTTTAGATGTGCCAATTAGCACTGCTAAATTTCCAGCCAAAACAGCACATGGCTCGAAAGTTCCTGTAACAAGCAACCACAACTGCCTGTGTATATTGAAATCCTCTCATGTCTCGATGCGACATATTCGGCGCTATAGGAAACCCTGTAAATAAACAAAAATGTTATCATCTATAGGCTGGAAAAGCATATATCCACTGGATCACACTATAGTGAATTAATTAAAAGCGCCATTACAAGACTCGAGGCTGCATAAGAATATATATTATTTATAAACCATATCATTAACAATCCATTATTCTCCCTCCTGACAGATTTAATCTAGAACAGTCGCAGAGTCTCTAATTCACTGTAACGTACAAAGAAACTGGGCGGGATTACCTGTCTGTATTTGACATCACACAACTATTGACACCCTTCATGTATTAAGTGCATCGTTATAGTTTCGAAATACTTTGTAATTCCTGTGCCACATTTAGAGACCCCCAGCACGTGTTAATTGTAACGTTGCTATGAGAATATGTCCTTTCTCCTAGGAATGCTTGAACTGCCTAATAATGCTGCATGAGGGACCAGCACCATCTCCATTCTGGTCGCAACATTGATATTCGAGCAGTTGGCATGTTTTGTTGGCATTTTCTGTTTGTTTCTCTCTAAGCGTGATATATTCTTTCCAAGCAAGATATATATTGTGCTTCGAATCATTGGTCATAAAAAAGTTTAAAGCCTAAAGAACTGTCATAAAAAATGGAATCATCTCATAATGAATAATGTTCCGTAATGTGGATGTCGTTGTTTTCAGCTCATCAATTTTTTTTTTTTTTATATTATACCACATCCAAGAGTTCTCTAGCCCAAGCCTTCCAGGGCAGCTAACTCTTACTGCACACGACATTTGGTTATCCAACCCCTGTTGCACTTTGACTTCAGTGTTGCGCAGTGGGGGTTGGCGGCAGGGCATCTCCCCTGCCAGTGTGAGCTTAAAGTAGGCTGGAGATACTATTTTTTTAGACCTAACACAAGTTGATTATGGGGGAAGCTGAATGTATTTTTCATGGGTTACAGCTCTGAAGCTTGTGATTCATTTGAAAAGTAATGAATGCTTTTCAAAATGCAATGATGAATCAGAACTGTTTTATGAACAGCATCACATGTAAAAAGACATTGGCCCTTATGTATCAACGCATTTATCCATAGAGACAGAATGGACAAAACCATGACATCAAGTTTGTTGTTATTCGGCCATTCGTTTTAACGGTCCTTTACCCTGGAAAACACATGCAGAGAAACAAGTGAACAAAGTCGTCGTGTCTTTGACAAAGGATACACGATGTGATTTTTTCAATATTGGTAGACAGAGATTAGATTTAATAATTCAAATTCTTGGGGGGAAAATTGACATTTTACTGCAGAAAGTGTTTTATAGGATTACTTAACAGAGTAAAAGGAGAAATTATTTGGTGTTGGCAGTTGGTGACCAGAGAGGTTCTCTTATGTATTGAGGGGCAAAGTGCATATCAGCAGGAAGGAGGAGGAAGTGTGGGAGCTAAGTATGCAAATCATAATTATAGTTAAGACCAAAGCATACAGGCAGCTACACAGCACCCACTTAGCATGAGAGAGGCAGAAGGGTGCTATGTGGGTGTTTACCAAAAATCCCAGCAATCCATATGGCAACATGATCAAGGCAGAAGTGATTTCAACCGAGTAAAAGGATACCAGATGGGCGAGAGTGGAGTTGGTGACTTGAGCAGTAGCCATGGACCTGTTTTAAAGACAGGCATACTGCTTACATTGTACAGATAAACCTCGTGAATGAGGAAATAAGTAGAACAAATTACACATTTTTTAAAGGCCCAGAACAGGACAACATTGTGAACAGGGCCCTTCATGCTGCCCAAGGCTCTCAAACACTGACAAGGAACAGTCGGGCAAGCCCAGGGTTGGTCATGGGTCAGACGCTAGACAGATTCAGATGTTTGATAGGCTGGTGATATGACAGAACGAGAACAAATAATCTGACCCTGAGTTACATTTCTGACTTCACCCCTCCATGCAAGTACTATTCTTTTTCTTACGTCCCAGAGACTCTTGCTTTTTCTACATATCCCTGTTAAGGAATTCTCCTGCCATCATAACATTTCGTTCCAGACAACCACTGTATTGAGACTGAAATGTTCAGAGAAACTACACAATTATTCTAGTGAATTGATTAAACATGCCCTCTTTTTTATGTCAGTCATGAGGGATGAATTGTTAGGATACACTGCAAGGAACATAATTACGTACAAATTGAAGAATCTATTGAAAATGCAGACGTTTTCAAGGCTCAGGTCATGCATGGACTCTTAGGCCCATATTTATACTTTTTTAGCACCGCATTTGCGTCATTTTTTGACGCAAAAGCAGCGCAAACTTGCAAAATACAATTGTATTTTGTAAGTTTCCGCCGTTCGGCTTGTCCTATCAATTTGCCTGCACTCTGTCCTCTTTTTTTCAACTCAGGCTTAGTACATGGGGTCATTAGTCACTTGGTAAAATGATATGTAAAAGATAAGGCTAGAAATCTGGAGCCCTTCCCGCATGCACCAATTTGACAACTCCACTAACAAAGCTTCTCGTTGCATAGAGGAAGAAGAGTGCGTGAAGTAAAAAACCTGTTTAAAATAAATGATTGGTTTGTATGTGACCATAGCCATAAGTTTTCAGGAAGAACTATCGGGCCAATGATTGCTTCATCAGGGGTATTTGGATGTAGCACCCTCCAAATGCAAACTTGTTAGTTGGGTCTAGGGTCCCTGAGTTGGGCCTGCAATGTCTGGGTTAGGTTTTCATGCTGCTCTCATTTCACTAAGATCTTTCAAAAAGGTCATTTTTAGAACCATGATCCTAAATATACATAATGACCTGCTTTACAAAAAAGTAATACATCTGAACCCATAGAATTATTACTTGAATGGGTGCAAATGTGCTACTTTTTGGAATTCACGAATATTGGCAGTAGTAGGCTTAGAAAGCTGTGGCACTTTCAAAACCACCTCATGGAAGAAGCTCTGAAAAACTGATAGCTTTTGTTTTTTTGCACTTGAAAGTGTTCTGTGGATGGGCGAGGTAGTGAATGGGGTGAGATAATATGTGGATGATGAATTGGTGAGAGAACGTATGCATGGGTAAATGACTCAGTACATTGATTCATGGTTGGATGAATCACTAGAGGCATGAATGGATGACTTGATGAGTGAATGTATGGGGAAGTAAGCAGCAGGGCATGAGGGTGTGAAAGCAGCCTCCTGTTATCGATGGAACTTCAACCAACCACTAAATGCTGACCTTGACCATCTATGCACTTATTCATCATCTTACCCCTTCATCAATCCTCACACTCTAATCCATAACTCTTTTATACCCCCATGCACACATTCACCTTTTCATCCAACCAGCCATACACCCAAGTAGTCATTCACTCATTGGTAGTCATGATCTCAATTACACACACATTAATAAACTAGCTTTTGCTTGCATTCAGTCATCCATTCATACATTAATGCACTCAAACAATTGCCCATTTATTCACCTGTTAGGAAGAACTCACAAAATTACCCCTTAACACCGCTTTGTGTAATTACATACCATGAGTAGTGAATATTTATCACAAACACATAGAAAAAACAGAGTGTGAGCAGCTGTTGCTCAGGTGCTTTTGGTCTTTTTTGCACTTTAATTCGAATGTTTTTTTTGCCAGGAACACACTGGGTTTCGCTTTTCTGCAGCCCCAGACACAGTCCATCCTTCACTCAGCAGGCAGTCAGGCTTCTAGGCCTAGGCAGACTCTGAGCTCCTCCAGTGGAAAGTGCAGAGTTCAGGTGTTATCTGTCATGCAGACATCAGCCCAGGTAAAACCAGTCACTGTAGAATTCTGCTGAGCCCTCCCTTCCTTGGCCATGAACAACTAGGAAATGGAACCAAGTGGATGGTTGGGATCACACTTTTAAATCATTTTCCATAGTGGAGATGTGGATATACTATCTGATGTCTCATAATCGGTTTGGGATGGTACTCAAATGTCATTTTCCTGCTGTTCCTCAGACACAGTCTTTTTTATTTTTAATGTTTTGGGGAGAAAAATGCAACCACCTCATCTATAGCAGTACAATATGCAGAATTATTGTTATTAATAATAATATTGGCAGTATGAATGTCCATATTTGAGTAAAAAAAAACAGAATAAGAAAGGCATAGGCTATGTTACATGGGGGAAGGTGAGGAGAATAAAAACATCATGCATATGCGGTACGTGGCAGATACAAAATTCCAGCCCAGGCTAACGTTGTACTATAGCAAACCTAGTAGCACTGTTAGAATGAACAGGAAAGAAAAGAACAGAACCTCTTCACATGAGGCATGCTATAGGTGCCCAATCTGTATGTATGGAGAAGAGGCTCGGTGTTAGTGCAGGAGGCAGTGAAAGGGAGGACAGGAGGTGGGGGTTAAAGTGAGAGGGGGGAACTCTTTCGTCATCTTGAACGACTCCATACCATCAAATAGTAATATATTATTAGGGTACAAGAGAGTTAGGGGTTTAGCTTCCTTAGGTCCAAAGAAGGGAGATCAGATGTTGGTGCATAGTTCCATCTTATGCTGGAGTCAATATATAATCCTTTTGTAGGATGTCACTTTATCCATTTCAGTCAGCCAGTCATCATGTGACGTTGCATGCAGCAATATCCAATGCAGCAGAATGCAACTTTTGGTTGTGGCTACAGCCTTCATCAGCAGGCTATACTCTTTGTACATAAGGTCAGGGAGCTCACGTGTATCATGTAAAATGATCAGGGTTCGAGGTAGGGGGAGAGACAGTCCCAAAACAAGACTAACTGTCATCCATATTTGAGATCATAGTCGGGAGATGGCAGGACAGTCTCAGAGGACATGAGTTGTGGTGCATTCATGCTGGGTACATCTCTAGCAGTGTGAGTGGTGGAGGAGGCCCCGGCTGCCAGTTTCTGGGGGGCCAGTACCAATCCTGTATTGATTTTAAAAAGGCAAAATGCCATCCTTGTTTCATGAGCACCCTTGTCTAAGCCCTCTATCACCTACTACACCTGGTGAGCAGTTTTCCAGTGGTTACGGAGGAGGGCCAGCAGAATTTGGGGGAGAAAGTGCTGAACCAACAGGTTATGGAACACCAAAATGACTCCCCGGTAGGATTCCCAGAGTGTCAGATATTGTTGGATATGGGAGGTTTGAATATCACATGGCCCTGCTCTACTGGTGCTGCAGAGGCAGTGCTTCAGTTCTGTGTATCTCCCGGCTTCCAATTGGGATAGGTGATATTTTGCCTGCAAGACAGCAAATGATTTCAATTACCTTGCTTGGATATATCGTTTAGGGTTAACATACCTTCAGATTCTTCAGATACCAATTTTCCCCACAGTATCAGCCGACCTCAACCCTGGATGCCGGCGATAGCCATAGGGGTGCCCAGTGGTGGAGAAAAGCAAGCCATTTCAAGACTTTTGGGATTGGTTCCAGAGTTGTATCATATTCTGCACAATGGCATTATACTGCATGTGGAAGGTAGGTTATGTAGAGAAAGAACGTCTAGAGCTGCTATAAGTGATTTGCATTCTAAGTTGGCCCATAACGGTGGATTGGTCACATCCAGTCCCAAATAGGAGAGTTGCACCAGGTGCAGGGCTGTGTAATAGAGTGTGATGTTAGGGACACCTAGACCGCTACTTTTCCTGTGGACAGTTAATGTAGTTACATTTACACATGTCCTCATGTTATCCCATATGAAAGACTTTATGACTTTGTCTACGTTTTGAAGAATGTGGGTCCAGACCACAAGAGGCAGCATTCCCAAAACATAAGCGAAACGGGAGCCCAGTACCAATTTAACCACTTGTGATCACTCCAACAGGGATAAGTTGAAATGTTGGTCTTGGTAATTGAACGGTCAAGGTTAACTGTGACAATACCCTCAAGACTCCTGTTGATAAGGATACCTAGATATTTGAGCTAGTGCTGTTTCCACTGGAACAGATACTCTATCATAGCCACCATCATCATAATACCCCGCATGAGTAGTGCCTCACTTTTGTATCAGTTGATCTTATACCCCAAGATCACTGAAAAAGCTGAAATTAGAGACAACAGGGCTTGGGAGTGATTTGCTCAGTTCTGCAAGTGTGAGTAAGATATTGTCTTCATATATAGCAATGCTGTGGCTGTCCCCACAGAGGTAAGTATGCCTACTAGCTGTCGAAATCATCAAGTTGCAGCTACCAAACACTCTATCACCAGGAGAAACAGGAGCAGTGAGAGGGGGCAGCCCTGGTGAGTGTCTCTGTTTACCAAGAAGGGGTTGATCAGAATCCTCCGCAGTTGACCTGAGCTGTGGACAAAGCATACCAAAGTGGACCTTCATTATAACGTTGTCTCCCAGTTCCATCCAGTCAGAGAACCTGAGTAAGGTATCCATATTCAATGTGGTTGAATGACATTTCAGCATCTAGGGACAGGGTGATATTGGCCTACGAAGAAACATTAGATAACCATTAGATGTGGGATAAGGACCATAAATGAGTGCTGGAAGAGCAGCAGGGAACAAATACCACTGTTTGAGATGCACGGCCAGAATGCAAGTCAGGATCTTAATTTCTGTATTCAAAAGGGAGATTGGGCGAGAACGGGATCGCAGAGAACAGGATCCTTGCCTAGTTTTAGTAGGACTGTGACCAGTACCTTGTAAGACAAGGGTGATAAAGTTCCTATATAGCCTGCCTCCTAAAATGCGGCATGTACATGGTCTACTATGTCATCCTTGACCCACTGATAGAGTTCCCAGGGGAACACATCATCTCCAGGGGTTTAATTGTATGGGACGATTGAAATGGCTTGTGCCAATTCCTTCTTAAAAACCTCACCTTCCAGGAGGGCTTGGTCATCATCGTAAAGGCTCTGCAGTCATATGGTTGTGAGAAAAGCCTCTATCTGTTCCTCCGTGTCATCGATTTTATATCTATAGAGGGGTGCATAGTAGGACCCAAAGGTGTTGGCTATGCCCATGAGATCTCGAACAAAGTGACCTGAGTCATCTCTAATGGCTGGGATGGTTGTTGCAGCTTCCCATGGTCTGAGTTGTGCAGCTAGGTGTCTGTCCACCTTTTCACCATGCTCATAAAAATGGGGTTTAAATTTGTAGGTCACAAATTCCACCTTGAAAGTGTAGAGGGAGTAGTTAAACCCCAGTTCAGGGTTGGTCGAGGTTGGGTGGCCATGGCAGCAGGGGAGGTTAATGTGCAAAACGCACTGAATAAGATTGAAAGTGGTGGGAAAGAGGGGGTCCAGGGACGCACAACTCTTTGAGGGCTCAGGAATAAGGTTACAGCTTCAGAAATTTTAGAGATTTTGGAGATGGGGCATAAAGAGAGGATGTGGGAAGACCAGCAGGGACGGTGGAAGTCTATAAAATTTCTGTGCAAAATGTTGTGTAGTGGTGTTAAATAGTTGGTGGGTGTAGAGGAGTGTCAGTGGTCCTTCGCAGGGCCAATAAGGTTGTGAGTACTAGGCGACACCATAGGTGTGCACTGTGGGTAAGATTGATGATGGCGGGTCTAGGCATTTCAATGAGCGAGAGGCCACTGTGGGCTGGTTTCCTTGACAGTGAGCAACAACAGTAGTGTCCAATGGGCAAAATATGGGATGTAAGGAGAACACGGAAGGAGAAGGAGGAAAGGAGAGACAAGCACTCTAAAATGCAAGGACGCCATGAGCCCCTAGGTATCCAGAGAGAGACAAGAGGCAGTAAGTATCTGGCAGCTCAAAAGGTAGACAAAATGGGGAAGACCAGCTAAAAACGATCATCCCTAGCAGGGGACTGTATGATAGATGGTGTCTGGCTCAGGAATGGGGTGTTAGGGCCATGTCATGGTAATAGACAGTGGACAGTCCCCGCGGGAGGGACAGTTCTACCCTTTCTTGGTGGATGGATGGTGGGTGCAAGTTACAAAAAACATGATACTAAGTGTGGTGTAAAGTAGGAAGGGAGAGGTAGGATGATCCCATTTACAGTCCCAGGGGAGGGATACAAGTGAAGGGTGTGAGGCCAAACAGGAGAAATCTGGTGTGGTGCACACTGTCTGCACAGTCATTGCCAATTATAACTCTAACATCTGTATCAACAACAAAAATATCATCAGCAATGGCCATCTCATAACCAAGATCTAGAACAAGATCAGAAATGAAAAAGGAAAGAAATTTAAATGCAACTACGTAGCACTAGAAAGTAAGCATCATGTGGGGGAAAGGGTTGAGAAAGGGGGTGAAGAGGGGCTGAAGAAGAGAAAAGGAGGGCAGGAGGAAGAGGGGTAAGGGATAAGGGGGAAGAAGGCCCCCAGGAGTGACAATACTCTGTTGGCCTGAAGGCTTATGGATCCAGTCAGCCACTTCCAGAAATCATTCAAGGGACAGTTTAGAGCTTTCATCTTGTGAGGGTGTTGGTTTCAATGGCGATCAGGATTTGTCATCCACATGAGTCAGTTCCTCCACTGTTCTGATTGTCCTCTCTCGCTAAGGGTACTTCTGTGAGGGGTGATCCTGCAATTGGCCATGTCAATGATAGTCCTCTCTGATGTTCCAGGGTCTGCTTTGCTCCTCAGGTGGTTGTGATGCAGTGTCCATGTTGTA
Source organism: Pleurodeles waltl (assembly GCF_031143425.1). Lineage (NCBI taxonomy): Eukaryota > Metazoa > Chordata > Amphibia > Caudata > Salamandridae > Pleurodeles > Pleurodeles waltl. The sequence continues at coordinate 661,008,839 of NC_090444.1, read as the reverse complement.
ATCTCCCAGTGAGTCCAGGAAATGGGACAAGACTTCTGGGTCATGAAAATCCCTTGAGAGTCCATCCATCATTACCCACATGGTAGTTGGTTCTGAGTGGCTGTAGTTAATGTCCCACTTCCCTAATTGTGGGCCAAAGTCCAGAAAAGCTCAATGCTTGGCACTGGTTTCTGGGGAATAGGCCATGAGTATATGAATGCGATCATCATCAATCTCATAGGGACAGTGGTTCTGTGCTCTCAGAAGGATTTGGCGGGTGTGATCATGACACACAAACCAGGCTAAGAAATGGCGGGGCCTAGTCCCTTCAGCAGCAGGCGGGAGGCAAGATTGGGTTCTGTGTGGCCTCTGGATTTCAAGAGGAGAGATGCACAAGGCCTGCGATGCACTGTACAGGTTCCTACGGAAAGGGTTTTGCTTCAGACTTCTCCATTTTCCTGGCATAGAATCTGATATTGCAGCAAGACCGGTCCTCCATGTTGATAAGTTTTTGTTTGATGCACCAGAATTCAGGGTCTATTTATATCCAGTTGTTCAAGTTTCTCTTCTGCTATGGTCCACCAGTGGTGCATTGCATCCAATTTAGTGTGAAATAAGCCATGACCATTCTCATGGTTTTCACATCATAAGTGAAGTCAGTCATGTTCATGGCAAGCAATCAGGCTCCTGTGGAGGTAACTTCCCTGAGGATAGTATCAAGAGGTGCATCTGGAGGGGCAGAGGCAGAAACAGACTTGCTGTAGACGACCACCTCTGTGAAAAATTGTTGCCGGGTGGACTGGCCTGAGGCTATTGTGAGAGTTGGGGAAAGGCCAGAGGATGGTGTCATTCAAGTGCCAGCAGAGGATTGTGTCATGGTCATGGCAATGACCAGTTCCAGTTGTGCCTCCAGAGGGTGTTTGGTACAAGAAGAGGAGCTGGTCAATCTGGGGGAGACCCAAAGCAAAGAGTCCAACTAACACTGTAAATGAGGGAGAAGAGGCAGTGCACAAGTCACAAGTAGACAGGGGATACCCCCACATGTTGATAGTCCAAGGTCCACCTTGTAGTGCCTAGAGATCCTGATAGGGCTCCTGGTAGCGTCAAAATCACCAAGTGGTAGGCCTTACCACCATGAGGGTGGGATGGAGGCTGAGTAGTTGCAATTAGGGCATGTAGACATAGAGGCAATGCTCTCGGTCACTCTGAAGGACGAGGCAGATAAAGGACCAAACAAGTGGCAGAGCAAGAACAGGATTACAAGCACCCAGGAGATTGTTCCTAAAAGTACTCCTGTCAAGGCTAGACAAGGGTGAGCACTCCCAAGAGATAATGTCTGCAAATGTACAGGGTCTGGTGCCCCCACATCGGTCTGCGACAATGAAGGGACCATTTATCACTGTCACAGAAGCTGGCACAGGCCTGCCAGGGAGTGACTTTGGTGGGCTTGTGTTCTCAATGAACGTGCACACAGAGCTGTTCCTGATGCAGAGGGGAGGTAGGCAATGGCTTCCAAAGAGCCTAAGTGCAAGAATTTAAGGACTTCCCTCACCTGCACAAGATTAGCTACCTCCAGGAGCATTAGGAGGAGGCAGGGGATTGAGACATGCTGCGAGGGGCCAGGAGGCCTCACCTCAGCCCATCTTGGCAGGACATCTCACTTAGCAGTGCAACAATTTCCTGTGAGGTAAAGGTCTTGGGTGGTCAGTGCTGACCCGGCATTGATAGACGGTGTTACCCTGCCACGCCTGATCCATTAATCCATCCCTAGTCCCTGCATGCCTCCGGGCCACTAAAAGTCCATCATCTCCAAAGGAGGAGGCAATAGGCATTGAGGGCAATATGCACAGGGCAGGCCTCTGCTGCACCTCTAGGCAATGGCTAGGAGGTTGGAGCATGGACTGGGGTTTGCCACTTTAGGCTCATGCATTTACCATGTTCTGGGAAGCAGACCCTCCACCGTCTCTGATCAGCTAGGACAATGGTATACTGGAGTGCAGGCCTCATTCGTCCCCCGTTCGGACAGAGGCTCAGAGAGGAGCATCCTCCTTGAGCTGTGGTGTCAGACACAGTCTTTGTGCATAGTGATGGTACTCACACCAGATACCAATGATGCTGGCTTCAAAAAATAATATTTAAAACAAGGGCATAATGAAGAGTGAGTTTTTAGCAGATGGCTGTCTTCAGCCTTCTGAAGCAGTAACCAGGGGCAAGCAAACAGCCAAGCCCTGAAAAAAACTCCCTAATCATGAACCACGGAAAGATCAGTCCTTCCATTCATCCCTACAGCCTTGCAATTGCCAGTGATCATGACGTACTAATCAGAGGTCCTTTGCTAACAAGGTCCTCATTGAAATTTTAAGGGATGACTTTTCTCCTTCTTCCTTACTTCAATGTCTGGTTCACCTCCCTCCAGTCACAGCAATGCTGTCAATACACTACCACTGTCTCGGAAAGCTCCATCTCCTCCAATGTTTTGTGCTGTGCTAAACTATTGGCCTTCCAAAATGGATTCCCCTGGTCCCATTACTCAGACTTTCATCTCTCCCAGAGTTCTACTACTGTAGAAGTGCTACACACTCATGAGACATGCATGCACTCAACCCTCCCACGAAATGACAGTGCAAGGATCTGCAGCTCATAATACAGTGAAACTGTACATGAGAGGGGACGGTAGACTACCCTTTCCTTGGCATAGAGGAAAAGGTTTGATCACACTAATGATCCAAAAAAAACTGGTACACTCCCCTTACTGCTTTATGTGACTCAAACAGGACATGGAGAATAGTAATATGCTTTTTATGAGGGCATAGCTGTTTCACTCCTCCATGTCACAGAACAGGTTCTGGACCTCTGCTACAAAAGCTGCTAGCTCAAGAAACTCCTAGTAGCAGACTTAGGGCCTGATTTGAATGTCGGCGGGCGGGTTACTCAGTTACAACAGTGAAGGATATCTCGCCCACCGAAATATAAATCCCAATATTTCCCTGGTTTTTACATTTCAGCGGACAGGATAATCATCACAGTTGTGATGAAGTGAGATGCCCACCAAAATCTAATTTAGGCTCCTAGATACTACAGTGCAGCCTGCTTCAGCATGAAGTTTGGTCTTATTCATGGGAACTCAAGTAAGGTCTAAGGTACTGCAGCCTACATTAAAGTGATGTTTTCAATAGTCCAAGGGCATGTGAATGACTTATTTGACTGAGGATTTTTCGATTGTTTTCTGTTGGTTCAAATCACATATTGTTAGGTGCAGAAAATGAAAGAAACAAAGCCAAATGGTAGGACTTGCATCTCCAGTTCCATATCAGACCTATTGGTTTTGGCAATCCTTGTTTTATAAAAGTGGGACATGTTGGCTTTGAAAATCCCTGTTCCCCTTTTGCAAAGGCACATATTAGTGAAACTGCTTAACATATTCTGAGACTGGACTCATCAATTGATCTGCTTTTCTTTATTAAATGAACTCTTTCTTAGAAGCCAAGCGACAATATTTTTAATATTAGTTAGAAAGTGCTCAAAACAAAAAGTAAGCTGATCAGGCATCAAAGGGGTACATCAGTTTTGTTTTCTTCAAGTGCAAAGGAATTTGGAGTTCTGCTCATATTTAAGGTAAAATTATTACTGTGATAGTTTAGATACGCCACTTTTATTTTGGCCCTTAGCGCCTCCCTACCGCCACTATGTGTGCGCTGTATTTAAAATTCGGCACACCGTGACCCTGGGTAGGGGACAATAGCATCAAAATGTTCAGGGTTAGTGCCAAAATGTTGGCGCTAACCCTGAACAGTACATAGGGGCCCATTATAAATAATGGTGTGCACACTTTTAATGCCTGTTCTGAGCTGGTGTTAAAAATGCTGAAAAAAATGACACAAAGAAATCTTTTAAATTTCTTTGCGCCATTTTTTCAGCCCCACCAACGGGGGATAGTCCCCCTTGCATACATTATGCCTGGTACAGGCATAATGTGGTGCAAGGGGTTACAAAGTGGCACAATGCTTGCATTGTGGCACTTTGTAAATGTGGTGTGACGTTTTTGCCATATTATCACCACATTGGCATCAAATAAATTACGCTAATGTGGCGATATTATGGCGCAAGGGACTCTCAAATCTGCCCCTCTCTGTGTAAAATTTAAGGTACAAAGCAGATGGTTTGTTTTTTGATGAAGAAGTGGGAGACAGAGAAAACAGTAGAATATGAAGTAGAGGTCACACCAGTACGTTTTGAATTCTAATATAGGCTGAACTTGATTTACAATGATTAGCGCTATCAAGGGTTCTTTCAATCATAATACTTATTACTGAATAAAAACAAAATCGTATTCAATACATAAGGGATGAGAGTTTACTGTAGTGCAATTACGGTTCGACTTTGAGTGAGCTCCATGCAAAACAACTGATACAGTAGTTTTGCAACAGAGGCGTGTATTTTTAAAGAGCTTAAACATGCTTTGCAGTTCACTGGAGCCAACCGCTACCCCGCTGTTCCTTGGCACACATGGTGAAATGAAGTGAAAGCAAGAAAGAAATTGCATACTGAGTGCTGATTTCTTTGTTCAACTGCAAAGGGACCCTTGATTTGCTTCAATCTCTGTTAACAATAACTCCCGCCAACTGTTTACATACCCTCCATTGTGTTGCTGTTGGCAGGGAAATGGACGGCTCACTGAGATATTCTGTCTCTTTGCACTCGGGGAACTGTGGGAGTTCTCAGACTTCATAGGCAGCAAATGTTCACTTTCCAAGAAACAAGAGGCCACAGAGCAAAATGCCAGAAATGTACCCAGGGAAATAAATTACCGAGCCCGGGGTGCCGTATTATTGCGATGCCTTGTGAGTTCACTAGGCAAAGGGAGTGCCTAGGGAGGAGACAGTAATCCAGTAGAATGTAAGCAAATTGTGGTCGGAAATATATCTGTTTCCTCAATGTAATGTATGGCTCGCTTGCACTGTGTGAAATAGCGCATCAAATGCTAAGTAAGCATTGCTTCCACTATTCTCTCTATAGTCTGAAGTTTGTTTCTTGTCTAGGACTTAATTGCTGCATTTGGAAACCAGAGTCCTGGAGTATGATCTCGGCTTCTATATCTAACACAACGTCGCGTGATTCTAGGCACATCCATTAATTTCCCATTGCCTAACATTGCACATATATGCTTTATTGTGTGATGTAAATATGGGCCATGTAAAAATAGAAATGAGCTGTAGTCTGTATGCTCCTGTTATACCCCAGGAATGTGTTCAACTCAGATTTTTGTAGTCGGCTGCTGCGCACCACACAGTTCTACGCGCAGCGTGACATGCTTCTAGAGCTCTTGCCAAAATAACGTTCTCTTTATAGCATTCTGTTGCACCTTTAAGTTACATCATTGCAGAATAGACTAAAAAGTGAAAATAGGCACTCAATGGCAAAGCAAATAGGTCTCGGCCATGAAATTTATTGGTTTTGACGATGCATTTTTTCTTCTGAGGCTGTTGAGGATGTGTGTGCACTTGCGATAGCCATCTGTGAATGAAATTTCAAATGTTTTATACTCACATTTAAATATGGCAACCGTGAAAGCGTATGAACCCATGGTGCCCATCTTTTAATTAACTTTGTCTTACTTTTACGAAAAAAACATTGAAAATGACTATTATGGATGCACGTGCATCCTTTGTAGACATCTTTAAACGGGATTTCTTCAACTGAAACAAAATGCATTCAAATATGTCGGCTTCACAGACGTACACGTTCCCAAGCAAGCCCGATCATCCTGTAATAGTTAGAAAAAAAACATTGTAAAATGGCTGCTCACCAAAAGCATGGCGTTTGTTCCTCAAAGCACGAGGAGATTGAGCTGGTTGGGTGGGTCAAGCGTCCATTGGCTGGTGCAAACGTAAGGGGGTCAGAGGGAGTTAATAAAGAGATCAGGGAGGAGGGGGGAGAAGGAAGAGATTGGGTAAAGAAAATAGTCCATGTTATGCACTGCAATGCAAGAAGAAGTGCACAAGTTCTCCGACTTCACAGACAGCCTCACCAGTGATCAGTGGTAGAATACAGCATCAGCTCAAAACTCTGTGAGACTGAAATGCTTTTGGGTGGGACAAACACAAGAATAAGGGTGAAACCTATCAAATCTGGATCAGGGAAGTCAGTTAGACAATAAAGCCATTCAATCATGATCAAGGGGGTGAATCAAATCCTAATCTACGAAACATATTGGAAATAATAGTCTTTAAACAGACTGTCTGTAGCATAGACCAAAAAATAATGGCTGCATTTACTAAAGTTGACCCATGTGTTTGTGGGACACAACACATTTTAGTAAGTAAATTAGTGCTACCTTTTGCGTCATGATGCCTTGCGTGAATTCCCATCTAATATTTTAATAAAAGTGTATCTAAGTTCAATAAAGGCATGCATTTATTTACAGATTATAATCAGTAAAACACTAATACTTAAATTCATAGCTAAATGTACAATACATTTTTCTTCGTGAAAGTACATGAATCCGTTTGTCACGTCAGGCTCAGTTTTATAGGGCATTTAAATGATGTTAGAAATTCACTCAGCTTTACAGGAATAGTATCATTAATTGACATATATTTACAAGTTCATTTTTTATCTCACACTGAAAATAAATATTGACAACTATGGCCGTCTCAGAGCTCAGTCTTCTAAAAACAGCAAAATATTAATTGGTTTAACTTTGAGGCTATACACTCTGCAATATCTGCTCTATTTGGAGTCTAGCAGGCAGGGCACGATAGGTCTTTTATTTGACTGGACGTTACCCTGTTAGGCTGCAGCCCTTCGAGTCCGGTTTTGAAAGCCAAAGGCCGCTCCTGGTGCCACCATCAATTTCCTCGGCTCCCCAATGTTAGTAATTACAGTGGTCACAGGGAGACTTCGAGAGAGAGAGAGAGCGAAAGAGAAGAAGGGTGAAGGTAGAGAAAAATCAATCAGAGAGGAGAGATGAAAGAAGGGGAGAGATTGGATGGATGGAAAAAGAGATATCGCTCAAGGAGTTGAAAGATGCAAGGCTCTTTTTTGCCAGGGCTTCTTTGGTTCTCCAGTCCGGCCCTGCCAATAAGTGTTTCATGTGACTCCCATGCAAATGTCTACAATAATGTAGCGATAAGTAATGCACATAGATGCATTTTCCTTAACTGCAGTGCGGCACTATAGGTTTTAACACAGTGCTGTTCTGCATTAATATTGATAAACAAGGACCTCTGTGAGAAATTGGGTAGTGGGTTGACTGGGGTTTGAGCCCTGGTCGAAGCATCAACCACAATCCTTGCCAGGGTGAGGCACAAGCCAACCCTAAATTAACCTGTGCCCAACCCTCTGGTAGGTAGACGCAGAGCAGTCAAGCTTAACTTCGAGGCGATGTTAAAGTATTAGTGCAACACTTCAAACAGCAAGAAAGTGAAAGCACCACACAAAAAGAATTGCATACCAAGTTTAAAAAATAGAATTGTCTTTAATAAATAAAACAAGACCAAATGACAACATTCTAATTGATAGAACCAGAGATATTTTTTTTTGTTGATTTTAGTGACAAATAGCACTAAATAGCACAAAGCGCCAACTGTGGATATCTGTCACGTTGGACTAGGCAAAAGCTAAATGTTCAGGCTGACTGCGATGGAGCACATGCTGGCTACAGGGATCCAGTTAGGCCCGCTGAACAAATTACTTTAAATCCTAGTTTGTGGAGCGTTGCGAGGATCTGCCTCAAGGATCTGTCACATAGCAAAGTGATGCAGGTGTTCCGAGATGTGGCAAGACCACGATTCAAGGACATGCGTCTTTGTCAAAGGCATTGAGGTTGCGATGCACAGCTGGGGCGATGCATCTGTTCTGAAGAGCTGCAAGGCTGCAAAGCAAAGTCTGGCATCACTGTTGACACTGCCGTTGATGAGGGATGCGAGGGCCTGTGAGAGAATGCATTGCACAGTTGGGGTGAGGCGGTGGCTCAGAAAAGCTGTGATGTGATGCAGGTCTTTGCAACTGGTCCAATCCATACAGGAGTGGAGATGCATCGATTCTGTGCGGGATTGCGCTATGTAGCAGAGGAAATGCGTCAAGTCTGATTTATCCTCAGAGGCTGGCAAAAGCAACTTAAGCCCACTTCCAGGGGTCCAGGACCTGCGTGGTACCACTAGGCAGGGCAGACTCACATATGGCAGACTCCAAATGCAGCTGCAAGATTGTTGGAAGCCTGTTATGTCCCTGAGGCTTCAGATCAGAAGGGCAGCCAACTAGCCCTTGAGACATTCTGAGTTCTGAGTTCAAGACTTGTAGGTCCAGTCCTTCTCACCCGGGCAAGAGGGCAGCAGGCACCATGTCAGCACAGCAAAGCTGGAGTCAAGCAGAGATGCAGCCCAGCAGAGTGGCTATCCTTCACCAGATCAGCAGTCCTTGTACGGGCAGAGTATCCACAGATCTACAGTAGAAGTGTACTGAAGTGGTGGTTTCAGAGGTCCAGCATTTATAACAAGTTGTGCCTTTGAAGTGGGGAGAAGTCTCTAGAAGCATATCTTTGAAGTGCATAGTTGCCCTGCGTTCCTGGCTCCAGGCTCACTACAAGAGGTATGTACCCCTTTTTGTGAAGAGAAGACATAGCCTATTCAAGTATAAGTGGGGTTGATCTCAGATACGTTCTCCCATCCTGCCAGTGATGGCCCACTCAGCCACACCTAAGCTTCTTATTGTGTGTGGCAGTCTAGAAGGAACCCCGTTGTCACCCACACACAGTCATGTGACTCAAAGACTGCAGGTGCCAAATGGCTAAGGCAAGTAAATGGCAACTTTCTAAACATTTTCAGAACTATAATTTCGAACCCAACCTCCCTATAAGTTAGGATTTCAAATCACAATTCCAGAGTCACCAATCATGAAGGGGTTACCTATTCCCTTTTGGAAATTACACGTATAAAATGTAATAAGCTAATTCCAATGTCATCCTATGGGAGAGGTAAGCCTTGCAGTATTAAAAAATGAATCCAGGAATTTCTTACTACCATGACATGTAAAAATTAAAAGTACATGCCCTACTTTTTAAACACATTGCACCTTGCCCTATGGGCTGTCCCTGGCCTACCTGAGACGTGACATATATTTTAAGAAGGAAGGTTTGGGCCAAGCAAAATGTTTACTTTGTCAGGTCGAAATGGCAGTTTAAAACTGCACACAAAGGCTGCAATGGCAGGCCTGAAACATGTTTAAAGTGGTACATAAGTTAGTGGCACAAACAGTGCTAAAGGCCCACTAGTAGCATTTAATTTATGGGCCCTGGGCACAGATACAACCACTTTACTAGGGACTTACCAGTAAATGAAATAAGCCAATTAGATATTTGCCAAATCAACATATTGTAAGGAGCGAGCGCATGCAGTTTAGCACTGGTTAGCAGTAGAAAAGTGTGCAGAGTCCTAAGTCTGGTAAAAATGAAGTCAGCAAAAATAGGACGTTTAAAAGCAAAATGTTAGGGGAAAACTACACCAAGGATGCCAGGTCTAACAACCTCCATTCTTCACATATTGTGTAATATACTTGGAATCCTGTTTCCTTCCAAGTAGCCGTGACTCAGCTAAAAAGCTGAGATATCTGAAGTGTATTACACAATAAAGATAAATCTCAGACTACTAAACTGTGTAGAGGCTGTAGAATATTTTAAATCTGCCTCTACGTGACTCACTTCTATGTTCATAGGATTCTTCTCCACATTATAGTCTGAACTTTTACTAAGCATTATCTCACTTTGTGGTACTTTATTGTTTTTCCCCAGGTGAAAACCTTATCAAGGGTCACTTGCCAATATTTGAGGGGTGACACCATGAGACAGTTACATTTCTTAGGAATCAGATCAATAAGTTAATGTAGAAGTTAAACAAAACACAAAAATAAAGTGGTTCAGTAAACACAAAACACCTGGAATTCATCAGCTATGATCTGCACACCAGAATGCACACCACAACCCATGCTGCCCCCTTGCTCAATACACCACTTTTGCCAATGGTGCATGAAAAAAAATGTCTATTAAGATCAGAACATGGCTGTTGGCTTGCTGAATAATGTAACTTGCGAACTTTAGTTTTTTTTTGGACTTTGCATTAGCTGAACTATAACTAACCTTTAACTATGTTTTTAAGTGTTTTTTTGGGGGGTTTTATGGTATGCAACATTCACTTGCCTTTTACCTGCTTACCTGTTATAAGCTAGATATAGCTTTTTGGCATGCATCATGGGAGTTGGATCCATGTCCTGGCTTTGAGCCAGGCCCTGAACTGAACCCCAGCAGGCGCACAACCTCAAGGGGCCTCAGGCCATGCATTGTGCCTAACTTCCCTGGGTTGCCCACTTGCGCTGCACTCAACCTTGATGTGGAAGAGAGACACAGAACCTGCTTCCAAAGCCTATTTCTTTGGCCTTGTGTGATGAATCTTCATGAAATTCTCCAAAAATAGTGCCTTGATTCTTGATGCACAAAGAAAGTTTCGGGGTGATCTGTTAAGCAGGGTCTGAGAAAAAGGGGGGGTGAATAAAAGTTGTGTTTCCTATGTTAATTCCCTTAGGACTTTTAGACATGACTACCGACTGAACCACTGGATTGAATTACACCACATCTGGCAGAATGTAGCAGATTACAATTTTGCATACTTGGTGTGAATCCGTTCAAGAGCTTACGAGAAATTATAGAAAACCCAAATTTGCATTTCTGGGCTCGCAAATAATTCTCGAAAATGTGTGAATGTTTGTGAATAAGTGTGCAAACAAAAAGCATTGCAATTGGCTGACTGTAACCTGACTAGAAAGTTGCGACCACCATTTTATTGCAGGGGGAAGCCTGCCCCCCACAGAGCCACAGGGACCATCACCTCATCTGGGCTTTTATTATTTGTAACGGGGGGCATCAGGCCACCCCCATAGCCACGGGGACTGCCACCTCCCATGGGCTTTTAACAAATATAATGCGGGGGCTGCACGCCCCCCCCAACACAGCCCCTGGGACCGCCACCTCCCCAGGGCTTTAATGTAATATGATGCATAGTGGCCACGGTCCCCCCCTCCCCTCAGCCTTGGGGACCACCACCTTCCCAGGGCAAATATTTTAAAAAACATAGAAAGGGGATCCATTTGAGACTCCCTGCATCCCCAAGGACCACCATCTCCCCGGGGCTATTCTATGTTGGAGGAGGGCCGCATGGCCCCCCCTTGAAGAGCCACTGATGGCCCTGGGGACCACCACCACCCAGGGTCGGCTTCTGCTTTGTCCTGGGGTGCCCACCCCTGGGTCAAAGCTGTTTGGTATGACTTGGCGGCAGCTTTGAAGCTGCCACCAAGTAACAGCAAACACTCCAATTCGATCCAGGGAGAGCTGTCAAATTCATTGGAGCAGAGTTTTCCTCTGCCTCCCTTCCCACAAAGATGCAGGCAGGGGAGCCAGTTGGGACTGTGGGGGACTTCATGCTTCCCCCATGGTCCCCAACATTGTGACTGGGTGCCCTGGGGGGCATCCAGGCCACAAGGCAGGGCCCTGGAGGATGAGCTGCCCAGGGCAAAGATCAGCCTGGGGAGGGGGGCCATGCAGCCCCCCTCCCCACAATTTTTTTAATTAATAATTAGGCACCTCTCCAAGGGATGGGGTCCCTGGGGCTGAGATCGGTCTGGGGAGAGGAGCCACGTGGCCGCCTCCCCCCAAATAATTATGCTGCCCCCCCGGGGAATGGGGTCCGCGGGGCCAAGATTGGCACAGCCTCCCTCTGAAAAAATTAAATGTTGAGGCTCGGCCTGGGGTATGGAATTCCGGGGCTGAGATCACCCTTGGGGATTCACATGGCCCCTCTCTCCCCCAAAAAATTAAGTATATCAGGCTGGACTCCAGGGGATGGGGTCAGCGGGGCTAAGATCAGCCTGGGGAGAGAGGCTGCACAGCCCTCTCCCTCCCCAAAAAATTAAATATTTATGCTGGGCACCGGGGGGTGGGGTCCCTGGGGCCGAGACCAGGCAGGCTGGGCAGTGCGGTCTCTCCTCCCCCCCCAAAATTACATATTTAAACTAGGCCCCATGGGAAATAGTCCTTGGGGCCTGGGGAGGGGGTTGTGCGAGGTTGGGTTATTATAGAGGTTGGACACAGGTACTGGCTGTCCAAACGACACCGCACACAGCCGAAGACCATGTGTGGTCATGGTTGGATTAACGTATGGTAATGAAATTGACTTTACATTAAAAAAACATAAACATTTACTGACAAAATCAAAGGTTACAGGGACGTTATAGTTAGGAAACAGAATTAAAAACCTTGCACCTGCACCCAAGCTCTTATAACCACCCAACCCTGCACTACACATGGCTTTTGGCATTGCACAGTGGGGGTTGGCCACAGGGTCTGTCTTTGTCACTGGATCTGTGAGTGGGTGTGTGAGTGTCTGACTGGGTCTGAAAGTGGGTGTGTGAGTCTATGAGTGGGTCTGAGTAGGTGTATTAGTAAGTGAATGAATTTGTGTAGTAATGAGACTGTGAATGTTTTTTTTCTATTTTTCTGTGCTTTTTTGCAAATATTCACAAATATTCATAAATATTCACAAATTCTTCATGAATTCTTCACGATGTTACACAGGGGCCGCAGTGAGCATCACAATGTATTCTGGAATATCGTGCATGGTGAAAAAATCATTTTACACCTATAATTTGACCCTCAAGCACCCCTATATCACACCCCTGGGGTCAGGGTATCTCCACCCTGACCCATTATGCTACTTTTCATTTTGTTTTTCAGACCCAGGGACTGTGTCCCTGTACCTTAAAATGGCAGCCACAACTTTCTGTTCAGGTTGTGGCTAGCCATTTACACCGCTTCTATTCAGGCACGCATTGTTGGACAGTCATGAATCGGTCGCAAATAATTTGCGACCCTAGATATACAAATTTGGATTTTCCTTATTTTCTCATAAACTGTTTAATGGAGTTACACCAAGTAGGAAAAAGGCCCATCTTCAGACCAACAGCTACCTTTCAGCCAAATTTGGTGTAATTCCATTCAGCATTTCGGGCTGTAGACGTGTTTAAAGGATTACCCAAAACTTTCCATTCACAGCAATAATCACTAGCAGACATTTTGGGGAAAATTTCACCACTTTTGTGTAACTGGCCACGAACGAAGGGAGAAAGATCTCCCTCACACAGTAGCTTTTGTGTATTTTTAGAACATGAGTAAATAAACTGTCCTCAAGCCTGGGTTCATGGACTGTTAAAGTACTCCGGGTCCTCCAACTTAGGTTTAACAACAGTTCAAGAAGTCTGAGTTTGTGAACGTTATCACATAGCTCATGAACTCCAAAATAAGTACCTTTATTAAAGAATTTAAACACCAGGAGGTCCCAATGGGTCCTCCCAGAGGAATCCAGAGGTTAAGGGATGTTCCACATGCCACCACATTGAACTTTTTTTTTCCACTAAGCGGGTACATAATCCTGCACCATTAGGGTGGCTTCAAGAAAAAAATTCTATTTGTGGCCAGCTAATCTGAGCCAATGGGCTCACAGTCCCAGATTTGGATCTGCAGTTTATATTCTTAATTTGGTTAATTGAAGTGTCTTTGAACCAGGGCTTCAGGAAAGTGTGAGGGCTCTTATGCCAAGCCAGGGAAATGTGCTAAAACCTTTAAGCCCATGGCCACCTTGCTCAAAGCCCAATATTGTAAACAGTACTGAAAGTATTTACACCAAATGATGAAATCATGTTTTCTGGCTAATGTTCTACATATGTGTCAAGACTAGCATAAAATCTATTCAGCAGCTTTTTCTGTAGCATTGAGCAAAACTTCCTATGGTTGCTAAATTGAAAAAAAAATCTATCACATCAATTATGTTACGTAAGGTGATGAGTGATGTAATATTCAAGGGTCTAAGCAGTGCATGATGAAGAACAAGTTATATTTAGTTCATTAAACTATAACTGGCATATTTCAGTGGCTTTGGGGTTTTTCAACAATATCTTTTGTCTCATTCCAAAACCTCCTATAATATCCTTTTACCTGTTGGTTTCTTATATAAAAAAAATATATATATATATATGTATATATATATATATATATATATATATATATATATATATATACACACATATTCACTGAAGATAACAATGTTAAAAGTTTACAGGGATGTAATACTTAGGTTCACATTTCACATGTACAAAACCAGTGAAATTCAGCAGTTCTAGTTACCTCAGCTAACTATAACTTTCCACTCGTAACACACTGCTTATGACCTCACATATTACATCACTCAGGACATGGTCAGTGACATCACTGATGACATCATCCAGTGAGTGTAAGTGGTTGTATGGATGTGTGAGTGAAGAGTGGCTGTACATATGAGTGGGTGCCTGTGGCCAGAACCTGCGGCCAACCCCCCTAACCACCCATCCCCCCAGGCTGTTGCACTGGCTTTCATTGTACCAATGAGGCTGCTGGATTTGCACGTCACCTGAATTGTGGGGAACTGAGTTTCACCCCACACCATGTTACAACTGTCGGCCTAATCCATTTCCGGCCAGCTAGCAGCACCTGACCTATGCCCAAGAGCAGGGGTGATTTTTGGCAACCGGGTGCATGACATTATGACTTCTCAAGGAAATCATGGTGAATCAGATCTCATCCTTTTCTCTTATTTACATTCGTCACACACATGCAAAGACAAACAAGAGCAGGGATGGTTCAATAAGATTTATTGAATCAGCTCCGTCCTATATAAAAAAGATATGAACTGCAAAAGTTAGGATGATAAAACATACTAGAAGCAGAATGGTGACCAGAAAAGTGAATCACAAGAAAAGTCCCACCATACTGTCACTATACAAGATGTGTGATTCCTACCTAACCACTAATGTTTTATGTTACAGCACAGCAGGATAAGTTCTAATTCGTCCTTGAGGACCCCCTGGGAAGACATATCCCATACCTGAGTATGACAGTAGTGGAGAAGCCTGTCGTTTATTGAGACCTTCCCCATATAGGCCAGGGAATCAGCAGTCTCAGCAAGCTGCTGTAGAGAAGTCAGACAGCATGCAGTAGTAGTAATCTGGCTGGAACCTCCCTTTGACATGCAGGAGACAGACAGATGTTTTATAATAAAACAGATAGTGTTCTGAGAAAAGTGTCCCCATGTGAAAATACGAATGTTTCTTTGGAATGTTAGAGACGCAGTTTACCACTTTGTGCCAGCAACCCTATCTTGTCGCAGCCTTGAATAAAGCACAGAGCAAAATAATGTTGTGCTATGGTTAGGGGAATGCAGGATCCAGGAGGGTGGGAAGAGCATATCTCATTATACGCTGATGACATTCTACTTTATGTATTGAAGCCCTCCCCTACTATTGGCAGTATTCAGAATTTTTAGAGACCACTTTGGATATACTATAAACTGGTCAAAGTCAATTTTCTTTCCCCTCTTGGGGGAGAGGCCTCACCTCCCTGAGATTGCGGCGCTGCAGTAGTTATGGCAGGCTTTCGCTAGCTGGGCATATGTGTGACTAGGAACCCCCAAGATTTTCTAAAGAGAAACTTAACTCCTCAACTGGAAAAACTCAAGGGGGATGTCACCCATTGGCATGGCCTCCCACTGACCCTGATGGGTAAAGCGGCCCTCTATAAAATGATGAGCCTACTGCGATTCTTATCTGTCATGCAGAACATGCCTTACGATATCCCAAGAGAAGTGTTTAGCACCATAGACTCTGAGGTACGCAGGCTCCTGTGGAGCCGGAGTGCACCTAGGATCGCCCCGGCCAAGCTGCAGAAGAGGGTCTATGACAGAGGGCTAGCAATTCTGGACATTAAAAAATACGATTGGGTGTCTCACGTCCTCATAGTCAATGAATGGGTGCTCGCAGACCAACAGGCTGTAGCGTATGAGCTTGACAGGCATATGATGGGGATGGGAGGCCCTGAGGCCTTACTGCTGATACTAGACGAGAACGAGCCTTGCCACACCATATGAGGGTGTTAGTTAGATCTTGGAAAAGAAGCAAATAAATACCTGGGGTAGGTGGGGAAACTCACTGACCTCTCCCCTCTCTGGCATAGTGAAGGACTTGCAGAAGTGCGAGGCTTGCAGGGGTTTCAGAAGTGGAAGCTGATAGGAATAGAATGCCTGGGAGATGTGTGGGGAGGCAGGCATTCATCAGCTTGTAGACAGTCAGGGAAATATGCACTTTAGCTACCACTAAATACTATCAACAATTACACCTGGGGCATTCCCTGAGAAGGCATATCGAGGAAGGTGATCAGCTTCCGGAGGCTTCCCCCCTGGAAGATAGGGTCCTGTCATAACTGCTTCCCTAAAAGGGGATCTCTGTGATTTACAGGAAATTACTCAATCATTCCCCAGCCATGCTGAGTAAAATGAAGCAGGCTTGGGAGGCCGATCTGGGACATTTAGAGGATGATGAATGGGTGAAGGCTCTGAGAGGCCCCAGGGAAATAGCCATCAAGGCCAGGTTCAGACTAGTTCAGTTAAAGATCCTACATAGATCGTACTATTCTTGTACGCTTCTACACAAAATTGGTAGGGCGGTGAGCCCACTATGCTTGAGGGGCTGTAATGAGGGGGGCACATTCAAACACATACTTCGGGGATGTCCCTTGATATGGGATACTGGTCCAGCATAGCCCAGGAGATGTCCCAAACTACTACACTTCAGATACCTCTGGACCCTAAATGGTTCCTACTGGGAATCTCGGGGGAAACCACATGGCCCAGACATCAGGAAATTTGGGTGAGATTGGCAACTGGAGTAGCCACATGAAAAATAGCGAGAGCCTGGGGTTGTACTACCACCCCCTAGGCTAACAGACTGGCAGCTCGACCTAGACTGGTTTCCAGAGAGCCCATAAAGCTATATACAAAGAAAATATGGGAAGATTGAGTGACTGTCCAAGGTGGGGGAGTTGAGCGGGACCTTCAGGGGAGTCGAAAATTAGTGTGGGGAAAAGTTTTCCCCCAGCGGTGAAGTGACTGTAAAAGCGACATAAGGGCTTTGATAACATATTCTCTGGCATTATGCAAAGTGTTTTGGATTCTTAAATATGTACTCTTGATGCTTCATTGCATACAACAGTGTGAACCCCGTACTGTGAATCATAATAAAAAGATTTTAAGAAATGCTAAGAAATGTAAATGCTTTCCTAAGCAAAAGGACAGCAAGAGAAAGGAAAATAAAACATCACCACAAATATGATCTAAAAAAATAAAATGAAATAAAATGAAACTTTACGAGGCTAAAGGGCTAGTTGCTAAAATAACGTGCCCACAAACATCACTAAAATGGCTTCACAACATCCTCCCCTTGTCAGTTCAGAAGTGGTAAAGCAGCATAGTCCGTAAGTGAAAAGCAACTAAAATGCAGTACATTAAAACATAAATAAATACGGCAATGGAGACAATTCAAAACCAACCCAAGCAGGAAAAATTAAATGGACAATTTAAAGGTTTAGTGGTGCCAATAAAACCAAATTTTAAAAGTCAGTGTCATTTTGTAAATCTCCATTCACAGCCGGGACAATTGAAGCAAGGAAAGATTTTACTTTGGTAGGAGGTAATGTGTTCAGATCGATGCCAAGGAAAACCAAAGAGCATTCATGTTCTAAAGTCTGAGCTCCAGCTGAGGCACCAGCATTCCATGTTGTGCCAGATGTTGAGACAAGAGCTGCATGATCCACAATGGGCACCTCATAAATGGCTTCCCGTAGCAAATGTACCCTCAATGCGCATGTCTGTTAATGAGCCCTCAGTGAGAACATCAACAGATCAGCATCCAATGAAAGTAAGTGCTGCATAGAAAGACAAACTTCCAGTGCACATTCAAAATGCACCACAGGCACCGAAACAAGAGTTCCACACAATCCAACACCATTCTAAATGACAGAGACCAGTTACACTCCAATTCTTCCAGGAGTGGTGCTCTGAAATACTGCATCAGGCATTCACGACACCATTTAGCTGGTGGAAGTACCATCAGTCCTCCTTGTTGCAATGGGACAGCCATTGTGAATACAAAAACATCAACAGCAAGATGCGACCCATTGTAGCCAAAGTAATTGGAAATCCACCAAAAATACTTGAGAATATGAGTGTATGATTGAAGGTATTATGCCAAATATAGAGAAGAAGGTGCCTTAAAGAACTGTACAATCCCTCTAGTACTTGACACGTTAAAAGTGACGAGTTCACCAAAGTGTCTCTAAAAGTTTGTATTCAAAAGGGACTGTATCTCTGCAGATGACTTTGCCACTCAGAGACCCATGTTTTTGGAACAACAGAGTTTTTTGTCTATTTAACTTGTCAAAATGGACATTTGAAGCAGCAGTGTAAGGCCAAATGTCTGCTACCTTCATCTGTTGCATGGGGAAAACTGTACGTTACCGCAACAGGTGACAATTTGGGAGACTGAAACTACATAAGCAACTCCAACTCGCATTCCGCAACAGCTCTCACTCCAGGTGTTATTACAACATTCATCAAAAGTTTAAATACATATAGAGTTAGAATAACGTCCGTTGGGCCATGTAAAACAAAAGTTTATTCATCCCAAACAATCCCATCAGGAATTGGTATAGCTAAAATGTTCACTAGGGACAAATCAAAACGGACATTACAGGAGTTAAAATGTGGTTTTAGGACCTCATTCACCTGCTCAACTGCAAAGCGTTCAGGAAGGTAATGACTATGTATTAATAAGAAAAAGTCGATGACAAACCCAATCCAAAGAAGGAAGGCAAGTACATTTAATAGGAGCCACAGATAGGTCGATGGATGAATTACATTGTTAATTTTGAAAAAATTTATCAGCTTATGTTTTGCTGGGGTTGTTTCTGAACCACCCCACCCCCGGCTTGTCTGATGTCATCTCTGTGGTTCTGTCAGCCTCACCTCACTGCCCTCTCAAAATGGTGCCCAGGGGGTGAAAACAGTCAGCGCTACCACCACTGAGAGGAGAGCAGAGGGCGATCTCCAAGCCCCCTCGGTTCTGGCACTCTGTAGAATGAAAGGCTAGTCAGCTGAGTGCAATTGGAACCGCTAATCAGGTTCAAAATGTTTTGAGGCCCCAGGAGCCCGGAGCTCGGACAAGCAGCGTTCTACTCCATTCCCATTCAGGCCTTGTCCCCATCTCTCTTTCTTAACCTCTCCATAATCAGCGTGCCTCTACCTCTATTTCTCTTTACCCAGTGTTATCTTAAGGATTTTCATGGTCCCCAGCAAGGCATACTACAGCTTAACCTTAACCTTTCTGAAAGCTTAACCTTAATATGTTTTTGGGCTCATCCCATTTTAAAATAGTAGAAAATGGTTAACGAAATGCAAAATTGTTGTGAAAAGGGAACCCGAAAATATGTCTTGCCCGGGGCTGCAAAAATATTTTAGATGACTGCTTAAAAAAATACTACAGCAGCATACCTCACGGGAATGTTGTGCATACAACAGTTTGTCTGCTTCTCCCGTTCATCCGATATGTGTGTCTAAGACAAAAGTCTGAGGTGGTTCTGCCTAAGTGGTTGCAGCTGTTCCCATAGGGCCAGTCAGGTCTAGTTTCTGCCTTTGTTGTTTTTGGCCTCAGTTTCATTTGGAACACGGCAGGACAGCAGTCTTCACTCTCTACTCAGGGTCACTGGATAAACATTCCAGGCATTTTATCTTCTTAATATGAATATTTGAGGAACCCTGCTCTGAACTATTTCATAGAAAAAATATAACAAATCAAAAAACATTGTATACGTTCAATTTTTCTGGTGTCTTGCGAGAAAATGCATGTACTACTTTCTAAAAAAAATAATTGAAAATTCCTTCAGGAACCAGGCAAAAAGAGTAAAAGGAAGGTTTGAAGGCCATTGTTTTTTCAAAAGATTGTAGACTGTGGTCTGCATGATTATTACAAAACAATGTGAGGCTTATTTCAAACAGAATATCTCTGTGAGAAAACCTCAGCAACGGAAAAGGTCAGAGTTCGTCAGCGAGGACTCAAAGTGGATAAGGGTTCGTGAAAGATATTTGCGTAGCCATTGGCTAGTCTAGTGTTTTCTGGCTTCTGGTTTCACTGGGAAAACAGTGATTAACCCACAAAGATTGTTATTCTGAAATTCTGAAATTGCACTATTCGCCCAGACAGATGTCATGGTATTGTTTACTGTACGAAATGTTAATAATACCATAAAGAACATAACCCCTATGTAAAAATACAATGCATGCAAAATGTTTGACTTTTTGTGTAATTTGCTGTTAATACAGTGTGGGATAAAGTACTGCGAATTGTGCATTATAAAAACTACTGCAAGACTTCAAAGATGTCTGTGACCAAATAGATGCAGGAGTCGGCAGGCCAAGTGTTTGTTTCTCGTCCAGCACGTTTATGTGACAACCTAAAGAATTATGGGTGATTTTTTTTGCTTCCATATGAGTAACACAGCTGAAAATAATGTTTTGTGGCTGAATGTTTTCAGAGCTGGAGCCAGAATTTAAAATATTCAAACTTTTCGAAATTTGTTAAAACCTGTACATATATGTACATAACATACACCTCCAGAGACATAAAGAAAATCAGGCTGATGGTGGAACACTTGAAAAGGGAGGCATACTGGGGAAACAGAGGCCACACGACAAATAAGTAGCCTAACCTAAAAGTGACATATCAAACAGTCTAATAAGGTCAAGAAACGTTCTTGGTACTGGCAACATGTTTACCCAATGCTGCATGTTAAATTACTCCCGACACTGGAAATAATTGTCTATTCTGTGGGATTTGTATGGGCATAGTTAGTCTTTACAGTATTAATAGACCATCACCTGCTTAATATAGCAAAAGGGTTACCTTACAAAGGCTAAAAAGAAATTTAACAAGCATCGGCAATGCCAAATTTTCTGGCCTATTGGAAAAACGTCCCATTTGTGTCAGTGAACAGTTTAGGCTCTCTATAAAATAGTAAGATCGACATCCCCGCCATACACTTATAAGTATCTATTTGATAATCTACTTGTCCCGCTCACAACCTCTGCTGATTCTTCAGGATATATATATATATATATATATGTATATATATATATATATATATATAATGTGTGTTACATATTTAATCGGGTCTTAAAACCTTGCAAATTACAATTTCATTTTTGGCCAACTATATATATTAAGTTCTTTTTAAACAAGTGATTGTGCTTATACTTTATCAAAAATAAGTAATCTATTAAAGTTATATTTAAAACCACTGGCTAAGTGAGGCATGGAGATTCTTGATGCAACTGTACTAAACATCAGGATCATGCTTGTGTCGAGGCATGTGGTGCTGTATTGTCCTCTTCTTTTTTCTTTTCTTTTTTCGCTAAGAAAATTAATGACAAGAATAAGATAAAAATCACACGAAACTATAACATGTACACACATATAAAATTTGGAAATATACAAACTACTATAAACCTTAAAAACAGTGTCTCGTGGCATTTATGTAGATTTGCTGGTCCACCCCACCATCTTCTTCTACCTTAAAATGCTTTTAAAGAACTGTCTAGAACGAAAACAGAAATATCAATGTAATATACAAGTTATCATTCCTCCTATTCAACAATAATTATTTAAAGGTAATGTTATTATTACGCGCCCCTTAGTCCAGACCCTTCTTGAGCTATTGATTGGGTGTATTGCGTGTCATCTTGGAGCATACGTCCCGACGGATTTTATTAAAATAATCACCTCTCCATGTGTTTTTCGTTGTCCCTCCCAACTTGTAGAGACTTACAAATAATATAATTTTTCACCTATTTAATTGTGAGGTTATTTTATCGTTTGTATAATTCCTCCGACCCCTTAATTTGAGTCCTTTTACAATACATTTCCTCCGGCTATTTCCTTCCCATCTGTATTCTTTACTATAAGTATTTATTTATTTATTAAATACTCTATTCTAGGTAGGCGATTTGTCAAATAACCCCTCCTTACTTTAGATTAGTACTGCCACTGAAGAACCAACAATGAGCAACATTCTTATAATCATTACCCAATACTATCATGGTTTACGACCTTAGATAATGTATTTTCTGTATATCCGTTTTTTATTTAGTGATGCTCTTCTATTCATCGTTGTTGTTCAAACCTGTCTTATCTGTCTCACTGTGACATAAACAATTGCTCCCAGTGTGTTCTTTTCTTATCTAAATCATCTCCCTCAGGGGCTTATTTACAAGCCGGTGTGTCACTTTTTCCCATATAGAAAGTGATGCAAATGTGGAGCAAGGGGTTTGTAAATAAGCCCTTTAAGGCCATATTTATACTCTGTTTGCGCTGGATTTGCATAATTTGTTTGAGGCAAATTCGGCGCAAACTTAACTCCATATTTATACTTTGGCGCTAGACCCGTCCAGCGCCAAAGTTACAGAGTTTGAGTCATTTTTTGGGACGTGAAAACCTACCTTGCGCTAATGACATGCAAGGTAGGCGTTCCTGTGCAAAAAATGACTCCAAGACGTGCGCCTTATTTATCCTCTGGCGTCAAAATGACGCACAGGAGGAGGCGGGCCTTAAAACATGGCGCCCAGCCGGATTTGTGCCATTTTTTAACGCCTGGGTCTGGGCAGGCGTTAAGGGACTTGTGGGCTCATTTCCATGGTGGATGACCATGGAAGCAGTCCACAGGTGTACTTCCCTGCACCCAGGGACCCCCTCTGCCATCCTAGCCCACCCCTGGAGGATACCCATGGAAGGGGGGACCCATCCATGGAGAGCGCAGGTAAGTGCAGGTAGGTGTAATTTATTTATTTTTAAAGTGGCATAGGGGGGCCTAACTTGGGCCCCCCTACATGCTACTGTGCCCAATGTCCATTCCCAGGGGACAGACGTCCCCTGGGCATGGCCATTGGGCAGGGGGGCATGACTCCTGTCTTTGCTAAGACAGGAGTCATTTCCATGGGGCTTGTGCGTCAAAAAATGGCACAAGTCAGGTTAGAGCCAATATTTTTAACTCTAACCTGACTTGCACCATTCTTTGGCGCACAACCCCCAGTCTTCCCTTCGCCTCAGCTGCCCAGTTACCGTAATTTATTTTGACGCTAACCAAGCTGCAGCCCCGGCTAACGTCATTCCATAAATAAGACGCCCGGCAGGTGCGTTGGAATGGTGTTAGCTGGAGGTAAACTTTTTGACGCAAATCTGCCTTGGCGATGATTTGCGTCAAAAAGTATAAATATGGGCCTTAGTGCCCCCCTCTATTCTTTCCAAATATGAACCACATGATTCCTTTTTCCGAGTGTTGCATCTCATTGAAATGCTCCAGCAAGGGTGAATTCTTCTTTTTTATATGTACAGAGGGTTTGAGTTTATTGATTTTGGTGTTCAATTCTCCTTTCATCTCTCCGTCGCATCCGTTACTTCGGGAACATATAAGTAGGTAGATCACATTTGTTTTTTTACAGTTGGCCATAAAGTTTGTGTCATGTGTTACCCCGCCAAAGGGTATTTTGCTTCCCCTTGAATGTGTTTTCACAAGAACTGCATGATTCACATGGGAAATTATGCACAGCCAGTTTTCAATTGCTTATACTTAGTTGTGTCGATCCATTATTCCACCTATTGGTTTGGACAGTTGGTTATTTATCATCTTATTTGTCTTATTGGTGAACATAAGGCATTGTAACTTTACATTTCCCTTTATTTCAGGTAGTGCCCAGGTTCTATTTTGCAATGTGTTTATTTTTTTACTCACATTAGAGAAATTATTTACACAGTATAAGAAATTGGGTTAGGGATTGAGGGGGTGACAATATCAAAGCCACAACCACAATCCTTGTCTGGGTGAACCACCAAAATCACTAAATTAACCCGTGCTTAACCCTCTTGTAGCTTGGCATAAAAGCAGTCAGGCTTAACTTAGAGACACCTGGAAAAGTATTTATGCAGCACACAAATGGTAATAAAATGAAAATACAACATAACAAACATTCCACACCATTTTAGGAAAATAGATAAAAATGTAATAAAAAAAATGACAACAAAACAAATTTGATCTACTCAATGGAACTGGAGTTATGTATTTTCAAAGTTTTAGTGAAATCTAGGGGCATTTTTCTACAAGCCCCATGGCGCAGTGCACCACAGCAAGTGGCCTTGCTGTGCTACCCTGCTGCGCTGCCCTGAACCACAGGGAAAGGCCAGAAATGCACTATATATACAAGATACGGAGCATTTCTGTTGTTACCCCCTGCGCTGGTGCACAAATTGCTGCCTAGCATACATGAAAATACCCATGCACCATGGTAAAAGGGTGTCTGCATTGTCAGCAGGATTGTTTTTTGTGCCGGAAAGGATACTTTCCTGCACAAAAACAATCCAGAAAGGCATTTTCCTCTTGCTATGTGTGCTGTCGAGTGCAGCACACATGGAAAGAGAAAAAAATGAGGATAAAGATATTTTGTTCTTGTGGCATCTGACTTGGGGAGGCTTACAGTTTTGATGCTTTTTCAGGTTTACAGATTCTTGTAAATCTGGGAAAGTGTCAAAACCCATTAGTGTTGTGTGGGATCACCTACCGCAAAACTCATGGTACCCATTCCTGAACCAGTGTAAGGCAATGAAGTGACTTGCACTGTGTTGTCTTGCATCATATCTACAAGGCCATGAAAAGCCACACAAAGAGGCTTGCGTGGTCTTGTAGATATGGGTCTGCACAAAAAGTGACACACCTGCGCTGCACAGGGCTGTTAAATATGCCCCCTGCTGACCAAAAAGATCAAAGTGCAAGCTGCGGGTATCTGGTTACACAAGACAAAGCAAAGTAAAAAAATAAGGCCAACTACAATGGAGCCGGGTCACATACATGAAGTGGTCTTGACTTACCTTCAGGCTTAGAAGTAATTTTTTAAAAAGTCCTAAAGAAGGTAGAATTCGGCGGGGCTAGGCAGCAGGCTTTGTCCGAGGAGGAGTCATTGTCGTCGCAGGGGAGTGCTGGAAGAGGTCCCGGTGAATCTGTCAACACTAGAAAAAAGAGCTCTAAGTGGGCAAAGATGGATTTCCAGGCAAAGGAGGTCATCATCGTCGATACGCGAGTGTCCTCATCATGCCCAGGGGAAAGTTTTACCTTCGGACTTAGAAAACTTTTTGGAAGTAGAAAACCTCTGGTAGGATGAAGTTGTAAGCTGTAATTGAAGAGGGCTCCAAAAGGCTGGATACTGTTGCTCGGAAGTCACTCTGAACAGGATTTGCTGCTGTGGAAAATAACCGAGATTGTGCTACTGTGAAGTCAGGCCATGCGGTGTTGCACCTTGAACAGATTGCATGGCAGGTCCTAGTCTTCTGTTAGTTCTTCTGGCACTGTGTGGTGAAACGTTTTCAAAATTGCAATGTTTAGGGATAGGCAGCAGCACCACCTCTGGCACCACTTCCATGGGTTCAGGACCTGGGGTGTCACCACTTGGATGCCCAGGACTCATTCCAGCAGAGGCCAGGTACTCAGTTCAAGGTCTTTGGATCTTGTTATGTCCCTGTAGCACACACAGAAGGCCAGCCATCTAGCCCTTGGAGTCACTCTGGAAGTCCAGGGTTTAGGCAGCAAGGCAGCCCTCAAGCAGAAGGGCAGGCTTCTGTGGAGCAAGACAAGCCTCAAGCATCATGGCAGTCCTCTGGTAGCAGTAGGGCAGTCCTGCTGGCAGCAAGGCAGGGCACAAGTATAGGGCAGTCCTTTTGGGGTCCAGGCAGTCCTTCTGAAACCTTCCACACAACTGAGAAACTCAGGTTTTCTGAGGGCCCAAGATCTATAGTTCATGCCAGCCTTTTAATATTCTAGAGTCACACCACATCTGGCTCTGGAAAGATATTTCTTTGTCCTACCAATGCTCCAATATGGCTGGAGTGGCAAAGGCTGGTGCCAGGTTCTTTTGTGTGTGTGCTAGAAGCAGTGATTTGAAGTGTAAGTAGGGCAGGGAACAGCTACGTGCCTAGCCACCCTGCTAACTCCTAGTCCCTGTTGTCTCACTATCTAGAGGAATACACAAAGTCTAACTGCAAAGCAATTCACAGTTGTGTGACCCAGGACACTACCAGTTGGCACTAATTGGTTAGAACAAGCGAATGCCAACTTAAAAAAAAATCATTAAAAAAAATGTGACTTAACATCCGACTTTACCGTTACAGGGGATTTAAAATTATAATTAATTTGAGTTCAAACATGACGTCCCTACCTGCTCCCAATCAAAAGGTAGCACTTGTAATGTAATAAGGAAACCAAATAATATCCTATGGGAGAGGTAGGCCTTACAGTAGTGAAAAGCTAATTTAAATGTTTTTCACTACCAGGACATGTAAAACTGAAAAACAAATGCCCTACTTTTTAAAAATAATCCAACCGCCCCCCATGGGGAGTTTAGTCTACTTCAGGGGTGGCTGATATGTATTTAAAAGAAAGATGTGGGCCTGGCAGAAGGTTTATTTTGCCATGTTAAATTGGCAGTTTCAAACTGCACAACAGACTGCAATGACAGGCTTGAGACATATGCTGCAGAAGTGGGTGGCAGAATGAGTGCTCCAGGCCCATTAGTAGCATTTAATTTACAAGCCCTAGGTGCACATTGTACCAATTTACTATGGACTTGCTACAAAATAAAACATGCCAATCTGGTGTAGGACACTTTTACTACATTTAAGGGAGTGAGCACAAGCACTTTAGCACTGGTTAGCATTGACTAAATGCCTAGTCCTACTGCCAACAAACCAAATTTAGCAACAAGGTGGAGTGAAGGTAAACGGTTTGGGAAAATACCACACCAAGAAAAACAGGTCTAATACACACACCATGCAATCATCTTTTTTTTTAAATTCTTTCCCTTAAACCAACTTTCTCTATCATAATATTTAGCACATTTATGCACATGCTTTATCAGTCTATGTGGGTAAACTCGGTCCTCCAGTTTGTCTTTCTGGACCTTTGCATGTTTTTCATAGTTCCCAATATTATTACAGTTTCTTCTCAAATGAAGAGACGGGCCAAAAGGTATGTTATCATTTTGGCATTTAGGAAGATAGCTTTCATAGTGCAGGATTGTATTTCAATGAGTAGGTTTAGGGCCTTATTTATACTTTTTGGTGCAAAACTGCACTAAGGCAGTTTTGCCCCAAAAAGTTTTGCACCGGCTTGCACCATTTTTTAGCACCAGCTGGGCACCATATTTATGGAATGGTGCAAGCCGGTGCAAAGGGTAGGTTAGCTTAAAAAAAAATGACGTTAGCCAGTTTTGAGTCAAAATAAATTATTCTGACCAGATTAGCATAATTTTTTGACGCTAAGGGGCATATTTATACTCTGTTTGCACTGAATTAGCGTCATTTTTTTTAACTCTAATTCAGTGCAAAACTAACTCCATATTTATACTTTGGTGCTAGACCCGTCTAGCACCAAATTTATGGAGTTAAAGTCATTTTTTGGAAGTGGAAACCTACCTTGCCTTAATGAGATGCAAGGTAGGCGTTCCCGTGCAAAAAAATGACTCTATGGCCTTAACACCATATTTATACTCCCATGTAAAAATGGTGCAAGGGAGGGAGGAGGGGTCAAAAAATGGGGCAAAGCTTGCTTTGCCCCATTTTTTAAGACCTGGGTCAGGACAGGTGTTAGGGGACCTGTGGTCCTATTTCCTTGGTGGAACACCATGGAATAAGCCCAGAGGTGCCCTCCCTAGGCCCTAGGGGCACCCCCACCCACACTAGAGGGACCGCGAGGATGGGGGACCCCATCCCAGGTAAGTAAAGGTAAGTGCATTTTATTTTTGAAAGTGCCATAGGGGGCCCTGAAATGGGCCCCCATACATGGCACTGGGTGCAATGGCCATGCCCAGGGGACCCCTGTCCTCTGTGCTGGCCACTGGGGTGGTGGGCATGACTCCTGCCTTTTCTAAGGCAGGAGTCATGTGGCATGGTAGGTTTAGCACCATAAAATGACGCTGATCTGGTTAGAGTCATTTTATTTTACTCTAACCTGCCTAAAGCCATTTTTTGGTGCTAAACCCTCTTCTTCTATACTGCCAGCCCCACCCGACTAAAGTCATTTTTTAAAACTCTAGCCTACCCTTTGCACCGGCTTGCACCATTCCATAAATATGGTGCCCAGCTGGTGCACAGAAATGGTGCAAGCCGGTGCTAAACTTTTTGGTGCAAAACTGAGTTAGTGCAGTTTTGCAGCAAAAAGTATAAATAAGGGCCAATATTTTGTAAGTTTGAGCCACTTTTGTGGCATAAAATGATGTTAATGCAGTGCAAAAAAAGTTTAAATCGGGGCCTTGGTGCTAGATGGGTCTAGCACCAAAGTATAAATATGGAGTTAGTTTTGCACCGAATTAGAGTAAACAAAAATGACACTAATTCGGTGCAAACAGAGTATAAATATGCCGCAGAGTATAAATATGCCCCTAAATATGGCATTAAGGCCATAGAGTCATTTTTTGCACGGGAACGCCTACCTTGCATCTCATTAAGGCAAAGTCGGTCTCCACTTTCAAAAAATGACTTTAACTCCATAAAGTTGGTGCTAGAGGGGTCTAGCACCAAAGTATAAATATGGAGTTAGTTTTGCACCGAATTAGAGTTAAAAAAAATGACACTAATTCGGTGCAAACAGAGTATAAATATGCCCCTTAGTGTATTGTTAAACTTCCAGGACACACTCTACTTCTTTCCTCTTAATATCGAACAAGGCAGAGTCCTCTTTACTTTTGAAGCTGTAATTTTAGATCTGGCTCTCCCAGGTTCAACTATTGTAAAAATTCTCATAAGGTTTGCTTTGATCCTCTCCAAATGAAGTGTAGGTCATCTATAAACCTTGCCCGCGTATAATGTTGTCATAAAAGGCACTGTCTTCTGAGTGTGTTCATCTTCAAAATTACCTATATACAAACAAGCTAAACTAGGGGCACAAATAGCCCCCATGCTTTAAATAAGAAAATATTATTTTAAAATAATGAGGATGAAATCTAATAGGATATCTGCATTTGGGAACCTTTGTTCTTCATCTGTTATGATTTGACCTAAGACTTTGATGGTGATGTCTTGTGGTATATTTGTGTATAATGCTTCAATGTCTAACATTTCCCGCCATTCATTAACCTTGTAAAAATCCACACTGTCTATTTAACTAATCATTTCTGTTGCATTCTTTATGTATGACTTCTGCTATGCTACCAGTCATCTAAAAAATGAGTCCACATACTTACTAAGGGGTTTGGATGAGTAATTTTAAACTGAAGACAAAGGTTCTCATTGGGGGATAAGGAGGACCTTCATGTACCTTTAGAAGGCCAAACATAGCTGGTATAATTGAATATTCATGATTAAGAAATGTACATTCATCCTCACAGATATATCCCTCCTCTTTCTCCTTTCTCATCGTTTCTTTAACTTCTTTTTTATTTTTTTTCCCAAGCTTTGAGGGAAGTCTTCCTACAGTATTCAGGTAGACACAGGTTTGTGTATACGTATTTCATGATCCTTAATATCCGTCACTAATAAACCACTGCATTATCTGCTGGCTTAATTGTAATTCTGTCACAGTCATTTAAATTTTGAAATGCTATCCTGCGCCTATAGGGTAAGTTGTTTTTTCCCAAATATAGCTACTCTAGCAAACCCTCAAAGCCTCTCTCAATGGCCCTCTCAAAAATATCTACATCCACCTTGTAGAAATAAATCTGGATACTGGTTTCAATCCAGATACATTATTCAGTGGTGTAAATTCCTTCTTCACAGAGAACCTTTTACATCAGATGTTCCTAAAGGAATCCCTATTGTTCCATTTAAGATCAAGTTTATTAAATAGGGTTATAAGAACAAACTGTAATCCTTGTCCTAAAATCTCTTTCTTGCCTTGACTTAACTCCCTATATATATAACTTAATAAAAGGGGCTTTTAAACACCTCTTATCAAATCCCATTCTTTTTGGGTTCTCGCTTCAGGCCAATCAAGACTATCTAGTCTCTTGTTGGCCTGAATTTTGTATATCGTTTTCCTGCTCTTCTGCAGTTTCTCTGTCTGCTCGGATATATTTCTAAAAAAAACTTCTCTCTCTCTTTCTCTCTACCTGTTCCCAACTTGAGGTCTATCTCTCCTCATCCGAAGATTTCTTGTCTCAATTCTCTTT
The DNA here is from genome assembly GCF_031143425.1 of Pleurodeles waltl. Lineage (NCBI taxonomy): Eukaryota > Metazoa > Chordata > Amphibia > Caudata > Salamandridae > Pleurodeles > Pleurodeles waltl. The sequence continues at coordinate 660,978,702 of NC_090444.1, read as the reverse complement.
ATTCCTAGAAATCTTTTGTGATATTCAAGGTGTTTGAGAATGTCATATATTTCCAAGGTCTTTGTCTTCTATTTGGATTCATACCTTGGTAGTTATATTCACCGGTGTTCTTGTAATAGTTGTCATCTTTTTAGAATCGATACACAACCTTCAAACAGTTTTTATGTATATCCTTTCAAAAAGATCATCTTTATACTCCTGAAAATGCTTCACCTCTTCTAGTTTCCTTTTTGCTTACTTCATTAATTATTTTCTTCTAATTGCTTCTCCAACTCCTCTATTTCCTTTCTTTCTATTATTATCACTTCTTGTGCTATTTCAGTTGTGAAAAGCATTCAATCAAGACTGTATCTATGTACAATCAGAGTTCATGTTTTCTGAAATTTCTGAATATCTGTAAAAAGCCATGGTTCATTAGGTCTCGCCAGCAGCTTGTGCTGTTGGTGACAATAAATTGATCCTTGAAAGAAAAAAAACTCTTAAAAGGGGCTTTTAGTCCACTTATTACTTACCATGGGTTAGCTTTTTTGTCTCTTAGTTCTTTGCTCCTCAATGGTCAGCACATGCATGCACCTCTTCTTCATGTGTGTGTTCGCCCTTTTGAGGGAGCATTGACCTAGCACTGATTAATTTATTTATTGGTGTCCTTCGCCTCTCGTGCTCGCATTAAGTTACTTTTTGTCCTTACCCCTGGTCGGTGCTTAACCTGTCATAGGCTTGCACTGTTGTGATCTCTTCCCCCATTTGCCCTCTTGTCTATTTTTCTTGACCCTCTGTTGCACGTGGTTTACTGTTTGTCCATCCTTTATATTGTGTTTTTTCTTGCTTGCCCCCCCACACACAATTTGATTTTGCACCCATATCCTGTATTTATTGTTTCTTACCTTGGCATCCCACATTCTTTGTTGCTTGTGCAGCCCAACACACTGCCTACACATATAAACCATTACAGAATATATTAGCATGTTGATGACATAACTGAGTTTTCATCCATTGACACGTTTCAACAGTATAAAACAGGTTAGTTGAACTAGGTCGGCATGTGTCACGTATCAGTAAGAACCTGAAAGGGCTTTACAAAGCTCATTTTAAAGGCACCACGCTGCCATCCCTAAGCCTTAAAATGTACATTGGACTGATAGCCCTTAATACACAACATACATTTAAATGCAGTGCTGTCATTGACCCCAAAGTGAAGCAAACATTCAAATATCTGCATCTCACGCCCATACTTCCTCTGACTTTTACACCTGCCTTCTTTCTCATGTTAGTATAATAAAAAGCCTCCATCACAAACACTACCACACATACACAAAAACATATAGTTTGAAATGCAAAAGATATACACCAGTATATAAGCAGGCATGCAGAAACAGACACAAACCCACTCATCATCATTCATACATGCATTCATAGATACATACACACACATAAAGTAGAATCATAGACATTTTCACTCATGCAGCACAGCAGAATGCCAATAGCTCTCTTGTAAGCAAGACACATTGGTTTTTGCAATGCTTGTTTTTAATTTGAGATCCAAGGGTGTAAAGCCTAATTTAGGTATTCCATCATATAATCAGAATTAAATTCAGTCCACGCTAAGTTCTTTTGAAAGTTTTTTGACTTTTCCCATATCTCACTATTGCTAGAGACTATTGTAACTTTACCACTTCTCTTAGAACTACCATTCACAATATTGTTGAATTAGTCCTCTGTAAAGCTAAAGCTTTTTAAATTGTGGACTGACTATTTAGACACCGAAACCAATCAATTACATCTCCAGCAAAAACTCTTTATCAAATACTGTCTTCAAAACAAAAAGAGAGTAACCTTTCATGAAGGGGACAAGGTTTACAACCAAATAACAAAAATCTGTCATACACACATATATGTGATCATGTGATAAAGGCCAGTCTGTGGCCAACACATGTCTTGGCAGAATAGCAAGTATTAACTGAATGGTGTTGAAGAAAAAAGTGGTCCATATTTGGTTCTTTGTGAGCAACAGGATGTGATATATATATATATATATACATATATATATATATATATATACACACACACACATACATATATAATATATATATATATATTTATATACATATATATATATATATATATATATATATATATATATATATATATATATATATACACACACACATGCATATCAATGCATGTATATATATATATATATATACATGCATATAGGTAGTTATAGTTAGGATCTATTTTCCATTGAAAAAGCATTTTTTGACTTGTCTATATCTTTGGCACCACTTGAGGAATCTTCACAAACTTTTTCCAAAAAGGTGCCCTGGTAATTTTTGTTGCACATGTAAAGTTTGGGGGTGATTGTAGGAAAGTACCATCTTGCCTGGCATGTTACCCCCATATTTGACTGTATATATGTTGTTTTAGTCTATGTGTCACTGGGACCCTGCCAGGCAGGGCCCCAGTGCTCATAAGTATGTGCCCTGTATGTGTTCCCTGTGTGATGACTAACTGTCTCACTGAGGCTCTGCTAACAGGAACCTCAGTGGTTATGCTCTCTCTGCTTTCCAAATTGTCACTAACAGGCTAGAGACCAATTTCACCAATTCACATTGGCATACTGGAACACCCTTATAATTCCCTAGTATATGGTACTGAGGTACCCAGGGTATTGGGGTTCCAGGAGATCCCTATGGGCTGCAGCATTTCTTTTGCCACCCATAGGGAGATCTGACAATTCTTACACAGGCCTGCCAGTGCAGCCTGAGTGAAATAACGTCCACGTTATTTCACAGCCATTTACCACTGCACTTAAGTAACTCATAAGTCACCTATATGTCTAACCTTCACCTGGTGAAGGTTGGGTGCAAAAATACTTAGTGTGAGGGCACCCTGGCACTAGCCAAGGTGCCCCACATCATCCAGGGCAAATTCCCCGGACTTTGTGAGTGCGGGGACACCATTACACGCGTGCACTGTACATAGGTCTCTACCTATGTACAGCGTCACAATGGTAACTCCGAACATGGCCATGTAATATGTCTAAGATCATGGAATTGTCACCCCAATACCATCCTGGCATTGGGGGGACAATTCCATGATCCCCCGGGTCTCTAGCACAGAACCCGGGTACTGCCAAAACTGCCTTTCCGAGGTTTTCCCTGCAGCTGCTGCTGCTGCCAACCCCTCAGACAGGTTTCTGCCCTCCTGGGGTCCAGGAAGGCCTGGCCCAGGAAGGCAGAACAAAGGACTTCCTCTGAGAGAGGGTGTTACACCCTCTCCCTTTGGAAATAGATGTGATGGCTGGGGAGGAGTAGCCTCCCCCAGCCTCTGGAAATGCTTTGATGGGCACAGATGGTGCCCATCTATGCATAAGCCTGTCTACACCGGTTCAGGGATCCCCCAACCCTGCTCTGTCGCGAAACTGGACAAAGGAAAGGGGAGTGACCACTCCCCTGACCTCCCAGGGGAGGTTCCCAGAGCTCCTCCAGTGTGCCCCAGACCTCTGCCATCTTGGATTCAGAGGTGTGCTGGCACACTGGACTGCTCTGAGTGGCCAGGGCCAGCAGGTGACGTCAGAGACTCCTTCTGATAGCCTCTTTCCTCTGTTAGTAGCCAATCCTCCTTCCTAGGTAGCCAAACCTCCTTTTCTGGCTATTTAGGGTCTCTGCTTTGGGAAATTCTTCAGATAACGAATGCAAGAGCTCACCAGAGTTCCTCTGCATCTCCCTCTTCACCTTCTGCCAAAGGATCGACAGCTGACTGCTCAGGACGCCTGCAAAACTGCAACAAAGTAGCAAAGACGACTACTGCAACCTTGTATCGCTTCATCCTGCCGGCTTTCTCGACTGTTTCCTGGTGGTGCATGCTCTGGGGGTAGCCTGCCTCCTTTCTGCACCAGGAGCTCTGAAGAAATCTCCCGTGGGTCGACAGAATCTTCCCCCTGCAACCGCAGGCAACAAAAGACTGCATCACCGGTCCTCTGGGTCCCCTTTCAGCAAGACGAGCGTGGTCCCTGGAACTCAGCAACTCTGTCCAAGTGACTCCCACAGTCCAGTGACTCTTCAGTCCAAGTTTGGTGGAGGTAAGTCCTTGCCTCCCCACGCTAGACTGCATTGCTGGGCACCGCGTGATTTGCAGCTGCTCCGGCTCCTGCGCACTCTTCCAGGATTTCCTTTGTGCACAGCCAAGCCTGGGTCCCCGACACTCTAACCTGCAGTGCACAATCTTCTGAGTTGTCCTCCGGCGTTGTGGGACTCCCTTTTGTGACTTAGGGTGGACTCCAGTTCACTTTTCTTCTAAGTGCCTGTTCAGGTACTTCTGCAGGCGCTGCCTGCTTCTGTGAGGGCTCTCTGACTTGCTGGGCGCCCCCTCTGTCCCCTCATCCAAGTGGTGACATCCTGGTCCCTCCTGGGCCACAGCAGCATCCAAAACCCCTAACCACGACCCTTGCAGCTAGCAAGGCTTGTTTGCGGTCTTTCTGCGTGGGAATACCTCTGCAAGCTTCTTCACGACGTGGGACATCCATCCTCCAAAGGGGAAGTTCCTAGTCCTCTTCGTTCTTGCAAAACACCAAGCTTCTTCCATCCGGTGGCAGCTTCCTTGCACCCTCAGCTGGCATTTCCTGGGCTCCTGCCCACTCTCAACACTGTCGCGACTCTTGGACTTGGTCCCCTTGTCTTACAGGTATTCAGGGCCGGAAATCCACTGTTCTTGCATTGCTGGTGTTGGTTTTCCTTGCGGAATCCCCCTATCACGACTTATGTGCTCTTTGGGGGTTGTAGGTGCACTTTACACCTACCTTACAGGGTCTTGGGGTGGGCTATTTTTCTAACCCTCACTGTTTTCTTGCAGTCCCAGCGACCCTCTACAAGCTCACATAGGTTTGGGGTCCATTTGTGGTTCGCATTCCACTTTTGGAGTATATGGTTTGTGTTGTCCCATACCTATGTGCTCCTATTGCAATCTATTGTAACTTTACACTGCTTGCATTACTTCCTTTTGCTATTACTGCATAATTGTGGTATTGTGTACATATATCTTGTGTATATAACTTATCCTCATACTGAGGGTACTCACTGAGATACTTTTGGCATATTGTCATAAAAATAAAGTACCTTTATTTTTAGTATATCTGTGTATTGTGTTTTCTTATGATATTGTGCATATGACACCAGTGGTATAGTAGGAGCTTTACATGTCTACTAGTTCAGCCTAAGCTGCTTTGCCATAGCTACTTTCTATCAGCCTAAGCTCCTAGAAACACCTCTTCTACACTAATAAGGGATAACCGGACCTGGCACAAGGTGTAAGTACCTCTGGTACCTACTACAAGCCAGGCCAGCCTCCTACAGTGATCCATTAAGCAGGGGTGAGAAAAAGGGGGGGTTCAAAAAAGTTGCATTTCCCATGTTAATTTCCATAGGAACTTCAGACATGACTACAGCCTGAACCCCTGGATGGAATTACACCAAATTTGGCAAAAACCTAGGTTTCTGTATGCAGATTATGCTTTTGCTTATTTGGTGTAAATCTGTTCAGTACTTTTTGAGATATTAGAATAATTCCAAATTTGTATATCTGGGCTTTTGAATCATTGATGAATATTTGTAAATTTTCACGAATGAGCGTGCGAAAAGAAGCGCTGTAATTGGCTGACTGCATCCTGATTAGAAAGTTGTGGCTGTCATTTTATTTCACAGTCCCCAGGGGTGGAAATCCTTATTGAAAGTGGCATAAGGGATCAGGGTGGATGTACTCTGACCCCAGGGGTGTGATATAGGTGTGTTTTAGGGCCAAATTATGGGTTTAAAATAATTTTGCCAGACCATGCGCGATATTCATGAATATCCATGAATTATGTGCAAAATATTCCCAAATATGAAAAAAAATGTGTAGGAAAAACCACAGGCTCATACATACGCTAATTCATTCACTTATACCTGCACTCAGAGACTCATGCACCCACTCAGACACTCATACATCCACTCAAAGACTCACCCAGACACTGATGCACCCACTCAACAGACCCAGTGAGACACTGATGCACCCACACCCATACCCACTGAACACATACACCTAATCACAGACCACTCAGAGCCTCACCCATCCACTCACAGACTCACTAAAACTCTCACACATCCACTCACAGACCCACTCAGACACTGACACACCCACTTACAGACCCACTCAGACCCTCATGTACCCACTCACAGACCCACTCAGACACAGATGCACCCATTCACACACCCAGTGATACACTGATGCATCCACACACAGATCCACTCAGACACTGGCGCACCCACTCACTGACCCACTCAGACAGTGACACATCCACTTACAGACCTACTCAGACATTGATGCACCTACTCACTGACCCACTCAGACCCTCATGCACCCACTCAAAAATCCACACAGACACTAACACAATGACTCACAGACCCACTCAGCACTGATGCACCCATTCACAGACCCACTCAGACACTGATGCACCCACTCACAGACCAACAGAGTCCCTCATGCACCCACTCAAAAACCCATTGAGTCCCATATGCACCCACTCATAAATTCACTCAGACTCTCATGCACCCAGTCACAGACTCACACAGACACTGACAAATCCACTCACAGACCCAATCAGACCCTCATGCACCCACTCACAGACCCATTCGGACCCTCACACACCCACTCATAAGTCCACTCAGACCCTCCTGCACCCACTCACAGACCCACTCAGACACTGTTGCACCCACTCACAGACCCACTCAGACACTGGTGCACCCACTCACAGACCCACTCTGACCCTCAGGCACCCACTTTCACATCCAGTCAGACCGTCATGCAGCCACTCATAAATCACTCAGACCCTCAGATACCCACTTTCACACCTAGACAGACACTCTCACACCCAGAGACACCTTGTAATACCTATTCTCTCCCAAAGAGTGACAGACTGTTCAACCATGCGCAGCGGTTAGCCTGTTCTGACCTGGCAGCAGGCCAGGCTCTGTGACCAACTCTTGCTGCACATGGCCAAAGGTTGTGCACAGTTTGGGGTTGGGTTGTTATAGGGGTAGGCTGCAGTGCCTGCGGCCAACGGCAGCCATGCATGGTCAAAGGCCATGCATGACGGTGGTTGGAGTAATGTGTAATAATGAAAATAACTTTATGTTGAAACAAAATTTGGAAATTCACTAAAAAATCAAAGGTTACAGTGACATTATAGTTAGGAAATAGAATTTAAAAGAAAAACCTTAGAAATTCACTTAAAAATCCCAAGGTTACAGGGACATTATAGTTAGGTTCTGAATTTACTCATACAAAACCATAGAAATTTAGCAGTTATAGTTAGAGTCATTTCAAGTAACTATAACTCACGCCATAAGGTAACTATAACTTGCGCCTTCCCTATGCACAGCTAATTACTCCACAAATTATATCATTGATTACATCTTCTGTGGCATCTTTGATATTATCACTGCAACATTTGCAATAAAGTTATTGATAAGAAAACTGTGCACGGCAAGGGCATGAGTTATAGTTACCTTAGGGGGTGAGTTATAGTTACTTGAATAAATTCACCTGTTGTAGATAGAGTTATGTCAAGTAACTATAACTCGTGCCCTAAGGTAACTATAACTCACACCCCCGCCATGCACAGTTTTTATGAGTATTTTTACAACAAATGTTGCAGTGATATTATCAATGATGTTATAAAAGATGTCTTGAGTGCTGTAACATCTGGGGTAATTAGCAGTGTATGGCAAGAGCTTGAGTTATAGTTACCTTAGGACATGAGTTATAGTTACTTGAAATAACTTTAACTATAACAGGTGAATTTCTATGGTTTTGTAGCTTTAAAATGTGAGCCTAGCTGTATAAAATTTCTACCCAAATGAAGAACTTTCTACTGGGTAATTAGTAAGTGCTAGTTTGTCGGGTATATCTATAGTGCATCTCCTACACTACAGCTGTGTAAATGATGGTGAAAAAATGTCACCAGTGACCTTGCATGTCTGTAAATTTGTGAATGTTATTGTTCCACCATCCTCTTTATCAAATAATTTTCAAGGTGGACCTGCAAATCTGGAGTTCCACCTTGAAAATTTGTGTATCATTTATTATTCTTGGGGACTGAGGGGAGAGACTCAAAGGCTCCCGCGGTCCCTGCCACCTCCCGTCTCCTGCGGAAGCCATCATTGCTCATGCAACCAGAGACCTGCTTTAAATAGCAGCTCCCTGCTTGTGGGCGTAATGTTTTCATCTCTTTCACTGCACGCATGTGTGCATACAGGGAAAAAGATGACAACTCCACTTTCAGCAAGTGGGAGCTGTTTGACAGCTCCTGCATGCTCAAAGCAGAGTTATGCTTGCTTTTGCTCAGTCGTAGTTGGCAGCTCCTGCCAAGCAAAAGTAAACAGCTACCTTCTGAGGATGCACATCTCAGAAGGTTGCAGGAGCCAGCGCTTGGGGGTGGTGGTCCAGAGGACCATCTATGGCTCCCCCCTCCATTGTTTAATTTTAGCCCCTGGGAGCTGGTGGTCTCCGGGCTAGGGGCCACAACGTCCCCCCTACATTAACTTATTTGAGACCTGGAGAGGTGGTGATCTTCAGGGCACAAGGGGGGCATTCAACTCCACCATACATTCTATTGATTGCACAGGGGAAGTGGCAGTCCCTGGGGATGCATGAAGCACATGGCCCCCCACATTAAGTATACTAATTGCCCCAGGGAGGTGGCAGTTCCCGGGGCGCAGGGGGCTCTGCGGGCCACCAATACATTATACTCATTGCCCTAGGGAGGTGGCAGCCCCTTTGGCTGTGGTGGGGTGCTGTGCACCAACATGCAATCATAACACTTGATTGCCCCAGGGAGATGCTGGTCCCCAGAGCACGGGCCATGCAGGCTCCCCTGCATATTTTTATAAAGATTTGCCCAGGGAGGTGTCGGTCTTAGGGTTGTAGAGGGGCCATGCAGTCCCCGAATATTATGATACATGTGCCCCGGGGAGATGGTGGTCCCTGGGGCTTTAACAAGCCCTAGGAGGGGGGCTCCTGTGCCCCTTCCTATTTTTTATAAATGCTGCTGGGACCTTGGCCCACCCAAGGGCTAAATGAATAGCAAGCATGGCAAACCGCATGTGATTTGTAAAAAAAGATCACAGCAAAATTTGCGAATAGACACGATTTTTGCTGCAATTTAAAAAAAAATGCTTTCTAGCCCTCTGGTGTCCCTGAGGGACTCCTGGACCAAGGCTAGGGTGACAGGTTAAAGGCACCCTGCCACCTTTTTTTTAATCATTTATTTTGGAGACTTGGCTGAAGCTGAAGCTCAAAATGGCCACCAACACTTCCTGGTTGAAGTGTTGGCAGCCAAACAGATCTCTACATGAGATCAGCAGTATTTGCGAAGTCATCGTGACCCTATATATACAAATTTGGATTTTCTACAATTTCTCCTAAATGACTGAATGGATATACACCACATAAAAAAGCCATGACCCCTCTTTTTCTCGGCCACCCCATGACAAATCACCTCAAAACGTTTGAAGGAAAGAGATGAAATTATTGATCCCGCACACAGGGAGATTCCATTTGTAGCAACTTCCTGTATGCAGGAGCAATGTTCCTGCATGCGGAGAGTTGGGAGACGGATTGGACTGTAGGGGCCTTGATTCTCCCCAATGGTCCGCATAAGTTTGTACTGGGTGTCCTGCACACCCAGGAACATGTAGCTGGGCCATGGGGGACAGGGTCCCCATGGCTGAAATTGGCCTGGAGGAGGGCCATGTGCCCCCCTAACTCTTTACAAAAAGTATTTGTACCCAGGGAGGTGGTGGTCCCCGGGGACTGGGGTGCGTCAACGAGGCCCCTGCATACTTTTTATTTGTTGCCCCAGGGAGATGGTGGTCCTAGGGCCAGGTAGGTTTGTGCACCCACCATATATTTTTTTTATGCTGTCCCGGGGAGGTGGTGGTCATAAGGTAACTATAACTCCTGCCCTCACCATAACCTTGCCGGACCCATAACTATAACTGCTGAAATTCTGTGGTTTTTTGCGAGTATCTTCAGAGTATAACTATAACATCCCAGTAACCTTTGTTTTTTAAGAGACTATGGGCCTGATTCTGACCTTGGCGGTCTTTTCGCAAGACCGCCGAGTTACCGCCGCGGTAAAGACCGCCGACCGCGGCGGTATGCCGCTGTGCGTATTCCGACCGCTGGGAGCGTTCTGCCGGAATACCGCCAGCAGCCACACTGGCGGTCGGCGGGAAAGTGGAGACTGGTCAACCTCCACCGCCACGCCAGCAGAACACCGCCCCCAGAATTACGACCCACATTTCTGTGTGGCGGTCTTCTGTTGGCGGTCACGTCCCTATGGCTCCCGTCGCCTCCCGGAGGACCAACGCACAAGGTAAGTTGATCGTCCGTGAGGGGAGGGGGTGGGGGGGTGTTGTGTGATGTGTGCGTGCATGGGGGTGTGTAGAGGGGGTGTGTGAGTGCGTGCATGCGGGCGGGGGGTGCTGCTGTGCCTTTGGGCAATGTGTGTAGTTCGGCGGGTGCGCATGTCGGCATGTATGTGTGCGGGTATGTGCCCCCGTTGTGTATGTGTGTGTGTAGGGGGTGTGCATATGTGCATGTTGGGGGTGCGTGCATGTCGGGGTGCGTGTATGTGCATGTCAGGGTGGGGGGGGCAGGGGGTTCGTACCACCTCTGGGGGGTGGCAGGGGGGTGGAGGGTGTGGGGGGAGGACTCGTGGGGAGCAGTGGGGGGTGGGGGAGACCCCTATCAGTGCCAGGGAAGGAATTCCCTGGCCCCGATAGTGCCTACCGCCATGGTTCGCATGGCGGTTCCCGACCGCCAAAAACCGCGGCGGTAAGCAGGGTCATGATACGGTTGGCGGTCTTGGGTCGACCGCCGGGCCGGAGTGTGCGAACTCCAGCCCGTCGGTCATGACCGCCGTGGCGGTCGGAGTGGGGATGTGGCGGTCGATCGCGGCGGTGACCGCCGCGGTCAGAATGCCATTTTTTGGACCGCCGGTCTGTTCGCGGTCCGACCGCCGCCTCTCCGCCGACCGCCAAGGTAAGAATCAGGCCCTATATATGTATACATACATATAGGTATATATATATATATATATATATGTGTGCATATATATATATATATATATATATAGTCACTAAAAATCAAAGTCAGTACAGTTTCCTCATCAAAATGTTTACTTCAAATGTTACATTGATATTATCAATTGTGTCATAGAAGATGTCATGAGTTATGTAATATCTGGAGAAAATAGCAGGCATGGCAAAAGCCTGAGTTATAGTTACTTTAGAGATCCTAGTCATAGTTACTTCAAATAACTCAGACTATAACAGCTGAATTGATATGCTTTTGTGCATGTAAAATCGGAACCTAACTATAACGACCCTAAGACATTTCTTTCATGAATTTCTAAGGTTTGTTTACTTCCATTTTTTAACTATAACATCCCTGTAACCTTTGTTTTTTCTGTGAATTTATATATATAGATATCTGTATATTTTTAGTGAAATTATATATATATATATATATATATCAATATATATATATCTAGATATATATATATATACATATATAGATATATATGAGACTTCTATAATCTACTATGTCTTACTCAACAATCATTAGTTAAAAACATATACGCTGTATACTGCACACAGAATCTCTGTTGTTTCTCTGTTTGTTGTCACAGCATTCATACATGGTGCAATAAACTTTAAAATCTTTGAGCAACATTAAAGAGTCTGCAGCAATCTGTTTTGCTGGGCAACTGCCCTATTGGATTGTCGTGTACGATATATATATATTACCCAGTGGCAATTGTTAGGGTGTAGTTAGGACCTAGTTTCTATAGAAAAAGATGCTTTTTGAGTGCTTATATCTTTGGGATCACTTGACAAATCTTTACGAAATTTTCCCAAAAAACGAAACGTGACCTGCTGTCTGGAAAATTTCGGGATGATCCATCTAGTGGGGGCAGAGATAAAGGGAGGGGATTTAGAGCTTTTTGAATGTTTATTCCGCTAGGAAAAATTGAACAGCGATAGCCCAAAAACCACAGGATGGAATTACACCAAATTTGGCAGAAAGGTAGCTCTTGGTCCAGAAAGAGCCCTTTTTGTTATTTGGTGTAAATCCATTCAGTTGCTTTTGAGAAATTTAAGAAAATCCAAATTTTTACATATTGGGAAACGAAGGATCTGCGATCCCTCCCAATCTCATGCAGGGATCTAATTGGCAAAAAACACTTCAACAACAGAAGTGTTGGCAGCCATCTTGGAACTCGGCTGAAACCGAATCCCGAAAAAAAAAAATCAAAAAATACAAAAGGGGCAAGGGTACGAACACCCTGACCTCTTAACTCTGGTGGTGGGGAACCAAAGGGACCCCCCAGGGCTAGAAAGCCTGATCTGCAGTGGACCCGCTGATCCACCATAAAATTAAAAACAAAGCATGGTCTCCTGTGTTCCCTTATTATAAAGCCCCCGGGTGGGCCAAGTCCCGGGGTCAATTTTTGGGGAAATGCTTAGGGGCATCCTGGCCCCTCCCACTGCCCCAGGGCCTGCCACATCCCCAGGGCTTAGATTGTTCATGCGGGGGGATAGGTGCAGGGGACAGAGATGAAATGCTTCAGCAAGCACAGAGCTGCTGGTAAAGCAGCTCCCTGCTTGCTGAAGCAATGGCACTGCACGGTAAGCCTTAAGGCTTTCTCTGCAGTGTCAGGTAGCCTGTAAAGGGCATTTTTTAACAAATATATATTTATTGAAAAATAAATAAATAGGGTTCTGTGTCCTAGAAAGTCCATAAAGGGCTTTTTTTTTGGGGGGGGGGTTAAACACAAGCCCCATAGCTCAGTGTGAAGGCCGCAGACCTTCACACAGAGCTTTGGGGGTTCAAGTCCAGCTGGGCTCATTTTTTTTTTAAATACAAAAATTATTTTATTTAAAATAATAAAAACATTTTTTTATTTTAAATTGAACACAAATATATCATTTTAACTATATGAGATATTAATGCCTAAAAAAACTTTCTCTTTCCCTCTAACTTTCTTTCTCTCTTTCTCTCCTTCAATCCATTTCTCCCACTCAGACACTTACACACCTACTCACACTCACTCAGACACTCATGAACCCACTCACAGACCCACTCACACCCTCATGCACTCACTCACAGACCAGTGCACACATTGACACACCCGCTAAAACACTGATGTACACACTCTCACACCCAGACAGACAATTTGACAGCCATTCTCACTCTAGGTACACCCTCTTAGATCTATTCTCACACCCAGAGAGGCCTAGGCCAACTCTGGCTGTGCAGGGCCAAAGGTCCGTGTACAGCATGGGGTTGAGTGGTTATGGAGAGTTGGCTGCAGGGTCTGGCTGCAGGCCATGTCTTGTAGACAACCGTCCTTACGCACAATGGCCCTGATTTATACGTTTTGATGCTAAACTGCGCTAATGCAGTTTAGCATCAAAAAGTATACCGATGGCTATCGCCATTCCAAGACGCCAGCCGGGCGTCTTATTTATGGAATGCTGCAATCCTGCGCAAAGGGTGGTCTAACGTCATGGAGAATGACGTTAGACGGGTGGGTATGGTGGTATGGGATTAGTGGGTTTACCGTTAAAAAATGACATTAGGCTGGTTAGAGTAAAAAACGATGACTCTAACCAGCCTAGCATCATTTATTGACGCTAAACTTACCATACCACATAACTCCTTTCTTAAAAAAGACAAGAGTCATGCCCACCACCCCAATGTCCAGCACAGTGGACAAGGGTCTCTTGGGCATGGCCATTGCACCCAGTGCCATATATGGGGGCCCATTTCAGGCCCCCCAAAAGCACTTTTAAGAAATGTCAGAAATACTTACCCCTACTTACCTATAGTTACCTGGGATGGGGTCCCCCTTCCTCCGCTGTCCCTCTGTTTCGGATGGGGGTGTCCCTGGGGCTTGGGAATGGCACCTATGGGCTTATTCCATGGTGTACCACCATGGAAATAGGCCCATAGGTCCCCTAATGCCTGCCCTGACCCAGGCGTTAAATAATGGAACTCAGGAAGCCTAGCGCCATTATTTACACCCACCTCCCTCCAATGCACCATTTTTCCACGGAGGATAAATAAGGCGCTAGGGCCTTTGAGTCATTTTTTGCCCCGGATGCCTACTTTGCATCTCATTGATGCAAGGTAGTTTTCCGCAGGCAAAAAAAAATCTTTAACCCCAAAATTTTGGCGCTAGACATGTCTAGCACCAAAATATAAATATGGAGTTAAGCTTGCGCTGAATTAGCGTAAAACAAAATTGACGCTAATTCAGCGCAAACAGAGTATAAATATGCCCCAGTGCAAGTTTGGGTGCTTATAGGGGGTTGGCCTCAGGCCCCGTGGCCAACCACTGCCATGCACAGCGAATGCGGTGGTTGGATTAACCTATAGTAATGACAGTTAGTATACGCTAAGAAAAAAACATAGAAATTCACTGAAAAAAACAAAGGTTACAGGGATGTTATAGTTAGGAAATAGATTTAAAAAATGTAGAAATTAAACAAAAAAAAACAAAGGTGAGAGGGACGTAATAGTTGGGCTCACATTTCAAGCGTACAAAACCATAGAAATTTAGCAATTATAGTCAGTGCTACCTCAAGTAACTTTAACTCGCGCCCTCACCATGCACTGCTAATTGCCCCACAAATTACAGCACCCATGACATCTTTGATAACATTCTTGATAATATCAGTGTAATATATTCAGTAAAAATTTTTAGGAAAAACTGTGCATGGCAGGGAACGAATTATACTTCTCTTAGGGCAAGTGTTATAGTTACTTCTGTTCCTTTTATGTGGTGCTGCACTGCTAGCTTGCCCATAGGCTTGAGTTAAGGCATAAAAACAGGAGCACGACAAGCTTGTCCACACTGTATGGTCAAATATTCTGTGAGCATAAATCTAAGAATTAGTAATAGCCCCATGGCAAAATTAACAACTGGCAGTTACTGCATGATGGAAAGGTGTGAACACACAAGTGGGGGTTAGAGGCTTGCAGACAGGAACTCTCTGAGTTTCTCATATAAACTGCTGCTTTACATGCAAATGTTCAACAAATGTTATGAAATATATCTTTGCAGAAAGTAATGGAAGGAGCGATTGAACTACGCATTGACAATCTCAGGTCACATTCTTTCCATTGTTTTTCACAAACTATCCCATCAAGACAGAGAGCAGCCATATGCAAATCAGTTTTAGGGCCTGATTTAGATCTCAGAAGAGGGAATACTCTGTCACTATCATGACAGATATCCTGTCCGCTGTATTGTGATCCCCATGGGATATAATGGAATCCTAATTTGGCAGATGGGATATCTGCCACTTTTGTGACAGAGTATTCCAGCCGCCAAGATTTAAAACAGGCCCTTAGTCTTGTTCCAATATTAGAAGGATATTCTGATTCTCCAGTCCATCACACAGTTTCAACTTGAGTGCTATGGCAATGTGAGTACGGGAACCACTTCTGGGACTTCTCATCTTGCCTAGGACATAATTGCAAAACAAAAACAAAGTTATCGAAGGAAAGCTTCAATTAATAATTTATTTTGCACACTTGCAATTGCTCCAGTTCATTGTTTTTCAAATACTGACTCATTTTAGACACCGGCCATCTATATGCAAATCAGTCTTCGGCCAGCTCAATTAGGAAAATTCGAACCTGGACAGACAGGTCAGGTCCCATCCAGATAGTAACAAAAGCAACAATGCTTGCTGTAAACAGCATCCTCAGGGTTCAGTGCAAGTATATTTCAAGTTTCTTCAGAGTTCCATGACCTCCTTAGAGGCAAAATAGATTGCAGTTGTCTTTCTTTTTAGTCAAAGAACTTTCTCTGTGACTTGCAATATCCTTATAATATACAGATGAAGCATTTCATTCTATTATTATTACCTATTATTATTATTATTATTGTTATTATTATGATAATTGGTGAGGATAGTGCATGTAAATATGATGTAATTTTATATTGGTATATTGTTGTTGTTTGGTTGTTCTTTTTTCTTCTTTCTCTTCTTTGTATTATTTTTATTGCTCTTCATTGTAATGTGTAATGCACAAACTCTGCTTGCTGCACTGCACTCTGCAAATTGTTATTGTGCAGAGGCCATTTTTACACAATAGAATTCCATTGACCTTTTTTTCTGTGACTCTTGTGTTGAACACTTGTAGTAATTCAGTAAGTACAGCTGCGCAGACAAGGAGAGTTTTAGTGTTCTTCACGGGCCCACCACAAGTTCTCACAGCAGTTACGTGAACTCTGTTCTTCTCAGGGCATCTCTCGTTGTCACCCAGGCTAGGTCTCACAGTTCCAGGCAGATGTAGACCAGACAAGTCACCTCATCGGGTGCCTCACAGTCAGTGGCAGCTGCTGGGAGTCAGTTCACTCTGCCTCCTCAACTCCCGCGCCTCTCGGCTGTGCTTTCGGGGCTGCTGTGGCTCTCAGGCCTGCTCCACATGCTCAAGGCCACAATGTAGGTCACACCGTCCTGGGCAGGCACTGACCATGAAGGCTGCCCTCCAACGGTTGCTGGACCCGGAAAAACATCTCAAATTATGTTTCTCGGGTCCCGCGCTGTAGATCAGCTCAATTTCGAGGCAGCAAAGCACGGATGCTGAGGGGTGCTGCTGGATCATGTATCTTCAAGCGGAGCGGTCCTAAAATCCAACTGCCATTTTCCTGTAGGTCCCATACTGTTTTACTTTTAGTTAGAAATTGGGTTGTTGTTTGACTGGGGTGTGAACCTTAGTCAAATAGCAACCACAATCCTAATCAAGGTAAGTGTCAGTCAAAACCTAAATTAACCTTTGCACAACCTCTTTAGATTAGCACAGAGCAGGCAGGCTTAATTTGGAGGCAACACTACAAAAAATATTCCACACCAGGTTAGAAAAATAGATATGAATTTAATAAATAGAAAAAGCCCAAAACAAGAAAAGTCCACTACGTACAACTTGAGTTATTAATTTTTAAGGAATCACTGTTAAATAGCACTTTAGAAGCAAGGAGCCTCAATCAAGGATATCTGGTGGCAACAGACCAGGACAGGATAAAGTCAACAGTTCAGCCCAGTCACCATGGAGCACAGGCTGGCTACAGGGACCTAGTTGGGCCTGCTGAACCAAAGTACCTTAAATCGTGGTTGCGGAGTGTTGCTTAGGTTCTGAACCATGCAGTAGAGGTGATGTGCCACTTTTCCCCACACTACAGCTGTGATACCTCTGTTCTGGGTTGCAGTGGAGTTAGGGTGCCAGTTCCTGCTGCGTCCACTTCGAGGACCCAGGTCCTGGGAAGTACGATGTGAAGACCTGTGTGGAGGATGCATTGTGCAGTCGAGGCGATGAGTCGGTTCCAATGAGCACAGAGGCTTCAATGCAGAGATTCGGCATCATCGCAGAGGTGCCTTCGACCAGGATGCGACGACCATGCACCAGGAAAAGCATCTCAGTGTTGGTTCTGAAGGTGATGCACTGGTTCTGTCGACGCAACAGCAGTGATGCAGCAATTCTGCTCCCGCAGAAGAGGGTGTGTCAGTCCTGCAAGAGCAAACACCTTAGCAAACACTTCTGGGTTCATGGATAACAGGTAAATCACTGGACCACAGTTGCTGGATACACATATTATAGAAGCTGTAGCACCCACAATATCCCAAGGGGCCCTTGCCTGAATCGAGGAGGATTACACAACTAGGCAAAACATACACTTATGCAAGTGCGATAGGTCTTAGACACACTTGATTATGAGAGTACTCTTACTATCATAGAGAGGACTAGGTCATTATGATTTAGGTCCAGATGAAATGCCATTAGATCCTGTTTGACTCTTTAAGGACAATTTAGGAAACAGATCAATCATATTACTGTAGTGTAGGTAATCCCACACACAGTTCCATATAATTGCATACCATCAATATAGCGAATTAACATAGATACTCATGCCTAGGGAATATCAGACAATTATCTCTGCCAATTCCCACTCCTTCTTTTTAACCTTGGCAGAGGCCCCATTGTTCACAGTAAAATTACAACATTGATCTGTATAGTCCGTTTTAACTCTAACTCCTTCCAGTCCTTTTCCAGTCACAGACCAAGGAACAGTTAGCACACATGGCATCTTTTCTGTCACCTTTTAACAAATGTTTTCTGGCATAGAGCCCACTTGTGGGGCACCTTTGGCATTGAAGTGTTGCCTCAACGGAGCGGATCCGATGATGATGCATGCCACCTAATGTTAATTCATATTAGTGTACCTGGTGTCTATGTTTAGCAAACATCTTAGGTCCACTTCAAAGGGTCCAGGACTGGGGCACCACCACTTGGCAAGCCATACTCACATATGGCAGAGTCTAGGTGCAGGAGAAGGGTTGCTTGAAGTCTTGTATGTTCTGAGACTTCAGATCAAAAGGCCATCCATCTAGCCCTTGCAGTCACTCTGGGTTCAAGTGATGCAGGTCCAGTCCTTCTCCCCCAGGCAGGGGAACAGCAGGCAGCAGGTGAGCACAGAAAGGTAGGAGTCTAGCAAAGCAGCCGTCCAGCAGAGTGCAGTCCTTCAGCAGCAAAGCAGCGCTGCTTCTTTCCAGAGTATTCACATGTCCAGAAGTGCAATGAGTTGGTTGTGTCTGAGGTCCAGTACTTATCTGGGATATGTGTAGATTGGTCCGTACACACAGAAAGCTCTTTTTGTTCAATGAGGAAACTTCAATTTGAACATAAAGATTTTTCCAATATGTTCCCTGTGTGCACAATCGACGGACACATTTACAATAGCACAGGATGGATTACTTGGGTGGGACAATGTCTTGGCTTGACTTGGGCCTTTCAACTTGAGGAATTTCTTAGACAGACCTTTGAAGTGCACAAAGCATACCCTTCCTTCCCAGGCTCCAGACTCAATACACCCTTTGTGTGGGGAGAGGACACAGCCTATTCAGGTGTAAGTGAGGCTATTCCCAGCCCATCCCCCCCTTCCTCCAAGGATGGCCCATCAAGTCATACCTAAGCTCCCATTGTATATGGCTGCCTAGCGGGAATACAAACAGTCAAGCTGTCACCTAACCCAGACAAATGATCAGAGACAGGCAGCTGGCACCAAATGGCTAGAGTCAAAAAATGTCTACTTCCTAAAAGTGGCATTTTCAGAGTGGCAGTATTAAATTGTGACTCCAGAGTCATCAAACATGAAAAATGTATCTCTTCCAGATTGTGAAGCTTACTACGCTGAAGTAATAAGGTATTCCCAATGTTATCCTGCAGGAGAGATATACCTTGCTGAAGTGAAAAACTAAAAAGTACACGTTCTGCATTTAAAATACACTGCGCCCTGGACTCTGGGTCATTCAGGGCCTAACTTAGGGGTGACATTTATTATAAAAAGGGAAGGTTTGGGCATGGTAAAAGAGTTACTTTGCCAGGTCAACATGGCAGTGTAAAACCGCACATATAGGCTCTACAACTGCAGGTCAAAGACATAGTGAAAGGGCTACTTAAGTGGGTGGCACAATCTGTGATGCAGACCCACAAGTAGCATTTAATTTACAGGTTCTGGGCATGTATAGTGCACTTTACTAGGGCTTTTTAAGTAAATTAAATAGGTTAATTGGAAATAAGCCAATGTTACCCTGCTTAGGGGAAAGAGCACAAGCATTTTAGCAGTGGTTAGCTGGGGTAAAGTGTGCAGAACTCTAAAGTCAACAAACATGAGAAAAGAAAAGTGGGAGAGGTAGCAAAAAGCTGGGGGGAAGAGCACCATAACGCTGTCAGGTTTAACACTTTCAATATGTGTTTACATATTGAACACCGAAGAAAGGACACATTTTAAATTATTTAGATGTCTAAACCTGGCTATTACTTAGCAGCACTAGCATAATATGGTCCGTGCCCAAACTAGTCCAAAAAGAGAACTACATACAATCCCTTAGCCACTTATCACAGGTACAAGACATTGTTCCACCCAAGTAATCCATCCTGTGCTATTGTAAATGTATCTGTTGATTGTGCACACAGGGAACCTTTCGGAAAAATCTTTATGTTCAAATTGAAATTTCCTCATTGAACAAAAAGAGCTTTCTGTGTGTACGTACCAATCTACACATATCTCAGATGCTTAATAGTCATTACACATTTCACCCACCAGGCCTTGCAAAATACTGGGAATAATACTCACGCAGTAGTGCATGTAACAAGACACACTATGTTAGTGATGTTGGCTTTAGAATGTCTCTCTGCAAAAAAAGTGTAATTGAAACCAACTTGAACAACGAAACGCGCTCATAAAAAGACAGTATCAAAAGGGAAAAATAATTTGCAGCTCTCAGAAACAAATTCTAATAAAACGCACAGCATAAAACTTTCGATAAAGTATCTTTTTTTCAAATTTTGCTTGTGATATTAGGATAATAAAAGTGATGTATACTTTTTCTGCAGTAGCATGTCACTCAGAAACAATGTAGTCACATATTTTGCTGTGCCTGACCTCTTGTGTCTCTTCCCTCAATCTGAGCCACCACCAAGGATTAAATGTGTCAGATGAGTTTGGCGGTGACGCATGAGAGACACTTAAACAACATGTCCTCGCTACAAAACATTCTAATGATTTCTAGCATTCCTTGACCTCCCAACATTTTCCTCTCATTCTTCTTTCACCTTCAAAAATTAGCCAATGTTTCGTCACCCTCACCAAGGCCTAATTTAGAGTATGGTGCATAAGATACTTCATCACAAACATGACAGATATATGATTCACTGTATTACAAGTGCCAGGGAAAAAACACACTTATAACATGTCAGAAGGGATAGCCGTCATGTTTGTGAAGAAGTGTCCCATCCGTTAACCTCTCAATCAAGCCCATAGTCTCTTTCCACATTTACTTATTCTCTAAAGGATTTCCCTACCAATACTAGCTTTAAAAAACCTGTTCAGCCACTTGCCTTCTACCCATGCACACATTCATGTGCACAGCCATTGCTGAAGTGCCTCTAAATGTGTTAAACATCTGACTTTCCTACAGGGATCCATCTACCATTTAAATAAATGGAAAAATAGCTAAGATCCTGCTACTCACCCAAACATTTGCAGTCACCCAATGCATAAAGATATTTCTCTGCTGACAAAGGGTAGATGATCAGACGATATATTGTAATAGTACGAGTAGTACGGAACAAAGTCAAAAAGGGAGTAAGTACTGAAGAAGTCATAGAGAACAGACAAAGTAGAAAGGTTTGCGGAGTGTGGGTTGAAGCAGAGAATGAGATGGGTGAATGGATGGCTACAACCATTTAAAACAATTTAGAAAAATCTATTGCATAATAATTTTTTAACTTAAATTGTTAGACTGTATATTCTCAAGATTAAGGAGCATCAAACTGATAGACATGCATTCATTCATATCTCCCCTCTTCTTGTCTATGAGGGATTAAACGATTTTAAGCAAACTCTGGATTGTCATGTGATTATGAATCCATCCTTTCCATCAAACTGATCAGACTCTGCAGTCAAGAAGTTGGAGATATTGATCCACCAAGGCTGAGACAGTCCCTAGCTCCTTCATGTTTTACCAGTGATTGATAGAGGAAAGAGAAGGGGTTTAGAATAATAGATATCAGTTTTATTGAGCAAAGAAGGCATTATTGTGAATTTCTTGAAGGAACATTTTAGGCAGATTATAACAGAACAATTTCAATGTATGTATTTTACTAAAAGAAATACATAGTATAATGAAGAGATATGTAATCTAAATTTCACAAAGATGGACTCAAACCAGGAGCTTGTCTCTCATAAAAATGTTTAAGACAGATTTTAATTTTTCTGCATGGACCTTTTGTCATTTTGCTTGTGGATTAGGTGTTGGGCTCTTTTTCATTCTACAATATGCTCATGCTTATTTTTAGCATGAAATTGAGCAAAAACTATACTTTTGTTGTTATAAGACTGATTTGTTTGGAATATGTGATGGTTTAGGGATTTCAGATGTTTTATGCCTAATATATCATAGTACTTTGCTGAGATTATTTTATTAAAGTGTGCAAAAATGAGATGATTGGAATGCTTCAATTTATATCAGCTACTAGTTATTACTTGGGATTGCATTCCAGTCCATCGTTATTTTGCAATCCATCTCTATTTGGATCCTTCCCATATACAAAAGTCTTGGCCTGCGCCAATAGAAATAGGCTGACTCCAACTGCCAGGACAGGTCCTTCCTGACCCAGAACACAAGCAACTGAAGACCAGTTTCTAAGTCCATTAAGATATGCAGAGAGGCCTGAATAGTGTCATCTGGGTTCAGCATTTTGAAACAAGGGTTCCTGTGAAATCTTTCAATAACGTAAAGAAGAAGTGCTGCAAAATGAGGTGGGGCTGTGAGAAAATAGTTAGGATTGGGTCGTTTAATTTCTCCATTCATTGCGTAGTGACAGGATAAATCTGGCACCTCAACTACCACCTCCTCTGAACATTCCTGGAAAAGGATAGACTCCACATGAAGAAGAAGGTTGTGCTAAAAAAAGACTCCTACTGACAAAAGTGGACTCACTCAACGACTCCGAATCCTGCTGGTAACAAAGTACCAGAACTGCTATTCAAGAGTCCAGTGGTGGGCCTCCTGCTATTGCTATTCAAGGATCCAGAGGTGGGTCTCCTGTTTGCCTGCTTGAGGGACACAGAAAGCAGGACTCCTGACCAGGAGAAGGCCCAGGTGAATATAAAATTCTCGATCTTGTAGGAGACTTGGCTGAAGCGAGACCTTGTGTCTAGAAAACTGCCTCAGGAGGTAGGGGCCTAAAGACTGAGAAGAAGGAACTTTTCCATCACTATGTAATATGTAGGACATGGTGATCTTTTCCATCCTTGGAGGACTAGGCAAGGTGCTGAGGCTTGCCCAGGGGGGTTGCAACTGATACAGGCAAGAAAACTAGGTGTGTCCCTCTTGGATCTGAAAACGAGTTCACTCAGAACTCATGGCAAACATATCCTGCCTTGAAGACACCTGCCTAGCTACAGCTTCTATCCTTGCCCCAAAAGGGAATTTTGACTCCAAAGGTAAAACCTTGGACTGGGACAAAACAGCAAACCTATTCAACATGAGAAGTGACCTCTGCAGATACTAAATACAGGTTTGTGCTTCTCTCAGTTTTTGGTACCAAAGTCAAAGCTTCAGTACCATGTTGATTGTTACATGGTAGTAAAATAGTTTACTCAACTTGTAGCCTAATCATTTAATGGGAGTGATTTATCAGGCATTAAAACTGAGGTTGGACTTCTAATGAATTTATGTAAAGAAATGAATACAGGAAAGTCAGTGCCAAAATAAAATTGCTCACTGCAGCGGCATGTAGGAAGAATGACTGTCATAAAAATTGTTATGTATTTTCTTGTCCTTGTTTCATAGGTTTGGTTAAATGATCTCCATTGACCCACTGTAACTAAGACAGGATTCTAATAATAGTGCTCTTTGGCTGAGATATACCTTTTGATTTCTTGAACAATCTCTTATTGTATTGCCTGAATAATCTGCTTCACAGTTTGAAACGGTATTTGATTTTCCTGCATATAGTCTGTTTTTTCACATCAGCTGTTTGAAAAAAACACTCAAGGGCATATTTATAGCGCCGCCATAGCGTAATTTTTATAATCTAAGAGATTTCTTTGTGCAATTTCTTTCTGCATTTTTAACACCTCCACAGAGCAGTCATTAAAATGAGGCTCCTATTGTTTTCAATGGGCCTCTAGGAGCTTTTTAGGATTAGCGTCAACATTTTTTATGCTAATCTCGCAAAGCGCCGAACTAGCATAAAACATTTTGGTGCTAGTTCCCTAACTAACGCCATGGTGCGCCATATGTTAAATATGGCACACACAGGGGGGCATTAGTGGGGCGCCAAGAGGGGGAAGGAAATTGGCGATGCACTTGGTGCAGTGCCACTTTTCTTAAATATGCCCATCAGTGATAAAAAACACTATCACTACTACTGATAACAACGTAAATCAGCTGTTATCCTTCTGCTTCCCTAATTATTTATTGCCCTCACAATACCTGCTTGAAAGCTGTAACATTAAGCTTGCCTTCCCTATTTTTCCAAAATCATGACTCTCTGTCAATCTTCATTTCTATCAAAAGTACTGTACATGACAGGTGCAAACTAATTTAAACAATTTAAAATTCTACAATGATTGATCGCGCTAAAACTAGCTTACAAATCTATAAACAAAAGGTCATGCGAGAGTAACCTGAAACACTTATTGCTGATCGCCGTAGATTGAGGGAAGGTTCCTGCCAATCCCACTGAGGATTAGAATGTCAAACTCAAATCTACAGTGATCGGCGGGCCAAGGATTTTATTGGGAGATTGAAGACCAGAAGACTTCCATGTGGACAGGTACATGCTCCATGTACAGTATGTTCTCCTTCTCCAGGTGAAAAGCTTGTGGTTTTGTCCCACGGATATCTTCATAGTATTGAAACATTGATGCTGTTTTGGGATTGTCATCCAGGAACTCACGTTCAAGCAATGAGTCAAATAATTGTATTTAATCAGGTCCTTTTAAAATCCACAAGAACCTGAGTGTTATTTCGTTTATATTGTGATTCACTGAAAAACCAAAGATTACAGAGACGTTATAGTTCGGAAATATAATTAAAAAAACATAGAAATTCACTTAAAAAACAAATGTTACAGAGACGGTTTAGCTAGGTTTTATATTTACTGGCACAAAGCCACAGAAATTCAGCAGTTATAGTTAGAGTTATTTCAAGTAACTATAAGGTGCTGTCTAAGGTAACTATAACTCGTCCCTGCACAGTTTTTTCTTCAATAATTTGTCCTCTAATGTTTCATTGATACTTTTATTGATATTATAAAAGTTGTCATGAGTGCTGTAATATCTGGAGTAATTAGTAGTGGATGATGAGGGCACAAGCTATACTTACCTTAGGCCGCTTGGCCCCACTCCCCCAGACGATTTCGGCCCTGGAGACCCCATCCCCTGGGTCCCTGCCTTTTATTATTTGTTTTCATTTTGTGGAAGCGGTGCTGCATGGCCCCACTCCCCCAGCCTATTTAATCCACAGGGACCCTATCCCCAAGGGCTGTGCCATCAATGGGCTGGACCATCGATCCTGGGTGCCCCACAGGGCACCCAGTGTGCGTTAGGGAACACGGGGGCCCCTGAAGGCCCCTGCAGTCCCAGCTGGCTCCCTGCCTCCTGCAGGAGCCAGCACTGCTTTCACACACAGGGAGCTGCTAAAGATGCAGCTCCCTGTCTGCAAAAGCAATTGTTTCCTCTGTTTCTCTGCCCACGAACAGGGAAACTGAGAAAACCTCCGCTTGCAGCAAGTGAGAGCTGCTTGCTGCGAGCAGAATGTTTGCTGTGACTTGGTGGGAACTATTCCTGCCAAGTCACAGCAAACAGCTATGTGCCATGGGTGGGCACCCCGGGACATAGACAGAGCCTGCCCTAGAGGGTGGTGGTCCTCAGGTCCATTAACCCCTTCAGTGCTGAGGACATAATGGTTATGTCCTGAGAGACAGCGCTGCTGTGACATGGTCATAACCATTTTGTCCTGGCACCAGCCCACTGGGGGTGGGCTAGCGCTACTCCCCATGGGTCTCCCACACCCTCCCCTCGGCAGGGATGGTAGGGGAAATGCTTTCCCTGCCACCCTCGTGCCCCCTGGGCATCTAATGACATCAGCGAGAACCGCACGCGCTGACATCATTAGAGGCCGCCGACGTGCTGGAAGTCATTTGCTTCCAGCGCATCCAGGAGAAACAGGTGAGTTTCTTCTTCGGCCTGGGGGGGGGGGGATTTACTCTGAAAGAGGCATCGGGGGAAAGGAAAGGTCTTTCTGTTGATGTCTCTTTCAGCATGCAGGAATGACAACTACACCCCAGGATTTTGTTTTTGAGTCTATTTCATTTGGGGGGGGGTGGCCCCTTGGGCAAGGGTCACTCCTCTAAGGGAGGCATATTGTTTTATGCCATTTATGCCCCCCCTTAGGGGTAGACTGGACTATTATTTCTAGACTGAAGGTGGGCAGAAGCCACTAAAGCACCAGGGATTCTTAGGGTTTGTTTTCTTTTGTGTGGGGTGGTTAGACCTTGGGCAAGGGTCACACCACAAAGGGGGCACAGGACTGTTGGCCATATCTGCCCCTCCTCAGGAACAGATCGACCTATTTTCTTTAGGCCCATCTGCCCCCGTGGGGGCAGAGACCACTTAGGCACCAGGGATCGTGTGTGTGTTTTGTTTGAGGGGGCAGCACCTTGGGCAAAAGTGGCTCCCAATTGGGACACATTACTAATGGCCATTTCTGCCCCCTTGGGGGCAGATCAGCCTATAATTTTTAGGATGATCTGCCCCCAAGGGGGGCAGAAGTCACTTAGGCACTAGGGATTTTTATGGTTTGTATTTTTTGTGTGGGGGTGGCCCCTTGGGCAAGAAGGGTTGCCCCCACAAAGGGGGCACAGGACTGTTGGCTATTTCTGCTCCTCTAGGGAGAATATCAGCCTATTTGTTTAGGCCCGGGAGACAGAAACCACTTAGACACCAGGGATTGTGTGTGTGTTTTGTTTGGGGGGCGGCCCCTTGGGCAAGAGTCGCTCGTCATGGGGGCACAATACTGATGGCCATTTCTGCCCCCCTTGGGGGCAGATCAACCTATTTTTTTATGCCCATCTGCCCCCAAGGGGGGTAGAAGCCACTAAGGTGCCAGGGATTTTTTAAAGTTTTTTTTTTTTTGTGTGGGGGGGGCCTTTTGGGCAAGGGTTGCCCCCCCCCCAGGGGGGCAAACAATTGTTGGCCATTTCTGCACCCCCTTGGGGTAAGATGGGCCTATTTGTTCTTTAGGTCCATCTGCCCCCAAGGGGGGCAGAATCCACTAAGGCACCAGGGATTTTTTTTGTTTTTGTTTTTGTTTTTGCTTTTTTGTGCAGGGGCAGCCCCTTGAGCAAGGGTGCCCCTCCCCCCCCCAAAGGGGCATTTGACTGTTGGCCATTTCTGCCCCCCTTGGGGGCAAACCAGACTATTATTTTTAGACTCCAGAGCCCCCGCCACCTCCCCGCGCAGCCACACCCCTTCCATGCAGCATGAGCTGCGACTCAGTGCTGGTTGTTGTTGGCACATTTGTCAAGTTACACTTCTTCGAAAAGCGCATGGCTAGTCTCAGGGTGACCGCTCAGCAGTTTGTTGGTATGCTTTTTGAGTCGTCTTCTGACCATGATTATGAGACTGACTCTGTATCTGGGGCATTAAGTGCAAGGTTCTGGCACTGAATTATCTGTCAGAGAGGAATCATCTGATGAGGGAGCCACTCTCAGTGCGGATGAAGGGCCTGTTTCAGAGGAGGACACTGATGTATCAAAAGTGCAGCAGCCTGGGGTGAAAGGCTTCCCATTAGAAGACCTGAACTCTGGGTTGCCCCAAACATGGGGCAACCAGAGTTACCTGCCTTTACTGGTCTCCCAGAGTGTAGAATTAATACGGAAGACTTTTCGCCAATCAATTTCTTTCAGTTGTTTATGGACAATGTATTTTTGGAAGAGATTGTTGAGCACACTAATTTATATGATGAGCAGTATTTGAGGGACAACAGTGCCAGACTTAGGCCACAGTCTAGATCTACCCAATGGATTTCCACAAATCTGGAAGAGTTAAAAAAGTTCTTGGGTTTGACTTTTTTGATGGGGTTGATAAAGAAGCCGTCACTGGCTTCTTATTGGTCTACTAGTCCCTTGATGGCAACTGCTACGTTTCCTGCAACCATGAGTCGTAATCAGTATTTGCTTTTTCTTCGGATGCTGCATTTTGTTGATAATGCTTTAGCCTTACCACAAGGTCATCCTGATTCTGACCATCTTTTTAAGATTATGCCTGACCTTGATCATTTTCCAGGGAAAGAAATAGCGGTGGATGAGTCTATTGTCCTGTTCAAGGTCGTTTGGTGTTTAGGCAGTACTTTCCTAGCAAGAGGATATGGTATGGAATTAAAATGTATTTGCTGTCTGAACGAAGTACAGGATATGTTTATAATTTCTGGGTCAGATTCCAGTATTGACCCCCCTGCTTGCCCGACCACTTTTGGAGTTAGTGAGAAAATTGTGTGGGAACTTGGCTGACGACTGGTTAACAAAGGTCACCATTTGTACCTAGATAACTTCTACACTGGAGTGCAATTGTTCAGGGAATTGTTCAGAGTGGGCACTTGCTTGTGGCACAATCCTCTCTAACCGTAAAGGCTATCCAAGGGAGCTTGTGTGTAAAAAACTAGAGAGGGGACAGTGCAGTGCGTCGTGTAATAATGAGCTGCTAGCTTTGAAATTTGCAGACAGGAGGTATCTCTACATGCTGACTAACATCCATGGTTAGCGTACATCCCCCTGTGACGGTTTGGGGCCAAGTTGCTGAAGTGCACAAACCTGCGTGCACTTTGGACTACAATAGGCACATGGGTGGTGTAGATAGAGTAGGTCAGAGGTTGGAACCTTACACTGCAGTTCGTAAGTCTTACATTTGGTATAAGAAGTTAGCTATTCATCTTTTCCATTTGGCAACTCTTAATGCTTTTGTTGTGATCAAGAATAGTTCCCCAAAGTCAAGAATGGCATTTGTTTCATTTCAGTACTCTGTGATAGAGAGCCTTGTTGTGGTGGAACAGGCAAGAGTTCCTAGATAAGCAGTGGTTGAGGATGTGGCTAGTTTCAAGATTGCCACTTTCCTGATGACATTCCTCCCACGCCAATAAAATACTTTCCTGCTAAGAAATGTAGAGTCTGTGCCCGAAGAATTACCTAGACTAGTATGTTCTGCCTGATTGTCATTCGAAGCCAGGGCTGTGTGTGGCCGGCCGTTTCAGATGTTACGACACCCGAAACAATTATTGGGAACTACTGTGAGCGTAAACTGCATGTTCTATATTGTTTTATATTTTTTATTTGGTTTCATGGTTGGCATTACTGTCATCTATTTAGTTAGAGCTGTTATGTTTGTAGTTTTGTACTTACTTATAATTAATGTTTTATTTTTTGTTCAAAAAAGTTATGGCAGTGTGTGTGGTGAGGCGCTTGGCTGGCGGTGTAAATAGTTACTTGCTGTTGGCCACTACAACACGCTGCTAGCCAAATGCCAGTCCACAGATTGCATCAGCTGGTGTGATTGCTCTGTCAGGTATGTGGGCGTATGAAAGTGATGGGCCCTTGAATGGCGCAGTCTGTTGATGCGAGTGTTGTAATGTGCTGGGCCCGCGGCTGGCGGTGTGAATGGTCTTGTGCATGTCATGTATGAAAGGTGTGTGAATGGACTGTAAAGCAGTTGGGCCCATATTTATACTTTTTTTGTGCAGCATGTGCATAATTTTTTTATGCAAAAGCGACACAAACTTATAAAATACAATTATATTTTGTACGTTTGTGCCGCTTTTGCGTCAAAAAATGATGCAAATGCGGCCCAAAAAAAGTATTGGTGCCCTGTCGGTGGCTTTACAGCTCATGAGCTGTGAGTCATTGGTACAGATTTTTGGCCTTTCAGTTGTTAACAGTGCATTTCATTTTTGTGAAATCTCTTGTTAGTAAAATTTGATCTACTGAACCATCACTCACCCTTGTGCCAAATCCAACCAGTATGTGTGGTAAAATGAAAAAAGAAAAAACCCGCTCTACTGTAATCAGGTAATCAGGTGTTGAAGCACACCTGTGCCATGCTAGGTGTCTCGGGTGGGACCCTGATGATGCAGCATGCCACCAACTAACTTGGTGGGTGAGAGGTCTTTTTAGCATAACCTAAGAGTATTTCTTTTCACAATTTGAATGTTTGGAACATCATAGGCGGTCGTAGACAGATCAAAATGATCTACTAGAGAACAACCTGTTTTTGCAGGGGGGGGCCTGCGGTTTTGGTCCCGGGTGCGGTGGACATCTAGGGAAAACTACCAAACCCAGACATTTTTTTAAACTAGACACCTGGTGGAGTCCATGGAGGTGTGGCTTGCATGGATCCTCCAACATTTTCTTACCTAGTCTCCTCTGTAAACCTCACAATTTGCTTAAAAAAGCATATTTTACTCACCACGCTGGCACACATTTCCTACCACCCAGCTTTCCCCTCAGTCTCCCAAGTAAAATGATACCTCACTTGTGTGGGTCCCCAAAACAGAGTCAGCCTAAAAATGTATAAAAACAATTGTGCTTAGCAACTGCTGTGCTATCTCCTCAATCTCTACACATTTTTGGCCCTTCCCTGTTGCAGACACCTGGGCCACCTACACAAGTGAGGTATCGTTTTTATCGGCAGACCGAGGGGAACATTGGATGGTAGGAAATTTGAACTGGCACAGTGATCCTACAAAGAAAAGTGTGGAAAATGTGATTTTTTTTTTAGCTAAATTTGAGTTTTGCAGAGGAGCCTGGGCAAGAAACCTCCCTGGACTCCACTGGGTGTCTAGTTTTCAGAATTGACTGAGTTTGGTCAGTTTTCCTAGATGACCGCCACACCTGGGACCAAAAACGCACTTGCCCCCCCCGCAAAAACAGGTAGTTTGGTAATAGATTTTTTTTATGTGTCCAAGTTGTGTTTTGGGGCATTTCAGTTGCGGGCAGTAAGGTACCTACACAAGTAAGGTACCCTTTTAATCAGGAGACTTGGGGGAATTCTGGGTAGAATGAAGTTTGCCTCTCTCTTCAGTTTCCAGAACTTTGCAGCACCGAAATATGAGGAAAAAGTGTTTTTTGCCACATTTTGAGGTTTGCAGAGGATTCTGGGTAACAGAATGCAGTGAGAGCCCCACAAGCCACCCTATTCTGAATTTCCGTAGGTGTCTTGTTTTAAAAAATGTATAGGTTTGTAGGTTTTCTAGGTGCCGGCTGAGCTAGAGGCCAAAATCCACAGCTAGGCAATTTGAAAAAAGTATTTGTGTTTTGGTATGTTTTCTGTTGCGGGCACTAGGCCTACCAACACAAGTGAGGCACCATTTTTATTGGTTGACCTGGGAGAATGCTGGGTGAGCAGAAGTTTGTGGCTCCTCTCAGATTCCAGAACTTTGCAGCACCAAAATGTAAGGGAAAGTGTTATTTTAGACAAATTTTGAGGTTTGCAAGGGATTCTGGGTGTCAGAATCTGGTGAGAGTCACCCCATTCTGAATTCTCCTAGGTGGTTAGTTGTCAAAAATTCACAGGTTTGCTAGGTTTCCCTAGGTGTTGGCTGAGCTTTAGGCTAGGCACTTTCCAAAAAACGTCAGATCTCAATGTAAAAATGTGATGTGTGTATGTTGCGTTTCCTGTCGCGGGCACTAGGCCTACCCATACAAGTGAGGAACCATTTGTATCGGGAGACTTGGGGGAACACAGACTACAACAACAAGTGTTATTGCCCCTTGTCATTCCCTACATTTTTTGCTTCCAAATGGAAGACACTGTGTAATAAAGATGTCTTTTTGAGACATGCCTTTCTAATTCAAATGCTAGTATGGGGACCCCGGAATTCAGAGATGTGCAAATAACTACTGCTTCTCAACACGTTATCTTGTGCCCATTTTGGAAATACAAAGCTTTCCTTGATATCTATTTCTCACTCTTTATATTTCACCAAATGAATTGCTGTGTACCTGGTATAAAATGAAAACCCGTTGTAAGGTGCAGCTCATTTATTGGCTCTCCGTACCTAGGGTTCCTGATGAACCTACAAGCCCTATATATCCCGTAAAAGTATATTGGTTTCAAAAAGCTTCCATAGCTGGAATAAATTACAGAAGAAAATGTGGACAGAAATGGCTGCTTTTTTCAACTCAATTTCAATATTTTTTTAATTTCAGCTGTTACTTTCTGTAGGAAAACCTTGAAGAATCTACTCAATTGTATTTGTATAAATACACAAATGACCCCTTGCTGAATTCAGAATGTTGTCTACTTTTCAGAAATGTTTAGCTGTCCGGGATCTACCATTGATTTCGCACCCATTTCTGTCATTAACTGGAAGGAGGCTGAAAGCACAAAAAATTGTAAACAATGGATACATCCCAGAAAAATGCCAAAACTGTGTTAAAAAATGTGGTTTTCTGATTCTAGTCTGCTTGTTCCTGAAACCTTGAAGGATGGTGATTGTAGCCCCACAAACCCTTTGTTGATGTCCTTTTCAGGGAAAAAACACATGCTTTCTTCTGCAGCACTTTTTTTCCCCATTGTTCTGAAAAACAAAAACATTTGAGCTGTATTTAGGCAAATTTCCTGTTCTTCTCCGGGGGAACCCACAAACTCTGGGTACCGTTAGAATCCCTTGGATGTTGGAAAAAAAGGACACAAATTTGGCATGGATAGCTTATGTGCCCAAACAGTTACGAGGGCCTCAGCGTGAACTACCCAAAATAGCCCAAAAAAGGCCTGGCATAGGACGGGTAAAGGTCTGGCAGTGAAGGGGTTAGTGGCTGCTTGAGGGAGGCTATGGGGCCCCCCTCCAACATGTAAATAGCCCCAGTGGTTCCCGGGACAGGGGGTCTGTGACAGGCCCCTCCCTTCTTTAAGTTCAGCCCCTGGGAGGTGGTGGTCCCAAGGGCTGTGGGGCAGGGTGCATGCGGCTGCCCACATTTATCATTACTTAAGCCCAGGGTAGGTGGTGGTCCACATGGGCTGCAGGGGAGGCCATGTGCCCCCCCACATTTCTTTCACTATTTGCCCTGGGAGGTGGTGGTCCCTAGGGCTGCAGTGAGGGCCGTGTGGCCCCTCTGCATCATTTTGTGTTAGTGGACCGCCCCAGTACAATATATGCATTTTGCCCCAGGGAAATGGTGGTCTACCCCCCACATATTATGAAAAAAAGCCCCTGGGAGGTGGTGGTCCCGGGGGCAAGAATAAGCCTAGGAGGGGAGCCCCAGGAGCCCTCCTCCTTTAATTTAAAGACGCCCCTGGGACCTGGCCCATCCCAAGGCTTTCATCAAACAAGCGCGGGAGACAGCATTTGTTTTCAAAAACAATTTTAACATAAATTTGTGACATCATAATGAATTCCCGCTAACTATTTTTTTTAAAGTGCTCTTTTGTCCTTTCGGACCACAGCTAAAGGGTCAGGGTGTCCCTACCCTGGCCCCTTTTCTTTTTTTCACTTTTTTTAGGGCCTCTGCTGAAGTGGAGTCCTACAATGGCTGCCAACACTTCCTGGTTGAACTGTTAGCAGCCAATCAGAGCTCTGCATTTCCCTACACACGTTTGTCATTATTCACAAAGTAGTCACAGTCACAGATATACAAATTTGGATTTCTTTAAATTTCTCAATAACTACTGAACGGATTTACACCAACTAACTGAAATTGTAATCTGCATACTGAAAGCTAATGTTCTGCCAAATTTGGTGTAATTCCGTTCAGCCGTTTGAGCTGTAGTTGTGTTCCAAATTCTTATGGTAATTAACATGGGAAATGCACATTTATTGGCCCCCCCTTTTTCTCAGCCATGCTTGATGGATGACCCCGAAACTTTCCTTGCTCAACAAAAATCACCTGCACAGTTTTTGGGAAACATTTCGTGAAGATTCGTCATACTGTGCCATAGATGTAGGCAAGTCAAAAAACACCTCTCCTATTGAAACATTGTCCCGCCATGCTACTGCCAATAGATGATGTGTGTATGTTACTACACAGTACCTTCTGTACTGAATTTTATTACTTACTGCATTATGATGTCAAAATAAACCAATCTGTTGGTACACTAACAGTGCACCTTTTGTACACTGAACGGTTAACTATTACACATAATTTTGAGCAATTAACACAAGGTGTATAGATCTCTGCACAATTCTAAGAAACACACAAAACTATTGTGTGTTCCCTCCCTTGCTTAGCTTCATTGATGGACTTTCTACTTCTGTCTACAACAAACGTGATGATACAATTGTCAGATTATAACCTGCCGCTCCCTGATCTTTGCTTAACAACACTTCATGGTTGGATTTCCTAGTCCACTCCCTTCAATCACTAAACTCTGACCCCCTTAACAGTCATTCCCACTCTCCTTCCTCCTTCATGCTATGATGGCCTGCTTCAGCTCTTCATTCTATATTTGACCGATCACTTACTCAATCCTTTATGTCATCTACTTCTCAGACTTTTCCCTCATTATGGATTAAGTGCTTTCAAAAGTTGGCAGCTCTCCTCAGACACTCCCCACTTTGCTTGCTTACTTCTTAAGATCAACATACCTAGATGCCAACTATCTATCCTCCTTCCCATATTGATGATACAACTAACTTTCACTCCCACTCAACCACTTCAATAGACAGTTCTTCCTGTTTTTCCGATTGTGCCTCCAATTGGGATCCCACTCAAACCACCACCCTCATTTGTTACATCTATACTCTCAAATGTCTCTTCTCTTCTACACCCAAAATATTTTTCTCCCACTATGTTCCCAAGTCTCCTCCAGCCCTATTCTACCACCCCTATCTCTAGATTCTGATTTGGATTGAGTACCATAGCTTTAACTGAGGCACTGACAAACACATGTAATTCAGACAATGAAGTCTCCCCTCTTTGGATAAAAGGAAGATATATCCACCTGCCTTCACAGTTGGTTCCCTCTCAGCGTTAGCCATCTCAACTCCATCTTTGATTTTCAACCTTGTCCTGTTGGTGGACACCAGTCTGAACTGGATGTAAAACTCACCAAATCACACCTCCTTAGGCCCATCAAACAATGATTTTTAGCTAACATAATGACACACCTTTCTCACTTCCTGACCAACCTTAATTCAGCATTATAGTTCCCCAGCCAAACAACCTCTTTGCATTCAACATATCGTCATGAACACCATGCTAAAAGACAACCAGGAACCTCGTGCTTAGTGACGTAGGCCCTACCTTTCCAATGAGGATATACTTCACCTCCTTGAAGTTTACAGCTGGCACTTCTTGTCTCTTCCTCAATCATCTCTGAAACTGACTCAAGTGAGGAGTTATGTAGCAGGGGCAATGTTCTGAAAACTCTATCCCAATGATCTCTGTCTATATGGCTCAGAGGAATACCCATGTGCAAAGGGGAATTAGGCATAGTAATCTCACTAAGGTTCAATTAGATTTCCCCCTATTCTGACCAGGAAAACAATAAACTCTTCTCTTTGTTGCCTTCTACATAATTGCAGATCTGCTGTGAAACATAGACTTAGACTCAAATTTGCTGACAAAATCATTAGTCAAAAACTATGGGGGTGATTCTGACTCCGGCGGTCAGAGACCGCCGGGGCCAGGGTCGGCGGGAGCACCGCCGACAGGCCGGCGGTGCCCCGCAGGGCATTCTGACCGCGGCGGTTCGGCCGCGGTCAGATGCGGAAAACCGGCGGTCTCCCGCCGGTTTTCCGCTGCCCATGTGAATCCTCCATGGCGGCGGAGCGCGCTCCGCCGCCATGGGGATTCTGACACCCCCTACCGCCATCCTGTTCCTGGCGGGTCTCCCGCCAGGAACAGGATGGCGGTAGGGGGTGCCGCGGGGCCCCTGGGGGCCCCACTTAGTATTTCAGTGTCTGCTATGCAGACACTGAAATACGCGACGGGTGCCACTGCACCCATCGCACCTTCCCACTCCGCCGGCTCAATTCTGAGCCGGCGTCCTCGTGGGAAGGATGATTTGCCCTGGGCTGGCAGGCGGCCTTTTGGCGGTCGCCCGCCAGCCCAGGGCAAATCCCAAAATACCCTCAGCGGTCTTTCGACCGTGGAGCGGTATTTTGGTGGGGGAACTCTGGCGGGCGGCCTCCGCCGCCCGTCAGCGTCAGAATGACCCCCTATATGTTCTGCTCCTTATGGATATTTGGCTCAAAAACAAATCTTGCGACATCATGGGCTTCTAGCTATTTCTGCCTACTATACTTCCATGTGACTGAAAAAATAGGCCAGGTGGAAGAGAGTAGCAACTTTCAGCAATAAAGGCAATGTAGGGCAGTTGTCACTGACTCCAATATGCCCTTCAAGTGCTTGATTGTTGAGATTAAACACCTGCAAATCCTGTTTACATGGGCTAAAATTCATTTATAAACCTCCAGGCAGGAATTTGAATTTTACGCAAAGAGTGCTTGGAGCACATTGCTGATGAACTCATCCTCTTTCACTAACTTAATTTTTGATTATTTGAGTCATCATTGGACAGTGGAGGTTTCTGCATGAGGGCGTCGGGGCTCCGCCCTCGTAAGTTTGTAACGAAAATAAAAGTGAAAAAAAACCTCCCTCAACTCCCTAAAACAAAAATGCACACACCTCTTGCTTGGGGCTACTGTCACGTGACATGAGACTGGCAGGAAAGGCAGGCCCTCCCCTGACTGAGTCTATGTTTGCCGGGCTGTCAAGCTCGCAGCCTGAGGCCTGTGAGGTCATCAGCTCGGCAAAGACATAGCTCCGAGGACCAGTCTCCACCCCCTAATGACGTGTGGATAAAGTTAGCCCCGGGCGCTTCAGGCTGAAGCCCTGTAGCGCTAGGGGCTTCACGTCAGTCAGGATAATGGAGGATGGTCACCCCACCCTTTCCCAATTCGGCACGGAGTGTGGGTCCAGCCCTGTGACAAGTTGGGAAATGGTGGGTGGGGTAGAGGCTGCAGGCAGCAAGCTAAAAATCGAGTCTGCGCAGTTTGTGTTAGCAAACACGAGGTGTCTGCTTCCCACGCTGCCGTTGGGAGTCAGTCGGATGGTAGACTCCCTCCTTCTAAAGAAGTGAAGAAAGAGAGGATGCAGCAGTTACCAGCTCCAGTCTGTGAGTATATTGGCTTTGAGTAGTACAATGAGAACCTTGTGAGGCCAGCTTCTTGCAGCTCATTGTCCGAGTCTTATCCTACTTAAGGTTAATGAAATAAAAGAAGGACTCAACAAACACCTGTGTTTACAGCACCTGTTGCCGCTGTATTAAACAGCATCTGGCGGTGTGCAGCAGAATATGCCGGTCGATACCTTGCATGTTATGCTGTTTTAAGTTTTGCCCTAGTGGTGCATTTCTGATAAAGTGATATGCACCGAGGCTGCTAGAATTCATATATATGATGCATTATATCCCCCCCCCATTCAAACAGAGCATCATGTTTCTTTTACCTGTGGGTGCAAAAATGAGGCACTGATATGCCTGAGCGCAGATCGAAACTCATTAAGTACGTAACTTGGAATTGAGACTTCTCCTAATAAGCAGTGCAGCAGCGCATTCAAAAAAAGAGTTCTCTGGAAATAACTCATTTACTGAGTGCCATTTCCACTCTATTTCCGGCGAGCGGGGACAGAACTTATGGCATTCATTCATTCATACCCACATTCAAATAGGTGAGTGCAAACCCATAGGCAGTGAGAACGTGTTGTGAGCTTGGATTGGTTGGGATAACTAATCATGTGATTGGTTGGCGAAATGTTTGGCTGTTCATCCTTTGCAGAGGCCTCAGACATAGATGACGGCTCCGCCTGGGAAATGAGTCTCTGTCACAAGGCTTGTGAGAGGAGCCTGTACTAACTGAACTCACAGAGTACCAAGAGACAGACCACACTATCACAACTTTGCCCCTTTGACGCGTCTGTCCGAAATTATAGTAGTGGGCGCGGTTAGAACTACAACGCTTCTGATCACGAGTCTGAAAGTAGATATTGTTTCCGAGTGTCTTTATTTGCATTTTAGTATGGTGTACAAATAAACCATTTTGGGATGACAGAAGTATATGGCCTTAGCCTGCACAATAAAGCGGATGAGATGTCAATAACAGCTGTTCTCTCATGCAGCTGAACCATTGCACATAGTTGCAGTCTCTGCCCAGGAGCACACAGCTCAATAATTCGTGGCGCAACAGTCATCCCCAGCTTTTCCGCCCACCCACTGTCCCATCTCACCAGCCGTCACTGTCATTGGAGGGACTTCAAAGATAGTGCAGAAAATATTTTCTAATCATTCCTCTTTCTTCTCTAATGACCTCGAACAACACTGAACCAAGATCACCCATTCTGAAAATTTAGTACAGGACTTCATACTCCTAAAAACTGACTTAATCACCCCTGAACACCAGATACTTGTGGATTGGTCAGGCCATCTCCTATAATACTATGAACCTGAATCTTAACAAACCAGTCTCAACAATTCCATGCCAGAATGTTTGCATGACCTAGTCCAGTTCTGAACAAAAGGAAAAACATTAAACTCCTTGCTCTTGGGTTCATTAATGCCCTCTTCAAGGAAAGGGAATCACTTGGGGTACTAAAGAAGCAGTGGAAGCAATTACCCTCTCCTTCCAGCCTTGTTCTGCTTGAAATGAATAGTTGTTACAAGAAAAACATTTTCAATTGCAAGCCCTTGCATCTGTTAGTAACTCTACACAGAAGCGCTCAGAACAAACATTTAAAATAGACAGAATGACTAACCATCCACCTCACTTAAATTTGATGACAAAACGGCAAACTCTAAAGAGTTTGTTCATCCATAAGGTATGATCACTTGAATAATCACTGCATGACCTTTCAGATTCTTGGAAGCACACCAATCCCAGATGCAAATAAAAGGTCAACTAGATCATCTTTCATCGAGTTTCTGAAGGGGATCTTTGAAAAATAATTTCAATGGTTAAAACCTCAAGCCATTTCATTGACCCAGTATTGGGGATCATTTTCACAGAATTAGCCTATCCGT
Source organism: Pleurodeles waltl (assembly GCF_031143425.1). Lineage (NCBI taxonomy): Eukaryota > Metazoa > Chordata > Amphibia > Caudata > Salamandridae > Pleurodeles > Pleurodeles waltl. The sequence goes on along the minus strand of NC_090444.1, from coordinate 660,940,010 downwards.
TTTTGCTTCACTGGATGGAGCAAATGAAACTTTCTCTTTTGCCTTTATTGCCCTAAAATTGGACATGTTACTCCTCTGGTGGTGCTAAAGAAGGGTATACTACAAGGTTCCATCCAAGTATCAATTCTTTTTAACCTTTATTTTGATAATTGTGAGTCCTACTCGGGAACTCAAAGATGCAATGTCAGCAATATGTTAATGATACAAAGATATCTTAAGATCCTCTACCTCGATGATATCTTAGTTCTTGCCCAAGCCTTGCAATGAGTTCAGGACTGAATCACTTCCTATCATGCGAACTCTTCCCCATTTAATTGAATACTTATTCATCTCACCCAAACAATCTACCTTACCTGCCCAGTCTGTATTGCTAGAGAGGGCCTGGTCGTATGTCGAGGCTCTTCTCCCACCCCCAAAGACTGGCCATGTTGAACCGCCAGTACGGTGAAGGGCTCATATCCTTTCCGCCCCAGTTTGTTTATTGGAAAGATATTACTGCCATGGGATTCCATCTGCTTAGTCTCATCTTTTCTTTCCCTTAACCTTCCACATTTTGTGATGAATCACCTACCTCATGAGGAGACTCACATTATAGTTCTTGGAGTCCTACTGTAGGAGCATTTCCTTACTATTGGATCCTAGGCCATTAATACAAACACTAGTGCAACTTGGCATACCCTTTCACTGAGATTGCACACACAATTCAATTGTTACAACCATTCAATTGTTAAAGTAGTTCTATTGTTTTGGTCGAATTATCATTTTTCGTTGGACCTACTATTGGACAAATGTTCTGCTTTTAGTCATTCTCTAAATCCACCTATTGCCTGTCACCTGGACATATTTTATACCAGTATAGTGTGTATTACTGGCATAAATGCTGGTTTCTCAAAATTCTCATAAAATAAGAACTTGGAAAGTCAGGGGAATGGGTTCCTTACCAAAAGGCTGCAGATCCTTTTCACAATTGCAACGCTGTAAAGCTAACATAGTCTATTACAGGAGACCCATCTCTTACTGGCAGAGACTGTAAAGTTATACACAAAGTGGAGGGGGCATTTATTTACCACGGCATGCACCATGTGACTGCATGAAGGAGTTCCATTTGAGGCCGTTGAGACCAGAATTTATGAGAATGGTGAATATGTTTTCATTCAGAACACAGTGTGTGGCAGGTATTTGGTGCTGGGCAATATTTACACCTCCAATACTGAACATGGTGTGTTTTTGGCACACCGTTCCACTGTATTAGCTGATTGGACACATGTCCCATGGATCCTAAGAGGGTGGATTTTAATGCGGTCATACATGTTCACCTGGACCGTTCCCATCCTCCACTACCAAGTGTGAACTCAGTTAAACAAGCCAGGGCCCTAGGTCAATGGGAGGTGGGATGGCCACTATCTGACCCCTAGGGCGCTGTGAACATTGGGATGAGGGAATACGCCTTCTACTCAGCCCCTGTAAACTATATGCCCATCTAGATAGGATAGTTTGCACTGAGTCATTGCAGTCTATTGTCACACACCCTAACTACCTAGGTAAGATCTTGTCTGACCATAACCCATTCAAAGTGGTATTGGACTGGGGCTGTGTCCCAAACCGCATATTAACATGGCATGTGCAGCCCAAGCTATTAGAAGACATTGGGGATCATTTTGACCCTCGCAGGCAAATGTGGCGGTCCCACCGCCAACAGGCTGGCGGTGCAGACTGCCACATTATGAGTGTGGCGGGTTGGCGTCTGCCAACTACCACATCTCCACTCACACCTCCATGGCGGTCTGAACCACCGGGCTGGAGATGATCATCTCCGACCCGGCGGTCAACAGAAGACTACCAGTGGTATTTGGAGCCGGCCTTCCGACATGGTTTCGAGGCGGTAGCACTGTCACGAAAACCATGGTGGAAGGGCTACCTGTCACAGGGAATTTCTTCCCTGTCACCGGAACACACCTCCCCCACCCCCAAGCAAGCACTAGACCCCCCTCCAGCCACAGCACCCACCTTCCCCCACCCCTCATCCCCCTTCTGACATAGCATCCCCGCCTCCCTTCTCCACCCCTCCCCGCATGCATGCACACAAACACCCACATGCACCACGCATACACCCATTACCTACACTTACATACATGCATCCACTCACATGCATCCATACACGCATTGACAACTACATCCATATATGGATTCCTGCACACATACTCACACAAGCACACACAACACCCCCCACCCTCCTGCCTCTCTCCCCGTCAGACAATCACCTTAACTGTTCCAGGGAGAACGTCATCCTGCAGGAAACAGGAAGGGGTGCTTCCACTGCCGGCAGCACCCCGCCAGCAGGACACCGCCCAAAGTATGGCAGAAATCCAGCGGTACCTGTGATATGGTGGGCGGAAGACCGCCAGAACTGGCAGTCTCCTGGCACCCGCGGCTTTGGCGGTCTTCATGGAAGACCGCCTAAGTCATAATGAGGGCCATTGTATTTAAGGACACCTTAGGGAAATCCATTGACTCATATTTCACCGAGAATGCCAACAAGCTTCATTCCCATTTATAGAACAGGAAGCTTTTAAGGTAGTGATATGAGGAGTATCCATTAATACTCAAGTGGGCACGTGCAGATCGGTTGCCCAAGATCTCCTTCAGACAGAGGCCCAGTTGGGACCTCTGGAATGTGAATCCCTGCTGGATGATGCTTGGGCAGCTGACCTGAAAGAGGCCAGAAACAATCAAGTGGAGCTCCTTGGATCATAGACTATGCTTCATGCACACAGAAACTCCACACTAAGGGAGATAAGGCAGGGGCACTTCTGGCATGTATGATCCAGCCATCTCCACCGTCTACACCAGTGTTGTCGGTGATCACACCCATGCGTACTCGCTGCACAACAGAAGCGGAGATCAAGGCTGTCATTCGGGAATACTATTGGCAGTAATATGGCACATCCCCTCCCCCTGCACCGGACAGCCTAGATGCTTTCCTTAATGATTTAAGACACCCTCAGGTGTCTGATACAAATAGGGAGAACCTGAAGTCCCTCTGATGCCTAGAGAGATCCGCCATGCTCTAAATGAAATGGTACCCTGGGACTGGACGGATTGCAGTGGAATTTTATTCCACAATTCCTTCCTCATGGTTCTTCATTTGGCGCAGATATATAACGCATCACCAGGAGAAGGCTCACTGTGGCCTGCAGTTCAACAGGCATTAGTCACCTTTTTACTCAAACCAGGTTGTGGTCTGGAGAATCTGATCTCGTACCAGCCCCTCTTTCTTCTCAATACAGAATATAAAATACTGAGCAATGTTTTAGTGGGGGTACTACTTCCCTTGCTTCCCCAGCTGAGTCAGGTTTATCAATCTGGATTCAATCCCTAGTGCAGCACCTCCCTGAATGTCAGACACTTCTACCAGGTGATGGAGGTGGCACATGAACGCTACCCCTAGGCGGGTTGCATTTCTATGGATTTGCAACAAGTGTGTGATACGCTGGGGTAGGACTAAATGTTTGCAGCCCTCGCAAACATCAATATCCCTCTAGCTTTCATATGATGAACCCGTCTCCTATATACTGACCCTACAGAAAGGGCACAGACAGGTACACACATATTGTCGCAATATTCAGTGTTCTGTTGCACCAGATAGGAATGCCTGCTGTTGCCACTGATATTTGTTTTAGATATGGAGCCACTGCACACAGCTATGCCAGGTGGCCTCCTCCTATGAGATCCAACAAGGACCGAAGGTTCATACAGCTTTCATCTATGCAGATATGTTATATATGTGATAATATTGCTTATATTGTGCATGACTCACCCTCAAAGAGGTATCCCAGTTCATTAGCTCAAATAGTTGAAGTGAGGAGAGTAAGTCAAACTATTTAAGACAGGAACGTTTTGATATGTTTCCTAAAAGTGAGATCAGTGCATTGACAAAGATAAATTGGGAAGGCATTCCATTATCGGAGGGCACATATGAAAAGGATCTGACCCATCCTGAGCCTATTTACTCTAGGGACCATGAGTAGAGTTTTTACACAAGATCAAATATTTCTAATAGGACTATAGGAATGAAGCCTCGAGAATGTATAGCGGTGTCCCTTACCAATTAATGCTTTATGAGTAAAGCAACAGATTTTAAAGGTAATCCTGTTGCGACCTGGTAATCAGTGAAAAGCACAGAGTAGAGGAGAAGCTGATGTTCTTGCAGGCGCATTACAAATAAGGCGTGCTGTCTTGTTCTGTACCACATGTAACTTGGTCAGTAAGGACTCATTTATAGAAGCATACAGGCCATTTCCATAATCCAGAGGACTCATAATTGATTTGATTGATTGATTGATTTTGGTTTGTATGAAGCACGCAACTGCCCAAAGTCATCTCTGCACTGCCACGAATGGAGGAGAAAACCGCATGTAAAAGCATGTTATATTTATAAGGGGAAGAGCCAAGTTTTCAGCAGGAAGTTGGGCTGGTTTCTAAGATGAAAGGTCATCTGGTTCCAGAGCCTGAAGGTTGTATAGGAGAAACTACTACCACCCCAGGAAGCTTTCTGAATTTTAAGGATGGTGAGATTATTTGCAGAAGCAAAGTTTAGCGTGAGGGATATACCATGAAATCCAATCTTTGATTGGGTGAGGGCCTGATGACAACAGCGTTTTATGAGCAATGCACAGAGATTTAATCGCAACTTTTTTTGTGACCAGGAGCCAGTGGAGTTTGTCTCTCGCCATCGAAATGGAGCCAAATTTCTTAAGGTTCATTAGTATAGGAATAGCAGCATTTTGAATTCTCTGAAATTTGTTAAGGATCCTTACCTGAGCATCTGCATATAGTGCATTATAATAGTCTAAATTCGAGTGTACCAGGGAAGTGATCACTATTTTCGGCATTTCTTGGGAAATGAAAGGGAGGATTTTCTGGAACATTTTAATGATAAAATAGCAAGAGGATGTCAGTTGATTCACTTGATCCAAAAAGGACAGACAAAGGTCAAATAAAATCCTCTGATTAAAGCCTGGACCAAGGTTTTACTAGATTAGGAGGGAAGAAGAAGGAAAACCCGTCCCAGCAGATGGAGTAGGTGGAAGTGGAAACCTGTGTTTTTCTGTACATGGTCAGCCATGTTAAGAGATTGATCCAAAGTAACACCAAGATTATTTACCACTGTGGTGGGGTTGGGAGAGGTTCCAGGCTCCTAAGGCCACCGACTCGGGCTCCAAAAAGAGTCTGCCTTCCCAAATAGCAATATCTCTGTTTTGCTTGCATTGAGCTAAAGACAATCTACTGTCATCCATTCAGCAATAGCCTCAAGGCCTGATCCTTAAAAACTTTTCACCTTGGTAGGATCGCCCTCGGAGGACAGCAACAGTTGGGTGTCATTTGCATACGAATAGATTTCTAGACCAAACTGTCTAACTAACTTTACTAAAGATGCCATACAGAAATTGATTAAAGTGATACTAAGACACAAGCCCTGTGGGACTCCCTTATCCATGTGAACAGTGTGTGATTTAAAAAAGCCTAGAGTGACCATTTGTGTTCTATTTAAGAGGAAGTCCTCTAGCCACTGAAGTGCTAACCCAGTTATACCACACTCCATCAGTCTTGATATCAAATGGGAGTGTGCCACGGTATCAAAAACTGTGGGCAGATCAGATAAGACTAACATAATAGGGCAAGTGGTGTCTAGTGCACATCTAGGACCTCATTTACAAGAAATGACACAACGGTGCCGCAGTGCAGCATTGCGTCAAAACTTTTACCACTGGCTAATGACAGATCATAATGCCATGCTTGTGCCCTATTGACAATACAGCACTACATGGAGTTAGGATCAGGGCAGCTTCAAAAAATTATGCTATCTTGTGCGCACTCTTGTAAACCAAAATCATGCTAGTGCTGCAAAAATGCTGCTAACCTGATTTGCAGCACGTAATCTGACGCTAGTGAGCCTAGTGTCACTTTTGCACCTAAAAGCATACAAAACACACCCACAAAATGCTGCTTCATACAAAACCACAACAGGAGACATTGCCGAACCAGAAGTGGAGACCCCTGAAGACCAGACTTCTCAGGACAAGACCAACAACCCAAGTACAAGCCATGATGTCCAGACAGACTCCTGGGAGAAGGGGAAGAGGAAGAGAAAGTGCAGGTTCAGTGAGGGGGAGAACAACATCTTGATCCATGAGGTGATGCAGCATCAACAACAGCTATTTGTCACCTCCAAACTGTCCTTAAAGAGGAAAGAGACCATATGGCAGACCATAGTGGACAAAGTCAACAGTGTAGCAGAAACCAAGAGGACAGTCATTGACTGTAAGAAGTGCTAGCATAACTGCAAGAACAGAACAAAGGAGAAACTGACCAGCAGCTGCAAGGCAGCATTGCAGACCGGAGGTGAAAGTCCAGCACCCCAGGAGGAGATATGATCTGGAGGATTTGGTGGCAGCTGTCATCCCTGAGGAGTTGGTGATCGGAGTCCAAGGACACTACAGTGCAGAATAGGATGAACTATAACAACCACAGGGTAAGTTACAGTGGAGGGCAATATGGTCACTACACAGCATCAAAAGGGGGTGGCAGCCATGTCTCAGTGCAAAAATGCACTGTCTGCAGGCCATAGTGTAGGATTCTGACATACTCATGATAAAACAGCAAACAGAAGTCACGTGTACTGATTTCACAAAATTAGTACATCCCAGGCCACAACCATCACCTTACTGTCTGCATTGTCTGAAGTGCAGCATCATTCCACATTGACCTCACTTTGGGCCTCATTTATAAGGCACCAGAGGCACATAACTCATCTGAGAGGGGGGCCGGGTATGGGCGATGGGAGGTGTACACACATAAGGACATGGCAAGAAACATGACTATTGTACCTTGCATGAAACTAAATTGCAACCAGCTGATATGGCAGCCTGGGGAGTGCACAGAGGTGTCAGCTGCCATGGAAGACACCACAGGAACTCAACACAAATAATCAATTGGAGGGTGGGTGATGTGAGAAATGCACACTGCTGGACTGTGTGTATGCAAACTAATGATTATGCTGTGCATACCAGGTGCTGACTCTTCATGACAAAATTACATTTGGTTTGAACAGGGAATTCTGTGCATACTGGAGAGGTGGGAATGGACCGCATGGTACCTACACAAATGCACATGTGCCACTGGGTCTGACTTGGCAACACTTGTGGTATACTTGGGACGGGATGACAGAGAAAAACCCATTGCGGGACTACAACCTACATGTCATGTGGACACAGGGGAACACGTGGCACATGCCAGTAAGGAGTATGATGCAACAATTTCTCATGGTGCCACATGTACAACTTGAGGATGTCAAATATGGATTTGACAAAGGGATACCAAGAAACACCTAACCACCACAAATTATGGGATCCATGGAGTAACTCAGGCTGAAGTGGCTAGGACCACTGATGAGGGATTCAGATGCAGTGACTTGCCACCAATCACAACACTACTACAATCTGGTGTGAGGGCCTAAAACTTGCTGTCTAAAACAAATTATCATGTAGTACCACTGGACATGGGCATGCATGATCAATCTGTTGTTGGCATTTGTGAATGAATGCATGAGTTGGGTAGGATCTCTGTGTGGCACTTACCTGTGTACCAGGAAACAAAAGTGAGTAATCTGAGAAGGTCTGAACACGTACAATGGTGTTGGCCTGGGTCATATGATGTGTGACACTCTGCCGATAGATAACTCTCATCAGGATGTCATGGGAGTAATGTAAGTGAGCCAAGCTAGACAGTAAACAGACCCCCATTCCCTCGCAGCAGGCACACAGTTCCAGTGAAAACAAACAATTAGCAATATACATTTTGAGAAAATGTGCATCGATACTCCTGCCCAACTGGTGTACTACACATCACTGTCTAACTCAGGGCCCCATGTATGAGGAAAAGATGAAACGTGGTGCTGCATCCCAGCTTGCCATGGTGCGCTGTACCATTTGGAAAGTACAGGGATGTGTTGTATTTACCTAAATGAAACACATACCTTTACTTTCCTCCGTGATGGTCTACTCACTGCTTCTTAGCACCAACACAGGTGCCCTCGCACCATGGTGTAGTAGTGCCTGTGTTTCAGAGATGAGTGCTCATTTGCTGAAACGGACACTCATGAATGTCGTCTTCTAATTACCATGTGTGCTGCAGAATGCAGAAAACATTGAAATAGGAAAAAATGGGGACTTAAATGTCAAATCTCCATGTTCCACCAATGCACTGTCACCTCTGAGATTGTGAAGGATCGGACGCATCTCCAGATATCCAAATCTGGGAATGAGTCACACTGCTTTACATTCCATGGGTGTTGCAGGGAAACACTCAAAGCAACACTCAAAGCAAAACCCAATGAAATGGGTACACAATTACCGGGCCATGACAAGCTGCACAAGTTGGCGGGTATGGGCTTGTAAATTATGGGCCTACACATTGTGCCACTGGAGCATCAAGTTCTATGACCCTTCAGTCGCGTACTGTGCTACTAGGGCCCTGAAATGAGGCATTGAAAGTGCTTTCTTGGAACCTTTGCTTGTAAACCTGATCACTCATGTCAACATATAGCAGACCTAAACATTAACTTACCTCCATTTCAATGAAGAGGATGACACCATACCGCCTCCCCAGATGCCTGCCCTGGACTTCTCTGATGATGTGGATGATCAGCTGCAAACCATACATCTGGATGCCCTCCAGGAAATCCTGGGTGCCATACGGACACCATCTCCCATTGCAGGGAGGGCTAGACAGCATTGCGGGCTCTCCACACCTACATTTAAAAAAATCAGTGCTGCACGCACATCAACGCAGGTAAATAAAATCACTTACTACAACCTTGGTGCTGTATGTGTGTCTGAAGCAGGAACAACATGAACATGTTAGACTGTGTGACTCTAATACACTGACTGCTCAACAAAGGGATATCTATGGATTGCAATCTGAGGAAAAGCCACACAGATTGAGTGAACACACTTGGAGGATGTTTAATTAGGCCATTGATGAAAAACTTTGCTTTGTGCTTCTAAGCATGTAATGTAACAGATGTCATGCAGCCATTGTGACAGCTGATGTAACTTACATCACAAGTAGTTGGTCACAGCAAGGTCAGTAGCAAAAATCTCACAATGATATGACAACCAAGTGTTGCTACTTCAAGTCAGTGAAGGGCAGCCATATGTGAGTGAGTAACAAATACATGATTTAGGGTGAGTGCAATGACAACAACATTGTACACATGCATGTCCCATGACTTACTCGCACAGAGCAAATGCACATGAACAGGTGATGGGTTGTGTATGTGGGAGATTGTCACTCACATTACTAAATGAGGTTTATAGATAGCTGATGGGATCCCATTGCCAACCTCACATGTACATGAGGACACCTTGTCACAAGTTTCCAAATAATGGTCACAATTCCATTTGCCTAATCCAATCACAACCTGTGCAGACATGCCAAATCCTAGACAGTAAATCATGATGGAGACCTTAACCCCTTCTGTGCTGTGGACGTAATGGTTACGTCCAACGGCACAGTGCTCATGTGCCGAGGACGTAACCATTACATCCTCGACACTGAGCTCAGAGGGAGCGCTAGCTTCCCTCCCACCCCCCAAGGCAGGGATAGAAGGGGAAGCCCTTCCCCTTCCACCCCGACCCCCCCAGTGACGTCTGATAACATCAGCGCGCGACCTCATCAGAGGCCACTTCCCCATGCGATCGGAAGAGATATGCTTTGCATTTCTCTTACGATCATGTGATAGGGGCCCTAGAGGCTTCAAAGGGAAGGAAAGGAATTTCCTTCCCTTAGAAGTCTCTCAGAGCATTTCAGAATCCGGATCGTAAAGTGATCCGGCTTCTGAAATGCCCACTAGACACCATGAATGTATTTTTGAAAAGGAAAATGGTATGAGGGTAGCGACCCCTTGGGCATGGGTCGCTCCCCAGGGGGGCAATATTTCTCAAGGCCTTTTCTGCCCCCCCTGTGGCCAGATCAGCCTATTGTTGGTAGGCCGATCTGCCCCCAAGAGGGGCAGAAACCACAAGGCGCCAGGGATCATTTTTGTTTTTTGTTTTTTTGTTTTTTGTGTTTGTTTTGTTTTTTAGAATTGGGGAGCGACCCCTTAGGCAAGGGTCGCTCCCCTAGGGAGCAAATTATATTTAGGCCATTTCTGCCCCCAAGGGGGGAAGAAACCACTAGGCACCGGAGATTTTTTTTTTGCGCCAATTTCACGCAAGGGGAGCGACCTCTTAGGCAAGGGTCGCTCCCCGGGGGGGTCACATTTATTTTAGGCCATTTCTGCCCCCAGGGGGAGAATAAACCTCTAGGTGCCAGGGATAATTTTTTTGTTTTTTTTGTTTTTGTTTTTAGAGGTGGGGGGCAAATTGTATTAAGACCATTTCTGCCCCCCTTCAGGGCAGATCAGACAATTTTTGTTAGGCCAATCTTCCCCCAAAGGGGGCAGAGACCTCTAGGCTCCGGGGATTATTATTTTTTTGCGCCAATTTCACGCAAGGGGAGCGACCCCTTAGGCAAGGGTCGCTCCCTTGGGGGAGGGCAAATTTATTTTAGGCAATTTTGGCCCCCCAGGGGCAGATAAGCCTATTGTTATTAGGCCGATCTGCCCCCGGGCGGGCAGAAACCTCTGGGCACCATGGATCCTTTTTTTTTTTGTTTTTGTTTTTTTTGTTTTGTTTTTTAGAGGTGGGGTGCGACCCCTTAGGCAAGGGTCACTCCCCTGGGGGGCAAATTGTATTTAGACCATTTCTGCCCACTTGGCTCCGGGGATTATTATTTTTTTGCGCCAATTTCACGCAAGGGGAGCGACCCCTTTGGGAAGGGTCAGTCCCCGGGGGAGCAAATTTATTTTAGGCCATTTCCGCGCCCCTGGGGGCAGATCGGCCTATTGTTATTAGGCCGATCTGCCCCCGGGGGGGAAGAAACCTTTAGGTGCCAAGGTTCATTTTTTTTGTTTTTGTTTTTTTGGGGTGGGGAGCGACCCCCCGAACTGAAGGGGGTAACAGTTTTTCAGCTCTCCCCCGCACTCTAAACATCTTATCCTATGGCAAGCAAGAAGACACTTGATTATTTTGGGTTTTGGTTTTACGTTTGGGCCATGAGAGCTTTGCTAACTCTAAAATTTGTCCCACTTGGAATGGAGAGGGCTGCACTTTACGGACTTTGGGACGCCACCATGGAGAAAAATCCACAAGACCTAGACACATCTGAAAACTAAACATCTGGGTGATTCCAGGGTGGTGTGCTTCACATGTACCCTGCACCATTGCCTTACCCACAATGCCCTGCAAACCTCCAACTTTGCTGGAAATCACACATTTTTCCCACGTTTTTGTGAATGAACCTTCCGGAATCTGCAGGAATCCACAAAATTCCTACCACCCAGCATTGTCTCATCTATACTGATAAAAATTCTGCTGCACTTGTCAGCCTAAAAATGTTTTTTTTCAAACTGCCCTTTTAGACCCGCTTTGGTTCCCCCTCAATTTTGACATGTTTTTGGCTCTTCCCTGTCACAAGCACTTGGCCCACCTACACAAATGAGGTATCATTTTTACTGGGAGACTGAGGGGAACATTGGGTGGTATGAAATTTTTCCCGATGTGGTGATCCCACACAGAAATGTGGGAAAAATTAGATTTTTTAGCTAAATTTGAGGTTTGCTGAGGATTGTGGGTAAGAAAACATTGGGGAATCCACCAAGTCACACCTCCCTGGACTCCCTCGGGTGTCTAGTTTTCAGAAATGTCTGGGTTTGGTAGGTTTCCCTAGATGGCTGCTGAGCACAGGACCAAAAACGCAGGTCGCCCCCCCCCCCCCCCGGCAAAAACAGGTAAATTTGTATTTGATAATTTTGATGTGTCCAGATAGTGTTTTGGGGCATTTCCTTTTGCGGGCAGTAGGCCTACCCCCACAAGTGAGGTACTATTTTTATCAGGAGACTTGGGGGAACGTTGGGTGGATAGAAATTTGTGGCTCCTCTCTGATTCCAGAACTTTCTTTCACCGAAATGAGAGGGAAAAGTGTTTTTTGGCCAACTTTTGAGGTTTGGAAAGGATTCTGGGTAACAAAACCTGGTCAGAGCTCCACAAGTCACCCCATCTTGGAATCCCCTAGGTGTCTAATTTTCAAAACTGTGCAGGTTTGCTAGGTTTCCCTAGGTGACGGCTGAGCTAGAAGCCAAAATCCACAGCTAGGCACTGTGCAAAAAACAGCTCTGTTTTCTTTGTGAAAATGTGATGTGTCCACGTTGTGTTCTGGGGCATTTCCTGTTGCGGGCGCTAGGCCTACCCCCACAAGTGAGGTACCATTTTTATCGGGAGACTTGGGGGAACGCAGGGTGGAAGGAAATGTGTGGCTCCTCTGTGATTCCAGAACTTTCTGTCACCTAAATGAGAGGAAAAAGTGTTTTATTTGCCAAATTTTGAGGTTTGGAAAGGATTCTGGGTAACAGAACCTGGTCAGAGCCCCACAGGTCACCCCATCTTGGATTCCCCTAGATGTCTAGTTTTCAATACTGTGCAGGTTTGCTACCTTTCCCAGGTTCCGGCTGAGCTAGAAGCCAAAATCCACAGCTAAGCACTTTGCAAAACACAGCTCTGTTTTCTTTGTGAATATGTGATGTGTCCACGTTGTGTTTTGGGGCATTTCCTGTTGCGGGCGCTAGGCCTGCCCCCACAAGTGAGGTACCATTTTTATTGGGAGACTTAGGGGAATGCCGGGTGGAAGGAAATTTGTGACTCCTCTTTGCTTCCAAAACTTTCTGTCACCGAAATGAGAGGAAAAAGTGGTTTTTGGCCAAATTTTGAGGTTTGCAAAGAATTCTGGGTAACAGAACCTGGTGAGAGCCCCACAAGTCACCCCATCTTGGATTCCCCTAGGTGTCTAGTTTGAAAAAAATGCACAGCTTTGCCGAGTTTCCCTAGGTGCCGGCTGAGCTAGAAGCCAAAATCCACAGCTAGGCACTTTGCAAAAAACAGCTCTGTTTTCTTGTGTCCATGTTGTGTTTTGGGGCATTTCCTGTCGCGGGCACTAGGCCTGCCCCACAAGTGAGGTACCATTTTTATTGGGAGACTTGGGGGAACACTGGGTGGAAGGAAATTTGTGACTCCTCTCTGAGTCCAGAACTTTCTGTCACTGAAATGAGTGGAAAAAGTGTTTTTTTGGACACATTTTGAGGTTTGCAAAGGATTCTGAGTGACAGACCCTGGTCAGAACCACACAAGTCACCCCATCTTTGATTCCCCTAGGTGTCTAGTTTTCAAAAATACACAGGTTTGCTAGGTTTCCTTAGGTGCCGGCTGAGCTAGAGGCCAAAATCCACAGCTAGGCACTTTGCAAAAAAAAGCTCTGTTTTCTTTGTGAAAATGTGATGTGTCCACGTTGTGTTTTGAGGCATTTCCTGTCCCAGGCGCTAGGCCTACCCCCACAAGTGAGGTACCGTTTTTATTGGGAGACTTGGGGGAACGCTGGGTGGAATGAAATTTGTGGCTCCTCTCTGATTCCAGAACTTTCTGTCAACAAAATGAAAGGAAAAAGTATTTTTTTGGCCAAATGTTGAGGTTGCAAAGGATTCTGGGTAACAGAACCTGGTCAGAGCTCCACAAGTCACCCCCATCTTGGATTCCCCTAGGTGTATAGTTTTCAAAACTGCGCAAGTTTGCTAGGTTTCCATAGGTGCCAGCTGAGCTAGAGGCCAAAATCCACAGCTAGGCACTTCGCAAAAGACAGCTCTGTTTTCTTTGTTAAAATGTGATGTGTCCACATTGTGTTCTGGGGCATTTCCTGTCACAGGTGCTAGGCCTCCCCACGCAAGTGAGGTAACATTTTTATCAGGAGACTTGGGGAAATACAGAATAGCAAAACAAGTTTTATTGCCCCTTATCTCTCTCTACATTTGTTCCTTCTAAATGTAAAACAGTGTGTAAAAAAGACGTCTATTTGAGAAATGCCCTGTAATTCACATGCTAGTATGGGCACCCCGGAATTCAGAGATGTGCAAATAACCATTGCTTCTCAACACCTTATCTTGTGGCGATTTTGGAAATACAAGGGTTTTCTTGATACCTATTTTTCACTTTTTATAGTTCAGCAAATGAGTTGCTGTATACCCGGTATAGAATGAAAACCCATTGCAAGGTGCAGCTCTTTTTTTGGCTCTGGGTACCTAGGGTTCTTGTTCAAACTACAAGCCCTATATATCCCCCCAACCAGAAGAGTCCAGCTGACATAACGGTATATTGCTTTAAAAAATATGACATCGCAGGAAAAAGTTACAGAGTAAAACGTGGAGAAAAATTGATGTTTTTTTCACCTCAATTTCAATATTCTTTTATTTCAGCTGTTATTTTCTGTAGGAAACAATTGTAGGATCTACACAAATGACCCCTTGCTGAATTCAGAATTTTGTCTACTTTACAGAAATGTTTAGCTTTCTGGGATCCAGCATTGGTTTCTTACACATTCCGGTCACTAACTGGAAGGAGGCTGAAAGCACAAAAAATAGTAAAAATGGGTATGTCCCAGTAAAATGTCAAAATTATTTTGAAAAATTGGGTTTTCTAATTCAAGTCTGCCTGGTCCTGAAAGCTGGGAAGATGGTGATTTTACCTCTGCAAACCCTTTGTTGATGCCTGTTGGAAAATGGGCTATTGGTAGGGCAGGTAGGTACCTACACCTAGCAACAAGCCACTAACCTCCACATAGGTACAGTTAGGTCTCAGTAAATTAATCCCAGCTCAACCCTTGGTAGCTTGGCAACGAGCGTCAAGGCTTAACTTAGGAGACAAAGTGTAAAGCATTCAAATATCACAAAACAGTAATTAAATAAAACACAGGAAACAGTTTAAAAATCCAAAACCAATTTATAAAAATAGTTTATATTTTTATCTTTAAAATGACACAAAAACTATTAAAATCGGTTCAGGGGAACCGGAGATATGAATTTTTAAAGAATTATTACTTTTCTAGCGCTTAGAAACAAAAAGCGCCAATCGGGTCATCTGGTTGCACCTCGACCGGGGCAAAGTCAAACTTTCAGGCCGACCGCGATGGAGCCCTGCTCGGCTACAGGTCGCGGGAGGCCTCGGTTAAAAAGTTACCTTCTGACTTAGTCTTTATTTTGAAGTTTTTCTTCACCGGGACGAACCTGCCAGTTGAATCCGACCTCCTGGAGCCCTTGTCCGGATACGCGATGTAGGTTTCCTCGGTGGAGACTTTTACCTTCGGACTTAGTCGTTTTTTCGAGATGAAAATCCTTCGACCGGGGTAAACCTGGATCTTGATCCGACGTCCATGGAGCCCTTCTCGGATACGATGGCTGGGAGGTCCCGGTCAACTTTTTACGTTCGGACTTAGGGGGTTATTCTAACTTTGGAGGAGTGTTAATCCATCCCAAAAGTGACGGTAAAGTGACGGATATACCACCAGCCGTATTACGAGTTCCATAGGATATAATGGACTCGTAATACGGCTGGTGGTAAATCCGTCACTTTTCCGTCACTTTTGGGACGGATTAACACCTCCTCCAAAGTTAGAATAACCCCCTTAGTCTCTTTTTTGGATGTTTTTCTTTACCGGGACGAACCACGAAGTCAGGCCGGGTCGCGGTTGAGGCAAGCCGGCTAGAATTTCCGCGTCGGGTCGGTCACTTTATGGAGCCTTTTTTCAAAAATTCTCCAATCTTTTCCAAACTTCTGGGGCTTCACCCAGATGTTCTTTCAAGGTTCTTTTGGGGTCCACAGCTCACCCCAAGGGTCCAGAAGTTCTGTGATGGTCCTTGGGGGTGCGGACTTCAACTCCCAGAATGCACCTGGCGCAAACTCCTTTTTGGCCACTGGGCAGTGGTCAGCTGGTCACTTCTTTCAGGAGTTGGTGCAGGGGACTCTGGTTAGCAATTTTTCACCTGTAGCAAACAGGGAGTCCCTCCTTGAACCAGTTGAAGCCAGGCAAAGTCCTTCTTGTGGTGAAGCCCAAGTGTGCAGCTGGTGCAGTCCTTCTGAGTGCAGGGTCCAGGTGCAGGCCAGGGGTCCAGCAGGGCAGTCCTTCTTCTTCTTTAGTTCCTTTCTTGTTGAATTCTGGAGGGGATCTGAGGTGTGGGTGCAGGTCTGCCAGTTTTATCCTTGCTCCTGGGTGAAAAGCAGGGGGGCCCTGGTTCTCCAATCAGGGACAGGGTCGTCCCCCTGTGATGACCACTTCCTGGGAAGTGTGGCAAAAATCCATCCCAGAAGGCAACAGTCTCTAAAAATCCAACATGGATGAATCTGATTTTTGGAGGTTACATCTGGCTGAGCCCACCCACTGGTGTGGATAAAAATCATAAACACACCCCTCTCCTGCCCTCTCCTAATCTAATCAAGGGGGGACCTAGCTGTCTGGGGTTGCAGGATGTGGGGGTGTTGCTGGGTGCTGCAAATGTCCTTCTCTGCCTTTGAAGACCAGTTTGGCAGCCCTCCCCCTTCCTGCCTCACCATCTGCTGAGGGGAGATTCTCTCCCCCAAGCACATTCCTTTGTGTGAAGTCAGGCCACTTCACACCTCATCAAGGTAGCCTGGCAGAAGCTGCTGCAGGCTGGCCAATCAGAGCACAGCAGCAAAAACAATGCAGAGCTGAAATTGGCAACTTTTTAGGTAAAGTCTAAACTTTTTACCTGCACTAGTTATATTGAATCCAACAACTGGAAGTTGTGGGATTTATTACAACAATCAATTTGATACCAAATTCTTGGTATGCAACATTTAAGGAGACTTTAAAATTTAAAATAAAGTCTGCCCATTCTAGCCTATGAAGGCCATTTACTTCAATGAGGGAAAAACGAATTTGGCTGTTTTTACCTCACCAGGGCTTATAAATCTATTTTTATAAAGTCCCTGCTTATAGTTACATGGCACCCAGCCCTAGGGGCACATAGGGCACACCTTAGGGGTGACGTATATGTAAAAATAAGGTAGTTTAAGACTTTGGAAGTACCTTTAATTCCAAAGTCGAATTTGCATATAACTTTAATTTAAAAGCAGCCAGCAAGGCAGGCTTGCTTTTAAAATGACACTGGGCACCTCAGCAATGGACCTAGGTGTGCACCACCTATGCTGTGGTCCCTAAACCTACATGCCCTACCATATACTAGGGACTTATAGGTAGGTTAACTTAGCCACTTATAATTAGCCTAATTTGCATATCCATTTTACACAGAGCACAGGCCCTGGGACTGGTTAGCAGTACCCAGGGCACCTTTAAAGTCAGGAAAACACCAGCAAAAAGTGGAAAATGGGGGCAAAAAGTTATGGGGCCTCTGCAATCAGCCCTGTTTTCTCACAATGCCATTTTCAGGGAAAAAACCACAAGCCTTCTTCTGCAGCCCTTTTTCCCATTTTCTTTAAAAAAAACGACATTTTTGCTGTATTTTCGCTAATGTCTTGGTCTCCTTCAGGGGAACCCACAAAGTCTGGGTACCTCTAGAATCCCTATGATTTTGGAAAAAAAGGACGCAACTTTGGCGTCGGTAGCTTCTGTGAACAAAACGTTATGAGGGCCTGAGCGCGAACTGCCCCAAATAACCAAAAAAAGGCTCGGCTCAGGAGGGGAAAAGGCCTGGCAGCAAAGGGGTTAATGTATGGAACCAAAAAATTACATAAACTATGAAGCTTACACTCATAATTACCACAATAACCTAAACTAACTATCCCTACCTACCCTACACTATCTTAAAAACATACTAACTAGAAATTAATTAATTGATCTTCACTTATCCTATACACTTAAACCCACATGATAGACATCAATCCCCATACCTCTTGATGCCTTCACTGCCAAGCCTTTTTTTGGCTAATTGGGATAGTTCACACTTAGGCCCCCATAACTTTTTGTCTTCATATGCTATCCACACCAAATATGAGCCCTTTTTTACCAACACCCTGGAGATTCTAAAGGTACCTAGGCCCATATTGATAGTTTTTGACGCAAACCAGCAGCGGCACTGGTTTGCGTCAATAACGCCATTCATACAAACAGGCAGTGCCGGCATAGGATAAAATGGGGGTTGTGCATCAAAAAATGGTGCAAGTCAGGTTTGAGAAAAAATTCATGGCTCAAACCAGACTTGCGCCATTTTTTGTCACACAACCCCCATTGAAATGACTCCTGTCTTAGCAAAGACAGGAGTCATGCCCCCCTGCCCAATGGCCATGCCCAAGGGACTTCTGTCCCCTGGGCATGGCCATTGGGCACAGTGGCATGTAGAGGGGCCCAAATTAGGCCCCCCTATGCCTCTTTAAAAAAACAAAAAAATTATACTTACCTCAACTTACCTGTACTTACCTGGGATGGGTCCCCCCATCCATGGGTGTGCTCCATGGGTGGGTGAGGGTGGCAGGGGGTGTCCCTGGGGGCAGGGAAGGGCACCTCTGGACTGCTTCCATGGTCAGAGACCATGGAAGTGAGCCCACAGGTCCCTTAATGCCTGCCCTCACCCAGGCGTTAAAAAACGGTGCACATCAGGCTGTGCGCCAGTTTTTAAGGCCCACCCCCTCCTGTGCCTCAAAATGGCGCGGGAGTATAAATAAGGCTCACAGGCCTTAAAGTCATTTTTTGGACGGGAACGCCTACCTTGTATGTCATTAACGCAAGGCGGTTGCCCTCATCCAAAAAATGACACACACAGAGGATTTTTGACGTCTGCGGGGTCGGGCGTCATAGTATAAATATGGGGCAAGGTTTGCGCTGAATGTGCGTCAAAAGTTTTGATGCACATTTGGTGCAAACAGAGTATAAATATGCCCCCTAGAGTTTGTGGATTCCCCTTATGGGGACTGAGAAATTAGCCAAAATACAACTAAAATTTGGAGTTTTGGGGAAAAAAATGAAAAAAGTGCTGCAGAAGAAATCATCTGGTTATTTCCCTGCAAATGGCATCAAAGAAGGGTATGCAGTGCTAAAACCACCATCTTCCCAGCTTTCAGGAACAGGCAGACTAGAATCAGAAAAACATGTTGTTCAACACAGTTTTGGCATTTTACTCGGACATACCCCATTTTCCTAATTTTTTATGCCTTCAACCTTCTTCCAGTTAGCAATAGATATGGGTCTGAAAATAATGGTGGATCCCAGAAAACTACCTCCCTTGTGTGGGTGCCGAAAGCAGTGTCAGCATAAAAACTTTTTTTTTAATTGCACTGATTAACTTGCTGAGATATCCCCTCAATCTCTAAACGTTTTTGGCCCTTCCCTGTTGCAGACACTTGGCCCACCCACACAAGTGAGGTATCCTTTTACTTGGGAGGCCAAGGGTAATGCTGGGTGTTAGGAAATTAGTGCTGGGCCGGTGTTCCCAGACAGAAATGTGAGGAAAACCTGAGGTTTTTTTTTAGCTAAATTTGAGGTTTGCTGTGTTCAGAGAGCCCCGACTGGGACCCTCCTGGGCCCTTGGACAGGCGCTCCCTTCCTCCAGTCTGCCATATCCTGAGGGGCCAGGCCTGGGAGTCCACTGGGCCTGGGGAGGCTTTCCCTGCTAGTTCAGGGTCAGGAACCCTGGCCAGTCCTGGCTCAGGGCTCCAGGGTATGAGCCCCTATCCTAGGCTTCGCCCACCTGTACAGAGAGTCACTACCAGGCCCTGGGCCCCTGCCAGGCCCTAGTGCGGGTGCTCCCTTCCTTCAGCCTGCCATACCCTGAGGGGCCAGGCCTGGGAGTCCACCAGGCCCAGAGAGGCTTCCCCTGCCAGTTCAGGGGCCCTCACTCGGCCCCCACTGGGCCCTGGGGCAGACGCTCCCTTCCTCCAGCCTGCCATACACCGAGGGGCCTGAGAATCCATGGGCCTGGGATGGCTTCCCCTACCAGTTTGGGTTCGGGGACCTCGGCCGGGCCCTGGTGGACCCAGGGTGGAGCCTTCTGGCCCACTGGGTGGCAAAGCGCCTAGGACAGGGTCCGGGGAGGACTCCCATGCATGGCTGTGTTCAGAGAGCTCCGACCAGGCCCCAGGCCCATGCCAGGCTCTGGGCCGGTCTCTCCCTTCCTCCCGCCTGCTATTACCTGAGGAGACTGGACCTGGGAGTCCACTGATCCTATGGAGGCTTCCCCTGCCAGTTTGTGTTCAGGGTCCACGTTCGGGTCGCGGGGTGGGAGCACCCATCCTGGGCTTCGTCCTCCGGCCCCAAGGCCAGGGCTCCTGGGGAGCTTTATGTTCTTGTGGTTCGGCCATCTAGTCACTCCGACAACTCTGGGCATCTGGCTGTGCTCCATGCGTTCCTCAGGCATGTTCAGATGGCAAGGGTGCCCTGGAAGTCCCAATAAGGGCTCATTTGCTTCCTCAAGCCCAGCCAGGGCTCCAGTAGGTGGGGTGCGTTCTCACTGACAGACCCCTCCGTCCCTCGGTGCGCATGGAGTACAAGAAAGGGGAGTAGCCTTCCTCTGGATAACTGAGGCAGGCTACTCCAGACCCCGTTGGGGGTCCAGTAGTTCTGAGACTGGGCACCACAAGGGCAACCTGCCCGGGCCCTGGGTATGTGGCCCCCTTGCAGCCCTGTCCGATGGGTCTCTCCTCCAATCCTGGATTCCCAGAGAGCAAACTGACATCCCAGAGCCTGGGAATGTTGCGCTCTTCCTCCAGCCTGCTGTACCATGCAGGTCCTGGGTTTACACTGGGCCAAGGGAGGCTTCCCCTGCTGGTTTGGGTTCAGGGGCTCTGGCTGGGCCCTGGGCCTCAGGCCAGGGCTGTCGCAGGCCCCAGGGTGGGAACTCCTTGCCTGGGCTTTGTCCTCTACCCTGCTTGTTGGAAAATAGCCTGAGATGGGGTCCCTCCGGGCTCTGGAAGTACTTTGCTGGTGTGTAAAGCAGCCTCCGGACCCCGGTTCAGAGGTCCGTTGGGCCCACCTTTGCAGCCCCATGCCTGTGGGCTAGCTGGGGCTCCAAAAACCTAGGCGGCAGCGGCCCCGTCCATTGAAGGGGCGAGCTGGGACTCATTATGTCAAGGCACAGCACGACCTGATGGGCGTCCTCGTGGCCCAGCCATCTGATCTCTCCAACAACCCTTGGGATCTGGTTGTGTGCCATGGGTTCCTATGGCACGTTCAGATGACTAGGCTGCCCCGTAAGTCCAAATGAGTGCTCATTCACTTCCTCAAGCCCAACCAGGGCTCCACGAGATCGGGTGCGTTCTCGCTGATGGTCCCCTCCATCCCTCGGTGCACACGTCACACAAGAAAGGGGCGTTGCCTTCCTCAGATTACTAGGGACAGGCTACTCCAACCTCCTTTGGGTCCAGTGGTTCTTGACTGGGCACCGCCAGGACCTGGGCCGGCCTGCATCGGGGCACAGGTGTGCGGCCGCCTTGCAGCTCTGTCCAATGGATCTCTCCTCCAATCCTGGCTTCCTAGAGAGCAAAATGACATCCGGGGCCTGGGGTGTGTGCTCCGTTTCTCCAGCCTGCCGTACCCTGGAGGGCCTGGTCGTACACTGGATCAAGGGTGGCTTCCCATGCTGGTTTGCGTTCAGGGGCTCTGGCTGGGCCCTGTGCCTCAGGGCCGGGCTCTGACAGGCCCCAGGGTGGGAAAGCCCTGCCTGGGTTTTGTCCTCTGCCCCGTTGGGTGGCAAATAGCCTGGGACAGGGTTCTGCAGGCCCTGGGAGGGCTTTGCTGGTGTGTAAAGATGCTTCAGGGCCCCGGGTCAGAGGTCTTTTTGGGCCTCTGTGCAGCCCCATGCATGAGGCCCAGCTAGGGCTTCGAGAACCCAGGCTGCAGAGTCCCCTGCAGGGGCGAGTGCAGTCTCCTTATTTTAAGGCACAATGCGACCAGATGACTGTACTCTGAACCTAGCCATCTGGTGGCTCTGAGACCCCAGGGCATCTGGTTGCGCTCTATGCATTCCTATGGTGCATCCAGATTGGATGACTAGGGGAGACTTCCCCTGCCAGGTCATGCTCAGGGGCCCCGTCTGGGCCCTGGGCCAGGGGTCAGGTTGGAAACCCCTATCCTTGGCTTCCTCCTCCAGACCGCTGCTTGGCAAGGCATCCGGGAAGGGGTCCTGTGGGTCCCAGGGAGGCCTCACCTGCATGGCGGGTTCATGAGCCCTGACCAGGTCTCCGTCAGGCCCTTTTTTTTCCAGCCTGCCGTACCACAAAGGGAGTCCATTGGGCTGACGGGGAGGCTTCCCCTGTCAGTTCAGGTTCAGGGGCCTGACAGTGGGAGTCCTGGTCCTTGGCTTCGTACTCCGGCCTGCCGGGTGGGAAAGTGCCCTGGACGGGGTCCCGCAAGCCTCAAGAGGCCTTTGCCAGCATGTAAAGAGGCCTCTGGGCTCTGGGTCAGAGGTCCGTCGAGGCTCCCCTCACAGCCCTATGTCTGAGGGTCAGCAGGGGCTCTGAGAACCTAGGCCATAGAGTCTCTGTCCCCTGTAGGGGAGAGCACAGACTCCTTAAGTTAAGGCACGGTGCGACCAGATGGCCGTTCTCTGAGCCAGGCCATCTTGTCACGCTTCATGCGTTCCTATGGCACGTCCAGAAGGCCGGGCTGCCCCAGAAGTCCCAATGAGGGCTCATTTGCTTCCTCAAGCCAGCCAGGGCTCCTGGAGGTCAGGTGCATTCTGGCCAGTGGTCCCCTCCATCCCTCGGTGGACACGGAGTACAAGAAACGTGTGTAGCCTTCCTTTGGAGTACTATGGACAGGTTATGCCGGATTCTCTTGTGGTCTAATGGTTCTCAACCGGGTGCTGCCAGGGCCCAGGTCTGGGCCGGCTTGCCCTGGGGCCCAGGGCCACCTTGTAGCCCTCTCTGATGAGTCTCTCTTTTGAACCTGGCTTCCCAGAGACCAAACTGACATCCCCATGCAAGGTGGCCTGCCCCCCAACCCAATGGGGAAGAGGGTCCAGCCAGTATTGTACTCCGATCAATTGGGCACACTAGGTCTGTTTGGGGATGGACTGCTTGGCCAGCCTCTGCCGTTGTTTCAAGCAAAGGGCTTCCACCCCACCAGGGACCATCTGACTCGAGGACCTGCTGTTCGCAGAGGCCCTTCCCTTACCCGGCAGAGCAAAGGCCAAGCAGCCCGGCAGCTTGTGCCCCTACAGCAGTCTGACCAGAGTGGAATGGGTTGGGTGATAACAGATCCATGTAAGCTGCCCTGCAGTCCAGGCACCTGTGTGCTATCACCCTCCTCCACCCTGCGCATTTCTGCAGCAGCTTGAAATGACCATTCTGTGAGGTGTCCCTGCTGGCCCTGGCTGGCAGGCACCCCTGTGTCTCGCTCAGACTGTGCCTTGGCCTGGCTTTCTCCCTTCTGTGGAGATGGCTGGTGCCCGTGCGACCACCCTGTCCTCCCTAGCAAGCCCCAGGCAGGGTCTTCTCCGCAGCAGGCTTCCCCAGTGGGGTGTGAAGGTCAGTCCAGGACAGGCATGCGGCTCCCCCATCCAGCAAGTGGGGATACCTGGTTGATCCTGCCAGTAGCATGTGCTTGTCTCAAAGATTAAGCCATGCACGTGTAAGTACATACGGCTGGTACAGTGAAACTGCGAATGGCTCATTAAACCAGTTATGGTTCCTTTGATCGCTCCTTCTGTTACTTGGATAACTGTGGTAATCCTAGAGCTAAAAGATGCCAATAATTGCTGACCTCCCATGATGCATGCATTTATCAGACCAAGAGCAATCCAGGCTCGCCTGCCCGCTTTGGTGACTCTAGATAACCTCGGGCCAATCGCATGTCCCCGTGATGGCGACAATACATTTGGATGTCTGACCTATCAACTTTCGATTGTACTTTTTGTGCCTACCATGGTGACCACAGGTAACGGGGAATCAGGGTTCGATTCCGGAGAGGAAGCCTGAGAAACAGCTACCACATCCAAGGAAGGCAGCAGGTGCGCAAAGTACCCACTCCCGACTCTTTCAAGGCCCTGTAATTGGATTGAGTACACTTTAAATCCTTTAATGAGGATCCACTGGAGAGCAAGTCTGGTGCAAGCAACCTCCATAATTCCGGCTCCAATAGCATATATTGAAGTTGCTGTGGTAAAAAAACTCGTAGTTGGATCTTGGGATTGAGCTGGCGGTCCGCGGTGAGGTGAGGTACCACCTGTCCCAGTGCCTGCCTCTCTGCACCCCTTGATGCCCTTGACTTGGTCCAAACTGGGGTGGCATGGTGAGCAAAAGAACAATGGATTAAACCCAGATCTGTGATTGGGGGTGAGTGTTTGAAAAGTTTCAACACTCCGTCCATCATTCTTTTGTGTTGTTAAAGTTGCCCTAAGTGGGAAGGTTATGCCCAGACGTGGATCCCTTGCTCACTGTGCCACTGGATTCAAGCTAGCCTAGCTGATAAAGGGTGATACCCTGGAACTGGTCCTAGGATGCTTGTTTCCGGTCCAGGGTGAACCTGGCCTGGCAGTTCGGGCTGGACTATTCCCATGAGGAACAGGGTCAAGACTGATTTGAATATGACTGGGTCCAAACTGGGGTGGCATGGTGAACAAAAGAACAATGGACTAAACCCAGATCTGTGACTGGGGTGAGTGTTTGAAAAGTTTCAACACTCCGTCCATCATCCTTTTGTGTTGTTAAAGTTGCCCTAAGTGGGAAGGGTATGCCCAGACGTGGGTCTCTTGCTCACTGTGCTACTGGATTCAAGCTAGCCTAGCTGATGAAGGTTGATACCCTGAAATCGGTCCTAGGATGCTTGTTTCCGGTCAAGGGAGAACCTGGCCTGGCAGTTCGGACTGGACTGTTCCTATGAGGAACACGATCAAGGCTGATTTGCATATGGCTGGGTCCAAACTGGGGTGGCATGGTGAGCAAAAGAACAATGGATTAAACCCAGATCTGTGACTGAGGGTGAGTGTTTGAAAAGTTTCAACACTCCGTCCATCATCCTTTTGTGTTGTTAAAGTTGCTCTTGACTGAGTGTCCTGGGGGTCCAAAGCATTTACTTTGAAAAAATGGAGTGTTCAAAGCAATACCGGTTGCCTGAATACTTCAGATAGGAATAATGGAATAGGACTCCAGGTCTATTTTGTTGGTTTTCGGAACTGGGGCCATGATTAAGAGAGATGGCTGGGGGAATTCGTATTGTGCCGCTGGAGGTTATGTTATGTTATAATGATTTATAAAGCGCATGGCTACCTGTAGGCCTCCCAACGCTGATAGCGAGGCGGCTAAGACAACCCTAGAATTATGCTTTGAACAACCACGTTTTCAGAGCCTTCCGGGAGGCTAATTCATGACTAGTAAGGCAAATGCTGAGTGGAAGTGAGTTCCATTGCTTAGCTCCCTGATACCCCAGGGACCTTCCACCCCATCTAGTCTTTCTAACTCTGGGGGGACCATTGCTAGGAAGGCAGTGGTGGATCTACGATATCTAGATGGAGTGTAGCAGGAAACTAAAGTCCTAAGCAAGGGTGGGCCTCTATTATACAAGGCCCTCTGGAAGTAACACAGGGTTTTAAATTCTATCCGTCATGCAACGGGGAGTCAGTGGAGAGAAGAGATAGATGACTTGACAGATTCATGTCTTGGGATGTCAAAGAGCAGTCGAGCCGAGGCGTTCTGTACCACCTGCAGCTTCTTAATCACATACATTGGAGTTCCAATGTATAGAGGATTACCATAGTCGAGCCGCAAACTGATCACTGCCTGTATTATAAGTCTTTTGACTTCAAAAGGGAGGATTCTAAAGACCTTCCTCAGGAGCCTAAGCAGGCCAAAAGCGGTTGCAGAGACCTTGTTGGCTTGATAAGCCATAGTGAGTTGTGAATCCAGCCACACTCCCAGGCTCTTAATACGATCTTTAGGGGGGGGAGATTGCTCAATTCTTCCTGGATGAAAGAATTAGGTTTTGCCTGTAAATTGTGTCCGAGTACCATAACATCAGTCTTGTTATCATTAAGTTTAAGCCTACTTAGGGACATCCATGCTGCAACTGCTTGTAGACATGGAGCAAGTGATGAGTCGTTTGCACTGGAACCTGTAGATAGTGATACAACAAGCTGTGTGTCATCCGTGTATGACACAAGGAACAACCCAAAAGGCTTAACAACTTCAGCTAAGGGTAGCACATATATGTTAAACAGAGTGGGGCTTAGAGAGGACCCCTGGGATACTCCATCACTATTCCTAACTGGTACTAAGAAGTAGGACCTATCCAGGACCTGGTATGATCTTCCCTTCAAGAAGGAAGTGATCTAATCTAGGGCGGCACCCGCAATTCCTATATCTCGTATTCTTTCCAGTAATATGTCGGAATCCAGCATATCAAATGCCGCACTGAGATCAAGCAGGATAATTGCTGTAGTTAATCCCTGATCTATCCACCTTCTAGCCTCTACAATCTTCCAGCCTCTACAATCTTCTGTAACTACAATCAGTGCTGACTCTGTACTATAATTGGGTCTAAAACCCATCTGGTGGGCGTGTAGAATATTATTGTCCTCTAAAAAGTGGGACAGTTGGGCATTAACATGCTTTTCAATAATTTTAGACAGCACCGGCAGAAGAGATATTGGTCTATAATTGCTGAGCAAGGAGGTGTCTAGGTTCGATTTTTTAGAAGAGGTTTGACAATGGCGTGTTTACATTGGTCCGGCACTGTCCCCCCTGACAGGGAGGAGTTCAGAAGCATGATCATAAAAGGTACAATAGCAGGGGCTCCTAGTACTAGCACGGATGAAGGGGCCGGATCTAGGGGAGTGCCTGACTTCAGGGTCATAAGGGATTGTCATACTGAATCTTCGGATATTGGGGGAAAATCCACCAGGGTATCGGAATGCACTAACTGCTGTGCCATTACTCCCGAGGACTGATCTACCCCCGCAGGAAGATTGGAATAGATATCTAATACCTTTTGTTGACAAAAGAATGCCAGGTTATTGCTATGCTCTTGGGAAGCCTGTAATGAGGGTCAATTCTGTGGTGGCAGAGAGATTTCCTTAAATATCCGAAAGATCTCCTTGGGGGAGTTTGACACCAACTTAATGTTTGCAGCGTAATACGTAGATTGGGCCAGTTTGATCTGCGTGATAGAACCTAATGTCTCTTCTATATACTTGTTTCAGAGAGTCGTCATAGGATTTACACCAGATTCTTTCTGATTTCTTACATTCTTTTTTGAGAAGTTGCAGATGAGGGGAGAACCAGGGAGTGCCTTTACTCCTATGTAATCTGGTTTTAGTGGAGCAGGGTATGTGCATGTCCAAGCTAGTAGTGATCCAACTATTGAATGATTCAAGCATGTCCATAGTCTTGTCCTTAATTGGAGGTTTCAGCCTCTCCAAAGTGTTATTACAAGCGTTTGCCTTGAGATTGTGCCAACAACGACAGGGAAGAGCTATAGTGTGAGAGTCAATTTAGAATTTTGATAAAATCGAGGTTGCTAGATTGAGAGTTATCAGAAAATGGTCAGACCAGGCCAGTGGAATTGGTGGGGGACGAGCTCAAGTCTTTAAGATTTGAAAAACTAAATCAATAGTATGACCCTTTACATGCGTAGGACCCTGTATCAGTTGCACTAGGTCAGGGTGAAATTCTTGGACCAGCGCAAGATGAACCAAAGCAAAAGCATTAATCAAGAACGAAAGTCGAAGGTTCGAAGACAATCAGATACCGTCGTAGTTCCAACCATAAATGATGCCGACTCTCGATCTGGTGGAGTTATTGCCATGACCTACTGAGCAGCTTCTGGGAAACCAAAGGTGTTTGGGTTCCGGGGGCATTATGGTTGCAAAGCTGAAACTTAAAGGAATTGACAGAAGGGCACCACCAGGAATGGAGCCTATGGCTTAATTTGACTCAACACGGGAAACCTCACCCGGTCCGGACATGTAAAGGATTGACAGATTGATAGCTCTTTCTCAAATCTGTGGGTGGTGGTGCATGACCGTTCTTAGTTGGTGGAGTGATTTGTCTAGTTAATTACGATAATGAGCGAGACTCCTCCATGCTAACTAGTTACACAATCCCAGCATTCGACGTCCAACTTCTCAGAGGGACAAGTGGCGTTCAGCCTCACGCGATCTAGCAATAACAGGTTTGTGATGCCCTTAGATGTCCAGGGCTGCAAGTGTGCTACACTGAAGGAATCAGTATGTGTCTACCCTTCGCCATCAGGTGCGGGTAACCCGCTGAATCCCGTTCGTGATAGGGATTACAATTATTTGCCATGAACGAGGAATTCCCAGTAAGTGCGGATTATAAGCTCATGTTGATCAAGTACCTGCCCTTTATACACACCGCCCGCCGCTACTACCGATTGGATAGTTTAGTGAGGTCCTTGGATCGGCCCCGCCGGGGTCTGCAATAGCCCTGGTGGAGCGCAGAGAAGACTCTCAAACTTGACTATCTAGAGGAAGTAAAAGTTGTAACAAGGTTTCCGTAGGTGAACCTGCGTAAGGATCATTAACAGCGGAGAGCCCGAGACTGATGGTGCCAGCTCAAAGCCCTCGACCGCCTCCAAGAATGGAACACTCGTAGGCACAGGGCCTGGCCCTCCCCTTGTGCATCCTGGCCGGTGGAGCAGTCAGCCACCACTGAGGTGCTTGGGAGAGGACTGAGCACGTGGAGAGCTCCTCTGCCTGGGAGGACTTGATGCTCTTATGCAGGAGGTACCAGGTAGTGGGGGGCTCCCCACCCCACCAGATCTGGACCTTCCAGGAGTGGCAGGACAGAAAGACGCTCCTGAGATGGAATCCATGCTCACCCAGCATGACCTTGGAAGGGAAACCGAATTTTCCTTGGGCTGGGACCACCCCTCTGAATGCCCTGCTGCCTGTACTCTCCCACGCCTGTTTCCCAGCCTGCATGGGCTTTGGGCGACTGACGAGTGACCCTTCTCGGGTGGCAGGGTGACCTGGACGAAGAGAAGCCACAGCCGTGAGGGAACCCCGTCTCCCCACGGTGGGGGTGTGATGGAGGGGGGCTCGTCCCTCTGGTGCCTCTGACCAGGGCAGTGGGGGTGGGCTATCCACCAGCCTGTTGGCCTGACTTGAGGCTGTCGCCTTAAGCCAGTGACTCTCGACACACAGGGGCCGAGATCTGATGGCAGATAGCTGGCGTGAAGTGAGGCAACCCTCCCTTGTTGCCAGGTACCTGGCTTGCCATGGTCCTGTGTGGTTAGGGTAAGGGTTTGAAGACTCGTGTGCTCCCTCCTGGTCCTCTGGGGGGACTGGCGGTGGTGGAGCTGCCTGGCCCCTGAGCTGCTCTGGGAGCCCCCTTCCTGTGGGGAGGCTCCTGTGCCGAGTGCCTGGTGATGCTCTTTAAACTGTGGAGAATGACTCCCAGAGGGGAAGCCCGATAGGGTGGCCGGCTGTCTTGCTGTGTGGTTGGTGGCTGGGCAGTTCTCCCTTCCTTCCGCCTCTCCTGCAAATGCAGGTGGGCGAACGCTGAGAAAAGATGCCAGCGACTCTTGGCGGTGGATCACTTGGTTCTTATGTCAATGAAGAACACAGCTATCTATGAAAATTAGTGTGAATTGCAGGACGCATTGAATCATTGACACTTCGAATGCACCTTGTGGCCCGAGTTCCTCCCGGGGCTATGCCTGTCTAAGGGTTGCTTGACTGTCAATCGCCCTGGAGCTTTCCCGGGGCATGGCAGGGGCTGTCACAGGGTAGCTCTGCTCCCTTTGTCTACCCTCCAAAGTCAGACCCCCCAATTGCCTGCAACAGGATCCCACCCCTCGTCCTGTCGTGGAGGTACACTGCAGTTGCGCCTAGCCTTGCCACCCCGCCTTGGCGGAGTGCAGATAGGGGACCGGTCAGCCCTCGTCATGTCCTAGGGCACCTGGCTGCATGCTGCACATTGTTGTCTGTGGTGTCCCTCGGCTGCCTGCACACACTGCTTTGGGCGCACAAATCTGTGGATGGTTTATGAGGGGAGGGCCAACTGCTGGCCTGGGGCTTCAATCCAGGAAAAAGGGTGTGCCTCTATGTCCCCCTGTCCCCTGAAGCCCAGGGGACGGTGGTCTTGGCTTCCTCCACTGCTTCGGCATCTGACTACAACCTCAGATCAGGCGTGGCAATCTTCTGAATGTAAGCTGATGCGGACAGAAGGGGGCTGCCTCCATTGCCATTAGGGCACCACATGTTCATTGGGCACTGAGTGCTAAATCATTTCTAAATGACCTGATTCTGGGTCAGGGTTTCTTAAGAAGCAGAGCAGCTACCTTGCTGTGATCTATTGAAAGTCATCCTCTGAACCAAGCTTTTGTCTCTGTCTGTGGGTACCCGTGTCCCCCCACCATCACCAGAGGGGGGTGGTCCTTCTGCCCCCAGGCCAGTGGGGAGGGGGGGCTGCGGGTCCATTGGAGGCCTTCCCCTCTCACTCTGCACCACCGGCTGGGCGACTAAATGGCCGGCGGGCCGGGCCACCAGGCTAACTCTGACTTTTGTCCCCCCCCCGGGTTCAAGTAGGGGCTTATAGTCAAAGAAAATGGGAAGGCCAGTGCGGAAAAGGTGTGGGGCAGTCCGGGCTTAAGCCTCCTAGTCCCCCATGCCCGGGCTCCAGGAAGGTGAAAGGCACCCACCCAAAGGCAGCACCCTGAGCCCATGTTATGGTGAAGGCAGTCACTACACACGACAGGGTGGCTGCAGACCGGAGAGAACTCTTGTGCTCCCTCACCAGGTTTAGGCCTAGAGCAGTGTCCAGCCCTGCTTGAAGGCCGAACAGCCCCCCCCTTCCTGCCGGGTGCCGAGCTGGAAGAGGAGCCTTGGAGAGCTTCGAGAAACCCTCAGCAGAGTCCACACTGGACAGCAGCGCTGCAGCCGAGGATGTAACAATTACGCACTGGCCACAAAATGGGTTAAGGAGACAAAGTATTCCTTATACCCAGGGCCCAAAAAGGAACATAAACCCTTTCACAGTATCAGTTCCTGAGCCTTCAGTGCCTCTGGCCCATTTCTAGCCCCCCAGCACCTGTTTTAGTGATATTTTTGACATTTTGAGTTTTTCTGGTTTAAGGAGGCAAAGCCACTCCTTCTAACCAGGAGCTCCAAGTCGGGTAAGATTCCAGTTTTACCCTTGGATGGATGTGAAGAAAAAAAATGTTTTGCATAGCCCAAAAGGTACATAAACCACTTCACAGTATAAGTTCCTGAGCCTTCAGTGCCTCTGCCCATTTCTAGCCTCCCAGCACCTGTTTTAGTGATATTTTCATCATTTTGAGTATTTCAAGTTCAAGGGGACAATTTCACTCCTTCTAGGCAGGGCTATGGAGCTCCAAGTTGGATAAGATTTCAGGTTTTTCTGTTAGATGGAAGTGAACCAAAAAAAACCCACTCCAGATGGTCCCAAAGGTATACAAACTCCTTCCCAATGTTAATTCTGAGTTTTCAGTGACTCTGACCCATTTCTAGCATCCCAGCACCTATTTTAGTGACACTTTCGACATTTTGAGCGTTTCAGGTTCAAAGACGCAAATTCACTACTTCTAACCAGGGCTATGGAGCTCCAAGTCGGGTAAGATTTCAGGTTTTCCCTTAAATGGAAGAGAACAATAAAACACTCTACATGGTCCAAAAGGTATACAAACTCCTTTCCAATGTTGGTTCCGAGCCTTCAGTGCCTCTGGCCCATTTCTGGCCTCCCAGCACCTGTTTTGGCTATATTTTCAACATTTTGAGTATTTCCGGTTCAAGGGGGCAAAGTCACAACTTCTAGCCCGAGCTATGGAGTTCCAAGTCAAGTAAGATTTCAGTCTTTTTCCTTAGACAGAAGTGAACAAACAAAATCACTCCACATGGCCCAAGAGGTATGAAAACTCCTTCCCAATGTCAGTTCTAAGCCTTCAGTGCCCCTGGCCCATTTCTAGCTTCCCAGCACCTGTTTTCGTGATATTTTCAACATTTGAAGTGTTTCAGGTTCAAGGGAGTAAATTCACTCCTTCTATCCAGGGTTATGAATCTCAGAGTATGGTAAGATTTCCAGTTTTTCCCTTGGATGGAGGTGAACAAAAAACCCACTTCAAGTAGTCCAAAAGGTACAAAAACTCCTTCTCAGTGTCAGGTCTGAGTCTTCAGTGCCTCTGGCTGGGTCTGCCCTGGCTGGGTCTGGAAACTATGACTGGGCCTGGCAGGGTGGGGAAACTATGACCGGGCACCGGTTGAGGGCTCTGGCTCGCCGTGGGTGGAAGCCCCAATTCAGTCTGCCAATTTGCAAATGTAAATCAACCATTTACAAGTGCTTCTGGGTAAGTAAACATTGTGGGATCCACGCAAAACACACCACATAATATTCCCTTTGTGACAAATTTCCAAAAAAATGCTATAGCAAGGTGTTCACTAGAGAGAGATATGCATGGATGGTAAAAAGCAGAGAAAAACACCAAAACATTATTGCACACCCACCCACTAGTTCATCTCAGGTTGGATTTGGCATGATGGTAAGTAAATGGTTCATAAAAAACAACTTGATTCACCAATGGCTTTATGAAATAAAATTCCCTAATTATCATTGATAAATCAACCATTTACAAGTGCCTCTAGGTAAATAAACCTTGTGGGAGCCACACAAAACATGCCACATATTATTCCCTGCTCTGATGACGTGGGTGTGCCATGCACGTGTCGACGTCATCAGATTGCCAAGAGGAGAGAGGGACCATGGGTGGAGGTGGAAGTTATTCCGTTGCCATCCCCGGTGTAGGCCTCTGGGTTGGTGGACCATGGGGGAGCACCAGTGCTTTCCCTGTGGGTCAGTCCCAGGATGTAATGGTTACGTCCTTGGCACAGCAGCTCTGCAGCCAAGGACCTAACCATTACGCCCTGGCACAGAAGGGGTTAAACGCATTTCTAGACAAGGACAACAGTAACTACAGCTAAGCATAAACTACCTAAACATGTAGCCTAAACAAGTATTTTTTTGTATTTTTTTTAATGTTTTTTTTAATGACAACACATATACCCAAAACATCACCCAGCTGCCTAGAAACAGCAAAGAAAAAGAGAAACCCAAAACGCCACCCCTGAAAAAAAACAATAAGTGCTAAAAATAACCTACACTACGCTATCTAATCTAACCCTAACAATCTAAATACCCCAACTATGTCCAAAACTATTTACAAGGGGAAGGGAAGTAGGAAACAACAGGCCCATTGTCATCCTCAGCACCTGGTCAATGCTGACTTAGGGGGTCATTCTGACTCCCGCCGGCCGCGGTAACCGCAGGGCCGGTGGGAGCCGCCGAATGACCGCACCGCGGTCAAATGACCGCGGCGGCCATTCTGAGTTTCCCGCTGGGCTGGCGGGCGACCGCCAGAAGGCCGCCCGCCAGCCCAGCGGGAAACCCCCTTCCATGAGGATGCCAGCTCCGAATGGAGCCGGCGGAGTGGAAGGGGTGCGACGGGTGCAGTTGCACCCGTCGCGATTTTCAGTGTCTGCTTGGCAGACACTGAAAATCTTGGTGGGGGCCTGTTAGGGGGCCCCTGCAGTGCCCATTCCTGTGGCATGGGCACTGCAGGGGCCCCCAGGGGCCCCACGACACCCGTTACCGCCAGCCAGGTTCTGGCGGTCAAAACCGCCAGAACCAGGCTGGCGGTAAGGGGGTCGGAATCCCCATGGTGGCGCTGCTTGCAGCGCCGCCATGGAGGATTCCCTTGGGCAGCGGGAAACCGGCGGGACACCGCCGGTTTCCCGTTTCTGACCGCGGCTGTACCGCCGTGGTCAGGATGCCCATGGGAGCACCGCCAGCCTGTTGGCGGTGCTCCCGCGGTCGTTGGCCCTGGCGGTCATGGAATGACCCCCTTAATGTCTTTAAGGAAAACCAGCATCTGGTCTGTCTCATGTTCCAGTTTTCCAATCTTATATTTCATGTCTGGTATCTCCGTTTCCAATTCCTGCACAAAGTCTGGTGAAATGACAGTAGGTACAGTCTTGGAAGTAGAGAAGGCACTTCTTGTGGTAGCTGATGTTGATGGGCCAGCACCTGCAGACCCAGCTTTGTTTGCAGCCTGAGACTTGCCTGATGTGTGGGTGCTGGAGGTGGATGGTCCCTTGGGTGGTCTCCCTTGAGAAAGGCCCTCCAGGAAACCGATGCTCGATCCCTTTCATACAATCGCCCCATCCTCCGGAAGCCTTTCTGTAGCTCACGGATGTGACAGTAGCATTCCGCCCGCTTTTCAAACTCCCGCTTCCGGGATGGGGTCATGTTGGCAGCTGAAACATGAATGAGACGTGTCATCAGAATGTATATCAGGCAAATGAACAACTAACATGCACTGTAAATACCATCTGCAGATGTCACACATTGGTCAGCACAGATCACAATGACATCTTGAAGGGCAAGGTTAACACACATGTTCACAACAACCATAATCTTCTTATTGCTCATGTCAATGTTATCAAGGCTAGCTAATGTTGCACAATACCATTGAATATATCTCGGAACATCTTCAAAGGACCATGTCACATTTGACTATGCTCATTATCAACATCAGTTATGTGACCATGGAAGGTCACACTTATCATGATGGATTGCTCATCAATGTCCCTTCTGCAGATGCCATTGCCCTTACATCCATTTGCATGTACCAAACTCATCTGAGAAAGGACTGCAAGATAAATGTAGTCTCACAACAGTTTGTACCTGATTTGGCAAGGACAGGTGTCTGGACACACTGCTACATGGAAAATGCATGTGACAGGCATCATATGTGGGAATGGAGGGTGGATCACTCACTGATGTCACACAGAGATGCATGAAACTACTCCCATATCCACTCAGGTCACTACATGGTGACTTCATGCATAGTCCCAGAGTAACTTGATGTGTCCCACTATGCTGCATATTGCCTGTATATGTGTCCAAATATCTGGTCAGTGTGTTGGACAACAGCACTCACCACCGCAATCTTATATGTGGATGCATGCATGCCCTACATCCTATCTGCACAGGGAATATGGACCAGCACAATCTGAAGATGTTTTGAGTAATGGCATGTCATATGACAATGTTGTATGGACATCCCTCCGGTCAAACACACATGTCAAGATCTGTGAGGATAATGTGTTGGCAATGTTGTTACATACAACAACGAGTATGGGGCATTACACCACATGGTTGGGCAATTCAACTGCATTTTCAAGTGTGGTATGTTGACCACTGTCCTGCTAATCATAGGGACCTATTCACATGGTCATTTATCCTAACATTACCTGAGTTACTGTGTGCTACGTTTGGCACACAGAGCAGTAGCATGTGTTTTGAACAACAGATTGCCACCCTGCATACATGTGTAGGACCCTGTACTTCTGACCCATCTCTTTACTGTCATCACTGTTTTTGGACAAATACACCATGTCCACCATTTACAAGGCCCTTGCAGCACATGTTGTCACTAGCGCATCATTTTTTTGGGATGCACATCCTGGACACTACATCGGCTATCCTGTCCACATACATGTTTAGCATATGGTATCTGAATTAGCATACATACACTTGGTACATGGCATTGCACACATCATGTGACATCCCACACAGTCCTTGCACTACACATTACACATACAGGATGACACTTACTCGTAGCATTGGGGTCTGCAAAGCTTGCCATTTCTCCAACAGTATATAGCTCGGGTCCACCTGCAACACATAACATGAGACATAGCACTGTGAATGTTGAACAATGAACACTGTGGACAACGATTGCACTTTACACATGATTTGAGAATGGACATAGAAGACTTAGGTTAGTGAATACTCAAATAGACCACTAGACATGTCTCAGTGACATACATTGGTAGGCCAGACTGACAATTACACATATGTGCTGGAACAATACATAAATGTCTCAGCTACACTGTTTAGTGTTTGGCGATGACTTGCTATTGAAACATTTTTCAAGCTTAGCTAATTGTAATTGCACTCTGCACATGCATGACTCACAGGACACACTCAACCATGACTCCCTTTACTCCTGCATCACTTTTATCATCACATGTACATGACTTTGCAACATGTAACAGTAGTCAGACCATTAATAGACATGGACAATTTTCCCTGGTAACCATGTACCCTTGCACAAGTTCTGTCGGCATTGGTGCATATCGCATTTTGTGGCTAAACACAGGAGACAAGCACAGTAATATGTAATTTGCCTTACTGATGGTGCATTTCTGCCCTTGTCATGGATGCTGGTTGGTGCAGACAAACTACTCGCAGCCCTGCCCTTTGTCATAACTTGGTAAAGGAGGCCCTAAGGCCAACAGACACGTAGTTGCAAAAGCAAAACAGGACTCAGGACACATAGATTGTGTACGGACCCACAATTTCATTGACCTAGTGGTCATGAAGGTCCCGTTCCTGGGTGGTGAGGTCAGCCCAGCAATTTTTTAATTGGTGGTCTGTGCACTCAACCTCAAACTTGCGCATCATGTGGTACAGAACCATACCTTACCACAGCATCCTTGCCTATGTCTTACATCCCAGGAAGACTCAGCCCATATTAGGGTGGTAGTGTGTCACCAGCCAGATGAATCCACCCCAACTTATCTGCATTCAAATGACGGGCCCTCTACTTCCCCGACATATCCCAACCTAAACCCACTGTACCCCTAACAAACAAAAAAAGAACCCAAACTATCCCCAAATACACCAGCAAATGTAACTACCCTCAAGACAAACACCCAACAATACCTACTGAAATACAAAACAAAATAACAATGAACACAACAAAATATACTTCGGGGACACAACACACACAGCACACCGCACAAAAAACTCACAAACACCACTCCTCACAAGAGCACCAGCACATCCCAACCTCTACATGGCACAGAATAAAAGACTGTGAATGGAAGAGAAAGTGAAAGTAACTTCACAGTTCCTGGTTTGGAGAAAGGATGTACAATTGCATCACTTCCTGGGCATATGCATCACATTTTGCGGCAAAGCGTAATTTTTTTTCTGCATGACAGCCGTGTGTGTATTTTTTATGGAAGGCTGACATGGCACACGGTTAAAATTCTGACATGCACAAAGGATGCATAACTTTTTTACTTACACAATGGCTGATAATGGTCGAATGCATCATTTTTTTTTTTTACACCAGGAGTGAAATGTGTGT
Source organism: Pleurodeles waltl (assembly GCF_031143425.1). NCBI lineage: Eukaryota > Metazoa > Chordata > Amphibia > Caudata > Salamandridae > Pleurodeles > Pleurodeles waltl. The sequence goes on along the minus strand of NC_090444.1, from coordinate 660,902,933 downwards.
CTTACTGTAAGTTGTTATGTGGGATGCATGGAAGGAGTCATATGGATTGCAGTTGTGCATGTGAACAGTTATGTTTACCACTTTCCTTTCTTCCTATGTGTAAAATGTGTGTTCTGTGAGTGTACATCTGTGAGGGCAAATGCATTAGTGGGATCACGCTATGCAGATGACACATTTCCTCTGTTTGTTCAACCACACAGTTAAGGATAGCTGCTATCCTTGCTGCGTGAACACCCAGGTATGCTGGTGACTTAGCCTGGACTGTGGTCAGCTCCCCCACCCCTATGACTGTGCATGTGTGTGACAATCTATGCTGTGTCTCAAGGAGCAGACATCAGGCTGTCATGCACCATTGGTAACTTAGAGTTCCTCATGCAGGCAAGTGTTAGGATATACTGGACAGACATGCCATAGATGTGTTTTGTGTGACATGCAAGTGATTGGCATGTGTTCTTCATGTGTAATTTGTTCGGCCAACTACAGTGGCATGTTTTGGGATATCACTTCAACAACCTTTTGAGTCCTTTCATGACTCATAGCAGTCCTTCGGAGCAATTTATTTGCTTATATCAGTGATTCACATGTTACCCTATTTTGGAACATTTTTACTGCATCTAAATGTTTAGGGGTGGAGTTTTCCAAACACCAGGCCCTATGATGCATCTTTTTATTTATCCGTGCTCAAAGTTACAGCCCACACAAACCCTTGAGCACCTAGGGGGGATAATTAAGAGTGAAATTTGTGTTAATGTTCTTTGAACCTACACTTTTTATGTACAGTTCCTCACCATGTAGTTTAGCACAGCCTTCACGTTTAGCACACAGTGTGCAAGGCAGTGCTGTGTCAGAGAGGGATGACAGCCAACACTGCAGTGCACAGTCAAGGCAAGAATCCTACTGTACATCTAAACTACCCTGCCCTATTATCTACTAGGGACTTACAGCTTGTTTATGTCAGCCTTGCCCTATCACCTACTAGGGACTTGCAGGTTGTTTATGTCAGCTGTGCCCTATTTTCTACTAGGGACTCAGAGGTATTTTGATTAAACCTTGCTCTATTATCTAATAGGTACTTACAGGAGTTGGAAATGGTAATTGTGCCAATGTAGCATATGCCTTTATTCTGAGTAGTGGTCATAGGCCTGGTTAGCAGACACAGGGTACAGCTAGGGTTATTCAACACCATTTTCTGTGACTCAAATTTTGTAGTATATGCAAAGTGGATGGCTTTCTCACACTGCGACCGTTCAGTCAATGTGGCTAAATACTGGTTGTGAAGCAATGTGTTATCTTACATAGGTACACTCTTTCTTGTTCTCACTCTCTTCTAACATTGTGTGAGTCACTCACATGTATACCACGCACATGACTAGTTTTTGTAACCTCAGCAATGTTGATGCCATTGATGTTGCACTTTTGTTCATGAACCCATCTTCCACATACTTATCGTCCAGCTATTCCTGCTCATCATTGTCATTGGGCCATGGGAGATTATGGCCTGCACAGTGTTCTGCAATGTGCAGCACAGTAGTATTGTTTTAGTTGATATTGGTGGGGAGTAGGTTACATCTCTCCATAACCTATCCTGACTCCAGGAGTGATACTGGTGTACTCTGAGAGTCTCTTCCACAATGTAGCTGGTCCTATTTAGGCCATGATTTTGACTCTGCTGGGCTTCCATGTGGGTATGTTTGTGAGGAGTTGTGACCTACAACTACAGACTATGGCCCTCATTACAACCCTGGCAGTCAGTGATAAAGCGGCGGTAATACCGCTAACAGGCTGTTGATAAAAAAATATTGAATCATGACCACGGCGGAAACCGCCAACACAGACAGCCACTTTAACACATCGACCGCCACGGCGGTAGCAACAAACACCACGGCGGTAACCGCCAACAGCCAGGCGGAAGACAATGTACCGCCCACAGCATTACAACAGGCCTATCCGCCACCTTTCCTGGGGTGGTACCAATGCCATCAAAAGCACGGCGGAAACAGTATACTGAAGGGAAACGACTCAGCTCTCGACACTCAAGGAAGAACCACGATATCATGGAGCCCGAACTGCACATTTTTCTATTGCTGGTGTAACTCCTCATACACCAGGAACACGAACGCCAGCAAAGACGACCACAGTGAGTACTGCACCTACCACACAAGGAGGGGGGGGAAGAGAGTGACACACACACACGCAACACGCAACACCCCGACCCCCATCCTCACCCCCAACACCATAAACACAAACAGATGAAATAACATTACATATATACCCAGTAACCCTCAGGAATAACACAAGGACAAAAGGAATGGAGTACAATGAGTGTAATAGTACAGTTTTAGATAAATACGACCTTAAATCATTAAACAGTATGTACAATATATACAAAAGGAGGGACAATGCCCACTCCAAAATGTCCGTGGCCCATGGGGCCATAACATATAGGCCAAGGCCACCCTTGACTCCTGCTTCAATACGGAGAGAACAATGCAGGGGCATCAGGTCGAAAAAACACAGGCACCTCAGGGGGACGGGGAATGGGGGGGCACCTCAGCCGGAACATGGTACAACGCCACTGGCCTGGAGGGGGCTCCATGCTTACTGCTTGGTCCTGGGAAGTGCAAAGCCACTGACTCTCCAGTGGGTGGTTTGCCCACTGCCTGGTCCTGGGGAGTGCAAAGCCACAGTCTCTCAAGTGGGTGGTTTGCCCACTGCTTGGTCCTGGGGAGTGCAAAACCACAGTCTCTCTAGTGGGTGGTTTGCCCACTTCCTGGTCCTGGGGAGTGCAAACCCACAGTCTCTCAAGTGGGTGGTTTGCCCACTGCCTGGTCCTGGGGTGTGCAAAGCCACAGTCTCTCTAGTGGGTGGTTTACCCACTGCCTGGTCCTGGGGAGTGCACAGCCACAGTCTCTCTAGTGGGTGGTTTGCACACTGCCTGATCCTGGGGAGTGCAAAGCCACAGTTTCTCTATTGGGTGGTTTGCCCACTGCCGGGTCCAGAGGAGTACAAAGCCACAGTCTCTCTAGTGGGTGGTTTGCCCACTGCCTCGTCCTGGGGAGTGCAAAGCCACAGTCTCTCTAGTGGGTGGCTACCCACTGCCTGGTCCTGGGGAGTGCAAAGCCACAGTCTCTCAAGTGGGTGGCTTCTCCACTGGTTCTGGAGGGGGCTTTGTGCCCAGTGTGCTTCATCCTGCCAAGGAGGGGGTGAGTGAAGGCCTTCTTCCACTGGTTCTGGAGGGGTCTTTGTGCCCAGTGTGCTTCATCCTGCCAAGAAGGAGGTGAGTGGATGCCTTCTTCCACTGGTTCTGGAGGGGGCTTTGTGCCCAGTGTGCTTCATCCTGCCAAGAAGGGTGTGAGTGGATGCCTTCTTCCACTGGTTCTGGAGGGGACTTTCTGCCCAGTGTGCTTCATCTTGCCAAAGAGGGGGTGAGTGGATGCCTTCTTCCACTGGTTCTAGAGGGGGCTTTGTGCCCAGTCTGCTTCATCCTGGATGGGGCAAGGTCGCAGTCTCTCACCTGGGTGTCACACCGACAGGTGTTGCAGGGGCCAGGACGCACTACAGCCCATGTAGTCACTACTAAACACTGCTCGCCGGCGGTGACGGCTGCTCAGTGGATGGTATTTGAGCTGCAGGTGGCGGTGCTGTCAGTGGTGGTGGGAGGCTCCAGCCCTTCCCATGCAGCCTTGGACGGCTGCCCACTGGGGCTGCTGCTGCTCGCAGTGGTGCAGCAGACAGCGATGCAGGTGGCAGTGCTGGCCGCGATGCAGGTGGCAGTGCTGCCCACGGTGCAGGTGGCGGTGCTGGCCGCGGTGCAGGTAGCGGTGCTGTCAGTGGTTTTGGGAGGCTCAAGCCCCTCCTCTGCAGCCTCGGATGGCTGAAGTGCCATGGCTGGTGTTGGGTGCCCCTTCCTACCCTGGGCAGATGGTGGTGCCTCCTTGCTTCTGCCAGCTGGTGTTTTTTAATTGCCCTTGCTGGCTGGTTGTGCCTCCTTCCTCTTGCTGGCTGGTGGTACCTCCTTCCCCTTGCTGGATGGTGGTGCCTCCTTCCCCTTGCTGGCTGGTGTCCCCTTCTTGCCCTTGCTAGGTGGCGGCCCCTTCTTGGCCTTGGCACGTGGTGCTGGAACACTGGCCGTGCTGAGGGGTGTCTCCTTGGAGCCTCTCACACCTGCAGTAGCTGTAGAAACCACAGTGGCCGTGGACTGGGTGGCTGAGGTGCTGGGCTGGGTTCTGGCCACCCTGGCCCAAAGTGAAGGACAAGAGGGAGGGGTAGGGAATAGGTCAATGGTAGTGAGGAAAAGCTTCTTAGGGACACTGGGGCGGGAAGAGGGTGAAGGTTTGGGAGTGGAGGAAGAGGGAGTGGTTGTAGGAGGTGTCAGTCTGCTGTGTTTGGGTGCAGGTGCATGGGCTGGATGCTGTTGTGAGGTGGATGGCTGTTGGGTGTCTGTGTGCTTGCGTTTGTGTACTTTGGGGGGAGGGGTCACAGACACAGTAGGAGAGGACACAGGGGATGTGTGCATGGAAGTGGGGGTGGTGGCTGCCAGTGAGGGGCGTGCAGTGATAGGCATGCTGGTGATGGAGGTAGTGGATGAGGATGTAGTGTAGGTGTGAGTGGAGACACTACTTGGAGGGAGTTGGACGAGGAGGAGGAGGGGGACACAGTGGAGGCAGTGCATGTCGATGTGTCTGCATCTGGATGGTGCTTGTGTGAGTGCCTGTGGGATGAAGTGTGGTGCTTGTGTTTGCCTGAGCCACTTGTCTGTGTTGATTTGGGTGAATGCTGGTCTGAAGGTGTGCTTGGGATAGGCTGGGGTTGAGGGGATTGGGACTGGGTAGAGGAATTTGGAGGGGGGAAGCAGGAGACAGGGACAATGGCTGCCATCAGTGAGTTGGCCACTGCCTAGAATGCTCTCTGTTGGGCCACCACGCCAGAGTGAATGCCCTCCAGGTATGCATTTGTTTGTTGCAAATGCCCTGCTAGACACTGGTTGGTTTTCAATATGGTTGACTGCCCAACAGAGAGGGATCTCAGGAGGTCAATAGCCTCCTCACTGAGTGCAGCAGGGATGACTGGGGCAGGGCCTGAGGTGCCTGAGCGAAGGGGATGCCCACCCTCCTGGGTGAGCGGGCATGGGAAACACGCTAAGGAGCAACTGGGAGGGCGGTGCTGGTATGCTGTGGCGGCTGTACCTGTAGTTGGGGTGGCCACAGAGGTGTCCGCCACCACCAGGGAGCTTTCATCGGAGGAGGAGTTGCTGTCGGTACTGTCCCCTCCTGTCTCCGTCGTGGTGCTCCCCTCGCCCTCATTCCCACTGGTGCCCTCACCGTCAGTGGATTAGGCCTCCAGGCCCATGTGGGATGCAGCTCCCTCCATCGCCAGTGCCTCTGCTCTTCCGCCAGATGATGCTAATGCAATCAAGAACAGGGTGACAAAACAAAAAGGGGGGGAGACAGAGGATACACTTGGTCAATGCCAGCAGCAAAACTACCGTTGGCATACACAACTCACTGGGAACAGCCGTATGCACTAGGCCATGCACTACCAGTTACAATGCTAGTCACTAGCCCATGAGGTACAATGCCTAACATCATTAGCTGCACACCTGAAACCCACAGGACCCTGCCCAGTAGTAGATGCCCACCAAGATTATTGTGGTAGGAGTGCATCTGAGCTTGCCCATCATGGAACCCACCCTGCCATGTTCGCCCTGGCCTAGGGGCACCCACAGCCCACATCCCACACCCAGGTAACACTTTAACGCGCGCAAAGTCAAGAATCTGAATCTGTACGCACCTCCAACTCTGGATAGGCGACTGCCAGGATGCAGACCTTCAGGGCGGTCAGAGTACGACGGGCACCCCTTCCTCGTTAGGAGGCCAGCCCCAGCTGGGCCTCCGCCGTCTTCCTTGCCCAGCGGCGCAGGTCCTCCCGCCATTTTCGGCAGTGGGTGCGCCGCCTGTTAAAGACCCCTAGGGTCTGCACCTCCTTGGCGATGGCACGCCAAATACCCTTTTTCTGATGGGCTCTGACCTGCAGGAAAAATACATCAGAAAAAGTATTAGTCATACCGTCAGGATTGTCATACTCATGGCCCACCATATCCCTCCCATCCCCTTACGCACAGACATTGACCACCATACATGCAGCACTCAGGAGCAGGACCCCTCAGCCCCCCCTACACGAGGCTTCCACACACAGCACTCCATACATTCATGCCCCAGGCATGATGCTCACAGTGTACTCACCTGTTGGTCTGGAGGATCATAAAGTAAAGGGTACTGGGGTAGGACCCCATCCATCAGTCTCTCCAACTCCTCCGAAGTGAAGGCAGGGGCCCTTTCCCCAGACACTCGAGCCATGGTCACTTCAAGACACAGGTCACAGCAGCACTTGCAGTGTAGGCCCTCTCCTGTTGAAGGTCAGGTAGCAAGTGAGTGAACAGATAGAAAATGGCGGTCACGTCCGCGGCGGTGCGTACCGCCACCCCCGGCGTACATCGCCATTGGCTCCTGGAACTTGTAGTCCCCAATGATAACCAATGCGGTGTTGCACAGCGGTCGTCGACCGCCGACCACAATGGCGCACAACGCCAGCGGAATTATCTAATTTCCACTTGTCCCTCCTCACAGGTCCGACAGCCGCCATTTCAGGGGGGCTCAGGCCACAGCACCCTTACTGCGTCACATCAGACATAGGCACATCAACTGACTTACAAGTTCACATACTCTTTCGGTAAAACAAATATTGCATATTAATCTGAGTATATCTTTGAATCTGACCTTCTGCTCACCGTTTTTCAACCTAGAGTTCAACCACTGAGGATGAATAGGAGATGGAGACATGCCCCGGTGTACAGACCCCTGGTGGACCTGACGACAATGGAGGACAGGCACATTATCCTAACCTACATACTTGATAGGGCCACAATCCAAGAGCTGTGTGCCCAATTGGAGCCAGACCTGATTTCAGCTATCCGCCACCCCACAGGTATCCCCCTCTAGTGCAGGTCCTGTCAGTGCTCCATTTCTTGGCAAGTGGTTCCTTCCAAGTGACAGTGGCCATGGCATAAGGCCTCCCCCTGTCGCAGAGCATTCCTCCCAGATTCCCTGTTCTCCTGTGCCTCTGTCCCCTGAACCATGTGCCCACTGACCCCAGGTCCCTGATCATCCTGTGTTTGTGTGGTTGCCTGGGTTCCCTGTAGTGGTGGACACACTGCTGATTGACGTGTCCTGGGGACAGAGGGATGGGCCTGCTGGGTGGCTGCTGTGCTGGTGTTTCCTAAGGGGGAGGCCCTGTGGTAGTTTGGGAATGTGGCTGGGTCACCGACTGACAAGAGGTCCCTGATGGGCCAGGTTGGTCATCCTGATCCAGGCGTGCCGACCTGCTGTCATTACTGAGGGCCTCTTCTGGGGGGGACTGGATGTGGCTGGCACCTCCTCTCCGGTGACATTGTGTGGGGGTCCTGTGGGGATGTAAATGCAGTGTTATTGTTTCTGCGTGTGACATCTTGTGCATGGGTGTTTCCCTCTATGGTTGTTATAACCAAGGCAGCTTTGGCTTGTGTGAGCTGTGATTTGGTTGGCTAAGTGATTGTCACTAGTGTGCATGTTGTGGTGATGGGTGTCCATGCAGGTCTGTGATGGGGTCCATGCATTAGTGTTGCATGTAGGGCTTGGTATTGGGATGGGTGGGTTGTGATGGTGGGATATATGTGAGGTGGTGGAGTGATGGGGGTGAGGGTAGGGGTAGGAGTTTCTGATGGCATGCAGGTAGGGGGGGATTAAGTTGTAAAGATTTGACTTACCAGAGTCCAGTCCTCCTGCTACTCCTGCTAGGCCCTCAAGATGCATGATCGCCAAGACTTGCTCCTCCCATGTTGTTAGTTGTGGGGGAGGAGGTGGGGGTCCACTGCCAGTTCTCTGTACAGCTATCTGGTGTCTTGCAACCACGGACACACCCTCCCTCGTAGGACGTTCCACCTCTTCCTGATGTCATCCCTTGTTCTGGGGTGCTGTCCCACGGCGTTGACCCTGTCCACGACTCTCCACCATAGCTCCATCTTCCTAGCAATGGACGTCTGCTGCACCTGTGATCCAAATATCTGTGGCTCTACCCGGATGATTTCCTCCACCATGACCCTTAGCTCTTCCTTTAGAGAATCTGGGGTGTCTTTGTGGTGCCATGGGTGTAGTGTGAGTGGTGTGTGTGAGGGTGTGTGGGGTGATGTGTTGGGGTGTGTGGTGTGAGGTGCGTGGATGGTGTATGGGTGATGGTGTTTTGTGGCTCAGATTCAGTGGGTGCTCCTGGCTTGTCTCTCTCTCACTGGCCAAATTCTTTGGGTCGTAAAGGGTTGTGGTTACTGTGTGTGTGTGTTTTATGTTGGTGTGGGTGTGTGGGTGTGGTGTGTGTATGTGTGTCAGGTGTGTGTAATTTGAATTGTCCAATGTAGTGTAGTTTTGATTGTGTGTGTGTATTTCAACCACAGCGGTCTGTACCGCCAATGGTTTACCACGGTTGAATGACCGCTGCGGTGATTCGTGGGTCATGATGCTGTAGGTGTATTTCTGTTGGCGTAACGGTGTGGGTTTTGGTACTACCAGTTTATCACTGACATTTGGGCTGGCGGACCTATGTGTGTGTCTGTATAGTGGTGGATTTCTATGTGTGGGCCATAATACCCATAGTGGTATACCGCCGGGGTCGCGGTATGTTGGCAGCAGTCAGCATGACGGTAAGCAGCACCTACCGCCAATGTCATAATGAGGGCCTATATCCTTTGTCGGATACACAGTGGGTAGGGGTGGTTTTGGGGAATGGTCTTTGCAGCTAATGGTCCCACGTACATATACGAGTCATTCTGTGTCCTAATGTAGCCAAACATATTTTCAAAAGCATGAGACATGGAATAACATTGATTGGCATACATGCAAGTTGATAACTGATTTTTCGGACACTGTGCTACACATACAGATCTACTGTCCTCTGTGATACACTTACTATTTGTCATACATATAAGTGCAATAGATCTGAATGTTATGATTTATCAGCAGTCTTATGAATCTTTCACCCATTGACTTGAAACATATCTCACACTCATTGACTGTTGCAGTTCCTGGCAACTATTTACAGAGCTTGGTATACAGAGTTGACCTGATGCACTATGTAGTGATTCCTATCTAACTGTTTTCTTTTTGGAACAGCAGTTCAATGGCAGATATGAGTGTTTTCAGATGAAAATGTTTGTTTGGCAGGCAATGCAAACATTACACACCTCACTTTTCAGACCTTAGTGCATTGTGTCTGATACTTAGAGGATGACAGCAGTGTTCACACTATATAGATGACTCTTGGCGCCTACTCATGGTTTTATGGATGTTGTTTTTAGGACATGTGACTGTGACAAACAATCCAAGACATATCTTGTATAGCTTAGTCCATTAACATGTTTTGCAGTCATGCCTTACTCTACATGTTTCAGGAAAAGAAATGCTGTACAATGTGGTCATGTTGCGGTGCACCAGCAGCAGTGTTCTGTACGTCTGGATGATTTTGGACCTCATCCTCATAGTCTTCCCAGTGAGCCTCCTGCTCCTCATCCCAGAGGACATTGGTTTTTATGCAGATATTGTGCAATATGGAGCATTGGTGGGGAATATAGCCTACCTGATACATCAAGACAGCCAAAGTTGAGTTTTAGCAAGCCAAAGCTCCTCTCCACAATGTTCCTGGTCCGAACATGTGCCTGGTTGTAAGCCCTCTCAGCTTCTGTTTGTTGGCTTGCAAAAGGTGTCATCACCCATGGCTGGATGCAATAACCTTGTTCAGTAGAAAAGTGAAAGGATAGAAACATGTTGTTGCTTTGATTTACTGCCTTTGTGTATATCCTGGTCATGTGTGTCATGTGTATTGGTGTTGTCATGCACTTCTCCCAATTATCAACATAATCTGTTGATCTGTCAATCATGCCAGGGTAGGGCCATTTCCACGGGCCTGTTCACTCCCTATATGTGATGTCAAATGCAATTCATCAGAAGATGCATCATACAATTCAACTTCCTGACTGGTCTATTTGTGCAGCAGGTTTGGTTGGTGGCTGATTCCCATGTCTCTAGTCCACTCAATGTTTTGTGTTTCACCTACACGTGTGGTGAGACAGAATGGGGCTGTGTTTTTTTTTGTTGGTCCAGGGTAGGCTGTTGGTGACATGCCAGACATGACTGACACAGACACATGTATGGGTCCATGCTCCTCCCCGGATGTTGGTGTTGCCCTACATTACATTTGGTCATGCTTTAGATTGTTCTACTTTCTCCATGACAGGTGATGTGATGCTATCCACACAGTATTCCTTCACACATCCCAACTGAGTGATGTGATGTGCCAATTGCCATTTCCAAATCCATGGTTGGATGTTACAGTGGTGAAACATTGTGTACATGTGTGACAGAGTTGTGCCCAATTTGTGCACACAACACATGTATCCTGCGGATTTGTGTGTGGTCTTCTGCATTCCAGCAATTCAACTTCCTGCACTGTACTACATCTCTAAGAAGGGGAACTAGTACACATTATTTGGGGCCTCCTGCAAATTGGGGATCCATGCAACTTACACTCAAGTTGCCTAGTGAGTACACATTCACACTTCCATCAGGGGTTGCAGGTGTTCGACTTAGCTTTCAGGATGGAATTTGTGTATGTGGGAGCATCTTCCATCCAAGGCAGCTGCCTCCACGGCATGGTGAGTGATGTCTATGTGGAGCATCATACTTCACACATGTGAGATGTGAGTTCTGTGAGATAGCAATGTGCATTTGTACAGTTACATCTCTGTGGCTAATCAGCTATCGCCTAGGGCCTCATTTACGAAGCCCATGGTACAGGGCGATGCAGCAAGTGCCATACTGTGCTGCCATGCACACCAGGTAAGGGCAAGAAAACATGATGTCTACAACATACAGCACTTTTCTGTCCTCTACCCCTGCACCGACGCACAAATTGCTGCCTAGAGCCAAAGCAGGCAGCCTTGCATCATGGTGCCAGGATGCCTACATTGTGAGGATGATTGCTTTTGTGCAGGAAGGAACACCTTCCTGTACAAAATGAGAATCACATGTGGTGTTTCCATCTTACTATGTGTGCTGCATGGGAATGGGAATATACAGGCAGTGATAAAACTATTTCTCCCCATTGTATCACTCTTATGCCCCCCCTGAGATGACGTCAACTTGTGCTACATTCGCAGCCTTGTAAATCTGTTGATACGTCAGATACCTTTAACTTCCTTGGAACAACCCTTTCTCACAGTGTCATGTGCATAAGTTGTCCATATTTACAAGGCCATGAAAAGCCATGCAAGGTGGCTTTGATTGGCCTTGTACATGTGGAGTGGCACACTGTGCCAGCAGAGCATCCATAATATGTTGCTCTGGTGGCACAGAGTGTTGCAAGGGCCTGGTAAGTGAGGAATCTAGTCTGTGATGTATGGACCCTGGCACAGCTGATGTCCCATGTTTGTTGGATGTGACCACCCCCCAGTATATATGTTACACTTTCCTTGCACACAGAGACTTAGAGCAGAGTTCCTGCTACCATGCATGGCTGTGTGCCTTTACATCATGCAACGTGTGCAATAGTGGCTTGAGATGTGTTCACCTGTATGTCAGGATGATTTGCATTTGATATGTGTACAGTACATGGTGCATGTATGTATGGCAGCCCTCATTGTGCAGTCCCTATCTGTGCAGGCATACAGTTGTCTGTGTATTGTGTCCCCCATATTTATTTGTTAGCGTGTGTGTTAGTTACTTGCTGTTTGCTGACCTACAAGCAGGCCATTTCCATATTGTCCGGTCTGGAATCTCTGGTTGATGATAGACTGAGGGAAGATATAAGTGTCATGGATGCAGCCCAAGTATTCGGCCACCACATTGATCAACAACTCACGATGGTCCACAATGGCCTGCACATTCATCGAGTGGGTGTGTTTCCTGTTGTGGTATACATGTTCCATTGGAGCAGCTGATACAATTTGTACATATGTGCAGTCCCTGGCTACGAGCACATGGGGAAACCCAGCAATGGCATAAAAGCACTGTTTAATATCCTGCTGCAATTGCCGGGTGTTAGGGAAGAGGATGTGGCAGGGTGTGAGGCAGATGATTGCATCCAATATAGAGGGCAGCAATCCAGCCAGGGATGGCTATGATGCTCCAACCACTCATACTAAGTGGTCTGAAAGGATCCAGACGCAAGCAGATGAAGCGCAGCCAGGAGCTTGGTCAGTGGCAGGGTGGTGGTGTACTTCTCAACCATTGCCTGCAGTTTGGGAGCAATGAGGCGGAGCATTTGTATTAGGTAGTCCCTGTACAGCCAGTAGAATGTGATAACCTCCTTCATCCTGAGGGCAATCAGGGATGCCCACTGGCAGTAGATGCAATCTTTTCTCCTGTGCTGCCTCTGTGGTATGGGTAGTGGTGATTGTTGTGGTGCTGGTGGATGTCGTGGTGATGGTGGGGGTGCTGTGGTCTCCTTGGTGCCCCAAGTTGTAGCAAGAGTAGATACATTGTGCACTTCAGGTTGCAAGAGTGTTTAGGATGTGTCCTCATCAAATACCAGTGCCTAAGCATCATTTTAATGCCTGGTCTGACCAGGAGTTAACATTTTGACACTAGTCAGAGTTAGCACAACTTTTCTGAGGCATGCATCATTTTTCGGAAGGTTGGTAAATACAGCGCTAACAACCCAGCCTCATTTTTTAAGTAGGAATTCCTACCTTGCATATTATTGGCAGTATCTGACGCAGTCAGATCCGTCACTCAGGAAAATGATGCTGCTGTCTAGGCTGCAGGGATTTTTCCGTTAGTGATAGATGTATTAAAAAAAGATGCCACTGCAGGGTCTAAAATATTGGCCAAAGAGGATGTTGTATTGATAGGAAAAGTGTCTAGAGGGGATCCCAACTTGGCTAAAGTAAGAGCCCGCTGGATTTGTTCATATGAAAAAGAAGAAAACTGCTCTAAATTAGAGGGGCTCTTTGGAGCATTTTTATTTATTCTAAAGGCTTAATAGCTTGTTCCAAGGGGTCAGCAAAATGTAAATAAATCTTAATTATTTATGATTGATGATATGATTCTATATATACAGGATCTTGACATGAGCTTGACACCTATATCAGACGTATTGGGTAATCTGTCTGGCCTGTGGGTCAAACCCTCCAAACCGCATGCATTTGCCTTCCAGGACGATACAGAATGTGCAATACTGCCTCTAGGTCCCTGAACTATAAAGGTAGATCCCTATACCTTCCGGTATCTGGGCATACAGATTTACAGAAGCCCTGAAGACCTGAATGCCAGAAATCTAGAGAGAACCATTACTTCGCTCACCCAGCATACAATTTTGGGTCATTTTACCATTGACAGTACCAGGCCAAATAGCAAAGGCAAAAACTGTGATATTGCCCCATTTGCTGCACTGTTTTATCTATCTACCCGTGGTCGTCCCTGCAAGGATTTCCACCAGTTGTTACTACCGGGGACACTAAGACCGACCCATCTTCCACTACTACTTTGTGTTGCACCGCCCTATTGAAAAAGCGCCACTCACTATGCAAACGTACCACCAAACTTTGCTACTTACATACCCTTTACAGGTTTACCCATCCCTCCAAGTGCAAGGTGCACTCATGGTGACTAGTTGATCTCATGGAAGGAGGCAGGGATTACAACAGTAGGAGACCTATTTATGGAGAGTTCACTTATGTCACACCAAGAATTCACACATCTACGTGGCCCTTTTCTCGAAATATGCCACTATTATACTGTACATCCGCAGGTACTGGGCCCCAACGGGAATAGAGCATATTACTCATGCAATACAGATAGTGTATGGCATGGAGCACAGTAGATACTTAGTTAAATGGCTTTATAGATGTATGTGCACACATACAAACGTGCCCCTGCAGCATGATAGAGAATGGTGCTCTATTTTGGAACACCCATCCAGGATCTCTTGTAATTCACAATTCAAAATCATGCAATTCTCGATCATACACAGGGCATATCTACATACCATTTTCCCTGTCTCTCCCCCTACATAACACTGAGATTACGCAGAAGCTACCTTTCACATATGCTTCGGTCTGTCCAGTACTAACTGCGTACTGGGAGGATCACTATCCAAACTGACGGGAACAGCCCACTGGGATAATGTCGAACATTGTCTACTGGGTCTGTACCCAAGAGTTCTAAAGTCACATCTAGGTTTGTGGCGCTTCTGTGAGCGAAGTGACAAATTACTAGACGCTGGAAATCCCCGAGGACACAGCTGATCTAAGGCTGGAGAGTAGAAGTCGTCTTCTGTGGCAGAGCGGAGATTTACGTCCTCTGCAGGGAGGAAAACCGTGGCTTTCATAAGAAGCCTCTAGCCATGAGTTGGGATGCCCTATTGGAGGCCATTAAGGCCCAAATAGACCCAGGGTGACTTTAGTTGCACTTGTGGCATAGCGCATGATCGATACAGCACAAAGTCCTCACTTTCACCACCGCATGATGGTACAGTACTCTCAGTGGATATCCATAGACACCAGGAACTATTCTATTAGGCCTAGTACACTTGCAGAGACCTTGATCAGAGATGACAGGGGTTCGGAGTCGGGGATTCATAATTGGGGGGGAGTTCCTTTTGTTTGTTTATACAAGGCTCAGTGAAATGCATAAACAATGTTTTTAAAAATATGCCTATTCCTGGATTGACTCCATGTGGGTTTTTGGACTGCAAAGTATTGTTGAGAATGTCTGATCCTAAAGGGAAATTCTTGATAAAAAACTAAACCCACAAACTCATAAACCACATGGCAAATGTTTACATTTCCAACTGTGTGTTTTGCGGGGTATTCACCAATTCATAATTGAATCTCAAAACCTTGGTGAAATCCCTAGTACTGTCAAATATTGCTTAGGGCAACTGTGTACTGATTGAACATCTTAAAATATACCGAGCTCCCTCTGAAAGCGATGCTTCATGCCAAGGCGTGTTTTATTCCTGGTACCAGTAGATTTGATTACTTCTCACCAGTGCTAATAATTCTTCAGTGGCTATCCACAGAAGAAAAGGCTAGCTACCAGTAGGCATAGATAACCCCAAAAGTTCTGCATACTGCCAGTCCGTGTTAACTTGAAGTGTATCCAGGTCGAACAACTACTACGTCCTTGGACACTTTCAAGTCTGAGTTGAACATTTTCTTCTTTCAAAGATAAAAACGAAGAGCTTCTGGGTAACTCAGTAGTTTGATAACGTTCGATTGGTTTTCTTTCTCACTCCCTACTTATAGCCGATCTCCATTGTGTTTCCTGTTCACCTACCTTTCCTATTTTTTTTATTTTGTTCCCTCTAGACTTACATTTCTCACATTAACTTTACCTTTCCATATTTTTCTGCAGAATTTGACTGTCTTACCTTTGAATCTGCAACAGGTTGAAGACATTCTTCCCTTCCTATTTCCCTTCGTGTGTTACTGTTCAGTTACATGTGTAGATTCCCGTTGCTTTTGCTCATGATGATGTTAGTTTCTATTTTATTAATGTTGCTCTTGAGTTTGCTGAAATTCTTTGTAATTGTATCACTAGCTCTTCATTTGTGAAGCACGTAACACCTTCGGAAGAAGTGTGAAAGTCTTAAAATAAAATAAATACATAAATAAATAACGAATCAAGCAAAAAATAAATACACTGACCACACAGACGACCAACATGTATGTTTGTGCACATATATGTATGCCTTTTAAATACTGAATTACCTGTATGTCTGTTGATTCCTATGAAGAGGCGTCTGGGGATGTGATGTTCTGGGTGCAGGTGTGCATGTATATGAACCATGCATCACTGTCATACCAGTATTTTGTGTGTTTGTATGCTCATCCACTGTGCTTCCTCGTGTTGGTTTTAGGGATGTTTTCAACCTTCAGCTTGCAAAGTAGTTTGTTTATAAGGAGCATTTAGTCGAAAACAAATAACACAATAACTACTTATTTGTAAATGTTCTCTGTATTCTCATTTGTGGACTGGATTCTGAGGTACAGTCTGTGATTAATCAACAAGAAAATTTTAAAGTTATAAATCCAAAACTCTACGTGGCTTCTGCATGAATTATAACTGGCTGGAAGCTGACGTCTGAAATCTCGGATTCCGCAAAAATGTGAAATCTCCTTTTCAGTTTCAAACCTAGCAAAAGACAGTGGAGATTGTTTTTGATATTTCAGGGTGCAGCACCCATCCTCACATCACCTTTTTTATTATCACATACTAGTACTTGTTTTAAAGTGTAGGTTTTTTATCATTGTCTTTTACTTTGCAAATCATAGAGTTTATAATGTAAATTGCAAATCACCTTATTTTCAAGAGTATAGTATTTTGTCAGTGTAAAACATACTTTTGTGAATAAAACATATGTAAATGCTCCAGAAGAATGATTAATTCACTGACATATAAGCCACAATATACTAACTTACATTTCCATCCTAATTGACTAAAAGCTGAGTTAATTTGATCCAAAATAATGTAAATACATTAACACTCATTACGACTGCATTACCTTTTCTTGTCCAGATGCTCAAGCGGTGAACCGAAAGTCAGATACATTTCCTTAACCTTGAAAAAATATAATTGCTTACTCTAGGTAATTCAGTTTTATAATGTGTGTGTCTTAATAGTTTCAAAGCGGTGGTCGCTAAGTAAAACCTTCATCTCTTGCAGTTGACATGCATCCAAACTAGCAGGGGACATGGTGTCTACGCATTAGCTGTGCATGTGGCATCCACTTGAACACACCTCACATCATTCATGCTTCTTGTTCATAGTAGTGCTTAAAGTGAGATTTCATCTTAGTACCTGAGCAATCTGATTGGCCTAAAGCATATACCACCATCATCATCTACCATTTGCCCTGCGATTCAGTTTCCTGCGGCATAGACATGCTTCACTGCACTGAAAAACTTCAAACTTTAGCATGCAAGCTCACCTTGCATGAAATCATTTAGTTGCCCCTTCTTCCAACAAATATGACAGGGTCTTCACATTTTTAATAAAAAGTGAAATATTGCAAGCCAGCAAAAACGTAGTTCAGCTTGAGTGAATTTCCCCTACGCTTAGTGCCAAATGTTATTACCTTTGTCCCTGAATTTTGGGACAAAATTACTAAACTGTGTTGCATGAAAAGGTGACAGAAAAAGAGGACCATACCTAATAAGGTATGCTGCAGTTTTGCTCTCCCCCAGCACTGGTGTTCTTTAGGCTGCCATGCACCAATGCACATACCCTTTATCCAAAGAAAAAGAGAATGTGTGTGGGTGTGTCGGTGGGTTTGTGCATGTGTGTATGTATTCACTAAAAAACAAAGATTGAAGTATGTTATAATTAGGTTTTGTAATAACATAAAAACTATTGTTTTCGAATTAAACAAAAACACTGAAATTCACCAGTTATATACCTTACCATAACTTGAGGCCCACCATGCACTGCCTATGGTCCCACCTATTACATCACTCATGAAATGTTAAATGACATAATTTGATGACATCACTGGTGACATCTCAAAAGGCATCATTGATAACACCACAGTCACAGAGTACAGTTACTAGTGTACATGTGTAGATCCATAGCATGAAAATAGCAGGATCCTTGGATGTAAACAAGATTGAACATGCTGATGTTATGTGCTGCACTGTTTACAATTCACTTAAGTTTGGGGTGCAAATATAAGTCTTCATTAAGATAAAGGCTCAACTAAACAAATGTGAGTTGCAGTGTTATGTAGGTTGACGCTTAGAGCCAAAGTCTGTTCCAAAAATCCTGGAGAAAGGCAGAACCCTCCGTTCACAATAGATAATCCACAAGTGAATTTGCAGGCACAGCCCATATTAAACGGTTGTAATGTAGTGCTATAGACAAATTCTAAGTAGCAAGCACATTTGTGATTGTTCAATAATGTAGAATGTAGGGCTGTCCCACTTAGCAGTGTATTCGTTCTCCCTGCTGTCGTAACCATGGCTGTAAGTTTGTATGTCACTCTGCACACCTCAGGAACGTGTGTGGTGTATTTTTACTAAACTACAAAGTGTAGTCTATAGGGCCTGGAAAATATGGGTCTGATTTAGGTCATGGCGGAGGGAAATATTGCGTCACAAGGGTGACGGATATCCTGTCCACTGTATTATGATCCTATTCTATCCTATCGGGATCGTAATAGGGCAGACGGGATATTTGTCATGTTTTCATCTTGTTTGTGATGGAGTATTCCCTCCGCCAAGACTTCAATCAGGCCCTATGTCTTTGTAGTGTCTATATATATACATATATATTCTTCACTTAAAATTGCGGATCATGTGAAACATTTAAGTGTTAATCCCATTAGGATGAACAGAAAAATTGTTCACACCTGTAATGTGTAGAAATATCTCAAGGCCAAAACCCTGTTAGACACAATCACAATGATTGTCATCAGTAATGTCACAGTGATGTAATTTGAGATGTCATCAGTGATGTTATCAATGATGTCATTTAATATGCCAAACTGAGTTAAGTAGTCAAACAAGATAGAAATATCTGTACCAAAAGTACATGGATGTTTTTTACTTCAGATTCACAGGAACCAAGTCCAGGTTCAGAGATCACTGTGTGGCGCTCAACATCCACAAATGCTCCCTTGAAGTCAGAGAATCTCAATTTATGGTCAATGAATTCTTAAAATTATTTTAAAAATACCAAAAAAAAAGGGGTTGAACCTACTCTGCATAGCTATGCATAATGCATACAAGGGAGGGGTTCCCCATTAGGGAAATTTTTTGTGTAATTTTTCTGGCATTGTAAACGCCTGTTCAGAGAGAGCAGGTGTTAAAAGGGGGCATGCCATTGTTTTCAATGAGCCCCTATGTACTGTTCAGGGTTAGTGCCAACATTTTGGCGCTAACCCTGAACAGTACATCAATAGCGTCAGAAATTCTGGCACTATTGCCCCTGACCATGCTCCATAGCGCACCGTATCTTAAATACGGTGCACACATAGTGGCTGTAGGGAGTGCAATGGGTCACAAGAAAAGTGGTGCTTTTCTTAAATCAGGCCCTTAATCTCCAATTGTTTTAAAAAAACATAAATGTGTCCTTGAGTAATGTGACTAATGGTCCTGTTAAGAGACCCAATACGTTCGGGTCGAGTTCGCAATGTATAAAACTGCAAAAAGTACATACAATGTACCAGATCTTTTTCAAATGTTTTATCAAAAGTCGGTAAACAAACTTGATGGGCAGTTCGTAAAGCACATTTGGGGAGAAAAAATTGCTTTACAAATATGGTCAAACATACAAATTTGTGCATGACATTGCTAGATTTGCCATTAGTAAAACAGCTACCGACTTTTGAGGCTTTTATGAACTATTTTAAAATAAATTACATCTCTGGATGGTGTTACTGACATTGTAATGCACGGTTGCCAACCATGCTTTCTTTTATTGATGTGGCTGGTTTGCAATCCAGCAGCTGGAGTGCAGTACCTATATTTTACAGGCCAGCTGTAAACAGGTTTAGTACAATACATTTTCTTTGCAAAGCAATTAGATCCAGTCTCTTCCCTCCTTCTCTTCTTAACTGCCAGCAGGTGACTTCAAAGGAAATGTTCAGTTTAATAGGTGGAATTCAACAGAACGCGAATGATCCCAAAACATGTCCCGTCTGCAGAAAAATAAATTACCATGCACCTGGCCTTTTTACAATAACATGCTATGGAAAGTTTATTTTCTTTAAAGTACATCATGGAAGAAGAAAAAATGTTCTTAAGGGCATGCTTATGAATACTAAGAGAATGGTTACTGCTAGTGGCTCTGAGGAGGTTGGCATGCCAGTAGTGCTTAATTTGTCAATAAAAAGGTGCCGGTGCCCAAAGCTCTCCTCTTAAACACGCAGCTGCTGCAATTAAATGTGTGAACACGGAATAGTAGGCGGCGTAATACTGAAGCCATCTCAGGCCTCTTCAATCCACATAAAGCCACTCCCTACCCCTTCAGCTCCCTCTTGCAGCTTTCAAATTTTTTCCTTTGTGACGCTTTTTTGTTTTTCCCTTCCTCCGTCTTTCCCATACGTGTCTTTTGCTCGCAGCAAATACTTGAAGCAGAAGAATAATCCCAGACCCTCAAAAATAAGTGCCGGTGCTCAGCACTGGAAACAACAAGCACAAATTAAGCACTGCATGCCAATAAATATACTGAAGTGTTATTTTTTTACCATTTACATGAATTTCAACAGAAGTGTTTGCCAGTGTGTTAATCCTATTGTGTGCAACTGTACCTCATCCTCCAAGGGCCCAACTTGGAAAGTCCTCTCTGCTGGTAAAATTAGATTTATGGATGAAAATAGAGGATTTAAGCAAGTTGTCCATTCACAAATGGATGACGAAGGACCGACTTCCATTTACTCCTTTAAACTGTACACCACAGCAGCTTCCAACTTTAATTCTCCACAGGGTCATAAAACTGTAATTCCTATCTAAGAGCAGGTGCTACACAAGTAACATAAGTACATAAGTGACTGGGGGTGAGTGTTTGACAATGTTCAGCATTCCGTCCATCACTTGTTGTTTTTGCTTTGTTGCCCTAAGTGGGAAGGGTATGCCCAGACGTGGGTCCCGTGCTTCCCATGCTACTGGATTCAAGCTAGCCTGGCTGATGAGGGGTGAAACCCCGAAACCGGTCCCAGGATGCTTGTTTCCGGTCCAGTGAGGACTTGGCTTGGCAGTTCGGTCTGGACTGTTCCCATGAGGAACAGGGTCAAGACTGATTTGTATATGGCTGGGTCCAAACTGGGGTGGCATGGTGAGCAAAAGAACGATGGATTAAACCCAGATCTATGACTGGGGGTGAGTGTTTGACAATGTTCAGCATTCCGTCCATCACTTGTTGTTTTTGCTTTGTTGCCCTAAGTGGGAAGGGTATGCCCAGACGTGGGTCCCGTGCTTCCCATGCTGCTGGATTCAAGCTAGCCTGGCTGATGAGGGGTGAAACCCCGAAACCGGTCCCAGGATGCTTGTTTCCGGTCCAGTGAGGACTTGGCTTGGCAGTTCGGTCTGGACTGTTCCCATGAGGAACAGGGTCAAGACTGATTTGTATATGGCTGGGTCCAAACTGGGATGGCATGGTGAGCAAAAGAACGATGGATTAAACCCAGATCTATGACTGGGGGTGAGTGTTTGACAATGTTCAGCATTCCGTCCATCACTTGTTGTTTTTGCTTTGTTGCCCTAAGTGGGAAGGGTATGCCCAGACGTGGGTCCCGTGCTTCCCATGCTACTGGATTCAAGCTAGCCTGGCTGATGAGGGGTGAAACCCCGAAACCGGTCCCAGGATGCTTGTTTCCGGTCCAGTGAGGACTTGGCTTGGCAGTTCGGTCTGGACTGTTCCCATGAGGAATAGGGTCAAGACTGATTTGTATATGGCTGGGTCCAAACTGGGGCGGCATGGTGAGCAAAAGAACGATGGATTAAACCCAGATCTATGACTGGGGGTGAGTGTTTGACAATGTTCAGCATTCCGTCCATCACTTGTTGTTTTTGCTTTGTTGCCCTAAGTGGGAAGGGTATGCCCAGACGTGGGTCCCGTGCTTCCCATGCTACTGGATTCAAGCTAGCCTGGCTGATGAGGGGTGAAACCCCGAAACCGGTCCCAGGATGCTTGTTTCCGGTCCAGTGAGGACTTGGCTTGGCAGTTCGGTCTGGACTGTTCCCATGAGGAACAGGGTCAAGACTGATTTGTATATGGCTGGGTCCAAACTGGGGTGGCATGGTGAGCAAAAGAACGATGGATTAAACCCAGATCTATGACTAGGGGTGAGTGTTTGACAATGTTCAGCATTCCGTCCCTCACTTGTTGTTTTTGCTTTGTTGCCCTAAGTGGGAAGGGTATGCCCAGACGTGGGTCCCGTGCTTCCCATGCTACTGGATTCAAGCTAGCCTGGCTGATGAGGGGTGAAACCCCGAAACCGGTCCCAGGATGCTTGTTTCCGGTCCAGTGAGGACTTGGCTTGGCAGTTCGGTCTGGACTGTTCCCATGAGGAACAGGGTCAAGACTGATTTGTATATGGCTGGGTCCAAACTGGGGTGGCATGGTGAGCAAAAGAACGATGGATTAAACCCAGATCTATGACTGGGGGTGAGTGTTTGACAATGTTCAGCATTCCGTCCATCACTTGTTGTTTTTGCTTTGTTGCCCTAAGTGGGAAGGGTATGCCCAGACGTGGGTCCCGTGCTTCCCATGCTACTGGATTCAAGCTAGCCTGGCTGATGATGGGTGAAACCCCGAAACCGGTCCCAGGATGCTTGTTTCCGGTCCAGTGAGGACTTGGCTTGGCAGTTCGGTCTGGACTGTTCCCATGAGGAACAGGGTCAAGACAGATTTGTATATGGCTGGGTCCAAACTGGGGTGGCATGGTGAGCAAAAGAACGATGGATTAAACCCAGATCTATGACTGGGGGTGAGTGTTTGACAATGTTCAGCATTCCGTCCATCACTTGTTGTTTTTGCTACACAAGTAACAACTATAAAGCCCCAGTGGGGGAATACAGAAAAGACTATCCTGCGTCGCACGTCGCTCCTGATGCAAGGGACATACAGGAAATCAGGACCGACATGCAACATAGATATCTTTCTTTCTCTTCATCTTTCAGAGTGGGATTGGCAGATTGGGCAATCGGCAATTGCACGAGGGACCTGTGGCAAAGGCCAGCTGGTGGGCCTTATTTTCAGCTGCAGATAAACTGCCAGCATTTGTCTGGGCCACCTTGATTGCTGGCACACAACTCGAAAGGCTGCTTCAGGCAAAGAGCAGAGGTCAGATCCTAGTATGACCAGGTTCTGGCCCTGGATGGCTTATTGTCATGTTCAGAAGGACAATGGGCCAAACTGAGGAGGCAGACCATGTGGTGAGTCTTTTCCCATCCTGAGTCACTGAGAGTGACTATGAGGCCTCAGGAGTGGCAATGCTGTTTTTGAGCATCACAGTTAGCATTAATGTTACATGGGGTTGAAGTGAATAGGGGTTGTACATGCAAGGAGCCAGATTATAATAGTGGACATTTATGAGGCTCTACGTTTGTCTCCAGCAGCAGACAGATGAGCCGCAGCTCTCTGCAGCTACCTTGTCATCCTTAAAACTGCGAGGGGGCTCCCTTTTTCCATTGAGATAATTTTTTTTTAAAAGAAGGCTAACTAAATTGAGCAAAACTAAAACATTTTTAATTTTTTTTTATTATTTGATCCAATTCTGCTGTGCAAAAAACATCCCTAAGCCATTCTGAGTGGCCTGGAGGGGCCTTTGAAATCCATTTTCTACATATTTCCGCCTCCCCAACAATATTGCATAAAATACACACTTCATATCTGCAATTGTATCCCGACCAGGCCACCCCTGCCGATCTTGAGGTTGACCAAAAATTATTAACTGGAGAGAGGCCTCGATTTCCCGATTTAATATACTCAAAATTGTTTCACATACTCCTTCCCAAAAATGTCGAATATCAGGACATTCCCAAAACATATGAATATCTGTTGCTTGAATTAAACCACACTTTGGACATTTCACCTCCTGCCCTCCTTTCATTTTGGATAACCTCTCAGGGGAAATATGAACTCTATGTATCGTAAAATAATTATTTTTTCTAAGAGCGGCCGGTTTCACAATACCAAAGAGCATTTTTAATGACTTTTCCCACCACCTCTTAACCGCCTCTTCTGGGAAAAATTCCCTCCACAAGTCAATGGGAAGTACAAACTCGCCGTCCACCCCTTCTAGGATCCCCCAATACCAAACAGACACTCTATGGGGACCTCCTAATGGGCTCGGGGTGATCTCACTCAATGGATTGGACATACCAACACCTTCCTTAATCCCCTGAGCCCATTTTCTTATTTGTAAAAACTTCCACCTGGACAAAGAACCACCCGTTTTCAACAGCAATTCTTCCCAGGGGAGAAGAACCCCCTCCGAAAACAAATCTCCCCAATGCTCTAACCCTGCTTGTTTTATCGGTAACGCTAAGATATCTTGAAAGCATTCTGGGGTACCCGGGGAATCCCAGATAGGTGCGTCAAAATTATAATAGGTGAGTTTCGCCAATTGTCTGATCTGATACCAACTTTCTGCCAGCCCCCGCATAATTTTCAACCTTATGTTTTTGAAGAATTTAGGGTCCCCAAATTTAAACATAAAGTTGGTTGAGGCGCCTTTGATATTAGAAGCCATTATCTTAAACATTAAACCCGTAGTCGTAGAGTCTGAGGCAAGGAACAAAATTCGAAAGTTTTTGAAAAGAAAAGCCCATGCATAATATTGCAGCTCTGGTAATGCCAAACTTCCCTTTTCCTTACACCGACGTAACTTCCTCCGAGAAATTCTAACACCTTTAGAACTCCAAATAAAATCGTTAATAAGGCGCTGCATTTTTTCTATGTATATTTTCTGCATGGGGAGCGGAGAAGTAGAGAACAAAAAAAATTCCACTTTGGAAGGATAGACATTTTTACCAAATTAACTCTGCCAATAATCGTTAAGGGAAGATGGGTCCAACCTTGTAGTAAACTCTTACATTCCAGCAACAATTTTAACTGATTCCTCTCCGCTAGCTGGTTAATATTTTGAGGTATCAGAATTCCCAAGTATCTGATTTCCTTTTTACAGTAAACAGATTTATACTCCATATTCCAAGCCATAATCTCTGTTTTTTCCACTTTCACTTGATAACCAGAAACCTTACCAAACTCCTCAGCCAGCTTAAGAATCTCAGGAAATGCAGTTACTAAATTATCTGTATAAACCAAAAGATCATCTGCATACAAAGCAAGTTTCCTCTCCCAGCCCAGACAACAGAAAGGAGAAATCATCGTGTTCCGCCGAATCTTCCTCTCAAATGGTTCCATATATAAATTGAATAGTACAGGGGATAACGGACAACCCTGTCTAGTGCCCCTAGCTATAGCAATCGGGCCAGTAAGATTCCCGTTCACTAGTATTCTATCTGTTGGAGCCCTATATATCTGATTTACTACCCCACAGAGATTGTTTCCCAGTTTAGCTATTTTTAGCAAGAGTTTCAAATAACCCCAGTTTACCTGATCAAAGGCTTTCGCAGCATCGACAGTAATAATCCCCAAAGGGGAATCAAAAGACACTGCCATATCTATGGCCCGATTAATTCATATGTCAGCTCGTACAAATATCTACCCTTCGAAAAGCCCTTCTGGTCAGAGTGTATTAAACTATTTGCTACTCTGTTTAATCTATCCGCCACTATTTTGGTAAACAACTTATAATCGCTATTCAATAATGAGATAGGTCTATAAGAAGAGCAATTAGTCGGATTTTTCCCGGGTTTCAAAATCAATGTAATGACTGCATCATTCCAAGAAGAAGGCATACCTATCTCATTTAAAAAAAACTTACCAAACAGCTCAGCCAAGATCGGGGTAATTACATCGCCTAATACTTTATACAGCTCCACCGGAATACCATCAGGGCCTGGGGCTTCCCCTTCTTTACCCCCAGCTAAAGCCGCTCGCACTTCCTCAACCGTAATTGGGCCGTTAAGAGATTCCTGAATTTGCTGCGAGATTTCTGGTAACACATCCTGAGCTAGCCAGTCCTCCACCAATTCTTCTCGCACCTCCGCATGCTCCATATACAGAGATGTAAAAAAGTCTTGAAACCCTTGTTCAATATCTTCACTACAAATCAGTTTTACGCCAGTTTCTTCCACCACTATTTCCTTAATATGACCCCTAACCTGATCTGATTTAGCTTTCCAGGCAAGCAATTTCCCTGAAGTCTCCCCATATTAAAAATGTTTTAGTTAACTAACCTCCCATCTTTTAACCATTCGCGCCTGTAAAGTATTTACCAATCGTGTTCTTAGCTCGGCCAATTCCACTCTTCCTGCCTCCTCCTGGGTCCCTTCATCTTTACCAACCAACTTCTCGCTTTTTATTAACATTTCCTGTTCTAAAGTACTTATCTTGTCTCTAAACACTTTACGTTTATGACATGAGATACTCTTAATTTCCCCTCGTATTACAGCCTTAAAGGAGTCCAAAACCGTTGATAATGATGCCGAGCCTACATTAACATTGAAAAAAGACTCTGTCTCTCTACGTAATTGCAACAAGACATCCTCATCTAACAATAGCGCACGCTCCAATATCCACCTCTTAAACGTTCTTCTCTGGGGGAGCGTCAGATGCAATACTACCGCTGCATGGTCCGATAAATGTGAGGGTAAATATTCAATCCTATCGACATTTTCCAACAACCTGTCATCAACTAAAAAATAGTCAATACGTGAGGCGTGGCTATATTTCTTGTTAAAAAAGGAGAAGACTCTGGCCTCCCCTTCCCTCTTTCGCCAGATATCACACAAGGCATGATCTTTCATCATTCTCTTTAAGTAGTGTTGTGACTTTGGCGTACCTAAGGATCTGCAGGTATCCGTTCTATCCAATCTATTATCCAGCACCACTTTAAAATCTCCCGTCATAATGACCGAATCTGAGAATTCGATTAACTGAGAGAATACCTTTTTAAGAGGTTCGATGTCATCACAATTCGGGCCATAGAATCCAACCAATACCAGAGTTACCTCATCAACCTGTATTCTTACTATGACCCAGCGACCAGCTTGATCCGCCCTTATTTCGACAATTTCTGGTCTGGCTTGAAGCCCCTGTTTAACCAAAATAACTACTCCCCTTGTGTGAAAATTATGGGTAGTGCAGAAACACATTTGCACCCATTTTTGGGCCTTATATAACTCCTTACACTCATCTGCAGCCAAATGAGTCTCCTGCAAAATTAGGATTTGTGCTGGTGAATCTTTTAAATATTGTAGAATTTTGTTCTGTCTTGGTTTAGTCCTTAAACCATTAATATTCCAAGAAAGAATTTTAATCGTGAACCTCCCCTCCCTCTGGCCTTTACCAAATCTAACCATTCAAAACTAACCCGCCATCCCTCTGCTATTTTCATGCACAACCCAAAAAAAACCCCGCCTAATGCCTTTCCCTCCCTACTCCCTCCCACGGAGAACCCCCCCACTATATCAGCCACCATGGGCCTAGTTTTAGAGCGCCCGCCTACCTGGGAGCCTTAAAATAAAAATTAAAAATAAAAAAAATATATATATATTTTTTTCACATGATCGGTCTGTTCTTTCTTTATGACATCCAACAATTCATCCGCCCTATCTATCTCCCTTATATTATACATTTTGTTGTTGTACATTATTCGCAAAAATGCCGGAAACTTCAACTGTGCCGTAACTCCTAGCTTTTTAAATTCATCCAACCTTTTTCCCAATTCCCACTGCCTATCCATAGTGATCTTAGATAGGTCGGATCTAATCTCAAATGTCACATTTTCTACCCTTAATGATTTCTGTTTCAATGCGCTACTCAATATTCTTTCCTTTAGGTGATAGGTTAAGAAATTAACCAAGATTTTTTTCGGTCTAGTGCTGTTCGGCCGCCTTGTAAAGGGGTCGCGGTGGACTCTCTGAATATCTTTTTCAATCTCTTCCCTACTCTCTTCCAACTCACATACGGATTTGATTAGGGAAACCACATATGACTTCAAATTTGCCCCTTCTGCTCCTTCCGGGACCTTTAACAACTTTATGTTATTCCTACGTGAATAATTCTCCAATTGCTCAATCCTAACTTGTAATCCTTGTTCTTTTTCGTTCAAGTCTCGGATCTCATCCTTATGATGTTTCAGCTCCTCCTTCATCCCCCCTACCGTCTCCTCCAATGTCTGGATCCTCTCCATTAAATTATCACATTTTCTTTCCAGTGCCTCACAGGCCTCCCTGATTTCCCCTTGATTGCTCTCTGAACTTGCAAAGCCCTTTTTTATATACTCCGAAATGGAGAGGATCACCTCCTCGATGGAAAGACTGTGTCTTGGGTCGGGGGCCGGAGCCTGAGCAAGGAGAGGGCTGGTAACCGATTCAACCAAAACTTATTCCTCCTGTCTCAAAATAGACAGGTTGCCACCTTGACTCATCAGAGAAACATCAAAAACAACTTGTATATTCTCCTGGTGAGCCAAATTATTAATTGAGGGGGGAGAATTACTTTCAACCCCCTCGCCAGAGTCTGCACTGTTTCTAGTGTCCTTAGTCATATAGTTATGCATTTTTCCTTGCCCCGGTACCAGCACAATATCCTCTGGCCTAGCCTTAAAGTAAGCTCTTAGTGAAGGTGTAAGTCTGTGCTTATTTTTTGGTCTCCCCTCACTTCCTTCTTTCTTTTTTAAAAATAAGTAATTCACTTGATCCAAAGTTCTGCCCTTAGGCTTCCCCTGTCCTCCACTGACCTCCTTATCCCTTCCCCCCCCCCTCAGCCCCAGCCCCCCTACCTGCAAGACGTTAACGGAGGGCTGGGGTGGGGGAGAGCTCTTATTTCCTTCGCTGGTTACGGCCCCCGCGATGCCCGCCACCTTGCTTGCTGCTTCCAAATTCACCGAAGATGCGCGTGTTACCGCGCTATCAGGCTCCCGGGACACCTTCCCAGGAGCCTTACTGGGGCTGACTCTGCCTGGATTCCCCCAAAGGGGAATCCTCGTCGAGCCTCTTCGTACCCGGCGGAGCTCCAGCGCGGCACGCCCCTAGTGCCGGAGTCTCCCGCCGGATGCCTCACCCGGCCTCCGAAGCAGCCGGGTTTCCAAAGTTTGAGCGACCTGGCAGCACATCCAGCCGATCGTTATGTCTGCATTCCACGCCCCCAGGAACGGCAGAAGGTGCGTCTAGCGAGCTGCGGCCACGACGCAGCCCGCCATGTCCTCCCAATCCCCAAGTCCTAAAACGAAAACATTTTTGACAACTCAAAACAATTGTTTTTTGACAACATTAGCTGTGAAAAACATTCATCCTAGGACAAAATGACAAAAGAAAGGGAGAATAGTCATGGTGAAGGAGTAACCAAATGGAATAAGAGAGAGACACAGTGTGGAGACAAAAGGAAAAGAGAGATGTGGAATGTGTAGAAGAATGACAAAAAGAAGAGAAGAGGAAAGGATTTAAGAGAGAGGAAAATAACTACCCTGATATTAACTGAGCAATATTTTATGAAAAGTCACTATACATAAGTGCGGCCCACTTTTTTAATTTTGTGTCCAGACCTAATTTTAATCTCAATCTGACCCTGTCTTTTCCACCTTCTTTCTGATTTCACCCACTGGGGCTTCATGGTTGTTATCTGTGTACATTGTGTATAGCAGCGTCCTAATTTAGAACTGGCATGAGACATAACATCTCACACTGGAATATTGAACTTTGCATTAGCATTTCGGTGCTGCACTTCATATATCCACACACACAAACACACACACACAAACACACATATATATATATATTTATATATATATATTCACTTAAAACCCCAAAGGTTACAGGGACATTATAGTTAAGCTCACATAACCAGAGAAATTAAGCAGTTATAGTTATAGTTATTTCACGTAACTAGAACTCGCAGCCTAAGGTAACTATAACTCGTGCCCCCCCATTCACAGTTTTTTCTTCAATAATATGACTGCTAATGTTTCATTGATATTTTTATTGACGTTATAAAAGTTGTCATGAGAGCTGTAATACCTAGGGTAATTAGTAGTGCATGGTGATGGCACCCTGGGACATAGTAGGAGGCAGCCCTGGGGCGTGGCAGTCGCTAGGGCCATTATTGGCCTCCCTCCAAGGTTTAATTTAGCCCTTGGGAGGTGGTGGTTCCCAGGGTGAGGATTGGTGACAGACCAGCTCCATAATCTTTTTTCAGCCCCGGTGACCCCAACAGAGGATGCAGTCCCCAGGACTTCGGGGGGGGGGGCAGGTGGCACCCTTTAGATGGAATAAATTGCCCTAGGGCAAAGGTGGTCCGCAGGGCTGAGAGAGGGGTTGCACCGGCTCCCCTGCATAAATTTCATGTTCAGTCCCAGGGAGGTGGACATTCTCAGGGAGGTGGTGGTCCCCGGCACGTGGAGGGCCGCATGCTCCCCACACACTATTATCATTAAGCCTCGGCGAGGTAGTGGTCCCCTGAGCACGGGAGTCCACAGGACCTCCCCACTACAATTAACATTTTGTGCACTGGGAACGTAGTGGTCCCCAGGGTGCGGGGGTACACGGTCCCCCCACTAATATTTACATTAAGCCCCAGTGAGGTGGCAGTCCCTGGGGCATAAATAAGTCCTTGGAGTCGCGCCCGTGTGCCTCCCTCCATTTTTCTCAAAAAGGACAGCTGTTGCCAAGTCCAAGATGGCTGTTAACACTTCCTGGTTGTGTTGGCAACCAACCAGAGCTCTGCATTTCCCTACACGAGCTCATCATTATTTGCAAAGTCATCGTGGCCACAGATATAAACATTTGGATTTCCTGAAATTTCTCAACAACTACTGGACAGATTTACACCAACTAAGAAAAAGCACAATCTGCGGAACAAAATCTAGCTTTCTGCTAAATTTGGTATAATTCCATTCAGCGGTTCGGGTTCAAAACTCCTATGGGAATTAACATAGGAAACTCACTTTTTGACCCCCCCTTTGTCTCAGCCCCCGCTTGACGGATCACCCCAAAACTTTCCATGCACAACAAGAATAACAGGCACACTCTTTGGAAAATTTCGTGAAGATTCATCAAGTGGCGCCAAAGATATGGCAAGTCAAAAAACGCTTTTCTTTTGGAAACAAGGTCTTAACTATATAGGTAAAATATATATATATATTTTTTCTAGTTACTTGAGATAAATATAACTGGTTAATAAGAGTGTTTTTGAGTTTAAAATGTTTCATTTTAACTGGCGTTTAACTGACCTAACTTTAACATCAATTGCTACATTTGCTTTTTCAGTGAATTTAAAATGTTTTATTAATGCCCAACTATAACTGCCACTTTAACCTTTGTGTTTTTCAGTGAATTTTTTTGGATTTTATCTAAATCACTATATATAGGCAGGCTTATTGGCTTTGTCAAGGGATGACTACGTTTCTACGCAAACCAAACCTATTGGCTTCGTCAATATATAAATGCAAGCCTATTGCAGGATGTCAATATATAAAGGCAAACATTTTAACTTTATCAAATGTCTTGATATCCTAATATAACAACTTTGACATGTTAGGAATTACCATAAAAACCAATACATTTAAATACCATATTCAAAGATATTTATTTTCCTGCTAAATCTTTTTACTTAAATTTGGATGAAAAAATGCTACTGGAGTCCCACACACTTTTGTTTTACGTATATGTGTGTTTGTGTGTGGTTCAGATCTGCCATGTACCACACATCAGGGGTTAGACTAATGCATTCTAGTGTTGGTGTCCGCATCACCGCATTAAAATGCATTAATCAGGCATCCAAACCTTCTTGTCTCACTCTGGGGATCAATGAGGGGATCTATTTCCATAAAAGCAGCCAGTACACAGTGCTTTATTGCACTGCTGCATTGCTCTGCCTGCTATGACAATTAACATTTAGATGGCATCCTGTCAAGGTCTTGGTGAACTCACTTCTTGCTCTAGTGACCTGGGTGCAGCTGACTGTCGCAGTCTTAAACTTCTAGTTGGATAAATTGTGTTGGCCAGTGAACATCAAAAACAGGTTTTCTCTGAGAGTCATATGATGTGACATGATCATTGGCTGCCTTAGAGTTAAAGAAACAGTATCTCAATGGGTAAAATGTATTCTCCCAATATTTTCCAAAATCTCACACTTTTTAGTTGGAGGATGTGGCATGTACACTGCTCTATATGTGAGTAGCATACTGGTGGCAAGTGTTGTTTCTTCGATAATTTTTTTTACATTCTGTCTGCTTAGATGTTTGTGTTTTTTTTAGCTTGCTTCTGGATATCTTTTTTTGTTAGTGGTAAGAAGGCTCCATCTCGGATTTCTGTCATCCCTGTGTTCCCACTAACCTGCTGCCTTTTTATATTCACTGCCAATGTGTTGCTGTTAAACA
Organism: Pleurodeles waltl; assembly: GCF_031143425.1. Taxonomy (NCBI): domain Eukaryota; kingdom Metazoa; phylum Chordata; class Amphibia; order Caudata; family Salamandridae; genus Pleurodeles; species Pleurodeles waltl. The sequence continues at coordinate 660,870,902 of NC_090444.1, read as the reverse complement.
GAAGCAGATATGGGAATGTTATGATCTGGTGTTGGAACATATGGTGCAGAAGCATTCTGCATTCCAGGTTCTAATGTGGGAGCACATTATGAATTAAGTTACATCTCTATTCCTCACCACGTTTGTCAGAAGAGTTTGTGCAGAAGCGCTACAAGATTTGGTGACGAGTTGAGCCAGTTGCTTTTCACAACCATTTGAGGTGGCTTTGGACCCACTGGATTATCGATTGCTACAAGAGTATGGTACCAATAATTCAACATTACCAGTGCGTACGAGTATTGAGTAGTAAGGATTGTTATATCTGTTTGTTTTATTGTAACTTTGAGTACTCTTGTTGGTCATTTTACTTGCACCCGCATGTCAACATTTGCTTGCAGCGCTATTCTAATGACATTCTTCGTGTGCTGTCGTTCCTCCTCACTCATCATCACATTGGTGATGCATCAAGCATTGGGTGCAGCGCTCTGACATGGGAATCACCCAGAACAACGACTCCTTATCCACGAAGTTGTGGAAAACGAAAGCGAAACAACGGTTTCGTTTTCCACGACTTCCTGGTTTTCGTGCCTTACGTGTGAACTATGTACATGCATGGTTAAGGCACAGAAGATGGGAGTCGACGCGGTGAAGGAGGAGGTAAGTTGGGCTGGGACTGGGGCTGTTTTTTTGGGTGTGGGGTGTGGTGGGGGTCTCGAGGTGATTAGGGTTTGGGGGTAGGGGGGTCAGGGTTTAGGTTTTAGGGGTGGGTTGGGGGTTGGGGTGCTTTAGGTTTTAGGGGCGGGGGTTGGGGTTGTGGTAATTTTGGAGGTAGGGGTTGGGGTCGTTGTGGGCGTGAGGGGGTCAGGGTATTTTTTAGGGTTGGGTGTTTAGGGGGAAGCATGCAGGAACCGTGCTGCTGATCACTAATGACTTTACCAGGAATGCCTTTACGATGAAAAATCTTTGTAAAGGCATTCCTGATAAAGCCATTAGTGATACCAACGAGTTTGGTGTTCTAAACTCGTTGTTGAGCCATGGGTGCTTGAAGCACTCATGGTTTTGAGATATAACCCTCTGACATTCTTCTTGCGCTCTTGCTGAGGACGTGCCACCATTGCACACATCATCACGTTGGTGACGTTGTGCGTACCACCATCTTGGAAGGATGGTGCTATGGTGATGGGCACACCAGTTTTCATTGTTTTCGAACAGCATAGTGCGCATCACATAACAAACAGTGATATGCACACTTCATGACAACGTGTTATTGTGTGTATTGACACTGATATGCACATCTGTTAACTTTGCATATTTCTTCCAAAATGAGTCGACTCATTATCTTGTTGTGCTGTCACTAGCCAAACACGGCCATAAATGGTGATAGGCACACAATAGCGTATCATTGTGTGGATGGTGATATATACACTTGTTTACTGTGCATATTAATTTTTATTATTTTTTTGTGATTTTTCACAACTGTGTGATTTAAGCCATTGCACTGCGTATAGCCAATGAGTATTGTTTTAACATGCAGCTCAATACCATAAATTTACGACTGACATTTCTAGAACAACCGGGATCATTATCTATAGAATGGGATAATTGGATAACTATGTTTGAAACTTATGTGGAGGCTTTAGGATGTCAAGACTTTAATGTTGCAAGGAAAAAATCCTCACTTCTCAATGCTTTGGGTAAAGTAGGTCAACACATTTTTAAATACTTACCAGTTGCTACGGTATCTAATGGAGATCCATTAGAAGATGTGTATATTGAAGCAAAAAATGGTTGGAGAGTAGATTTGCAAAGGAAATCAACATAGTTATGAATAGATATACATTTTATACTCATTCACAATCGGAATGCGAGATGATTGATGAGTATGTTTCAAAGCTAAGAGAACTGTCTTTGAAATGAAAGTTTGGTGTCATGACGGACGAGTTGGTGCGTGATCAACTTATTGTGCACTGCAAAAGCAGGAAAATTCAGGAGTGACTATGGGCAGCTAAAAATCCTTCTCTCAAGGATGCTCTTGATAGTGCAAGAATCATTGAAGAATCTGAATATTGTATGAGAGAAATGGAAAAGGAAAATAGTATCAGTACAGTATCCACCACTACTGGAAAAACTGAACCAGAAGTTGGGGCAGTTGCGAAGAGTAACAAAGGTTTCTCAAAATCTAAACAGCAGTCTAAAAGATCTTCTCGTTGTGGAAGCAGTTTCCACACCGCAGATTATGCAAAATGTACAGCTGTAGACAAGACCTGTCGAAAGTGTGGACGTAAAGGGCACTTTGGGAATGTATGTAGACAGGAGAACAAGGCTAGGGTGGCCACAGTTGACAGGGAACCCTATGCAACACAATGTACTGAAGTAATCAATGAAATTTTGTGTAGGAGATAAAGAGGGCAATCAGAGTAGAAAGAAAACACCTGTAGTTGATTTTAGAGTAAATGACAAGGTAGCACAGTTAATGATAGACTCTGATTCCATGTATACCAGTGTTACAAAACAAATGTTTACTGCTTTGTGGCCTAATTCAAAACTGTGACTGAAGGATATTAATCCTGGTGGCTATTAAGGGGAAAAAATGTATTTGGTGGGATACATAGAAGCAACTATTGAGTTTGGAGGGAGGGGACCCATCCCAGGTAAGTACAGGTAAGTTGAGGTAAGTATAATTTTTTAAGATTTTTAAAGTGGCATAGGGGGTCCTAACTTGGGCCTCCCTACATGCCACTGTGCCCAATGACCATGCCCAGAGGACAGAAGTCCCCTGGGCATGGCCATTGGGCAAGGGGGCTTGACTCCTGTCTTTTCTAAGACAGGAGTCATTTCAATGGGAGTTGTGCATCAAAAAATGGCGCAACTCCGGTTTGAGCCATGATTTTTTACTCAAACCTGACTTGCTCCATTTTTTGACGCACAACCCTTATTTTTCCTTACGACGGCTAATGTCAATCCTTAAATAAGGCACCCGTCTGGGGCGTAGGAATGGCGTTAGCCGGTGGTACATTTTTTTACGCAAACCAGCGCCGGCGCTGGTTTGCGTCAAAAAGTATAAATATGGGCCTAAGTCCCTCATTGCATTCATTACAAATGAAGGAACATTTCAATTCAGTCGCATGCCTTTTGGTTTATGCTCTGCAGCGAGAAAACAGTGGCATTTGCTTCCAGAACTTTGATCGCCTCAGAGAGAAATTATTCAGTGATTGATAGGGAGGCACTGGCTGCAGCGTGGGCTGTTGAGTATTTTTTAAATTTATTACTGGGGTACTAAATTCATTTTGCGGGCTGATCATAAGCCCTTAGTAAGAATTCTTCTCCCAGGAGGGGCTAGCGGGGATCGGCAAGACTGATTAGACTTGCAGCTCGCTTACAAGAATATTGTTATACTTTGGAATACATTCAAGGGTGGAAAAATTGACAGGTGGACTGTTTATCCAGGATGTCCTTAGGGTGGAGAGATGTAGATGGTCCAGCTGTTTTAGCTAGAGAAGCTGAGGGTGTTGTGGCTTCAATACAAGATGTATTGTGGGTACAGGAAGGAGGCGCCATCACTGAGCAGGAATGGATCAAGGAGATGGAATTGGATTCCACAGTTAAAGAAGTGAAACGTTTGATTTCTCTTGGCACTAGAAGGGAAAGTATTATGCCTATTTCAGTTAGACCCTATGTTAAAATTATGGGAGAGTTATCAGTTTGCAAAGATAGATAGTTATGAAGGGAGCTAAGTATGTCCCTCCTTTAGATCTTAGGATTAGACTGTTTGAAACAGCACATGAGGGGCATTTGGGTAGGACGAGAACGAAGAGGAGATTGAGAGAAAATTGGTGGTGGCCTGGAATGGATAATCAAGTGGATGAATGGGTAGAGAGATGTAGTATATGTAAAGAAGTTGAAAAAAATATTGAAGGTTGGAGACCAAGCAGACTTGGGGCACATTTGTGATCCTGCGAAAGCTTGGCACACGGTGCCCCTAGACTTCATTGGACCCATGGATGGGTTGAGACCTGATTTGAGATATGCCATGGTGGTCATTGTTGTCCATACCAAATGGTTGATCGTGAAGTTCATGAGAGAAAAAAACCACGATAACAACAATAGTTTGTTTGGAGAAGGTGTTTGGTGAAGAAGGTATTCCATCTGTTTTGATAACTGATAATGATACGCAGTTGACCTCACGTGAGATGAAAAAGTTCTTGGAAACGTTGGGGGTAAATCACAATCGCATCTCATTGTATAATCCCCAAGGAAATGGCATGGCCGAGTGAGCTAATAGATTAGTAAAAGGAACAATTCAGATGGCTGATGCAAGCAAACCGGATGTTGAGAGAATGATGGCGGAAATGGTGCAGGCTTACAGGACGAGTGAACATAGTGTGACAGGCAGTATACCATTTAAATTGATGGGGGTAGGTTGACAGGAACCAAGTTAGTTCCTGCATGGTTAAAAGAAATAGTCAAAAAGTCACAGGAGAGAATTCTGAAACAATGTAAAAGGAAAGATGGTATAGAGATTCAAAGATGAGTCAGAGTTGGCGATTGGGTTAAAGTTCTTTATGGTAAAAAAAAAGAGTGGATGAAATTCAAAGGCCCCTACAAAGTTGAGAAGGTATTCCGATTCTTTGTTGTCTTAGAAAATGGAGAAAAATTGAATAATAGACGGGTAGCCTTGTATAAGAGAGGTGGGCAGGATGATGTAGATGATAGATAAAATGAAGCAGGTTGGAAATACATTTATGTTGATGTCGGCTGAAGAGTTGTGTGGAAGCAGACAAGTTTCTGAGAATGTTGAGGATAGAGGTGATAGTGGGGTTCAAGTGGGTGTGGAACTCAACCATTCTATGGAAGTAAGAAGGAGTAGGAGGTATGGCCAACTTCCTTCATATTTAGGAGATTATGTATGCCAAATGTGAAAATTGTTTTCATTACTTCTTTGTAAAATTTTAATTAGGTATAGTATATGTGAAACCGATATTATCTTTGTAAAATTGTTTTTTATCGTTTCTTCATTTAATGTCATTAAGTATAATAGGTGTGAAACTAACATTATCTTTAGTTTTTATGTTGTATTTTATGGTCTTGTGTTGTTGTGCATTATTTATAAAGGAGGAAGATGTGTTATGATCTGGTGTTGGAACTTAGGGTGTAGAAGCATTCTGTATTCTAGGTTCCAATGATGGAGCTGGCATTCTTAGGGAGGCAGTTGGAGTTAGACTGGCCAAGGGATAGCCGCCCTCTGGTTGTGAGGCACTTTGTGAATAAATCTACATCTCTATTCCGAACCACGTTTGTCAAAAGAGTTTGTGCAGAAGCGCTACAAGAGGAAGCTGCAGCAAAGACTCATGAATGGGTCATTCTTAAGTTGAGAATTGCATTTAAACTATAGTCTGATGGGTTTGGAGACACAAACGTTTGTGCAATGTAATTTAGACTAACCATATGTTAATCCTTGTGTTGATGTTTGACTATATACATATAAAGAGGTTGTAATTTATGTTATCAAAGATTAATCATTGGTTTCACAGTATAATCACATTAAGAAGACATAGGGCCTCATTACAACCCTGGCGGTAAATGCCACCCACCGTTGTGCTGACGGCCGCCAACATATCGTGACCGCGGCAGTTTTCCGCTACGGGTATAATGACCCACACTGAGAAAACTGCCACTATACAGACACTCACACAAGTCCGCCACACCAAAGGTAAGTGATAAACTGGCGATAGCAGAACCCACACCGTTACGCCAACAGGAATAAGCCCACAGTATCACGACCCACGAATCACCGCGGCCGTCTTTCAACCGCAGTAAACCATTGGCAGTACACACCTCCGCACTCAAAATACACACACATTTACAAAACATCACCACATTGGACAATTCAAACTACACACACCTGACACATATACACACACCACACCCACACACTCACACCACTATAAAACACACACCCACATTACCCACAACCCTTTCAACAAAAAAAAAGATTGCCAACAGAGAGAGACAGAAGCCAGGAGCACCCACTCAATCTGAGCTACAGAACACCATCACCCATACACCATCCACGCACATCACAGAATACACCCCAACACATCACCCTACACATCCTCACACATATCACTCACACCACATCCATGGCACCCCAAAGACACCCCAGGTTTTCAGAGGAGGAGCTAAGGGTCATGGTGGAGGAAATCATCCGGGTAGAGCCACAGCTATTCGGATCATAGGTGCAGCAAACGTCCATTGCAAGGAAGACGGAGCTATGGCGGAGGGTCGTGGACAGGGTCAATGCCGTTGGACAGCATCCAAGAACAAGGGATGACATCAGGAAGAGGTGGAACAACCTACGGGGGAAGGTGCATTCCGTGGTTGCAATACACCAGGTAGCCATACAGAGGACTGGCGGTGGACCCCCACCTCCTCCCCCACAACTAACAACATGGGAGGAGCACGTCTTGGGAATAATGCATCCTGAGGGCCTCGCAGGAGTAGGAGGACTGGACTCTGGTAAGTCAAATCTTTACTACTTTATCTTCCCACCCTACCTGAATGCCATCACAAACTCCTGCCCCTACTCTCACCCTATCACTCCACCACCTCACACATACCCCACCATCACAACCCACCCATCCCAATATCAAGCCCTGCATGTAACACCAAAGCATGGACCCCCAACACAGACCTGCATGGACACCCATCACCACAGCATGCCCAGTAGAATGGCTCACCCAGCCCAAAAAATCACCATTCACACAAGGCCAAACTGACAGGGAAATCACAATCATACAAAGAAGCACATCCATGCACAAGATGTCACACACAGATACACTAACACTGCATTTGCATCCCCACAGGACCCATACTCAACGTCACCAGAGAGGAGGTGCGAGCTACATCCAGTCCCCTCCTGAAGAGGCCCACAGTGACAACAGCAGCTCTGCACACCTGGATCAGGATGACCAACCTGGGCCATCCGGGACCTCTGGACAGTCAGTTCCCCTGCCACAGTCCCAACCCACCACAAAGCCTCCCCCTCAGGAAACACCAGCACAGCACCCACCCAGCGGGCCCATGCCACTGTCCCCAGGACATGTTAATCAGCAGTGTGTCCACCACTACAGGGACCCCAGGCAACCCCACAAACACAGGACGATGAGGGATCTGGGTTCAATGGCAGTGGGCACACGGTTCAGGGGACAGAGGCACAGGACAACAGGGAAGCTGGGAGGACTGCTGTGCGACAGGGGGAGGACAGGCCCAGGGAACCCACTCTCCACAAGGCACTCTCCAACATCCTGGGAGCATACCACCATTCCCAGGAGATGATGGGTCAGATACTGGCCAAGTTGCAGGAGACCCAGCGGCTGCAGGAGGGGCAGTACCTGGGGATCAGGGATGACCTAAAAAAAATCTACACCATCCTGGTCACCATTGCAGGGGTGCTGGCTGACATGGGCAAGACCATGAGGGAGGCAGTGGCACAACAACAGGCACCTGACACTAGCTAAACCGATGAACAGCCTTCCACCTCCGCTGGCGCTAGTGGACAGGAGGCCCCGCCACAGGAACAACAGGCCACCAGCACCCCACCACCTGCAGAAGGAGAACCACTCTGCAAACTGTCCCTGCGATCCAGGCAGAAGCCATAGAACATTGCTAAGACCCCCACTAGGAAATAAGACTCTCCTGATTCTCACCCTTCTGCATCACTCTGTCACCCTGTCCGCCTTGAACTGCCATTACTCCCCTTCCTATGCCCCATTGGACAATGCACTTGTGATACCAAGAGACTGGACTCTACCGTGGACTTTCCTCACCATCAGCCCAGCCCATTGCACATCCCCCTCTACTTATGAGCACTTAATTAAACACCCTTGGAATAAATATTAATCTGGAGTCTGTCAAATTATTCAAATATGTATTAGTTCAACATTATCAAAGCATTGCAAGTCAAATGTACTTTGAAATATACTTTGGAATGACCTTTGGTGGGCAGCAGTACACATAGCAGGAGCCAGAGTGGGGCACAGAGATCTGAAAATAGAGATGCCAAAGGGTACAGTCAGTGGCCAAAGACATAGGGAAACAGGCTGCCATGTACAATGTCCAACAGAAAACGGAAAAGTTAAGTGAACTTACAGTCTCTTACCTGTGTGTCACTGGAAGTACTGCTGAATTATATTGCTTCTGTTGTCAACATCTTCTTCCTCTGCCTCCTCTTCTTCACTATCCACAGGCTCCACCACTGCCACAAGACCATCTCCAGGCACATCCTCCAGCAGAAAAGGCACCTGACATCTCAAGGACAGGTTGTGCTACATGCAACATGCAACGATGATCTGGCACACCTTCTTGAGTGAGTAGTACAGGGAGCCACCTGTCAGATGGAGGCACGGGAACCTGGCCTGCAGGAGGCCGAAGTCCTTTCAATAATCCTCATTGTACGCCCATGTGTCTCATTGTAATGTTCCTCTGCCCTTGTCCTGACATTCCTCACTGGGGTCAGTAGCCATGAGAGGTTGGGGTAACCAGAGTCACCTTCAAATATCGAGGGACAACTGTTAGACACACACTAACCCTTAGGGACAACTCCACACCCAGACACCTACTCATACTGCGTGGGGACCTTGGGCTCACCTATTAGCCACACTCGGTGCCTCTGGAGTTGGCCCAACACATATGGGATGCTGCTATTCCTCAAGATAAAGGTGTCATGCATAGAGCCAGGATATTTGGCATTCACATGGGAGATGTACTGGTCCGCCAGACACACCATCTGCACATTCGTAGAGTGATAGCTTTTTCTATACCTGAAAACGTGTTCATTTCTCCGGGGGGGGGATGACAAATGCCACATGTGTACCATCAATGGCACCAATGATGTTGGAGATATGTCCGAGGGCATAAAAGTCAGCTTTCACTGTGGCCAAATCCACTACCTGGGGGAACACGATGTAGCTGCGCATGTGCTTCAGCAGGGCTGACAACACTCTGGTCAACACGTTAGAGAACATTGGCTGGGACATCCCTGATGCCATGGCCACTGTTGTTTGGAAGGAACCACTTGCCAGGAAATGGAGCACTGACAGGACCTGCACTAGAGGGGGGATACCTGTGGGCTGGTGGATAGCTGACATCAGGTCTGGCTCCAATTGGGCACACAGGTCTAGGATTGTGGCACAATCAAGTTTGTAGGTTATGATACTGTGTCTGTCCTCCATTGTCGCAAGGTCCACCAGGGGTCTGACACCGGAGGATGCCGCCATCTCATATTCAGTATCTACACCATTAAGGGGGGCCCTTGTAACCCCGCTGCATCTGGGCCAAATATCAATACAACTTATGAATATACAGAGGGGATAGATATGTGTATATAAATATATATCCTGTGTGAAACAATCAATTGATTACTGGGGACAATTATTGTCTTTCTCATTCCAAATATTTATTAGTTTTTTGTCTCTCTTTGTCTTACTCTTATAAATGAAATAAAATTTACACTTGACTACACTATGTCATCAGATTCTAGACATATTAATTTTTTGGATTTTTGGATTGAGTCACAAGAGGGCCAAATTGTATTTAATTTGTATAAAAAACCTAGAGATAGAAACACCTTACTACATGTTTCTAACAAACATCCACGTAATTTGAAGGAAAATCTGCGATGTATGCCGGTGGTGACGGTACGCACCGTCGCGGACTTCACTGCCATTTTCTATCTATTCACTCACTTGCTACCTGACCTTAAACAGGAGAGGACCTAAACTGCAAGTGCTGCTGTGACCTGTGTCTGGAAGCGAGAATGGCTCATGTGTCTGGGGAAAGGGCCCCTGCCTTCACTGTGGAGGAGTTGGAGAAACTGGTGGATGGGGTCCTACCCCAGTACACGTTATTCTACGGTCCTCCAGACAAACAGGTGAGTACACTGTGATCATGATGCGTGGGCCATGGATGTATGGATTGCTGTGTGTGTAAGCCACATGTAGGGCGGGCAGAGGCGTCCTGGCCAGAGTGCTGCATGTAAGGTGGTCAATGTATGTGCGTCAGGGAATGGGATGGATATGGTGGGGCATGAGTGTGACAGTCCGGACAGTTGACTAATTCACTTTTCTGCTGTCTTTTCCATGCAGGTCAGCGTCCACCAGAAAAAGGGTATTTGGTGTGCCATCGCCAAGGAGGTGCGGACTCTGGTGTTATTTGACAGGCGGAGCACCCACTGCTGCAAACGGTGGGAGGACCTGCGCCGCTGGGCAAAGAAGACGGTGGAGGCCCAGCTGGGGCTGGCCTCCCAAAGAGGAAGGGGTGCCCGTTGCACCATGACCCCTCTGATGTTCCGCATCCTGGCGGTGGTCTATCCGGAGTTGGATGGCCGCTTGAAGGCATCACAGCAGCCGCAAGGGGGTGAGTACAGATTGTGAATCATGACTTTGCGTGCGTTAAGAGGTACCTGGGTGGGGGATATGGGCTATGGGTGCCCCTAGGCCAGGGCGAAGATGGCAGGGTAGGTCCCTTGTTGGGCAGGCTCTGAAGCACTCCTACTCCAATAGTGTTAGTGGACATATACTACTGGGCAGGGTCCTGTGGGTTTCGGTGTGCAGCTAATGGCGTTAGGCATTGTACCCCATGGGCTGGTGACTATCTTAGTAACTGGTAGTGCATGGCCTAGTGCATAGGGCTGCTCCCTGTGTGTTGTGTACGCCAACAGTAGTGGTGTTGCTGGCATTGACCAAGTGCATCCTCTGTTTCTCTCCCCCCTTTTTGTTTTGTCACCCTGTCCTTGTGTACATTAGCATCATCTGGCGGAGGAGCACAGCCACCGGCGATGGAGGGAGCTGCATCCCACATGGGCCTGGAGGCTAAATCCACCGAGGGTGAGGGCACCAGTGGGACAGAGGGCGAGGGGAGCACCACAACAGGGATAGGAGGGGAGACCACAGACAGCGACTCCTTCTCCGATGGAAGCTCCCTGGCGGTGGCGGACACCTCTCTGCCCACCCTAACAACAGGTACAGCCGCTAGCCCCCCTACCAGCACCGCCCTCCCAGCAGCCCCTCAGTGTGTTTCTCGTGCCCGCTAACCCAGGAGGGTGAGCATCTCTTACGCCCCAGGCACCTCAGGCCCTGCCCCAGTCAGCCCTGCTGCCCTCAGTCAAGAGGCTATTGACCTCCTGAGATCTCTCATTGTTGGGCAGCCAACCATTCTGAATGCCATCCAGGGTGTCGAGAGGCATTTGCAACAAACAAATGTATACCTGGAGGGCATTCACTCTGGCGTGGCGGCCCAACAGAGAGCATTTCAGGCTCTGGCCTCAACACTGATGGCAGTCCTTGTACCTGTCTCTAGCCTCCCCTCTCCAACTTCCTCTACCAAGTCCAATCCCCTTAACCCCAGCCTATCCCAAGCACACCTTCAGACCAGCATTCACCCAAATCAACACCCAGAAGTGGCTCAGGCAAACACAAGCACCACACATCATCCCACAGGCACTCACACAAACACCATCCCCATGCAGACACACCAACATCCACTGCCTCCACTCTGTCCCCCTCCTACTCATCATCCACCTCCCTCCCAGTAGCGTCTCCACTCACACCTGCATGCACTACATCCTCATCCACTACCTCCATCACCAGAATGCCCATCACTACTCACCCCTAACTGGCATGCACCACCCCCACATACATGCACACGTCCCCTGTGTCCTCTCCCAGTGTTTCTGTGACCCCTCCTCCAAAAGTACACAAACGCAAGCACCCACCCACCCAACAGCCACCCACCTCACAACAGCATCCAGCCCATGCATCTTCACCCAAACTCAGCAGACAGACACCTCCTTCAACCACTCCCTCTTCCTCCACTCCCAAACCCTCTCCCTCTTCCCGCCCCAGTGTGTCTAAAAAGCTTTTCCTGACAAACATTGACCTCTTCCCTACCCCTCCCCTCCATCCTTCCCCTGAGGCCAGGGTGTCGAGAACCCAGGTTAGCACCTCAGCCACCAAGTTGGCGTCCGCTGTGGTACCTGCCACTCACAGAGGCTCAAAGGGGGCAACCGCCAGCCCAGCCAGTGTGCCACCAACCGCTGCAAAGGACAAATTTCTTAAATTAGCTCAAGTGAAAGTAGGCCTCAAATGACTTTCCATGTTAAACAAAATAGTTTGGACTTTTCTGCTTTCACAGTTTAGGAAATAATTGTAAGTTAATTGTGATTTACACCATGTATGGGGATGAGAAGATTCCTCCTGGTCTATGCTGTCCAAGATTTTTCCAAGTTTGTGTATTTGTGTGCTCCTTTGTTTGACGATGTGAGAGAGGGGAGTTTACCTGCTCCAGAAAGACTCTGAACTCTGATTGGTCCACACAGTTGAGGAGTTGGTGGGAAGGAGTTCTGCGTGTCCCAGTAAGTGTCCCCTTTTGTAGTTCACATGCTTTTAGAATGATACAATGTAAACACCCTTCATTTGGTAGTATGAAGGATGCAAGTATCAAATCATACATTTGCAGGGTTGGACTGCCCGATAGGTAGGCTGTCCTGTTTTCGATGTTTATTTTTGTGAATTTCAGTGGTGTTTTCTCAATTATTTCCAAATCTTTTGAAATCATTGCTTATCAGAGTTTATTTAGCTGTCTAACACCCAAAATAAACAAAAACTGTGCTTTTCTGTGTTTACAAAACATGTTTCTGCCATGATTGTTATAAAGCACATAATTAGTTTAAAGTAGAAGTAAGCTTGGCATGTAGAGTCTTCAGATGGGCAGTGTGTCCAAAGGATGCATGTTATGCTCTTTTAAAATAGAAAGTCTGTGTTTTACACTCACCCTCATATTTGATTACTCTCTCTCACATCCTATTATATCTCACATTCACTCTGTCAGGATATGTCCTTTTTGAAGGACTAATAATGGATTAAAATGTAAGAGTGCTATATTTAAATGATTTATTAAACAAATTTCGGGACCCAGATGGGTCACCTACTCCCTACGTAGTAAATATGACATTTTAGAGGTTGTCAAATTTGGCAACAGCGTAGCAAAGTGTGAAACTCTGAACATTGTATATTACACCAGATTAGTTTATAGCCCTTTATTCTATGGAACCTGAAACGTGATTCTTTATGCATGCTTGGCATTGCTTTTCTGCACTCTTTGCCTAATTACAGTAAGCTGGTGCTGCTATTCATGGGGGCAATGTGTCTTCATGACAAAGGCTCGCTTAACATCAGCCCTGACCTTTTAACAGGCATCACATTGTATTCTGGGACTTGAACTGTTGCTGTTAATATTGTAACTATAGGCTCAAACACCAAGCAGTAAAGTGCTGTTTGGTAAAAAGACAGGATTAGATGAAGGTGTCATACTTAATAATGGGATACCTTACAGACAATCATTTTGTTGATGTAACAAATTGGGTTGTTGGTTGACTGGGATGTGAACCCTGGTCAAGAAACAGCCAGTCCCTGGCAGGCTGACACACAAAAATGCACTAAATTAACCTGTGCCTAACCCTAGGTAATTTGTCACAAATAACAGTCAGGCTTAATTTAGAGGCAGTGTATAAAGTAGTTATGCAGCATACAAACAGTAATAAAGTGACAATACAACACAAGAAAAAATCCACACCAATTTAGAAAAATTTAGTTAATTTAAATATATAATTTGACACCAAAGTAACAAAAGTATAATTATTTCAACTGGAGTAATGAGTTTTTAAAGTTTTTAGTAAAAACTGGTGCCTAAAAGATCAAAGCACCAACTAGGGACATCTAGTCGTGCGAGACCGGGTCAAAGTTGAGGAACATGGTCAACCACACTGGAGCATGGGCCGGTTACAAGATGTGGGTTGGGCCTGGTCGGTGCTTACCTTTGGACTTAGAAGAACTTTCAAGGAAAATGTTCTGAGAAAGTAAAGTTCAGCAGGTCAAGGCTGCAGGTGGTGTCCAAGGATGAAGCTTTGTCTTTGGGGAACCACTGGACGAAGTTGTGGAGAAGATTTCTACATTCCAACTTAGGGCCTGATTAAGATCTTGGCAGAGGGGTTACTCCATCACAACCATGATAGAAATCCCATCTGCTGTATTATGATCCAAAAGGCTATAATGGGATCGTAATAGGGCAGACAGGATATTCCTCACATTTGTGATGGAATATTCCTCTCCACCAGTTTCTGTCTCAGGCCCTTCTTCACTTTTTTGCAAGTGGAAAATCTCCAGCAGGACAAGGCAGGAGGCTTCAGCCAAAGACAGCTCCAGGAAGCCAGATACCCCTTTAGCGAAGGACTGCTGAACAGAATTTGCTGCTGTGTAGAAGAACATAGGGGGAACTGCTGAAAAGTCAGGCCAACTGTTGATGCACCTTGGGTGGAATGATGAGCAGGTTAGTCCAGTTCTTCCCTTGGTTCTCAGAGCAGTTTTTAGCCAAAAATATTACAAGTCCCAAGTTTTGGATTTTGGCTATCTGGGCACCTTTAGCACGACAGCCAAGTATCTGGGACTGGTTGGACACCACTTGGGGGTTCAGACTCACTCTGGCTGGGTCCAGGTGCGAGCTCAAAATTGTGAGAGCCTTTCATGTCCCTGTGAATCTGAACAGGAGACCAGCAAACTGGCCCTTGGAATCTCTCTGGTAGTCCTTGGTGTATGTGAAGATCCAGGGCTCAAACAGCAGGGCTGGCCTCTAAAGGTTCAAGGCAGGCTTCAGGCAGCAAAGCAATCCTTCCAGGTGCATAAAATCAGTCTTGTGAAGTACATAGCATGCAACAGCAGCAGCCAGTCCTCTGAAAGTCCCTCTTTAGGTCTAGAAAGTGAAAGTGAACTAAAAACCGGTCAGAGGGCCCTATGTTTATATCTGGTGCCTCTTTTGAAGTTTGGAGTAGTTTCTAGAGATTTCTCTATGAAGTGCTTGGAGTTTCCTCACTCCCTTGCACTGGTTCTACGCTGGCTGCAAAGATAATGTGGAGGTGACAAGGCCTTTGCATGAAAGTACAGCACAGCCTACTCAGTTGCAAGTGGGGCTGTGCCTAGCTCAGCCCCCCCATTCTGCAAGCAGATGGCATATTCACTCAATTGTGTGACTGCTTGGGTGTAATTCACAAAGTCTAATCATCAGTTACACCCAGTCATGTGCCTCAAGGGAGACTGCAGGTACCAAATGGCTAAGGGCAGGAAAATGCCAACTTTCTAAAAGTGGCATTTTCAAAATTGTTATTAAAATCAGACTTTACCATTAAAGAAGCTTTGTCATTACATTTTTATAGATACCAAACATGAAATGCTTACTCTGTCCCAATCAAAAGTTAGCACTTATTTAATGTAATAAGGCAAACAAATGTTATCCAATGAGACAGGTAGGCCTCACAGTAGTGAAAATGAATTTAGGTTTTTTTCTGTACCAGGACATATAAAACTTAAAAGTACATGTCCAACCTTTTAATTACAAATCACCCTACCCTATGGACTACCTGGGGCCTACCTTAGTGATGGCTTATATGCAATAAAACGGGGATTTAAGGCTTGGCAAGGGGGTTATATTGCAAAGTCAAATTGGCAGTTTAAAACTGCATTCAGGCTGCATTGGCAGACCTGGGACATGTTTTAAGGGTCTACTTAAGAGGTGGCACAATATGTGCTGCAGGCCCACTAGTAGCATTTAATTTACAGGCCCTGAGTATGTGCTATTCAACTCTACAAAGGACTTACAAGTAACATAAATATGCCTGTTAGGTGTACACCAGTTTAATTGTGTTTAGGGGAGTAGGAACAAGCACTTTAGCACTGGTCATGGGTGGTAAAGTGCACAGAGTCCTAAGGCAAACAAAAACGAATTTCCGCAGAAAAAGGTAGGTAAGTTGGCAACATTTTTGGAAAGAGACCACCCTAAGCCTGACAGGTCTAACTATGGTTCCCCCCAGCCGAAAGTGGGGAGAACTACCCAACCTCCTTGGAGTTCTCATCACTAAGACAGAAGAACCTGGATAGACCATCAGCATTTTAGTGGTCTGACCTAGGACAGTGTTCCACTATAAAGTCCATTCCTTGAACGGAGATCTACCAATTCAACAACTTTGAATTCTCACCAATTATTTGCCTGAGCCGTCTGGGGGACCTGTGTTCTGTCTGAACCCAGAAGTGAGACCCAAACAAGTGCAGTCTCAGGGTCTTCAGTGGCTTGAGCACAGCAAAGGCTCTTCTCTCAATACCACTCCATCTCTGTTCCCTGGGAAGTAACCTCTTAGAGATGAAAGCCACTGTTTGCTCCAGGCCCTCCAGATTTATCTGTGATAAGAGTAACCCTATACCATGCCTGCAGCATCTCTTTGGACTATGGACCTCTTAGAAAAGGCAGAGGTCTTGAGCACAGAGGCTGTGCACATGCCCTGTTTGAGGGTGTAAAAGGCTTACTGGCCCGCCTCTGTGCAGATCACCTTCTTTGGCTACTCCTTGGTAGTTAGCTTAGTCAAGGGAACAACAATTGTGCCATCCTTCTTGACACACCT
This sequence comes from Pleurodeles waltl, assembly GCF_031143425.1. Taxonomy (NCBI): domain Eukaryota; kingdom Metazoa; phylum Chordata; class Amphibia; order Caudata; family Salamandridae; genus Pleurodeles; species Pleurodeles waltl. Next base: position 660,854,422 of record NC_090444.1, on the reverse strand, counting down.
TCTGTTATATACAGTGAGGCCTGGAAGGCCCTCACTTCAGCCTTAACGTTTGGGGGCTCAGAGGCCAGAACAACCTCTATTTTGGCCCGCAAGGGTTGCTCATTACCCCACCCTACAAGGTGTCCCAAGTAAACCACATACCTCTGCCCCATCTGTCACTTACTGCCCTTAATAGTCAGGCCTGCCTGCTGCAGAACCTGAGCACACTTCCTGCAGGTGAAAGATGCAGTCCTCCCGGCTGCTGCTGTACTGAACACAGCTTTGTCATTCAGGTGAGCAGCATGAAGACCTCCATCCCAGGCAAAAACTGGTTCACCAGCCTCTGGTGGTTGGCACGGGCATTTTTCAAACAAAGGGCAGAGATTAGCAGCATTTCTTCTGCCTCTACAGGCAATCTGATTCATTCAGGATTGCACCACTGACCAACCATAATGGTCCTATCTACCTCCTCATATCTTCTCTACAGAGAGAGAAAGCCCCAGGCCAGATAGCTACATTTGTCCTTATTGAGACTCCTTCAAACTCTTTCTCTTAGGGTGGAAACACTGACTTTATTCAACCATATGTTCATTCATTGGAAGGGCCCCCACTGTTGTGTGACTACATAATTTTTCATTCCTGTTTGCGCAATCTATGTCCTGCTGGTTGATTATTTTCTTGTCTTTTATATTTTTGTGTGTGTTGTGCACTATATATATATTTATCCACATCATCTCATTTGGTCACCTGTGCACTGCGCTGTCACATGTAGCACCACAATATTTGTTGGAATTGTCATATGAAGAGTTCTGAATATGATTAATCTAATCATTAAATCTCACATTTTCTTTGCATTTCTTTTCTTGCCACATTTTTTGTGAGTAGACATTCTCTTTTCTATTGAGTGTATATATTTTTTTTTACAAATGATTGCCTTGAGAACACTGTTTATTATAATGGCTTTCTTACTCTAGTTTATTGAGATTATAGAGTTTCATCTTTGTGTTTATTGTTAGAAAAATGAGCTGATGTATCAAAGGGTTTTACCCATTCTGTGTCTGTGGATAAATGTGATAATATGTATTTGTCAAGATTCTCATGAGCCAAACATTTCACCAATCAGTGGAAGAATGAAACCCCTAAGAATTAAATTGAAACATGATTTTCAAATAAAAAATTACATTTATGTTATATGCTTAGTTCATAAAATCACTGCATAAAAATCACAATAAAATTCATCTTGAAAATTACAAAAAAAGTAACCATCTTAACAACTTGTTATAAAATGTGATGTTAATGCTGGGGCTAGCATCTATTTTGCAGAGAAGGTGTAATGGCTATTATCTGATTTTTTGTTGCAGTTTAGTCCCTGCATGTTTTAGGAATCTGATAGTCTGCACATTTAATCTTATATTGCCTCCATTAAAACATTATTACAGTTTGAAGTCAAGTTTACACTCCCAATGTGTTGAATAAATGGCATAGAAATTGTCACATCTCCATCAGAAGTTCTGGACAGATACCAATACTATGTGTGATGCTTTCAGAAGCTTGATTACAGCCTCTACATAATCTGTTGTTTCCTTTTATAAGTCATTTCGGACATAGATCCAATGCTGGGAGATCTTCGTAGGCCCAATAATTTCATTTTCATGTGAAAAGAAGAATTATACTCTAAATATTTCTACAGTGCTAGGGTTTTGTAAGAGCGCATGTTGATCAATGAATAAATGTGCTTTGAGGAGGGTTTTTTGTCCTCCATTAGCGAAAGCACATGCGTAGTTCTATTTGTTTCCTAATAACTTGGAATAATATTGGAAGCTTCCATAACTTGGTTATTTTTAGAGATCCTATAATAGACTATAGGTCATTTCTGCAAGGGCAGGGTCTAGTGCCTGTGCATAATTCAATCCATGCCCTTTGACTTAGGGAGGCTCCTTTAGTCACTCTCAGTTTGTGACAAATTTTGATAAAGGCACATTGTCTTGCGTACTTTTGTCTCAGAAGCCTAAACTCCAGCCTAATTTGGGTTCAGGAATGATTATGGGCTAAGCAAAAGAGCTGCCTATATATATATATATATATTGAGATTTTATATTTCTAGTCATTCAGATTCACTTCCACAAAGTGCTTCAGGGCCATAAGCAATGGTGGATAGGAACTTCGTTCTAATGACCTCTAATATGGGAACAAGTGCATAGGTGCTGTACGTAGGGGTGGCTGGGGGGCTGTAGCACCCCCAGAATAACCATGCTACAGTTCAGAAGGTGAGTGAGCAATAAAGATGCTAATTTGTTTTTATCTGGTAACATTTGCTGTGCTTCAAAGACAGTAGTCAACTGTTAGGCATTAACTTCTGGCAAATGGCTGTTTATTCTTTCGAAATGGCGATTGGTGTTTAACTGCAAAGCATGATGATTTTGTAAAGTGAACAATTTGTGAAGCTCGTGGAGGTACAGTAGATGTCATTTTTCTAACGCATAATCAAATGTAAATACTTAAAAAATAACTGTACAGATGTTTCAGCATATATCATCAGTTCAGAAAGCACACATGAAGCATAATTTCTTTGCAATTCTGAACTGTTATGAAACCACAGATTTTATTAGGATCAAAATGAATCATGACATTCAATTTCCACACATTATGGCTTGTGTGCTTTTTATCTGTAAAAAACTGCATATCTTAGCAAATTTAGTGGCCTTTTCAATGGAAAGTGTGCTGTCTGTAAATGACAGTGTGCTACACACCATGCTTTAGTAATACATTTGTGACAGTGTTCTCCAAAAAGCATCACCAGCTACATATTACACACTTACCACTATCCTGCTGAATATATTTTCTATAATTGTTCTCTGTGTGTGACGCTTTCACAATCCCTATGACTTTAGGGATGTAACATTGATGGTATCACCATCCTCTGAAAGTTGTTCCAGTAGCACTAGAGAAGTGAGTGGCCATATATCCTCTTCTGAAGAGACAGAAAAGCAGCTAAGAGGGACCCTGTTTTTGCTTTCTTTTGTTCCTTGTGTCGTAGAAAGATGACCTTTATGTCAGTTATGACTTCTAGTTGCTTGTAGTCTTGCCCTTTTATTAGTTAAGGATTGTGTAAGTAACAAGGTCCTGCTTTCTTTAGTCTATTGCTAAATGTTAAAGACTTTTGTTGAGGTTAATTTTCAAGTTATTTATTGAAGTGCTATTCCTTAATTGATGTAACAGCCTTTGTAGGCCAACCTTGGTTCTACGAAGAAGATTGATGACAAGTTCTTCTGTGTGGGTAACAGTGTCCTCCCAAGAACTTGCACTTTTTCATACTTGGGTGTGACTTTTAGCTCCCCACGCTCTTGGGCCCAGCACATAGCACATTACACATGGTAGGGGTAAGTTCATGAGGGTGCTTGGCTCTCTGTCGTCCATCCCCTTACCTAAGGGCGAAAGGCCCTTACGTTCCCTTATCCAAATTTTTCCACCAAGTGCACCCCGGTAGCAACCAATGGGGCAGGTGTTTGGGGACAGGCGGACTCAGTAAACTTACAAAGGGAAGAGAACCAGTTTCTTTGTAGAATTCTTACAGCTCCCCCATCAACCCCTAGTTTCACATGCCATAGTAAATTGAGACTAGATTATATGGATGATTGCATACTCAGTAGGCCAGCATTACTATGGATGTCTATTTGGAGGTCTGAATAAACTGTGCTGACCAAGTAGATAATATTGGATTGCCTGGCATGTGATAGCGTTCACCTTATACAGTGGCTGTCCTATGTTAAGTGTGTTTTGGAGTGAGCTGGGTTAGGTCACTTCTTCTCAGATGGAAGCCAGGTGAAGTCTATCAAAAGAGAGAAAGCAAGAGAGTTGCTGCACGAGTGGGTTAAACCTGAAAGACTTCAAGAAGAAGGGCAAAAGCCAAGTGTGAAAAATGATTCATGTTTTAACGAGTGGGGGTTTTCCACAAATTATTTGCGGGATAATAATGTGTATTGGCGCAGAAACGTATGGTTCAGGTTTCAACCCGGTATAGTTAAGTATTCACTCTGTTTCCCCCTTGGTTATCAGCCAAGTCTCGATCTCAGGCCATGCCCATGTCGCAATCAGCTAATGCAGACTATGATTCACTTTCTTTTCTTTTGCGATTTCTACATGATGTTTACTAAGACTGACATTTGTTTTTTGCCCCCACTTACACTTCCCTTCTGATACAAAGCCACGCTGCGTTTATTCCATTTACTTCCATTGGCTAAAACAGTGTAAAAATTACTCACTTGCTTAACCTCGAAAGGACCACAGAACGTAAACCAACCAGCACCCCTACGTCCATCTTTGACTTTCACCCAATCTCCAGCTTGTATACCTGAACGTCTATTCGACTGTGAAATTTCCACGTGACCGTCGACCTTTGCCAAAACACCCTCCAACCAACTAGGGACCAACTTTGTTCAGGCCTTCCGTCCTCTCATGAACTCAAAAGGTGTCTTTCCCTTGTCTCTTAGCTATGTGGTGCGATGAGCCCAAACTGCCTCTTGCACTGCTAAATTAATGTTTTGATTACTCAGCACCACCAATTGAATTGTACCTTTGACCATACGGTTCATACGCTCAACAATGCCATTGGCTTGGGGATTATAAAATGCAGTACGATTGTGCGTGATACCGTAAGCCAACAAAAACTCCCTCATCTCAAAAGATGTCAGTTATGTACCGTTGTCAGTAATAATAGTATGGGGACAACCTTCCCTCAAAAAAATATTCTTCAGAATGGCAATGGTACTCCTTGTCGACACCTCTCTCATAAACACCACCTCCATCCATTTAGAAAACACATCCACCAAGACTAAAGAAAACCTCCGATTGTGGCCTACATCAGGCAGAGGCCCTATAAAATCCAGACAGACTGTGTGCCACGCTTCACCAGGAGCCTCAATATGACCCATCAAAGACTTATTTCTAAGTTTTAAGCTTTTCTCGCTCTCCCTACAGTGTACACAATCTTGCACCCACTTGGCGGTTTGCATATCAACACCAGGCCACCAGAATTTTTCCTTAACACTCCTTTGAGTCAGCGTTTGGCCTAAATGTCCTTCATGTGCCAATTGTATAGTTCTCCTTCTTACATTCTCTGGGGGCACAAATTTGTCACCTCTCATCACCACCCCACCTTCGCTCAATGACAGTTCATCCAAAACTTTGATATAAGGTCTCACAGATACTGCAACAGCACTCTCTCTTTTACCCCCATCAACAATCATCTTACTCACACACTGCAGCACTGAATCATTCATCATTCCTTGTAAGCATTCTGTTTTACAAAAAAATCCCAAACCTGGTTGCACTATATCCTCCATCCACGCTACCGCTCCCTCTTCTTCCTTTGTCAAGACTGCCTCACCATCGACTAACTTCCAATCCACTGCGAGCCGTGAAAGAGCGTCAGCCTGAACATTTCGCCATCCTTGAATGTATTCAACATTATATACATACTCCTATAAACGAGCCGACAACCTGGCCAATCTTGCAGATCCCTTACCCGCACCTCCTGCTGACAATACCTTAATTAGAGGCTTGTGATCTGTCCTCATCTTGAAACTGATGCCCCAAAAAAATGTCCAAAAGTATTCCTCTGACCAGGCAGCTGCTAGGGCTTCTCGCTCTATGGCCGATTTTTTTTTTTTGCTTTTAGTGAGCGAGCATGAGGCAAAAGCCACAGTCCTCCCCACACCTTGGTGCAATTGAGATAATACCGCACCTACACCGGACACACTTGCATCCACAGTAGGAATAGTTGAGAATGATGTATTGAAGGGTACCAGAATTTTTGCAGTACACACTTCACGTTTTATATTATCAAAACATTCTTGTTGTGATTCTGACCATATGAAATTGCAACCTTTGCGCAACAACGCTCTCAACCCTTCTGTTTTGTCAGCAAAATTTTCAACAAATTTCAAATAATACTCTATGAGGCCCATAACAGATCTTAATTCATCCTTGTTCCTTGGACACAGAGAGAGCTTTATAGCTTCTAACAGATCTCTTTTTGGCTTTACTCCTTCACCTGAAATAGTGTGACCCAAGTACTCAATCTCCTTAGTCAAGAAGACGCATTTCTCCTTCCTTAGAGTAAGCCCCACCTCCAGAAGTTTTTTGAGCACCCTTCTCAAAATTTTATTATGTTCCACAACAGTTGATGCAAATACTAAAATGTCATCTTCAAAAAATATGACGTTGTTGAAACCCTCAAACACATGTGACATCATAGGCTGAAAGACACTTGTAGCAGATGATAGACCGAAGGGCATTCTGACGAAACGGAAGGTGCCATCCATGGTGATGAATGCAGTAATGCCCCGCGAACTGTGATGTAACCGGATTTGATGGTAAGCACTCTTAAGGTCCAATTTACAAAATAACTTACCCCGCTGAGCAACATAATGAGTCCATTGATATTGGGTAAAGGAAAGTTATCCGTTACAATGTTCTGATTGACACTGCGAAGGACCACACAAAATCTTAACTGCCCATTAGATTTTTTTGTGATAACAACAGGAGAAACCCAATCAGAAGCTTCTGCAGGTTCAATCGCCCCTTCTTTCAACATATCTTTTAACAATTTGCTAACCTCTTCCCTAACTAATATGGGTACCTACCTAACTTTCTGTTTCACTGCAGCTGCTCCTGGCTTCATGCGAATTTTATGCACATAACCTTTTAGCTCCCCCAACTCTTCTTGAAATACTTTTTTTACTTCTTCAAGAATAACATTGACATCACCATCTTCAACAATGAATATTTGTTCAGAACCTTTTGGATTTACAATTATATTCAGGTCGTCTTGATGCATCCAACCAAATATTGGTGGTCCGCTCTCAGCCACTAATACTTTCCCAAAGGTTTCTCTAGTTTTAAAGTGAATGACAGTTGAGAAAAAACCCAACATTTCCATTTCCTCCCCTTGGTAAACCCCTGGACAAATATCTTTAGCCGTCAAATCAAGTTGCAGCCAATTACTCATAAAAACATCTTTAGAAGTAATAGTATATTTTGATCCAGTATCTACCATCAATTCTACATTCATATTTTCGACGGTGAACAAAGCTTTGGGACTACTTTCTTTTCTGCCACTAACCTTTTTGTCATCCTCACACAGGCTAAGTATGCGATCAGACGTTTCGCACCTAACTTCACACGCCGCCACACCCTTCTACTTAGGCCATTCAATGCACATCCGTGCAAAATGACCCTTGCGTGCACACCTTCTGCATTTTTTACCAATGGCAAAACATCCTTTAGATTCATTGCTGTGTAAACTACTACCACACCTGTTACATTTCTTCTTACTAAAATTAGATTTCTGTATCTTTTGTGTATCTTGTGTCCTTTTTTCCACAACACCTACACTACCGTAATTGGTGTCCACACCACCAACAACTTCCTGTGTTACTTGCTGTTCTCTACCTCCATTGCTATGCCTTCCCATTTCTTTCATGCATAATTCTGTTTCTTCTACTATCTTGGCCATGTCAATAGCCACCTGCATATTTGGATGATTTTGTAAGAGAATCAAATGTCAAACAAAAACTCTTAAAAAAATAAATATATATATATGTATATATATATTTATATATGCAATTTGAAGGTGTGTTTATTTGACATTAGTGTATATTCCTGCAATTGTTTATTTTATTGTTTTTCTTTTCCTTGTTGTGTTTACTTGGAGATCTTTCTTTTCTTTGTTGTGTTATACAAGGAAAAATGTGACTATAACGTGCTACATTTTGTTTATCATTGGTTATGCAAAATTAACGGCGGAGAGGTATGTGTTATATTGGATGTTGGTATGCATGAGCGCTTGTCTCAAGCTCTTGTCTCGAGCCCAAGGGTGCTCCTGTTCCGAACATGATTGTCAACGGCGTTTGAATGTGGGAGCGGTTGGAGCGGCTCACAAACCCGACACCGCTCAAGTAGGTCGATACATTGCATAACCGCTTGTCGCCAAAATAATGTTGTATAAAACAACTAGAAAGACAGTTCTTTGCTTCATAAGATGTTCCTTTTAATCGCCCTACTTGAATGGTGTCGGGTTTGCGAGCCGCTCCAACCGCTCCCACATTCAAACGCCGTTCACAATCATGTTCGGAACACGCCTTTGGGCTCGAGACAAGCACTCGTGCATCCTCAGCAGAACAGTGTGAATGGAACTCAAGGACATCCGAATGCTGCCATTCCAGGGCTGCATGTGAAGCACTCACAGGAGGTAGGTGTTGCAATGTCAGCCCCCACTAAGGTGGCACGCTCAGAGACTGTGGTTCTGCAGGTCCTGCTGGTGTTGGTAAGACTGATTTATGGGCCAGATGGCCTTGGAGAGCTTGCCTGACATATAGCGCTTCAAAGCTGGCACACTTAGGCCCATAGCTATACCTTTTTTTGTGCTGCATTTGCGTAATTTGTTTACCTAAAAGTGGCACAAGCTTAGAAAATACAATTATATTTTGTAAGTTTGCGCCGAATTTGTGTAAAAACCTGATGCAAATGTGGTGCAAAAAAGTATAAATATGGGCCTTTATACTTTAATAAGAGTCTGAGTGGGATTCCTGAGACTCGAATTACTATTGGAGATAAACCTAAATGTCGCTATAATGAATGGGGAAGAATCACTACGGCTAGCGACTTGACCTCAGGGGACTGCATGTATTGTTTGTGAATGCCTATTCTAATTTGTGTTAGAATATAAATACTCCTTTTTTCATAAAAGCAAGTATTTAACTGGACAATGATTTATTGTTGCTGCTGAATGAGCAACAACCTATAATAAACAGAGTGGTTTGAGTACGAGGGCTGGAAGACAAAAAGGTTAGCAGATCAGACAACAGGAAAAGGAATCAATTAAATTTCAAGACCATGCCTTTCAACTATCCAGATAGCAAAGGGTAACAATGCAATGTTATTTACTTTAAGTCAACCATTTTCATTGCCAGTAGGTGTGAAAGATTTGCAATTGGGCCTAAATAATACTAATGGTGTGTTGTAACTTTTGCTGAACTTCATTAATCACTAGAAAACTCTATGTTATCAAGTAAAAAACCTGAACATTTTTTCACGACAAACCCAAAGGTAGTACCCTTAAGAGATCTTATTGATTTGTTTTGAGGGAGCTCTTACTTGGGTATCCAGCAGGATGTCTAGACCGTCGCAAGAGCTGGTGATAGTTTATATTTTATTGAATCTGTTATATTCTGGCTTGCGTGACATGCATTTCTCAATGTATGGATTATGGCCCTCATTACAACCCCGGCGGTCAAGGACCGCCAGGGCTGTTTCGTCAGAAGCACCGCCAATAGGCTGGCGGTGCTTTCCTTGGAATTACGACAGCGACGGAAGCGCTGCGGTCGCACCGCCGGGACCGGTGGTTTCCCGCCACTTTGGTCCCGGCGGTTGTAATCCCCCAGGGCAGAGCTGCTTGCAGCGCTGCCCAGGGGATTACGAGTCCCCCTCCCGCCAGCCTTTTCATGGCGGTATGAACCACCATGAAAAGGCTGGCGGAAAGGGGAGTCGCGGTGCCCCCTGCCACGGCGCCATGGAGCTTTTCACAACTGCACCCGTCGCACCGCCGCAACACCACCGGCTCCATTTGGAGCCGGCTCCCGTGTTGCGACCGACATCCCCACTGTGCCGGCGGGCGGAAACTAGGTTTCCGCACGCCGGCCCAGCGGGGATCTCGAAATGGTCACCGCGCGGCAGATACAACTTGGCGGGCGGCTCTTGCCGCCCGCCAAAGTTGTGATGAGGGCCTATGTTTTTAAAGTGCAGGTGTACTAAATATTCATCTCAGAAAAAAACTGTCATGAGTTTTGATTGCTGCTCCATGGGCTGGAAGAATAAGTTTCCCTTCGGGGAAATGACGTCAGGTTGAGCATTAAGGTGAATAATGCTGCACTCTGAAATGATTTATGAAATGTTGATCTGCTCTGTCCCTAGCTTATCTGAAAGACTATAGTTCTGCACCAGGCCTTTGAGAGGGCCTTGATCCCCTGCTACGAAATGCAGATTAATAAATAGTAGTGTGCGCCAAGGAACACGGCTAAAAGATGGAATAATATGGGAAAACTGTCTTCAATAAAATTATCCAGTCTCAGACCACTTGCTTCTCTGCGTGTCCTTCTGCTTTTGAACCAAATGCTGTGAATGGGAAAATATAATGCTCTTTTTCCTGGATGCCTCGTCCATCAGTATTTTTTACTTATTAGAAGGAATTCCATATCACTGCCCTTACTTTGTCTTAGTTTAGGAAATAGTTGAAGACACATTCCTTAAAAAACACTACTTGACAACATAGTGAATATTCCACCACCAACCTAATCACTGCCTTACCTCCCTCAGGTTAAATCTGTGATTGTATTTCTGCCTTCCACCTTGAACAGCAAACTGCTATCTTTCAACTAGGTTTGTGCTATAAAAATATGATATAAGTGCATACATACATGTAATGTCTTGCATGATTTAGAACAGAACTTTCCTGTCTTCATATCAATGTGATGTAATCAGTAGAATACAATGTATAAAAGCCACATTTAGAATGTGGGAGTTCACAGATACACGCAGATGAATAAAGATGTGTGATTTACAACTCCGTGTGTGGCCTTGTTATTCAAGGGTACCAGGCTGGGGAGGACCCTACAGCTGGGGATGAGATAGGGGTTAAGTAAACTCAAAACAAAAATGCTCTTCTGGAGAGTTTGCCATGGTCCAAGCAAACTGCTTATGAGTGCCTTCATCGAAGTGCCGACTCGACGGTCGGCGTATGCAGAGTCAAACCACAACTCCAGCCAATATGAGGCAAGTGAATGGAAAGAGAGCTTCACAGAAAAGTCTATGCATCGTTGGTCAATACAACCAAAATGTGACGAAAAGGTACACCACTGCCACGCAAAAATAAGTTAGACAGTATACGGAGTATTAACGCTGAAGGTGGATTCAACCGGGTTTACAAAGCACAGTTAAAGACAATTATTAGATACAAATAGCTCCGAAGGTGGATCAACCAGGTGTAAGACAATACAAACTGAAATATAAAAAGAATAAAGTAAATAGCTAACCAAGCCTGATAGACATAGTCATCATGCCCCAGTCGACGGTGGCCCCAAGAGAGGTGCGTGGGGTTATACTAAAGGAGCAATCCATATTTCCAGTAGTAAGACATTTGGCAGAAGGCCATTTCGCTGAAGGAACTCATGAAGGACAGCCCTGAAGCTGGCCCATCGCAGGGCTAGGGCCAGAGCATGAATGTAACTGATTCTGATTTCCAGGCAGAGAGGCCAGGGAAAGCTCAGATTCAGACGCCAGTAAGTTCCACACTAGTTTACAATGCTGCCGCCTTCCTCAAACTACCACCACCATTCAGCACTGCCAAAAAGCAAAATATTGGTGATAGATGAACTGTACGGATCGAGATTTTAAGATTTTATAGATGCACTTGAAGAGACTGATAACAGGAAGATTATCAAATATCTCAAAAAATGTTGCTGGCGAGGGTGTGAAAGAAGTCACGAAGAAAATGCCTAGAACTGATGAAGAAATCTAATACCATCTGATTAAGAATTCGTTGAATCTCAAATTTAATCCAGTACCAAAAGTCGATTATAAATAATAGGTTTTCAGTCAAGAATGTCAAAGAGTTGGCAAAACAATTAATACATTTGTGAAAAGACTCGACACACTCATCAAACACTGTTCAATGAATTTAAGGATGAAAAAGCCATGAGTCTTAGAGTGATCAATGGATGCTTGTCCAATTCATCCAGACAACGAATGCTGAGAGAAACTCTTAGTCTGGAGCAGAACTGATGAGCAGAGTTGATGGCTGCCAGAGCTTAGGAACATGCTTAGAGACAAGCTGCCAACATGGAGTCCAACGGTGCCCAAAGCGAGTCAGTTATGAGTGTGAAAAGTAATTCGAAACAAAAGACTGAAGGACACAAAATGATGTCTACATGAAAAAACAAGTTGTGCTTCAGGTGTCGATTTGCGTTTCCAAACAAAGGAAAGTGTCCCACCGTTGGTCAGATATGCAAAGGCTGTGGTGAAGAGAACCACTTTGTGACAGTGTGCAGAGTGAATGAAAAAGTAAGTGCATCACAGCACAAATCAAGGCCAAGCGGCGACATCAGTTGAGGCAAATAGATACTAAACAAAGTCGATCATCATCTAAATCATCATCACACAGTTCTTCAGCCCCAATAATAAGTGAAAGTGAAGACGAAAGTGATTGTGCCATGTCAACGCTTACCTCAGAAAAATGTGCACATGTCAGACTGGTTGCCTGTAAGGAAAAACGTCAGTCAAAGAAAAGTTGACATGTCAAAATAACCTGGTCATGCATACACTGTATAAAGATTACATTGAAAATAAATGGATGTCCAATACCTTTCATTATCAATAGTAGTACTTCAATAAATATAATGCCTGAAGAAAAGTACAATGAACCGTCTCTGTTATCGTGGACCAAAGTGTACACTTGGGCTGCATTGACACCCATGAAAAGGTTTGTTGATGGAAACAGTAAACATAAGAAAACAAAGGTACAAGCACTGATCCATTTGCTTCAAGGTACAGAAGCAAATGTGTGCTTGCTCAGTTTCAACACGGCCACTGAGATGAGACTGATTTCAGTGAATTACAACATGAATGCTCAACACAAGATAGTAAGTTGATTCCTATCATTGTTTCATGGTTTAGGAAAGTTGAAGACTACGAAAGTAAAACTACATATTAATGAGGATGTCCATCCTGTTGCTCAGAGACCTAGGTGAGTTGCTTTTCATTTACAGGAAAAAGAACTTGAATCTTTACTTAAGAATGAAATTACTGAACATTCCACTGGTCCAATGCCAGGGGTTTCTCCCATAGTAATAACGCCTAAAAAGGCCCATGAAGGAGCTGTGCGCATATGTGTTGATGTACACCAGGTGAACAAAGCTATTGAACGAGAGAGACATCCTATTGCTGACATGATCATGCAATTGAATGGTGCCAAAATCTTCTCTTGAAATGATTTGAATAAAGGTTATCATCAGTTAGTACTAGAAGAAAGCTGCAGATATATTAAAACTTTTGCTACACATATTGGTTTGTTTGGATACAAGATACGTAGGGCTTGATTTAGATCTTGGTGGTCGCAATGCCAAGCCATGTCGGCCGTAGACTGGCAAAGACCATCAAATCAACGGTCTTATGGCAGCCATATTTAGATGTATTGTGGCAGAGCCGAAGACCGCCATGGTGAAGTCCACTCCGTCTTGCAAGCTGCATCCCACAGCCGACACACTGGACTACACACTGGACTCCAATGCTGATGAGCAAGTCCGTCAGGGGTCCATTTTAGTTAGTCACTTGGGCACAGTGATAGTTTAGCTTAGGCTTGTGGCCTGTGTCCTTTTACCTAGTAATTATGCTCTGTATCCCAGTATTCATTTCTGTTCATTTTGTTATTGCTTATTTTGGAAGCATTGTTTTAATTTCACTATCAGCTGCTATTCTGCAAAAGCGTCATTATCAGTGTTATGGACGACATTCTTTGCATCATGTTCTTTTCAAAGGCATCACAAAAAAAGCATGTGGGGCATGCAGATTAATATTTTGTATTGCTGGCCCCAAAACTGCATAAAAAGTCCAGCCCGCCAGGTGCATTGCGGTGTCAGGCTTCTATGCATAAACATAAACATGTCCCCTATAAAACCATCTTGTAGGACAAAGGGCTGCAGAGGGGGTTCCAGACAGAATTGCCATCCATGCTGCATGCTGGTTTTTGGTAGACCTCAACCTTTGTGTCTACACACATCCTGATCTGAGGACTGGTGGCCTGACCTTGTACCAAGGTAACAGGGTGGGGTGTGCTTCTCATGGACACTGTACGGACAGATTTGGCTTACATTACCATGCTCCCGCTTAGGGGCTAGTGATTAGGCTTTTAGTTAGAAATTGTGTACTCATGTTATGACAATATTTTGGGGTTGTTTATATTCACTTCTCCAATTTTCACAATCCTGTTTTTGCTGTTCCTCATTATCCTAATCAGTGCAGCTCATGTGTTTTATCGTAGATTGCAGTCCTTTCAATAAATGTATTGAAAACTGTCCTGCATCTCTTTTCTTGCCTATGTGTGTGTAAGAGACTTGTATGTGGAAAGAAAAGGGTAAGACTTGTTTCCACCACGATTTCCCTGAGAGGTTTTCAGAGTCCATGCAAGACTGCCACAAATCACCTTTACAGGTTGGTGAGGTGCTGCTAGTAAGCCTGAAAGGTTGGGCTGACAGCTCCCATCTGGTGTAGGAGTGACTCAGTTGTCTACAACGCATAGGTGCTGCCGCCCCAAATCCAGCAGCCTTGTTACTTTGTGAGAGTCCTAATGATATTGTCTTGATGGCAGGATGCCGCAGAGTCCATTTAGATTACACAGTCATGCTGGAGGTGTTTCAGTAGCAGGCCCAGGAGGCCGTGAGGCCATGGGGGGAACGTTTAGTATAGCAAAATGGCTGTAGCCATTGGTTGGATGCTATCAGCCCACACCTGTTGTATATTGGACAATTGTGAACACCTGCAAAACACACTATAAAACAAACTCCATTTCAGACCGTGATCATTTGCCAACACACTGTAGCAGATCATTTGGATGCAGGAATTGCCACACAGGAGCCAGGTTTCTTTCTCTGTTTCTCTCCCTTTGTGTCTTTTGTTAAAATTATTTTTGTGGAATATCCTTCATCTTTTTGGGCACTATGTTTTCACAATGAATCACTATGGCAGGGAGGGGACATCCACATTTCACAGAGGGAGAGCATTCAGTCATGGTGAATGAAATCATTAGGGTAGAGGCACAGTTGTTTGGAGAACATGTACAAAATACCACCATATCTCAGGCAAGGCATATTTGGTCCAGAATAGTTGACAGAGTGGATGCTGTACCTAACAATCTGTGCACAGAGGATGAGTTTAGGAAGAGGTGGAACGATCTGCTAGGGAAAGTATGTACCCTGGCCTTCAAGCATTAACTGGAGGCTCAGAGGACTGGTGGTGGTTCTCCCAGCCCTCCTTACAAATCTTTCTCTAGGAGGAGAAGGTCTTGCAGCTCCTACATTCTGAAGGCTTGACTGGAATCTCTGGTGGAGTAAAATCTTGTAAGTTGCACTTAGCAACGTTTCAACAATCACAAATAGAGTCCTGCCCTTAAGTTAGACCCTTAGAATGATTCAGCCCCCTTAGTAAAACAGATGTAACAAAACTTCACCCATAAAATATCTTGTTTCATATCAAATACTGCAAAACAATAGTGAAATGTAATGTTGCTCCACCTCTCTTTACTTTCATATGTGCACACATCTCTAAAACTTGTGCATTTGACATTCACCATGTCATATTATGGATTAAAATGTCGCTTCTTGTGTATGTCATGCATGTTGACACTTTCTCATAGCTACATTGAAGTGATAGAAATGCTTACATAATTCAAAATCTTTTGTATCCAAGATGTCCAACAATGTGTTGTGGCATGCTGAATAGAAGTACTAGCCACATACAATTTACTTTGCAATGCCTATATGATGACCAATGACAGTTTTAATTTTAAGTTGAACCACATTGATTCCAATGTATCGTAGCTTGCTAGGCATTGGAGTGGTCCAGTACTCCAATCTACTCAACACTGTGTTGAGGTGAATGCCTGCTACATGTAACATAAAATTCTGAAATAACACTTTTGTATTTCAGGACATCTTTACAACATCAGCACTGGTTCGTCATCTGTGTAAATCAGGCTTCATGTGTAAAATACTGAAAATCACACAAAGGACTAGACAGTTTATCACTCTAGTTCTACTTTTTTAGGTTGGCCCGTTTGTAGACAAAGGCACACAGAATGCACAAACTAAATAATAATAACATATTCTCTGCATCCTTCACAGGTTCAACTCCCCATACCAGCCAAGACATCCCCACTCCAGACAGGAGTAAGCCTTCAGTGAGGACTCCACTCCTGCAAGTCTAGATGATTGGGAGCAGCCTGGTCCATTTGGCCTGTCTGGCCAGACAGCTCCAGTGAGCCACACTCAGCCAACACCTACACCTCCCGCTACAGCTACAATACCATCCTGGCTGCTGTTGAGACAACACCAATAATACCTTCAATTATGTCAGGGTCCAGTGAGATAGGACACACATCCTCAAGGGCACAGGGTAATGGGGTTTGGGTCATGGGACAGGATCTCTGGTTCAGAAAAGTGAGTCCACTGGGGTCTTTGTCAGCCAGACCACCATTGATCAAGTCTTGGGAGCAGTACAACAGTCCCAAACCGTGATGGGGCAGGTCATAACTGATCTCCGGGAGATCAAGGAGGTGCAGAGGGAGCTAATCTCTGGAATACACATTCACAATGAAAATATGACCAACCTGGCTAGGGTGCTGTTCGACATATACCACCAGGTGAGCAAGGATTTTCTCATTCCATCTGCCAATGTCTGTGGTCCCTCTACATCTGGGCCAAGTAAACCACTGCCAGCCACAGACAGGGAGGCCCGGTCACATGAGAAGCCTGCTCCTCCCAACACAGCACCTGTACCTGTACCCCCGACTTCCTGGAGGGGACAGTCATCTGGACCACCAGGAGAGGATGGCAAGACCAGAACTACCTCCTCCAAGAGACGCAGATCCTAATTTCCTTCAGTGTGTGTCTATTATTCACTCTGTGGACTATTTCAGGAACACAATTACCTTTTCTGAGGACGGGTGTATTGTGTCCATTGGACTCCAAACTATTTTTGTCTCTACTACCACACTTTCATCCACCATGATAGACTTTTCTGATAATTTCCTCAATTTTTGATCTACCTTTTGGTTTCTTTTGTGTCATGCAAATAAATGATATGGACACAAAATACAAGACTCTTGTTGCATTTATTGCTATATTTCATTTGTCATGTCTGTCTTCCACCATCATGTTGCCAAATCTTTTGAACATTTATTTCCCAAGCAAAATTAGGAATCACAAAGAGGTAATGTATAACTCATTTAATTTAAACTAAACAAAAACACTCCACAAAGTATTGTGAACATACATATGTAGCTAACAAGTCCTTGAAGAAATCAGAGCTGAGTTTCACAAACCATGCATAACCCCAATAGTCTATGCCATTCAGGGGTGGACACTTCACAACCTTGACACCATTGAAGAAAGGGAATATTGCATGGGATCAAATTAAATAGGCAAAGTATCATTGATGCATGACCTCAGTTGGAGCCATACATCCTGTCCACACAATAGGAATCATACAGCAATAACACCAACAATCTACATCATGGCAGTAACAAAATCTGAGGCCACATGACCATTGTCGGAAACTGTGGAAGTATCTGGTGCAATTACACAACCACCATTCAGTGGTGTGCTAAGAATGGTCTATCAACTCTGTGGAGACACATCAACAGCTACCTACACTGAACACAAATTTGAAGATTTATCCAATGTGAAGGAAGAACAGTATGCTAGGGCTTGACATACACATGTGGTTAGAGCAAGTTAAGTAACACATATTGCCTTGATGGTTCCATCTCTCATAAAAAAGGTCTGATCCAATCTCCTGTACTTCCATTCTATCAGGGTGCAATTTGTCTCTGTACAAGATCTGTCCATCCCAAGTGAGTGTCTATCCCAGGATCAACACATGTTTACTGTGCACTGTCCAACAGCGACATATCACTGCAAATGTCACAACTTTGAAACGTCCAAATGAAGATGTCATGGTGAAGGACCCTGAAACAGAATAACAAGGGACACTTAGGTGGTCATTTCAACCTCGGTGGTCTTTTCACAAGACCGCCGAGGGACTGGCGGTCTTCCGCTCGGCGAATTCTGACTGCTGGCAGCCCTCCGTCCTTTTCCGGACGGAGAGCCGCCAGCAGCCATACTGGCGGTCGGCGGGGAAGTGGAGGTTGCTCCACCTCCACCCCCCTGTCAACAGAACACCGCCCACCGAATCACGTTCCGTGATTCGGCATGGCGGTGTTCTGTTGACGGGGTGCTGCCGGCGGAGCAGGCCCCATGGATCCCGTCCCCTCCCGGAGGATCAACGGACCAGGTGGGGGTTGTTGTGTGTTGTGTGCGTGCATGGGGGTGTGCGTGTGAGTGTGTTGAGGGGGTGTGTGAGTGCGTGTATGAATGCGGGGGGTGTTGTGTGGCTGAATATGTGCGTGTGTCTGCCTGTTTGTATATCTGTGAGTATGTGTGCGTGTATGACTGTGTGTGTGTTTGTTGGTATGTATGTTGGCATGTGTGCGGGTATGAGTATCGGGTGTGTCTGTATGCGTGTAGGGTGGGGGGGTGTTGTAATGTTGGGGGTGTGTGCGTGTTGGGGTGCGTGTCTGAATGTTGGGGGGGTGTGCGTGTTGGGGTGTGTGTATGAATGTTGGGGGGGTGCGTGTTGGGGTGCGTGTATGAATGTTGGGGGTGTGGGTGAGGAGGGGGGTCCTGCCACCTTTGGGGGGGTGTTAGGTGGGCGTGGGGGGGTACTCGGCAGTGGGGGTGGGGGAGACCCCTATAAGTGCCAGGGAAGGAATTCCCTGGCACTGATAGTGCTTACTGCCATGGATTACATGGCGGTTCCCAACCCCATGAAATCCATGGCAGTCAGCCGGGTCGTGATACCGCCGGCGGTATTGTGACGGCCGCCGGGCTGGAGACCCAAGTCTCCAGCCCGGCGGTCATTACCACCCTGGCGGTCGGATCGGAGAAGTGGCGGATGACCATGGCGGTAACCGCCATGGTCATAATTCCAAAAATTTTACCGCCTGCCTGTTGGCGGTAAGACCACCACTTCTCCACCAACCGCCAGGGTTGTAATGAGGGCCTTAATGATTTTATATATTAAATTTGACTCAAATGAGAAGTTAGGAGGACTTACATACTGAAACAAGCAAAGTTAATCTATGACAATAATCACAGTAATCAATGTAGGGAATCTCTGATCCACTAACATCTTTGCCTTGGACTTTTCTGAAAGGACCATTCCAAGAATATTACCACTGCAGACTGATATCTTCTCTATGTCACAAGTTGTTCTGACATTGGAAGCTACATTGTGTAAAGGTAAACTTACACTCGGTGAAGAAGTGATCAATCATATTCTGCTGTAGGTCAACTCTTTCTTCTTCACCACTGTCATCTTCATTGGGCAATTCAACCGCCTCACCCAGTGAGTTTTCACGGTCTCACACCTCTGTATTTATAGGGATGTTGCTTTGCAGGGAGATGTTGAGGAGCATGCAGCAGGCAAATGTGATTTGGCACACCCTATAGGATGAATAGAGGAAGGCTCCACCGGTCTTGCCCAGGCACCTAAACCTGGCCTTCAGGAGTCTAGAAGCCCACTCCATTGCCCTCCATGTTCATGGGGCTCACTGAAGCAGACTTCCACTGGCGTTGTTGGATTCCTTAACAGTGCCGATAACCATGGTAGGTTAGGATACGATGAGTCTCCCACATGGAAGCAACACATCAACAGATTAATAACATATCAGCCATGGTCCCTTCCTAAATTAGGATTCAGGCAAAAAATCCTCAAGTCGTATTGTACTTACAAACAAGACACGCCCTCTCCGGTCCAAGTTGTAAGATTTGCAGGAGTTTGGTGATGTTTCGTAGTACAAATGAATCAGGTGTTCACCCAGGAAAGCAGGCATACATTTGAGATGTATAAATCCGGGAAGCCGACTGTTTGCACATTGATGGAGTGGAAGTTCTTCTGTTTGTGGTAAATCTGTTCCATGCGTTTGGTGGCACCAAGGTAATATGTGAGTCGTCTGTTGTCCCAGCCACATGTAGTAGGCCACCAAAAGCATATAATTCTCCCTTCACGCTGGCCAAATCCTGTTGATGTGGAAACTGGATGTAGTTATTGATATGTCTCATTAAGGAAGCAACAACTTACTGTAGCACACCACTGAAAATTAATTGGGACATGCTCCCAAATACTGCCACTGTGTATTGAAAAGTGCCAGTGGCCACAGAACGAAGTACTGCCATGGGTCTCACTATTGGTGTTATTGGTGTAGTATTCCTATTGTGAGGAAGGAGTTCAGGTTCCAACTGTTGACACAAATCCAGGATAGTTTGTCTATTTAGCCGAAACATTTTATTACATCTCTTTCCTCCATGGTGGCAAGGTCTGGAAAGGGGCAGAACACCTGACGCAATTTTCTCTTACCCATGCCTAGTTTCAAAGGTCTGCATGTATGTAAAAGGAAATATCAGTTGAAGTGGTCACTTTATACTTTGTACATCTACACAAATCTTAAGTCTTGGTAACATTAGGAATGTCATTGTGCAATACATGTACACAAATTGTTATCAAATGTCTGGAACTTAAAAAATATTTTTTTCAATTGTCTATCTTAATTAATTATGTGCAATATTGACGGTATTTAGCAAAAATTTAAAACAAATGATGTGCAAATAATACATTTTAAATGTATTATTTGCACATCATTTTTGTTATTCTTTTTTCTAAATATCAGCAATGGATGTATTACTTCCTCCATTGTTGTGTAGCAATTTTAGTTATACATACACATTATTTTAGCAAACTAGGCCTGCTGCTGTGCACTTTAACCTAGATATATTTATTCAGCTTTGTTTATTATTTTAACAGTAGCCACATTTTCTGTCTTGTTTTATTTCTCTCTGTCTAGCTGTTCTTTTCCTAGGTCAGCACTGCGTTCTTAAACAAGACATTTCTTTCACTCTGCGCTTCTCTCTAGGCTGCAGTAAGATAGGTTGCCGGTAAATGTGGTTACGCTTTGTCTCTAGTGTTCATAGAAACATACACACTCTTAAGTATGGATTCTTTCTTGGAACATCAGCTGTTTTATTATAAAACTACTTTGACCCATGTACGTTAGAGGGAGATTCCAGCCAGATGACCACGACTGTATGCTGATTGCTGAACGCTTCGCTACAGCTGTGTATGTAGACTACAGGCCTCTTGCTCACATATTTGGGATGATGTCTTCCCAGGGGAACCTGAAAGGCAGAACTAGAGCTTAACATGCTGTGCTGTAACATAGCCTAGGTAGGAATTATTTCAACGACTTTAGTGAGAATATGGTGGCATTATTTTTTATGTTTTACCCTCCTCGTCACAATTTTAATCCTGTCATGCTTTATCATTCTAGTTATTGAAGTACATGCTTTATTATCTCAGATGCAGTTGGTTCAATAAAACTTTATTGAAATATATTCTGCCTCTAATTGTCCTTGTATATGTGAGACCAATGTAACTGAGACAAATGTATACTGTTAGAAATGGGGTTTTTGGTTGGCAGTCAGGTTACCCTCTGTCCAAGCAAGAACCCTCACTCTAGTCAGGGTAAGTCACACACAATCCAAATTATCCTGTGCCCACCCTCTGGTAGCTTGGCACGAGCAGTCAGGCTTAACTTAGAAGGCAATGTGTAAAGTATTTGTGCAATAAATCATACAATAACACCATATACCACCACAAAAATACACCACACAGTGTTTAGAAAAATATAGAATATTTATCTTGATATTTTGTAGATCAACACAATAAAAGATGCAATAAGAGTTTGTAGAAATATCACTGAAAAGTGATATAAAGTGTCTTAAGTCTTTAAAAAGCAAACAAAGCCTCTTTCAAGCACAAAGTACCTGGTTTGGAGTGGAAAATCTCCGCAGAGGGCCGCAGAGGAGGAGATGCATGGAAAAATGGTGTGTGCGTCGGTTTCGCCCCTTCACACACGAACTTGCGTCGTTATTTTTCACGCGGGGGGACGTGCGTCGTTCTGCGGGAAGAAAAATGGTGTGTGCGTCGGTTTCGCCCCTTCACACACAGACTTGCGTCGTTATTTTTCACTCAGGGAAGACGTACATTGTTTTCCGGCACGCGAGCCGACTCCTTCTATGGTTCGCGGGATTACCAGATGTCCCAGGGTCTGTGCGTGGATTCCTCGGCTTGTTATCCGGCTGCGCGTCGTTCGTTGAATTTTCTTTCTCACGCCAGGCGTCGCGTTGATTTCCTCTCTGGAAGTCGGGCGGCGTTGTCCATGCGAGGCCGTGCGTAGAAGTTCCGGTCGCCCTGTAGGCGTTGCGTCGGGCAGCGTCGGCGTGCAGCGATTTTCTCACCGCAGAGCAAGCTGTGCGTCAAATTTTTCAGCGCACGAGGAGTCCAAATGAAAAAAAGAAGTATTTTTGGTCTGAGACTTCAGGGAACAGGAGGCAAGCTCTATCCAAGCCCTTGGAGAGCACTTTGGCAGCCAGACAAGAGTTCAGCAAGGCAGCAGGCCAACAGCAAGGCAGCAGTCCTTTGTAGAAAGCAGACAGGTGAGTCCTTTGAGCAGCCAGGCAGTTCTTCTTGGCAGGATGCAGGTTCTGGTTCAGGTTTCTTCTCCAGCAAGTGTCTGAGGTGGTAGGGCAGAGGCCCTGTTTTATACCCAAATGTGCCTTTGAAGTGGGGGAGACTTCAAAGAGTGGTTTAGAAGTGCACCAGGTCCCCTTTCAGTTCAATCCTGTCTGCCAGGGTCCCAGTAGGGGGTGTGGCAGTCCTTTGTGTCAGAGCAGGCCATCCACCCTCCCAGCCCAGGAAAGACCCATTCAAAATGCAGATGTATGCAAGTGAGGCTGAGTACCCTGTGTTTGGGGTGTGTCTGAGTGAATGCACAAGGAGCTGTCAACTAAACCTAGCCAGACGTGGATTGTAAGGCACAGAAAGATTTAAGTGCAGAGAAATGCTCACTTTCTAAAAGTGGCATTTCTAAAATAGTAATATTAAATCCAACTTCACCAGTCGGCAGGATTTTGTATTACCATTCTGGCCATACTAAATATGACCTTCGTACTCCCTTCAGATCAGCAGCTGCCACTTCAACAATGTATGAGGGCAGCCCCAATGTTAGCCTATGAAGGGAGCAGGCCTCACAGTAGTGTAAAAACGAATTTAGGAGTTTTACACTTCCAGGACAGGTAAACTACACAGGTACATGTCCTGCCTTTTACCCACACTGCACCCTGCTCTAGGGGTTACGTAGGGCACACATTAGAGGTGACTTATGTGTAGAAAAAGGGGAGCTTTAGGCTTGGCAAGTACTTTTAAATGCCAAGTCGAAGTGGCAGTGAAAATGCACACACAGGCCTTGCCATGGCAGGTCTGGGAGAAGGTAAAGGGGCTACTTGAGTGGGTGGCACAACCAGTGTTGCAGGCCCACTAGTAGCATTTAATCTACAGGCCCTAGGCACATACAGTGCACATTACTAGGGACTTATAAGCATATTAAATAGTCCAATTGGGTATGATCCAAAGTTACCATGTTTAAAGGGAGAGATCATATGCACTTTAGCATTGGTTAGCAGTGGTAAAGTGCGCAGAGTCTAAAAGCCAGCAAAAACAGAGTCCAAAAAGTGGAGGGAGGCAGGCAAAAAGTTAGGGGTGACCACCCTAAGGTATGTCAGGTCTAGCATATACAATCTGAGTGACCACGATTTTCCTGAGGAATCAATTGTGTCATGTGCTCGGCTGCCCAATCATCCATGCTCTTGAGTAGAGATGAGGCACTGCTATTCAGCTGGAGCAAAACCCGGATTAGCCTGACAGGTGTCACCTGTAGTGAGTTAGACTCAGTCCCCCACAGTGCAAGTGATTCTGCTACCCAAATCCAGTAGTCTCATTAGACTAATGAGAGCCTACACAACACCATGGCACTCTTGATGTCAAACACAGTCACGGTTCACATTTTATTGTGTCATATCTTGCCAAGAACAGTGTTGTTTGTATCTGACATTTAGAAATCCACTACTTCCATTTTAGTGCTGGTGGCGCACTAACAATTAAAGATGTCCAGATTCACACCATAAAATAGCAGCTGCCTGATATTGGCTACCCGATGGCCATCGGTGGAAGTTGACCACGTAGTAGGTGGCACTCTCCAAGTTGGTCCGTGCTATAGGCTAACATGTGTGACAGCTAGGCACGAAAGCCAATGGTTGTGTCTGTCTCTGTCACAGATCGCATCCGCCATGTACTCAGCATATTGAAAAAAGTTCACTTGCCTCCTAACACTGCAGCCAACAAGACCTTCTAATTTTTTTGCTGCTGTTACCAACCTCTGGCAGCCAGGATGATGGGCAAAGCAGGTGGCAGGACCCCTGTCCTCAGCACAGAAGAGCTGGAGCTCCTTGACAGGAAGCTCTACAGCCAGCTCTATGGGACCCCAGAGGAACAGGTACATGTCTGATTGGGAAATGTTTGACTAACTTGTTTCTTTTTTGGAAACAGCATAATTTGTCCCTTTTTGTTCATGGGTGAAATGTTGTGCTTGGAGTATAGTGAAATGAATGATTTTGATGGGGGTAGAATGTTGTTTGCCACTGTTAGAAATGTCTGTGTATGGAATGGTAAAGTCACCAGAAAGGAGGAGCTGTAATATCTGTCCATGTAACTCACAATTTCAGTTTCATCATACAAACAGCAGCCACCCTAATGCCAGTGACCAGTAGTAAGTGGCAACATGCAGCCAATATCAAAATGAGAGCGATGTGAAAGGAAATGTTTTAAAGTAGTGGATGTGTCTGATGCACCTGTCAAGTGTGATTTCAGCCCATATTGTGGAACAGGATGCTCTGTGTGCTTTCATATATGTCATGGTGCCACATATAGGCAAACCTATTTCCTGTGCTGAAAGTTCAAATTCCATATGATCTCAAATCATCCTCACAAGTATGTCCAATTTCTATACACACTTGTTCATACATCCCACAAATCCCTGCTTTTGCTGACACGTAGATGCCCTTCCATACTGCCCTCAGTCCCTGTGTAAGATGCAAACCATGTGTTCTGATTATTAGGAGTTAAGGCCTAAAGACAATGTAGCTGTGAGTGGTGTTCTCTACAAGGATTGTACACTATTATTGTTTATGGGGATTTACGAGTGGGTCTCACAACAGGAACTGTTTGATAGGCCTGGCCTAGATGATGTTTTGGGCATGACTTGGTAACATGAGGCGATAGATAGTGTTGAGGGTGCTCAAACGAACACTACAAATCAGTATTTCCTAGAAACCTCTAAATGTTCTAGGAAAAGAAGGAGTTACTGTTTGGTGAATGCATGTGAGCGATGCTACAAAATTGTGTCACAGCACTACAGACCAAACAAATCACTCAAAACTTTTCTTCTTGTTCTTTTCTATCATCTATACATGTCAATGCCCATCAAAAGTGGGAAATATAGAAGGCCATCGCCAAGGAGATGCGGACTCTCGGGGTCCATAAGCTGTGCAGCCTACATTGGCGGAAGAGGTGGGAGGATCTGCCACTCTCGACGTGAAAGTCTGCGGAAGTCCGACTTGAGTGGTCCTCTCAATGATCCAAGGGAGGGCACCACACCCTGACCCCCTTAATGGTCTGCATCCTTGTGGTGGTCTCCACAGAGCTTGATGGGCAGTTGAGGGCCCAACAGCAGCAGCAAGGGGGAAAGTTGATGTCTGTAGATATTTATTTTGTTTCACCTTTTTAATTTCCATCACTGTTGTATAACATCAACATACGGGTTGACACACATCCAACACACATGAGGATTTCTAGAGGTGTAAGTTAATCAGACAGTGTCTGATGTTGTGTCTGGTGTATTGCTTTGTGCTGAAGATTACCACTAGATTCCTCATCACAAGCCAAGAATTGTTTTGAGCAGACACTTGGCTGCATGCAAACAAAGGGGCACATGAATTTTCTGTATGTCATGTGGTACAGTTGGACCAAACATACCACATGTAATGATTGGCTCAGGTGGGATGCTCCATCTCCAAATTGAGTAGGTCATATAGGCCCTGTTACTGGTGACATAGCAAACTGTGCACTTATGATGCAGTTGATGGATCAGACTTGACATTGGTAAGCTGGTGCTATGACACAATGATAATGAGCATCTGCTCCAAAAGGTCGGCAAACATGTGGATAGTGGCATCATTCCTTATCTGGAACATGTTTGAAACCTCTTTGTACAGCTAATATCCATTCAGTTCATGTGGATAGTAGCAAGTTAGCATGAAGCCTTAGTCCTTCACAAATGTGCATGTAAGACAGTGTGTGTGAATCAAAGTGAAAATGTATACCAAACTGTACTGACTGCAACAGACACAAATGTGTCCACATTGGTGAGAGAGTTGTGTGCCCTACATACAACATTTTGGTGTCCTTACTTCTGTCCAGATGAGAAATCAATGATGGTGAGAAATGTGATACTTAAGGGACATTTGTTATGGAAGGTTACATCACACAGATGTTGTGGGATCCTACCTTGAGAAGTACATTTTAAGGCTAACATGTCTCTTTTGGATACGTAGATATATTTTAACTATGTACTGCAGTGGGTTAGGAATATCTCAAGGCATATGTGTTTACTCATGCTGTCAAAGCCCTTTGTCAGGGAGAGGACTACAGGTAGATAATAGACAAAGGCATACATGATATAGGATCTAGCATGGGGAATTTCTAGGCTTTGTGCAAACGTTGTGTGATCAAAGTTCATGTCCAATTGTGTTTCAACAAACTGTTGCATCTGTCTTTTCAGCATTGTCTGGGCAAGGTGAAGGTGACAACAGCCATGTAGGAGGAGAGGAAGCTGGCCACTTTGGGTTCTGTGGACACCACGGACACTGAGGGAACCAGTTACATGGAGGGTGAGGGGACTGGCACGGAAGGCACAAGTGATTCTACATCTTCTTCAGAGGCTTCCAATGAAGACCAGTCCCAAGTGGTGGTAGACCTTGGAGCGACTGTTACACTTGTGTTGTGGTCCGCTATCACCACCCTCTCTCTTGCTCCCCCCTTTTGGCCACAGTTGCCCCCCTAAAAGGGGTCACCTTTGTGGCAGGCACCTTCCCCTCTGCCCTTGTGTCCCAGGCTGCGCTCAATCAGGAGGTTGTTGATCTTTTAAGGATGATCATTGTAGGCCAGACCACATTACTGAATGCCATCCAGGGACTGGCCAGCAGTGACACCCAGCTCACCTGGATGGCATTCGTTGTGTCCTGTCTGACCTACAGCATTCATTCCAGGGTCTGGCCTCCTCTTTGAGTGCAGCCTCTTACCCAACCCAACCTCGTGGCCAGACTTCTATCCCTTTCCCAATCTAAAATCCCTCCACCCAGCCCTATGCCAAATATACTCATACATTTTCACACACCCACTACAAGAACCACAAACAGCACATCCTCATACCGAAATGGCAGAAAACCTAGACACAGACAGGCACATGCAGACACCACACACCTCACCACTACCAAAAGCATACCCACAGTCAACACACCACCCACAACACCAATATACATACCCACCACCAGCACACCTGCAGACACCACACCCACCACGACACAGACATCCACACTCACCGCTAGCACACCAGCTGACACCACACTCAACATTACACCAATACCCACACACACACCAGCAGCACACCCACAGCCAGCACACCGACCATTACATCAACACTCCCACATACCACCTGCACACCCACAGACATCTCAACAATACACAGCACCTCCACACCCACACACATGCATACAAATCAACAGGCACATGCACAACAGACACAGACACTCCCTATACCTTCCAAACCAAACTCCCTGCCAACCACCTTACCCATTTTCCCAAGGAAGACCTTCTTTTTGCCCTGGTCCTGACACCAATCACATCCCAATCCACCCCTCCCAAACATAAATCCACCCCGGTCTTTCCACCCATTCCGCATCCCAATCCACCTCTTCCAATTAAAAAACCCACCTCTCCCAAATCCTTTGGTGGGCAGCAGTACATATAGCAGTTACCAGAATGGGGTACACAGATCTGAAAATAGTGATTCCAAAGGGAACAGTCAGTGTCCATAGACAGAGGGTAGGAGGATGCCATGTACAATGTCCAAAAGTTTACTGTAATGTAAATTTGAGTTACAGTCTCTTACCTGTGTGTCACTGGAAGTACTGCTGTATAATGTTTGTTCTGTTGTCCACATCTTCTTCATATGCCTCCTCTTCCTCACTATCCACAGGCTCCACCTCTGCCACAAGACCATCTCCAGGCTCATCCTCCTGTAGAAAAGGCACATGACGTCTCAAGGCCAGATTGTGCAATATACAGCATGCCATGATGATCTGGCACACCTTCTTGGGTGAGTAGTACAGGGATCCACCAGTCAGATGGAGGCACCAGAATCTGGCCTTCAGTTGGCCAAAGGTTCTCTCGATAATCCTCCTTGTACGCCCATGTGCCTCATTGTAACGTTCCTCTGCCCTTGTCCTGCGATTCCTCACTGGGGTCAGTAGCCATGAGAGGTTGGGGTAACCGGAGTCACCTGTACATATCGAAGGACAACTGTTAGACACACACTAACCCTTAAGGACAACCCCATACCCAGACACCTTCCTATAGTGGGGTGGGGACCTTGGGCTCACCTATTAGCCACACCTGGTGCCTCTGGAGTTGGCCCTTCACATAAGGGATGCTGATATTCCTCAAGATATAGGCGTCATGCACTGAGCCAGGATATTTGGCATTCACATGGGAGATGTACTGGCCCGCCAAACACACCATCTGCACATTCATCGAGTGATAGCTTTTTCTATTCCTGTAAACCTGGTCATTTCTCCGGGGGGGAAAAAATGCCACATGTGTACCATCAATGCCACCAATGATGTTAGGGATATGTCCCAGGGCATAGAAGTCAGCTTTCACTGTGGCCAAATCCTCCACCTGGGCAAAACGATGTAGCTGCGCATGTGTTTCAGCAGGGCAGACAACACTCTGGTCAACACGTTGGAGAACATTGGCTGAGACATTCCTGATGCCATGGCCACTGTAGTTTGAAATGAGCCACTTGCCAGAAAATGAAGCACTGACAGAACCTGCACTAGAGGGGGGATTCTTGTGGGCTGACGGACAGCTGACATCAGATCTGGCTCCAATTGGGCACACAGCTCTTGAATTGTGGCACGATCAAGTCTGTATGTGATGATAATGTGTCTGTCCTCCATTGTCGACAGGTCCACCAGGGATCTGTACACCGGAGGATGCCGCCATCTCATCATCTGCCTCAGCGGTTGTAGCCTATGGAGGAGAACGGTGAGCAGAAGGTCATATTTCCACATTGCATGCACAACTGTTGCTGAAGTTAGGTCTCAGAAGCAGTATGTGAAGTCAAGAGTCAGTTGATGAGCCAATGTCTGCTGTGACGCAGTTAGGTGCCATTCCATGTGCGCCCTGAAATGGCGGCTGCCTGACCTGTGAGGAAGGACAAGTGGAAATAAGGTAATTCCGCTGGCGTTGTGCGCCGTCGCGATAGGCGGTCGATGACCGCCACACAACTTCGCATTGGTTATCATTGGGCCCTATGGGTTCCAGGAGCCAATGGCGATGTTCGCCTGCGGTGACGGTATGCACCGCCGCAGACGTGACCGCCATTTTCTAACAACTCACTCACTTGCTACCTGACCGTCAACAGGAGAGGACATACACTGCAAGTGCTGCTGTGACCTGAGTCTGGAAGCAACAATGGCTAGAGTATCTGGGGAAAGGCCCCCTGCCTTCACTGTGGAGGAGTTGGAGAAACTGTTGGATGGGGTCCTACCTCAGTACTTGTCACGCTACGGTCCTCCAGACAAACAGGTGAGTACACTGAGAGCATGATGTGTGGGCAATGCATGTTTTGAGTGGTGTTGATGTAAGCCACAGGTTGGGGGGTGCTGAGGTGACCTGGCCTGAGTGCTGCATAAGAGGTGGTCAGTGTATGTACGCCAGGGCATGGGTGGGAACTGGGGGGCAATGAGTATGCCGGGCTGGACGGGTGAGTAATTACCTTTCCTCCTGTCTTTTCCCTCTAGGTCAGCGCCCACCTGAAAAAGGGTGTTTGCCGTGCCATCGCCAAGGATGTGCGGACCCTGGTGGTCTATCACAGGCAGAGCACCCACTGCCGCAAGAGATGGGAGGACCTGCACCGCTGGACGAAGAAAACGGCAGAGGCAGAGCTGGGGCTGGCCTCCCAACGTGGAAGGGCTGCCCGTCTCACCATTACCCCACTAATGTTCCGCATTCCGGCGGTGGGCTATCCGGAGTTGGATGGGTGCTTGAAGGCATCACAGCAGCCGCAAGGGGGTGAGTACAGATTCTGATTCCTGACTTTGCTGCGCGCTTTAGGAGGTAGCTGGTTTGGGTATGTGGGCTGTGGGTGATCGTAGGCCAGGGCGATCATGGCAGGGTAGGTCCCTTGTGTGCAGGCTCTGAAGCACTCCAAACCCAATGGTGTAAGTGGGCATATACTACTGGGCAGGGTCCTGTGGGTGTCAGGTGTGCAGATGCTGGCGTTAGCCATTGTACTCCATGGGATTGTGTCTGGTTGGGCATGGCCTCGTGCATAGGGCTGATCCCTGTGTGTTGTGTACGCCAACAGTAGTGTTGTTGCTGGCATTGACCAAGTGTATCCTCTGTCTCTCCCCCCCTTTTTGTTTTGTCACCCTGTCCTTGTGTGCATTAGCATCATTTGGCGGAGGAGCAGAGGCACCAGCGACAGAAGGAGCTGAATCCCACATGGCCTATGAGGGCGAATCCACTGAGGGTGAAGGCACCAGTGGGACGGAGGGCAAGGGGAGCACCATGACGGGGACAGGAGGGGAGACCAGTGGCAGCAACTCCTCCTCCGATGGCAGCTCCCTGGTGGTGGCAGACACCTCTCTGTCCACCCCAACAACAGGTACAGCTGCCACCCCCCCTACCAGCACTGCCCTCCCAGCAGCCCCTCAGCGTGTTTCCCGTGCCTGCTCACCCAGGAGGGTGGGCATCTCCTTTGCCCCAGGCACCTCAGGCCCTGCCCCAGTCAGCCCTGCTGCCCTCAGTGAGGAGGCTATTGACCTCCTGAGATCCCTCACTGTTGGACAGTCAACCATTCTGAATGCCATCCAGGATGTCGAGAGGCATTTGCAACAAACAAATGCATACCTTGAGGGCATTCATTCTGGTGTGGCAGCCCAACAAAGAGCATTTCAGGCTCTGGCCTCAGCACTGATGGCAGCCATTGTCCCTGTGTCCAGCCTCTCCCTCCAACTTCCTCTACCCAGACCCAATCCCCTCAACCCCAACCTATCCCAAGCACACCTTCAGACCAGCATTCACCCAAATCAACACACAAAAGTGGCTCAGGCAAACATTAGCACCACACCTCATCTCACTGGCACTCACACAAGCACCATGCCCATTCAGACACAGCAACATCCACTGCCTCCACCGTGTCCCCCTCCTCCTCTTCATCCACCCCCTCCCAGTCTCGTCTCCACTCACACCTGCATGCACCACATCCTCATTTACTACCTCCATCACCAGCACGCCCATCACTACACACCCCTCACGAGCAGTCACCACCCCCACAACCATGCACATGTCCCCTGTGTCCTCTCCCAGTGTGTATGTGACCCCTCCTCCCAAAGTACACAAATGCAAGCTCCCACCCACCCAACAGCCATCCACCTCACAACAGCATCCAGCCCATGCACCTTCACCAAAACTCAGCAGAAAGTCACCTCCTACAATCACTCCCGCTTCCTCCACTCCCAAACTCTCTCCATCTTCCCGTCCCAGTGTGTCTAAAAAACTTTTCCATGCTAGCTTTGACCTCTTCCCTATGCCTCCCCTCCCCGTCCTTCCACTCGGGACAGGGTGTCAAGATCCCAGGCCAGCAGCTCAGTATTACCGCCGCTTTCACAGCGACCGCCAGGGTTGTAATGAGGGCCAAAGTGTCTTAAGTCTTTTAAAAGCAAAACAAAGTCTCTTTCAAGCACAAAGAACCTGGTTTGCGTGAAAAATCTCCGCAAAGAACCGCAGAGGAGGGGATATGTGGAAACAAAGGGGTGTGCGTCGATTTCTCGGGTCGCACACGGCAATGCATCATTTAGTTTTCATGCAGGGACGGCTGTGCGTCGATTTCCGCAGCTCAGTCGTGGATCCTCTTCGGGTTGCGGGGTTTTCAGATGTCTCGGGAATGATGTGTGGAATTCTGGCTTTGCTAGGACGAAGTCACAGGAGTTGCATCAAATTTTCTACCGCACGGCAGACGCTGTGTCGATTCCTCTCTGAAAGTTAGGCTGCGTCGTTCCGGCTTGGCTGTGCGTCGATCCGGTGAGCCCGTGCGTCAAATTTCTGGTTGCTACACTGGCGCTGCGTCAATCTTCTCATTGCAAAGTCAGGCTGCGTCATTCCAGTTCGGTGTGCAGTGAATTTTCCACTGCAGTGCAGGCTGTGCTTCATTTCTGGAAGGTTGTGCGTCGAATTTCGCCGCACAAGGAGTCCTTCTTGTAGAGATGAAGTCTTTTTGGTCCTAAGATTTCAGGGAACAGGATGCAAGCTCTATCCAAGCCCTTAGAGAGCACTTCTTCACCGCAGCCAGAGAGGAAAAAGACAGCAAGGCAACAGCAAGGCAGCAATCCTTCACAGAAAGCAGACAGGTGAGTCCTTTGAGCACCAAGGTAGGTCTTCTTGGCAGGATGCAGGTTCTGGTTCAGGTTCTCTTCTCCAGGAAGTGTCTGAGTTGGTAGAGGCAGCGGCCCTGTTTAAATACACAAATGTGCCTTTGAAGTGGGTGAGACTTCAAAGAGTGTCTTAGAAGTGCACAATGTCCCCTTTCAGTTCAATCCTGTCTGCCAGGGTCCCAGTAAGGGGTGTGGCAGTCCTTTGTGTGAGGGCAGGCTACTGTCCTTTGACATGCAAGTGTCAGGCCCTCCACCCTCCCAGCCCAAGAAGACCCATTCAAAATGCAGATGTATGCAAGTGAGGCTGTGAATCCTGTGTTTGGGGTGTGTCTGAGTGAATGCACAAGGGAGCAGTCAACTAAACCCAACCAGACGTGGATTGTAAGGCACAGAAGGATTTGGGTGCAGAGAAATGCTCACTTTCTAAAAGTGATATTTCTAAAATAGTAATATTAAATCCAACTCCACCAGTCAGCAGGATTTTGTATCACCATTTTGGCATACAAAATATGACCTTCCTACTCCTTTCAGATCAGCAGCTACCACTCAAACAAAGTATGAAGGCGCCCCAATGTTAGCCTACAAAGGGAGCAGGCCTCACAGCAGTGTAAAAACGAATTTAGGAGTTTTACACTACCAGGACATGTAAACTACACAGGTACATGTCCTTCCTTTTGTCTACACAGCGCCCTGCCCTTTGGTTGCCTAGGGCATACCTTAGGAGTGACCTATATGTAGAAAAAGGGGAGTTTAAGGCTTGGCAAGTTCTTGTAAATGCCAAGTTGAAGTGGCAGTGAAACTGCACACACAGGCCTTGCAATGGCAGGCCTGAGGCCTGGTTAAGGGACTACTTATGTGGGTGGTACAATCAGTGCTGCAGGCCCACTCGTAGTATTTAATCTACAGGCCCTTGCACATGTAGTGCACTTTACTAGGGACTTATAAGTAGATTAAATAAGACAATTGGGTGTGAACCAATGTTACCATGTTTGAAAGGAGATAGCATATGCACCTTAGCACTGGGTAGCAGTGGTAAAGTGTGCAGAGTCCTAAAACCAGCAAAACCAGTGTCCAAAAAGTAGAGGGAGGCAGGCAAAAAGTTAGGGGTGATCACCCTAAGGCTGTCAGGTCTAACATTTCCTGATAATGGTATTTCTGCTAATGTATGGACCATGCACTTACTCTCATTTGTGACAGTGACCAGCACCATTTGTTGATTTTTTCTTTTTTAGATTGCATACATTAGTGTTGTGCATTTGTGATGGGCATGTTTATTTTGGTGCACGCATTTATTTTGTTACTGGATGCTTACAGCAACATTAAATGTGTTTCTGTTATTGTGACTCGAGAATGCATGTGTGAATATTTTGACATGATTTACCAACAATATGCACATATGCATTACACAGGGAACCTGGCACTTTATAGCTCAGTGACATCTAATGTTTATGATATATTGCACATGCCAAGGGGACATGTGACCTTCCTACACCTTTGCCATGTTTGGAGTGTAGAGGTGAGATTGGTAGTACATTTTGTGTACAACCAGTTGTCGTATGTTGTAGCGGAATTGATACATTCTCATGAGATTTGTTAGTCCTATTGGGTGTACTGTCACAGTTCATAATTTCATTTTTTTGTGGAATTATTGCACACCACCATTAAAACCACAAAAGTCCTGAAGTCTGAAACTGGGTTTTATGTTGTAGGGTGTTCCAGGCAGACAGCACACCTACTTTAAGACAAGGCCCTCCACGCATACCAAATTATATTTCTGATGCATTGTTTCCAATCAAGAACCAGGTAACAAAAGCAACTCTTCATACAGCCTATTCTCTAAATACCAATGCCTCCATTTCTAACCCTAGCTCGGGTCTCTATCATAGGCTGAGGAGTGCAATATCACTACCAGATTCTTGAGGGTAACCAGTGACTAGGAAAATGTCTTCCATTTAAATTCATTGCATGGGCATTAATCTCATGTAGATATTCATAATATCTACATGCATCCAGCCTGACTGAATCAATGTTTTAACTCCAGTGGTAAACAGAGATACAATTGAAATCAGGCACACCAACATCTATGCAATGTATACTGAAAACAAATGTGTCACCTATGTCAATTTTGCTTCCCCCAAACATGTCCCTACTGTGTCACGGAACATGTTCCTTGGTGGGTGCACATACCTGCATATCTCTTTTTATATTCTGGGATGTGCTGGCATATGCATCAATCACATATCTGTTGTCTGTGAGCACATTTTATTTAACATCTATGGAGGACAGGGCTCAAAAGGGATACACAAAGCACCAATGAACCTGAGTGATATGTGCTATGTATATGCAACTTATGTCAATGAATAAACACTTTTAGAGTAGAGTAACAATACCAATTCATAATGTCACTATTAATTCCCTAATTTCTCTGAGACAATTGGTCCAATATGTACTAACACTTTGTGCCGTCACAAGTGCACTTCCTTCAGCACAAAAAGCACTTTGTGGTCTTTGTGACAAGGGGGATTTACAGTACAAACACCACAGTTTTAGACCCAAAGCCTCATCTACTAAGATAGCCAGACCAGACATTAAAGAAAAAATAATGCCTCTTCAAAGCAGGGTCTAACAACAAGAAATATTTTCATTTAAAAAAAAAAAAACATTGAATATGTGCTGTAGTTCACAGCATACATCTAGGGGGTCATTACGACATTGGCGGGAGCGGTAACCGCTGTGCGGCCGCCAATGCGGCCGCACTCCCGCGGCCCCCATTACGACATTCCCGCTGGGCCGGCGGGGATGAGGCCGCAACATAGGAGCCAGCTCCTAATGGAGCCGGCAGTGTTGCGGCCGTGCAATGGGTGCAGTTGCACCCGTTGCGCTTTTCACTGTCTGCTATGCAGACAGTGAAAAGCTGGCCGGGGCCCTGTTAGGGGGCCCCTGCACTGCCCATGCCAGTGGCATGGGCAGTGCAGGGGCCCCCAGGGGCCCTAGGACACCCCTTACCACCAGCCTCTTCCTGGCGGTACAAACCGCCAGAAACAGGCTGGCGGTAGGGGTGTCATAATCCCCAGGGCAGCGCTGCTTGCAGCGCTACCCTGGCGGATTATCACCGCCTGGGCTAAAACGGCGGGAAACCGCCGGCCCCGGCGGTGCGACCGCGGCGCTACTGCCGCGGTCGTAATAAGGGCCTCCGTACCCCCAGCCTGTTGGCGGTACGGACACTACATTACCCCTGGCGGTCTCCGACCGCCAGGGTCGTAATGATCCCCCTAGTGTTTGGAGCACTATGTGTTTGTATATGCATAGGAATTTATACTGGAAGAATATGGATCCAGTGCAATTCCTATGCTAGACAGGCCAGGCTCACCTCTGCAAGGCCTTATGTCATATAAGGCATCTTTTAAGAGCACCAGAATGGGAAGGCAGCAGCAGCAGGCCAATCTTAATATATGGCTCAGTGCTCTATTTTCCCACTGTGCCGTGCAACACCGCACATTTAGATGCTGTGCTGCATTAAAGATGATCAAATCTGACCGTCACTCTTAACATATTAATTCTCAGACACCTGGACATACAGGGGTGCCCTTATGCTCTTAACTGTGTCATAGTTACCAGCCTCTACCTCTCCCCCATTCAAAATAAGACCATAGGTCAACAGCTCAGTGCAGCTGTTACACTGTATCCCTGGTAATAATCCTTGATGTTATCAGATGGCAACCTCATTCTATCTCTCCGGAACCGGAAGCTAGGAAGCAATTGTGTAGGCAAGGGCGTGGCATGCAGGAGTGGCGCAAATGAAGCGAGTGTGGCGGGTTCTGTGGCTCAGCCAGGGAATGACCAGCTCAGACTCGATGATTGGGTGGCCCCTCCTAGTGCCTCCCAGCTCCATTCTAGCAGCTCAGAACGAGAAGTGCAAGGAGACAAATTTGCCACTTTAGCTTTAGCAGGAGCCAACATAGTGGAACTGGAGCAAGCTGGAGCGGGAGAGCAGCGTGTCGGTAAGGTTTTAGGCTCTTTGTGTGGTGAGAGGTGGATGGTGCTAGATCGGTGTGACTTGTGCCCCACAGAGGAGTCTCCACGTAGCATGTTTGCCCTCTTGACTGTGCCTGACTTCCTGAGCAGGCCTGAGCCTGCTTTGCCCACCTCACCTTGCCAGAGTTGTGCCTGTGTCAGCACCTGCACCAGTGCCAGCTTTTATGCCAGGGTGACCTACTCAAACTGCATGACTCGCACTGTCTTTCCTTTCTCACTGGAAAAAGCAGCAATAGAGAGCTGTGAGCTGTGAGTAGACAGCTAGACAGACCTCTCCAACTGAAATTCAAAAGTTAGGCCAGCCATCCCAAGAGCATTCATCATGTCGTGAGCCTCAGTCAAGCATCAACCAGATGCCCGCAGGACCCAAATGGGGCCGACAAGGCCACGTCCTCAAATTCCCCAAATTTCTTATTGAGAATGGATGATCAGTCTAATTTGATAAATCGAATGAAGGAGGAGGCCACAATGCAAACATTAGGAGAAACTGGGGCATTGAACAGCAAAGCAGGGATGTCTTGGGAACCTCAATAAAGATTCGGAAATGATAGCCTTGCGGCGAGGGGTGGGGCAGACTGCCCAACTTGCCTGACTTGAATGGGTGATCTCAGTGACAGCCAAGCTAAGCAACCTACACAAGATGGGGGCGAAGAGCTTGCCAGTAACACGCTCGACCAGGCAGAGAATCTCTCACACCTAAGCACTCAAGAGTGGGAAATGATATTGGCCACACACGCTAAAGAGAATGCCAAAATGTTCCATCATTTAGCACTCTCAACCCAGCCAAGAGTAACAATTAGATGGAAAGAAGAGTGGAAACTGTCTATCCCTACTTAAAACTCTTTAGCATTGGGTCGATTTGTTGAATTAGCAAGCAAATAAAATGGACATTCAGATCAGCCTCTTAAACACTATGTATGTATTAAGGATTGAAGATAAAAAAGCCAATTGAATAGCTTGATAATACGAGCAAAAGGTAAATGAGCTTATCGGAACAAATTGACATACTGGTGCCACAAGAACAACTTTGGAACATGCTGCAGAAGGGGAAAGCGACAAGAAAGGCCTGCCATTGCTCAGAAATCTGGAGCACTTGGCCTCTGGGTGCGAAATGGCCGTCTCAGCCCAGACCGCCACCGATTTTCTCATACCATTCAGAGGTAGGAGTGTAGTTGATCGATTACTCCCTGCTGACTTTATCTTTAATGCAACATGTACATTCACTTAGACTAGGAGATAGTTCAGATAACTATCTTCTCCCCAAGGAGCTAGTATTGTCAGTTGGGGTCAGGAATCATGAGAGCTTTGGTAATCAAGCAATCTCCATGTACACAATTGACAACAAGCAGATAAAAAGCACGCCTGCTTCTTTGCAAGCCCTATCTAACCATGCCAAGAAAGCATTTCAAGAATTTAAGAAGGAGGGGTGAGATCCCACAAGTAGCTAGGAAGACATTAGTGGCGAATCTGCCGGACATCACGCTAAAATAATAAATTATTAAAGGCAGGAGACTAGCAGCAATGGTACTCACCCTGTTGCCGGGGAGGGAAACATTCTTATTAAGTAATTTGAAAGGTGAGTAAACCAACTGCGGAGAGTACTCAAAAGAGCATGAAGTGACTTAGCTTTACATTCCAAACTCAGGAAAGTCAAGAAAGGCTTAAAAAACTAAAGTGTGAACGGGCAAGGAATCGAATTGACACCTTCTTAGTGAAGCTGCTGTTGGACATCAAGAGGAAGAACTCTACTACTTTTTGGAGGACAGTGTTTTCAATTGACCATTTTAATGTGGGGGTATAACCTGCATCAGAAAAGAGAACCCTGTGTTTAATCAGCCGGAGAGAAGAATGCAGAAGCTTAACACCTTTGAGGACTGTCAAAATAATATATTTGAAGACAAAGACTCTCTCATAGGAAATCAGCCCGAGAGGTGCAAATAGAATAACATCTTCCAAAGTTCAACCTACAGCCTTGAAGAGGTCTGCAATAGAAAGCCTTTAATCAGCCCGAGGACAGTTCAAAGACAAAAATCCAAGGGCCAATGAGAAGGGTTCCCTGCTCAAATGAGGTTCCCTCTGCAATCCACAAGGAAGAGCCTATTTTTTGGGCAGAGCAATTATATCCACTCTTCAACTACATTTTATGTAGTAGTAGCATCCCGACTTCATAGAATGGATCAATAATCTCGCCAATATACAGGTGACAAAAGTAATCCTGGAAACTATTGTTTGATGGCCTTGAAAGACAATGTGGCCAAATATTTAACAGGACTCCAACAAAATATTTGTGTTATGGGTCCACAGACAACACCATAATTCCATTGAATCAACCAGGCTTTACAAAGAATACAGGAAACAACGACTTACATTGTGGTCCTTTCCCTGCTGACTGACTTTGCAATCATGTATAAACAATCAATTAATATATGCTTCATAGATTACAAAGCTGCCTACACGAGGGTAGACTGTGAGAAATTATGGCACAACCTGTCAAAATGGAGCATCCGAATTTGGCCTTCTAAAGTCAATACAGTTGCTTTATAATAACATGTGGATCCGGGTTAAGCTGAGGAATGGCTCCTACCTGTCAAGATCCATCGAATCAAAACAGGTTCTAAAGCATGTTGTGTGCTTGCGCACACCCTTTTAAATTTGTTTCTCTCTGATCTACCACCATTTTTAAGCAAGATGAATAGTCATGCCTCAAAACTGAGAGGAAATACCCCATTTGGCACTTGGGCAGAGATAAGCTAGCTGTCAATGACCACAAGAACTTTGGAGTGCATTTTAATGCCAATGGAGTGTTCAGTAATCAATTGGAAGACATCAAAAGGAAGGACAATGCTCTTGCAGTAGGCGTGTGGCCTTGTTCATAAAACTGGAGGGGCAAATGTTGTCCCCGCTATTACAAGTACCCCAAGTAAAAATTCCTTCTATTTTGACCTATGGGAGTGAGGCCCTGACTGGTTGGAACACCACCATTCTGGATAAAATGACAACAATTTTAGGATCATTTTGAATCTACTGTCATACACGTCTCCTGATCAGATTATGTTGGAATTTGGCTTTGTGAAGCAATCCCTGACTCAGCAGGTAGCCTTCATGAACTGCTGCCACAAGTTTAAATCAGCAAATGAGGATTTCTTAAGTCACCATTTTTGGCTTGAAAAAAAAGGGGGGCTCAAACAAGAGCCTATTTAAAATCAGCTATAACTAATCTGGGCCTCTCCTCAGCATGGCATCTACCACTGAGGAGGGTTGAATGAAAAAAAAAAACAAATTCAAGCACCAAAACCCAATCACTCTTGGAGGATAAAACTGTCCTTTGTGTCTAACACACAACAATAACACAAAGCTTACACCCCAGAGCAATCCAGGAGAGTTTAACAATAACTCAATAAAAGAATGGTTCTTAAAATAAAGGTTGGGAGTCCTGCCTGCTTTTTAGCAAGCTTCACCATGGAGAAGAAAACAAGGCTAGGACATTTGCAGGCTATGCAGACAGGGGATTGAAGCTATTGCCCATATGCTGTGTCTGTGTAAAGCCACCCTGGATGACCGCTGGGCAATCTTCGGAAGGAAATTCAAAGAAAGGGGAAAACGTTCATGCAGAGAGGGAGGGTAGCTTCTTTTAATCCTGGACTGAACTGTCTAGGGGTAAAATACCTCTAGATGGTAGAGGTGCTGACTCTGGAACTAGAAATGATAAAAGAGAGACAAAAGATTTTGAATCCATTTGAAAGGCTGGCAGGGCGAACTGGGACATTAGCACGATGCACTTTTAGATCTGCCTGCAGGTCTAAACTAGGCTGAGACTAGGCACCAAAGCACTTTATATTGCAAACATCACAAGGCTTTCCTATTGCTAGGCACAGTACTTGAAAAGCTGGATAACAGTCTAGAATGTTGCCTTTTGGCCACTTCCTGCTCCGGTCAGGAAAGCAGGCCAAAACGGGCCTTCCCGACGTTCAGGAAGGCCTCGTTTGAAAGGGGAGATTATCCCCTTTCAAACAAGGCCTTCCTGAACGGGTTTCCTGGCCACGATCGAGGGCCAGAAAACCCCACTAGACACCAGGGATTTCACTTAGGGGGGTCGGACCGCTCGGCAAACAGGCCACCCCCCCACCGGGGCCATATTTTTTTTAATGAAAGGTAGGTTTACCCCTGGGGAGCGCAATCGTGCCTGATTGCACCCCCCAGGGGTTTAAAATGTAAAAAAATAATAGTTTTTTTTTTTTTTTATGAAATGGACAGGGGTCGCCCATGAGCAGGTCGACCCCCTGTGGGGGCCATCATTTTTTTAAATAGATGTATGGCTTCCCTGGTGGACGCTATGGCCCACAAGGAAACCATACAGCTATTAAAATAATATACAGATTTATATATATATATATATATATATATATAGATCTATATATAGACATATCTATCTATCTAGATAGATATATCTATCTATATAGCTATATCTATATATAGATTTGTATATATATATAGACATATATATATATATATATGTCTATATATATATATATATATATATATATATATATATATATATATGTAGAGAGAGAGAGAGAGAAATAGATAGATATATATACCAATCACTTTTGTCAACACGTGTGTGGTTTCCCTGGGGGCTGCGATCGGCCCCCAGGAAAAGTGATCTCTCTCTCTCGGTCTCTCTCTCTCTCTATATATATATATATATATATATATATATATATATATATATATATATATATATATATATATATATATATATTCACCACCAGTTCTCTTGCAGTGCAGCTTGTGTCTTCAAAGCAATTCACATACTTCAACTGATGTGTTTCAACTGTAGCTTTTAGGCAGCCATATAAAAGTCAAGTAAGTCTTGTGATTATTTTTTCTGCTACAAAAGGATCTGACTTTTGTATAGTGGCTGTTTTGATCCCATAAAGTAGCGCAGAAGGTTTATATGCCTACTGCAAAGATCAAATCTGTATTTTATGTAAATAGCTGAGTAGATTAGTAAAGTCAGCCATTACCTGCGCTACAATACAAATGAAATGTATGTGCAGGGCTATGGAGAGATGAAGGGCACTTTTGCTAGGTGGTAGTGAGGGAATCCGAGGAAGTGGTCATGGGAGTGGGAGCACCAATGATTGATTGTTGGACTGGGCGACAGAGGTGCTAAAGACTGTGACGATTGGTATGTGAGCAGGTGAAGTAATAGTGTGTCTTTTTTTGTGTGTCTTGAAAGAACGTGCTGATTGAGGGAAGAAGCGAAGGTAAGGTGACCTCTACTGTTGCACGTATCACACACACACCCTATAGCAATTTGTGACTGTCTACGTCGGCTAGTGTTTTAGAGTGACAGTTTAGCCAGTAGCAGAGATGGCATCTTGTTGAGTGACTGCAGCTCAAGCATTCTCGGGTTATAGAGGACAGCTCTGACGTAGGATCAGAGACTGAGACAGCAGATACTGAGATAGCATCTGAGGGATAGGACAATGGTGCAGACTCTTGGAGTGATTTTTCAGGCAGAGGAGTCCCATTAGATAACTCCTCTTCCATTGATTATGAGGGAGGTGATGAGGACAGCCCTGCTGTCCCTTCGCAACCAAAGTCTGTGCAGCGGGACAATAGCGGGTTAGCCAACCCAAAGAGCAGGTGCATGCGGCGGGCAAAGACAGAGAGAGTGCTCTCTTGGGAGCTCCCCAATCTATTTCAGCCCCAAATTCCACTGCCCAAATTGTACTGAGGAGACATCAAAATTATCTAGCACAAAACAACCTGGTTTTGTAGGGCAGGAACCTGCGGTTTTGGTCCTGGGCTCGGTGGCCATATAGGGAAACCAACCAAACCCAGACATTTCTGGAAACTAGACATCTGGGGGAGTGACTTGTGTGGATTCCCCAAAGTTTTCTTACCCAGAATACCCTGCAAAGGTAAAATGTTGAATAAAAACTCAATTTTTTCTTGCATTTCTGTCACACAAACTACAGGAATATGCTCAGTTCCACAAAATTCCTACCACCAGTTTCCCCACCTGTCCTGATAAAAACGCTACCACACTTGAGTGCCTGTACCTAGTGCCTGCATCAGGAATGGATCACCCCAGAGTCAACAGTTGCCCTCACGTAAGGACCAACATTGAATGTTGTGTGTTCTATTCCTGTTGCGGGCACTTGGCCTGCCCACACAAGTGAGGTACCATTTTTATCGGGAGACTTGGGGGAGTGCCAGGTGGAAGGAAATGTGTGGCTCCTCTCATGTTCCAGAACTTTCCATCACCGAAATGTGAGGAAAAAGTGTTTTTTTTTGCCAAATATTGAGGATTACAAAGGATTCTGGATGACAGAACCTGGTGAAAGAGCCACAAGTTACCCCATCTTGGGTTCCCCTAGGTGTCTAGTTTTCAAAAATGCACAGGTTTGGTAGGTTTTCCTAGGTACTGGCTGAGCTTGAGACCAAAATCCACAGCTAGGCACTTTCCAAAAAACACTGCAGTTTTCAATTTAAAAATTTGATGTGTCCGTGTTGCGTATTAGGGCGTTTCCTCTCGCGGGCAATAGGCCTACTCACACCAGTGAGGTACCATTTTTATCAGGAGAACTTTCCATCACTGAAATGTGAGGAAAAAGTGTTTTGTTTGCCAAGTTTTGAGGTTTGCAAAGGATTCTGGGTAACGGAACCTGGTGAGAGCCCCACAAGTCACCCCATTCTGAATTTCCCCTAGATGTCTAGTTTTCAAAAATGTATAGGTGTGCCTAGGTGTCGGCTGAGCTAGAGGCTAAAGACCACAGCTAGGCACTTTGCAAAAAACAGGTTAATTTTCTTTGGGAAAATGTGATGTGTCCATGTTGTGTTTTGGGGCATTTCCTGTTGCAGGCACTAGGCCTACCCACACCAGTGATGTACCATTTTTATCAAGAGACTTTGGTGAATGCTGGGTGGAAAGAAGTTTGTGGCTCCTCTCAGATTCCAGAACTTTGCAACACCAAAATCTGAGGGAAACGTGTTTTTAGCCAACTTTTGAGGTTTCCAAAGAATTCTGGGTAAGAGAACCTGGCAAGAGCCCCAAGAGTCCCCCCATTCTGAATTCCCCTAGGTGTCTAGTTTCCAAAAATTTACAGATTTGCTAGGTTTCCCTAGGTGCCGGCTGAGGTAGAGGCCAAAATCCACAGCTAGGCACTTTGCAAAAAACACATCAGTTTTCATTGGAAAAATGTGATTTGTCCATGTTGTATTTTGGGGCATTTCCTGTTGCGGGCACTCGCCTTACCCACACAAGTGAGGTACCATTTTTATCAGGAGACTTGGGGGAATGCTGGGTGGAAGGAAGTTTGTGGTTCCTCTCAGATTCCAGAACTTTGCAGCACCGAAATCTGAGGGAAAAGTGTTTTTTTTGGCCAAATGTTGAGGTTTGTAAAGGATTCTGGGAAACAGAACCTGGTGAGAGCCCCACAAGTCAGCCCATCCTGGATTTTCCTAGATGTCTAGTTTTAATAAAAGCACAGGTTTGCTAGGTTTCCCTAGGTGCCGGCTGAGCTAGATGCCAAAATCCACAGCTAGACACGTTCCAAAAATACATCCGATTTCAGTGTAAAAATGTGATGTGTGCATGTTGCGCTTCCTGCGCGGGCTTTAGGCCTACCCACATAAGTGAGGTACCATTTTTATTGGGAGACCTGGGGGAACACAGAATAGTAGAACAAGTGTTATTGCCCATTCTCTTTCTCAAAATGTTTTCATTCCAAATGTAAGACAGTATGTAAAAAAGATATCTATTTGAGAA
The DNA here is from genome assembly GCF_031143425.1 of Pleurodeles waltl. Lineage (NCBI taxonomy): Eukaryota > Metazoa > Chordata > Amphibia > Caudata > Salamandridae > Pleurodeles > Pleurodeles waltl. The sequence goes on along the minus strand of NC_090444.1, from coordinate 660,810,073 downwards.
ATGCCCTGTAATTCACATGCTAGTATGCCCCCCCCCCCCTTGGAATTCAGAGATGTGCAAATAACCACTGCTTCTCAACACCTTATCTTGTGCCCATTGTGGAAATACAAAGGTTTCCTTGATACCTATTTTTCAATCTTTATATTTCACCAAATGAATTGCTGTACACCCGGTATACACTGAAAACCCATTTCAAGGTGCAGCTCCTTTATTGGTTCTGGAACCTAGGGTTCTTGATGAACCTACAGGCCCTATATATCCCTGCAACCAGAAGAGTCCAGCAGACATAATGGTTTATTACTTTTGAAAATATGACATTGCGGGAAAAAGTTACAGAGTAAAATGTGGAGAAAAATGGCTGGTTATTTTCACCTCAATTTCAATATTTTTTTATTTCAGCTGTTATTTTCTGTAGGAAAACCTTGCAGGATCTACACAAATGACCCCTTTCTGAATTCAAAATGTTATCTACTTTTCAGAAATGTTTAGCTGTCCAGGATCCAGCATTGGTTTCACACCCATTTCTGTCACTAACTGGAAGAAGGCTAAAAGCACAAAAAATAGTAAAAATGGGGTATGTAAAATGGCAAAATTGTGTTGAGAAATGTGGTTTTCTGATTCAAGTCTGCCTCTTCCTGAAAGCTGGGAAGATGGTTATTTTAGCATCGCAAACCCTTTGTGGATGCTATTAGTAAACGTTTTTTAAAAAAAAGAAAGTGGTTAATGCTCTTGTCGCACATCTAAATCCAATCAAGTTCGAAGTCGTACAGCGTATGTTTAGGGCATGGTGCCAACCTGGTCAAGAAAACCCAACCACCACGGGTTTCACAGATACACAGAATAATACACGGAACCCAATAGGGACCACCTATTTCCTGTGCTGTTAGGTACAAAATGAAAAAAGAAGAGGACCAGGGCACTCAAAGTCTGTATAATAAATATGTAATCCAAGTAGAGTTTCAAAAGGTACTTTTAATCCAAGATCAGAAAACAGCCAACACGTGTTTCGTCCTTGCGGACTTTTTCAAGGCTGAAACATAAACAAATAGCAATGCTTGTCTATATAGTTATTCACATAAAAATAAAAGAAAAGGATAAAAACAAGAAAATAAGTGATACACGTTTGAAGATTCCACAAATGGATGCAAATTTTAGCATGAGGGATAAAGCTCTTCAGTGTATATAGATATTTAGATATATGAGATACCCCATAGTTGGACCAAGCAGGAAAATGACACATGCTATTTAATATAGAATAAGGTGATCGTAAGTAGAAAGAGAAAAAAAAGAATTTATTTATTTAATATATGTTCTTTCAAGTGTAGGTGAGAGTGGTTTTCTCTATCCAGTAAAGAAGTATGTAAAGGAAACCTTTTTCCTCTAGTTGTTAATAAACCCTAAAAGACTACATGCATGGAAAACATCGTGTGTGACAGACCATATTAGTGAGGCAAGCATGAAGAAAGTTAATAGTTAGAGAGATCACTATTACCTCATAGGTTCAAGGATGGAAAAAGACTAGTTTCAGTAGGGCTTCTTGTGCCCCAACAGTACATTTTCGAATCTGGGGGAGAGAGGCAATGTAAAGCGTTTGTGATATTGTAAGGTTAAGGACTGAAATAGGTCAGATAAAATAGCGAGGTAGGAGGGAAAGGAAAAAAGGTCTACCTACCCACTATATAGGATCAGTTCTTGCCATATAGTATGGCTTGCATTACTTTTATTATACTTTATGGCTTGTCATATATATGAAGACAGGTCATATGGTGTGTCCGTACACCAGATGGTGATATCATGGGGTCCCTAAGGGCCCAGTCTGCAAAAAATAGAAAATATATATGTATAAGCGAACCAGTAAAAGAACAAACAGCTGTAAGGTAAAAAGACCGAGCACAGGTGAGGATATCTATTAAATGCGGTACAGCACACACTATTATAGATACTGGAATACCTGAATAGTTATAAGCCTTTGTAGAAATAGGTGTGTGTTTCTAGCTAGCATTAAGCAGCTATGCTTGTATTGTCAGAGAAAGCTGAATCCAAGTCCCCGTTTAAGGAGGATAAAGAGAGACAAAAACATAGCGAGTTTACCCCCTTGGGGGTTAACGTAAGTTTAACTCAAAAAGTTCAAAAAGTGCAAGTGCCCTAGGGCAGCTAGTAAAGTAACATACCTTATTTCTGTAAAGCACCGTACGTTTGGTAGCGTCGGTGTGAAGAGTAGAGAGGGGAAGCGCGTGATAACGCTTCCGTGCCGTCCATAAGGTGTTCGTCTCTCCGAGTGTCGGCGTCTATATGCGCGCACTCTGAAGATAGAGAGAGGACTATGGCCAAACATGAATAGGGCACCTGAACGTGCCCTGGCTGTAAACGGGCGTCGGCGGACGCCATATTGGTAGTGCGCTAGGCAGATAAGAAACTGTCTGAATATACTGAAAAAACCCATTTGAAGAGGTTTAAATGGGACATGTCTCAAATTAGGGACTAAGGCAGTATTAAAAGATTGAAAACACACGGAGAGATAGGAGAGAAATATCGTGACTTAATAGTGTTGTGAAGGGTGAACAGAGGCAAAAAAAAAAAGGAACAGTGTTCCCAAAAACAAACATGCTTACGTGGTACTACCATTATCAAACTGGTGTTAAGGAAGATAAGTCCCATATGTTTGGAAAGCAGTCACGAATCTACAGATGGTGGGGGAGCAGTGACATATTACACAAAACCATGTGATTATGTGTCCTCCAAAATAGTCTAAATCCCAAAACAGCTATAATAATTTAGATGGACCATAGAAACAGACTTTTCTCTTTCCTTTTGCATTATAGAGATAAGCATAGAAATAAGATAATAGCTCTCAGCATGTTTACAATGCTCATATATAAACGAATACAATACACTCGATGGATTCATTATCTTAGTACAGAACGGAGAAGGTTACAGTCAATACATTTCACATGTACAAATGAAGGCAAAGCATCAAAGCCGTTGATATAAAGTACAAATCTTAGTAGTAATAGGCTTAATACCATGTTCGAAGATGATGGGGGGTTCCATATTGTGAACCGAATAGAAACATGCTATGGTACCCAAGATGAATCACAAGGTACATCAATGATACAAGAAAACATTTAAAATGATCTAGTATGAAGAGACAATATGAAGAGAACAGATATTCACTGGAAACTCAACCTCAAAGAAAACATTCATCCAAAAGTTTTTTTGTCCCACCAATGGAGTCAAATAACACAGAGCTGTGAGTTCAGGTTGCGGTAGTTTACAGAAATACATGGAGATCTTTGTGAATATTCAAGCCCTGTTCGACAGCCCGTAATTTAATTATCCATCTGCTTTCTAAGCGTCTCAGAGCCAGGGTACGGTTGCCCCCACGGGGCATTTTGCTTAAGGAATCTATTCCATGTATGGTAATGTCCAGGACTTCCCTTTGTCCATGTTGCTCATTGTAATGAGACGCAAATGGATAGTTGGCATTGTGTGTTCGGATGGCTCTCAAATGTTCTTGGATTCTCTCCTTCAAGGGGCGGATGGTGCTACCTACATAGATGAGTCCACATAGGCACACAATGCAATACACAACGTAGCTCGTGTTGCAATTAATAAAATGTTTGATTTTATGTTCGACCTGGGTGTTATATTGGAATCCCAGTGTCTTGTCTTTAATGTAGCCACAGATACTACAGTGACCACACTTATAGGTGCCTGGTGGCGGTTTGGGTAACCAAGTACCGTTGTTGACTGGGGGCAGAAAACTGTGGCATAGCTGGTCCCGTAGGGTAGTACCCCTCTTATAGATTATGCTAGGTTTCATGGTGAGGCCTTTTTTGAGCACATCGTCCGTTAAGAGCAGTGACCAGTGTTTACGTACAGTTTTAAATATTCGGGAGCTAAGTGCACTGTGTCTTATGACAAGAGAAATACGTTCATGTGGATCCTTCTTTTTTGAATTCATAAGTAGGTCAGAACGTTTAGTTTTCAAGATCTTATTGCATGCCTTTTTTGTGATCTGAGGGTGGTAGCCTCTGTGTCTGAACCGAAGTTCCATGTTGAATAGTTCTTCTTTAAAGACTAGGTCTTCACTACAGTTACGGCGTATTCTGGTACTTTCTCCATATGGAATGGCATCAATTTGGGGTTTGGGATGTGAGCTCGTAGCATGAAGTACTGCATTACAGGCTGTCGGTTTTCTGAAAAGTTTAGTACAGATTTTGCCCTGCTTGATATAAATGGTGAGATCCAGGAAATTTATTGAGGAAGAACTAACTTCATGAGTAAATTTGATGTTATACCTGTTGTTATTTAAATGTTCTGTGAAGTGAGTAAAAGTAGCTACATCACCTGACCAGAAGACTAGGATATCGTCTATGTATCTGCCCCAATATAAAATGTGTTGCGTCAAAAATGATGGACAGGCACGCCACACATGTGTTTTCTCTAGATACCCCATATATAGGTTAGCGTATGATGGGGCAAATTTGGCCCCCATCGCCACTCCTTGTATCTGGCGATACCATAGACCATTATGCATAAAGATGTTATTGTCTAGGACCATTTGTATAAGGTCAATAAGCATATTGGAGTGGTCAAGTAGGGAGGCATCCCTGGTGTCTAGAAAATGTTGTATGGCCATGAGACCTTCCGATCTAGGAATGCTAGTGTACAAAGAAGTAACATCTAATGTGGCCAAAAAGTGGCCTTCCGTCCACTCATAGTCCGCAATTTTGCATAATAGATCTTTAGTATCCCTGATATAAGAGGGTAGGTTTTGGACAAAGGGCTGTAAAAAGATATCAATGTACTCCGACAGTTTTTCCGTTGGGGAGCCAATACCAGAGATGATAGGTCTGCCAGGGGGAAAATTACCCTTTTTGTGTATCTTGGGTAGAACATACATGCAAGGTATGGTGGGTGTGTAGTTATAAAGATATCTGAACTCCATATCCGAGATTAAGTCAAGGTTCAGGAATGTTTGTAACTTCTGTAGGATGCATCTATTCACATTTGACATAGGATTAGAGGTGAGCTTGTGGTACGCTGTGCAGTCCGATAGTTGACGATCTACTTCGGATATATAGTCTTTCCTGTCCATAATAACGATGTTCCCACCCTTATCTGCTTCTTTGATGACTATGTCATTGCAACTAGATAGGGAATAGATGGCTCTTTTTTCAGCTAGAGTAATGTTGTGTGAAGGGATGGATTTATGTCCCAAAGCATATTGTTCTTCCATGTGATAAAGATCACTAGTGATCTTTCTGTAGAAAGAGTCAATTGCATAATCCCTGGGAATCACAGGTGTAAATTTGGACGTGGTCTTTAGACCGCTGAAGCTTCTGATGTTAGGGTCTATGTTGAGATCCGTAAGGATCTCAGCAAGTGATGGTAAGGGGCCATCCGTATGTTCTATTGATAGCAACGTTTGTATATCTTTGACGTCTTTAATAGTCATAGTACTAGGGGTGTGGTGACCCGTGATGAGTGGGCGGACAGGGGTATTCGAGTCCTTAAAAAATTTGTATAGTTTACATTTACGAATGAAGTTAAAAAGGCTGATATGAAGTTGCGTGAAGTCTGGAAGAATGGTCGGTACAAATCCCAAGCCTTTTTTCAAGATGTTAGTTTGTTCTTGGTTAAGAATTTTGGAGGATAGGTTAACAATGCCAATGGAGTCGGGAGTATCAACACCTGATGTACCATCGTCCATCAATGTTGGACATTGCGAGTGCTGGAGCGCGTGGCTACCCCCTCTACTCGACTGTTTGTGTTTGTGTTTCCCTCGTCTGGTGGTCTTGCGGTGCCCGCGTCTCTCTTCTGAGGTTGTTTTTGACCCCTCCGGAACCTTTCTAACTCCAATAAAAAAGGTGACCTATGTGTGGAGGTGGGTAATGGTGTTTTGTCCCTCATATCCTCACTCATCCCACTGGATATGCTAGAAGCATCTGTGTCGCTTGTCGTAGGGTTGGACAGAGGAAGATTTTTAAGAATGCCAGCTGATTCCTTATGTGTGTCAGATTTTGTATTATCATATTTACGTGCAAACGTAAAAACCCTTCCATTTTTGTAGTCACTGTCATCTCTCCTGAGTTTACGCAGTTTCTTGTCCTTAATATATAGTTGGTGTTTTTGTAAGACATCTCTAAGGATGTTGAAGTTTTTTTTCTTAGTGTCAGGTGAGTCTATGCTATCAATCTCCTTTTCTAACAGTTCGATATCCTGTAGGAGTTTGTCCCTTTTTGCTTTGGCATCGCGAATAAGTATGTCCATCATTCCGTATGATGAAGCAATTAGTAGTTGTTCCCATTCTTTGAGTAATTCTGGGCTAAGATCGTCAAATGACGGGAATAGAATGACCCTCAGACCCCTAGGGGTCTGTTGATTTTCCATATATTTCTGTAAGATTGTATAATCCCACCAACGTGAGAGTTCCTGTTTTCTAAGTCGTTCCAATTTAAAAAATTTGGTTCTAAGACCTTCGTGTGTTGTGGTGGATGTGCAGGATACATTGGCTTGGGAATTATTCTGTAATAGTTCTTTTAGCAGGGTATCTCTATTATCATCAAATTTATCCATTTTAAATATGCTAGACGATGTTAGAAAATGTCAGTTTAAACAATTATGTAAAACGTGCTGTCATATAAGGTACAGATAACTAGTGTCAATATTGTTACAAAAAGAGTTAGAGAAAGGCAGAGTGCGTACAGCATCAATTTGCGATTAGTAAACGTTTAAAAAAAAAAAGAAAGTGGTTAATGCTCTTGTCGCACATCTAAATCCAATCAAGTTCGAAGTCGTACAGCGTATGTTTAGGGCATGGTGCCAACCTGGTCAAGAAAACCCAACCACCACGGGTTTCACAGATACACAGAATAATACACGGAACCCAATAGGGACCACCTATTTCCTGTGCTGTTAGGTACAAAATGAAAAAAGAAGAGGACCAGGGCACTCAAAGTCTGTATAATAAATATGTAATCCAAGTAGAGTTTCAAAAGGTACTTTTAATCCAAGATCAGAAAACAGCCAACACGTGTTTCGTCCTTGCGGACTTTTTCAAGGCTGAAACATAAACAAATAGCAATGCTTGTCTATATAGTTATTCACATAAAAATAAAAGAAAAGGATAAAAACAAGAAAATAAGTGATACACGTTTGAAGATTCCACAAATGGATGCAAATTTTAGCATGAGGGATAAAGCTCTTCAGTGTATATAGATATTTAGATATATGAGATACCCCATAGTTGGACCAAGCAGGAAAATGACACATGCTATTTAATATAGAATAAGGTGATCGTAAGTAGAAAGAGAAAAAAAAGAATTTATTTATTTAATATATGTTCTTTCAAGTGTAGGTGAGAGTGGTTTTCTCTATCCAGTAAAGAAGTATGTAAAGGAAACCTTTTTCCTCTAGTTGTTAATAAACCCTAAAAGACTACATGCATGGAAAACATAGTGTGTGACAGACCATATTAGTGAGGCAAGCATGAAGAAAGTTAATAGTTAGAGAGATCACTATTACCTCATAGGTTCAAGTATGGAAAAAGACTAGTCTCAGAAGAGAGACGCGGGCACCGCAAGACCACCAGACGAGGGAAACACTAACACAAACAGTCGAGTAGAGGGGGTAGCCACGCGCTCCAGCACTCGCAATGTCCAACATTGATGGACGATGGTACATCAGGTGTTGATACTCCCGACTCCATTGGCATTGTTAACCTATCCTCCAAAATTCTTAACCAAGAACAAACTAACATCTTGAAAAAAGGCTTGGGATTTGTACCGACCATTCTTCCAGACTTCACGCAACTTCATATCAGCCTTTTTAACTTCATTCGTAAATGTAAACTATACAAATTTTTTAAGGACTCGAATACCCCTGTCCGCCCACTCATCACGGGTCACCACACCCCTAGTACTATGACTATTAAAGACGTCAAAGATATACAAACGTTGCTATCAATAGAACATACGGATGGCCCCTTACCATCACTTGCTGAGATCCTTACGGATCTCAACATAGACCCTAACATCAGAAGCTTCAGCGGTCTAAAGACCACGTCCAAATTTACACCTGTGATTCCCAGGGATTATGCAATTGACTCTTTCTACAGAAAGATCACTAGTGATCTTTATCACATGGAAGAACAATATGCTTTGGGACATAAATCCATCCCTTCACACAACATTACTCTAGCTGAAAAAAGAGCCATCTATTCCCTATCTAGTTGCAATGACATAGTCATCAAAGAAGCAGATAAGGGTGGGAACATCGTTATTATGGACAGGAAAGACTATATATCCGAAGTAGATCGTCAACTATCGGACTACACAGCGTACCACAAGCTCACCTCTAATCCTATGTCAAATGTGAATAGATGCATCCTACAGAAGTTACAAACATTCCTGAACCTTGACTTAATCTCGGATATGGAGTTCAGATATCTTTATAACTACACACCCACCATACCTTGCATGTATGTTCTACCCAAGATACACAAAAAGGGTAATTTTCCCCCTGGCAGACCTATCATCTCTGGTATTGGCTCCCCAACGGAAAAACTGTCGGAGTACATTGATATCTTTTTACAGCCCTTTGTCCAAAACCTACCCTCTTATATCAGGGATACTAAAGATCTATTATGCAAAATTGCGGACTATGAGTGGACGGAAGGCCACTTTTTGGCCACATTAGATGTTACTTCTTTGTACACTAGCATCCCTAGATCGGAAGGTCTCATGGCCATACAACATTTTCTAGACACCAGGGATGCCTCCCTACTTGACCACTCCAATATGCTTATTGACCTTATACAAATGGTCCTAGACAATAACATCTTTATGCATAATGGTCTATGGTATCGCCAGATACAAGGAGTGGCGATGGGGGCCAAATTTGCCCCATCATACGCTAACCTATATATGGGGTATCTAGAGAAAACACATGTGTGGCGTGCCTGTCCATCATTTTTGACGCAACACATTTTATATTGGGGCAGATACATAGACGATATCCTAGTCTTCTGGTCAGGTGATGTAGCTACTTTTACTCACTTCACAGAACATTTAAATAACAACAGGTATAACATCAAATTTACTCATGAAGTTAGTTCTTCCTCAATAAATTTCCTGGATCTCACCATTTATATCAAGCAGGGCAAAATCTGTACTAAACTTTTCAGAAAACCGACAGCCTGTAATGCAGTACTTCATGCTACGAGCTCACATCCCAAACCCCAAATTGATGCCATTCCATATGGAGAAAGTACCAGAATACGCCGTAACTGTAGTGAAGACCTAGTCTTTAAAGAAGAACTATTCAACATGGAACTTCGGTTCAGACACAGAGGCTACCACCCTCAGATCATAAAAAAGGCATGCAATAAGATCTTGAAAACTAAACGTTCTGACCTACTTATGAATTCAAAAAAGAAGGATCCACATGAACGTATTTCTCTTGTCATAAGACACAGTGCACTTAGCTCCCGAATATTTAAAACTGTACGTAAACACTGGTCACTGCTCTTAACGGACGATGTGCTCAAAAAAGGCCTCACCATGAAACCTAGCATAATCTATAAGAGGGGTACTACCCTACGGGACCAGCTATGCCACAGTTTTCTGCCCCCAGTCAACAACGGTACTTGGTTACCCAAACCGCCACCAGGCACCTATAAGTGTGGTCACTGTAGTATCTGTGGCTACATTAAAGACAAGACACTGGGATTCCAATATAACACCCAGGTCGAACATAAAATCAAACATTTTATTAATTGCAACACGAGCTACGTTGTGTATTGCATTGTGTGCCTATGTGGACTCATCTATGTAGGTAGCACCATCCGCCCCTTGAAGGAGAGAATCCAAGAACATTTGAGAGCCATCCGAACACACAATGCCAACTATCCATTTGCGTCTCATTACAATGAGCAACATGGACAAAGGGAAGTCCTGGACATTACCATACATGGAATAGATTCCTTAAGCAAAATGCCCCGTGGGGGCAACCGTACCCTGGCTCTGAGACGCTTAGAAAGCAGATGGATAATTAAATTACGGGCTGTCGAACAGGGCTTGAATATTCACAAAGATCTCCATGTATTTCTGTAAACTACCGCAACCTGAACTCACAGCTCTGTGTTATTTGACTCCATTGGTGGGACAAAAAAACTTTTGGATGAATGTTTTCTTTGAGGTTGAGTTTCCAGTAAATATCTGTTCTCTTCATATTGTCTCTTCATACTAGATCATTTTAAATGTTTTCTTGTATCATTGATGTACCTTGTGATTCATCTTGGGTACCATAGCATGTTTCTATTCGGTTCACAATATGGAACCCCCCATCATCTTCGAACATGGTATTAAGCCTATTACTACTAAGATTTGTACTTTATATCAACGGCTTTGATGCTTTGCCTTCATTTGTACATGTGAAATGTATTGACTGTAACCTTCTCCGTTCTGTACTAAGATAATGAATCCATCGAGTGTATTGTATTCGTTTATATATGAGCATTGTAAACATGCTGAGAGCTATTATCTTATTTCTATGCTTATCTCTATAATGCAAAAGGAAAGAGAAAAGTCTGTTTCTATGGTCCATCTAAATTATTATAGCTGTTTTGGGATTTAGACTATTTTGGAGGACACATAATCACATGGTTTTGTGTAATATGTCACTGCTCCCCCACCATCTGTAGATTCGTGACTGCTTTCCAAACATATGGGACTTATCTTCCTTAACACCAGTTTGATAATGGTAGTACCACGTAAGCATGTTTGTTTTTGGGAACACTGTTCCTTTTTTTTTTTTGCCTCTGTTCACCCTTCACAACACTATTAAGTCACGATATTTCTCTCCTATCTCTCCGTGTGTTTTCAATCTTTTAATACTGCCTTAGTCCCTAATTTGAGACATGTCCCATTTAAACCTCTTCAAATGGGTTTTTTCAGTATATTCAGACAGTTTCTTATCTGCCTAGCGCACTACCAATATGGCGTCCGCCGACGCCCGTTTACAGCCAGGGCACGTTCAGGTGCCCTATTCATGTTTGGCCATAGTCCTCTCTCTATCTTCAGAGTGCGCGCATATAGACGCCGACACTCGGAGAGACGAACACCTTATGGACGGCACGGAAGCGTTATCACGCGCTTCCCCTCTCTACTCTTCACACCGACGCTACCAAACGTACGGTGCTTTACAGAAATAAGGTATGTTACTTTACTAGCTGCCCTAGGGCACTTGCACTTTTTGAACTTTTTGAGTTAAACTTACGTTAACCCCCAAGGGGGTAAACTCGCTATGTTTTTGTCTCTCTTTATCCTCCTTAAACGGGGACTTGGATTCAGCTTTCTCTGACAATACAAGCATAGCTGCTTAATGCTAGCTAGAGACACACACCTATTTCTACAAAGGCTTATAACTATTCAGGTATTCCAGTATCTATAATAGTGTGTGCTGTACCGCATTTAATAGATATCCTCACCTGTGCTCGGTCTTTTTACCTTACAGCTGTTTGTTCTTTTACTGGTTCGCTTATACATATATATTTTCTATTTTTTGCAGACTGGGCCCTTAGGGACCCCATGATATCACCATCTGGTGTACGGACACACCATATGACCTGTCTTCATATATATGACAAGCCATAAAGTATAATAAAAGTAATGCAAGCCATACTATATGGCAAGAACTGATCCTATGTAGTGGGTAGGTAGACCTTTTTTCCTTTCCCTCCTACCTCGCTATTTTATCTGACCTATTTCAGTCCTTAACCTTACAATATCACAAACGCTTTACATTGCCTCTCTCCCCCAGATTCGAAAATGTACTGTTGGGGCACAAGAAGCCCTACTGAAACTAGTCTTTTTCCATACTTGAACCTATGAGGTAATAGTGATCTCTCTAACTATTAACTTTCTTCATGCTTGCCTCACTAATATGGTCTGTCACACACGATGTTTTCCATGCATGTAGTCTTTTAGGGTTTATTAACAACTAGAGGAAAAAGGTTTCCTTTACATACTTCTTTACTGGATAGAGAAAACCACTCTCACCTACACTTGAAAGAACATATATTAAATAAATAAATTCTTTTTTTTCTCTTTCTACTTACGATCACCTTATTCTATATTAAATAGCATGTGTCATTTTCCTGCTTGGTCCAACTATGGGGTATCTCATATATCTAAATATCTATATACACTGAAGAGCTTTATCCCTCATGCTAAAATTTGCATCCATTTGTGGAATCTTCAAACGTGTATCACTTATTTTCTTGTTTTTATCCTTTTCTTTTATTTTTATGTGAATAACTATATAGACAAGCATTGCTATTTGTTTATGTTTCAGCCTTGAAAAAGTCCGCAAGGACGAAACACGTGTTGGCTGTTTTCTGATCTTGGATTAAAAGTACCTTTTGAAACTCTACTTGGATTACATATTTATTATACAGACTTTGAGTGCCCTGGTCCTCTTCTTTTTTCATTTTGTACCTTTGTGGATGCTGTTTTCAGGGAAAACAACACATGTTCCCTTCTGCAGCCCTTTTTTCCCATTTTTCTGAACAATACAAAATTGTAGCTGTATTTTGGCTAATTTCTTGGTCTCTTCCAGGGGAACGCACAAACTCTGGGTATGTTTAGAATCCCTAGGATGTTGGAAAAAAGGACACAAATTTGTTGGGGCTAGCATATGTGTACAGAAAGTTATGAAAGCCTAAGCGCAAACTACCACAAATATCCAAAAAAGGGTTCAGCAATTGTGGGGGGGGGAGGCAGTTGGGAAGGCCCAGCAGATAAGGGGTTAAACACAAGTGAAAGCTTTGCTTAAAGAGTGAAGTGCTTATCAGAGGTAAGAAACTTGCCAAAGCCTCCGGTTATGGTATGAGATGCTTTCATGGCAGTCAGGTGGGAATACCTGTAGTCAGCTGGTGACTATCCCACTATCCCTTAAATGCCCACTGGAAACTTCCCATTTTGTGCCTTTTGGCTATAACTTCAGAGCTGAGTACCTGATTGTCACCCATTGTTTGAATGTATTTCATTTATTTAATTAGTGTTAGCACGCTTTAATGAGAACATGTAGCAGAAATGCAATATGCACTTTAAACTTGTTAAAGGGTAGGACATAGTTCAGAAGCATTAGAAACCAGAATCTACAAAAGAAGACACTGAAATGTTGGGCTTTCAGTAGTAACTTTCCTGAACTTCAGTTGGAGTTCCTAGATGGGCAGGGCAACAATTCCAAAAGTTTATGCAGCACCCGGAAATCAACACTTAAACACTTTTGAAGTTTTGTGCCTCTGTGCTCACCAAAGGAGGGAGAACATCCTTTTGGTCCCTCATTGTCCACCCTTAATAGTAAGGAAATTTGTATGATATATTGGTGAATTTGGGTAGTTTGGATGTAAGACAGCTCTTTTTTTAACTTGACTTTTGTCTCAATGGAAATCATATCAATGAAGTTCTCTCTGTACTTGATAGTTGTGATCATATTTCTCATACAGTAGATTTTCAAACCTTGAAATGGAGCGCATGTGTGAAATGAGCAAAGAACAATTGGACGACTACTACTAGAATGGCTGTACCATAATCCACATGAAAAATGATTAATGACTGGGCTGCTGTTTTCCGTTGGTCATGTATTTTTAGATCTTTGGTTTTTCACCAGTTTGTATTTAGAAATTTGCAGATAAGCATCATGGGTAAAAAACAGGGATTTTGTTGCAGAACATTTGTAAAAGAGAATTATCATACCCTGAGTATATTAAGAAGCAATCATTGAAACTAGTTTTTGTTTGGGAATGATGATGAAACATTGTTCTGAGGATCCAACATGAAGACGTTCCTTGACGTTCTATTTGGGAGTTTGGGCAATCAGGCTCAAGGATGGAGTATAGAGATGAGGATGTTACATATGAGTTCTTGAGGAAAGGTTGATGTCACCTTTTTCATGGATGGCATTTGTTGGACTGAGCCCTCTCCAAAGGGTCACCCCAGATTATTGCCTTCTTTTGCTAAATCCATTTTTGTTGGCATTTATGGCATTGTGCACTTTACTCCTGCTAATCAGTGATAAAGTGTTTGTGTACTCTTAACCATGGTGAAACTGTCCTACAGCTAATGGGTGCATTTAAATTAATTATAACTCCCTAGTAAATGGTACTAAATATACCCAAGACCTGTAAATGGAATGCTACTAGGGGGCAGCAGCTCCCATTGTATCACCCACTAAAATAGCTTGTAAAACATGTCTCAGGTCTGACACTACCACCTGTAGTGCAGTTTTAAAATACCATTTTGACCTGACAATAAAATATTTTACCATGGCTAAACTTTCCTTCTAAATACTTGTAATGCAACCCTATGGTAGACCCTAAATACTCACAGGGCAGTATGCATGGTATTTGAAAGGTAGGGCATGTGCACTTAAGCCTTACATGTCCTGGCAGTGAAAAACTCTTAAAGTTGTTTTTCACTGTAATAAGGCCCTATATCCCATACACTGGGTTACCTTACCATACTTAATATGTGATAACCTTAGTTCGGAACAAAATTAGACAGGGAAATACTCTTAACACTAATATGAATTGTAATTTAAAGTCTGCTATACTGGTAAAGTCACATTTTAAGTTACTATTCTGAAAATCCAACTTTTAGAAAGTTGGCATTATTCTGCATAAACCAAATGTGCCTTTCTACAACTGTCCGGGGTCACATGGTTGTGAATGGCTCTCTTATGGTGTTTTGTGTATAGCTTCCAGACATTACGAAAAAAGGGCATTGGGTATTGGGCAGGGTGTTTCTGCCCTGAACAGGATGTCCTGAGGAGTTGTAATCAGTGTTCCTGAGCTTCAAAGGATTACATCGGGGCTATTCCCACCCACTTTTTGTCTCCTAAGGGATACCTGCCTGCACAGCCACTGACAAATGTGGCTCACATCTAGGTCTGCCTGACCTTTTTTACCTTAGACAGTTTGGAGCCAAACCCAGGAAAAGGGAATCTAGACAAAGATGGTATCCCCTACCAGCTGGCTGGCACTGGGGATAAAAGTGCCACCTTCAGCACCTCTCATCAAAATTCTTCGAGACCTCACTTGTGATGTAGCAAGAATGTTGTTTCCATCCCTGATGTCATGATCATCTATACATGACAGTCTATGCATTTCTGGTAATAGAAGTACTAAGAGATTTACTGTAAAGCGGTGCACTGAAACCCATATGAATGTGCATTCAGTGTAGGTTACTAAACTAAAGTGTGTTGGTACAGCCTTTGAATTTCATGTTAAATCAATGAATTCAAGTATATGTGATTCTTTGTGATGTTAATTAATAGTGCACACTAAAACTATAAAAGATTTCAAGAGAGTAATGTTTAAAATGTGAAATGAAAAAGCTGAAGTTTGTACTCCTGCATCATACTTAATGCAATGTATTAACAGAGTTATTTCATTTTAACTTTTCTGTAACATGAACACTGACAAAACCTATTAATGTTGTATGTATAATTTGCAAGGCCTAGTTTTCTCACTGTGTAGAACAATGCTTAGTCATTCTCGCTAACGTGTCAATCTTCTCAGACTTCATTCACATGAGATGCTAGCTTGGTAATAGATGCCCTATTGTTTTACAAATAGTGAGCCTGAGAAACTAACTTTGAGCACAGAACATTTAGGAACTGTGGAACTGGATAATGTATCCAATTGTTTCAAATCACACGGATGCGCTAAGATGGATGTCTCATACATGCTGGTAATGGGAGTCTTCACTGATGTTGCAGTCCCATGTTGCATGACTAAATATGATTGGAGAGTTACACCTTCCAAGTAATGTGAAGTGATGGACAAGCAAATCATCTTACGCCATAAACTTTAATATACTGTTCCCCAGTTGGGCTTTGATCAGTCTTCCCCACTCTTATCTTCTTGCTGGATCCCCTTGGACATTGAGAGGTACAGATCTTTCAACGCTTACCCTTTATTCATATGCTTTGCTGATACTTAGAATTTTACCACCTACCCAGAGAAGAAGACTCTTGATTGAGCTTTTGACATACTGATGCCCTCCCTTTTTATCTACATTTTGCCAAGTTTTGATAATTACCTTTTCTGCCAGATGTAATGTACCATTTTTTTGTCCTTTTTCTTTTACATTTTTGCCCATGTGTTTAGCCCAGCATATCTTAACTTTTGACTTGCTAATCTGTAGGGATTTCCCTTGTACTAGTTATTTTAGCTTAGATTACTTTTAAATTGCCTTAATGCTTATAAGAACTGAAGAGCACCTGTTTCACACCCATCAGATTATTTTGTTGCTGTTTTGTATTTTCATTGTTGAATGTTTAGCCCTTTAGAATTTTTAGTCATTTGAATCTTTTCTATCACCTTGGTCAACTAACAGGGATTCTGTAGCTTTCTAACTTTGTTTTTAAAATTGTCTAAATGACTTCAAGTCTGAGCTTGTAATAAAATCCTTAACCTTATTTCAGACTGGAGTTTTCCTTGTATGACCCATTTGATTATGTTGTTTTTCGAAAATGATTTGTTTGAGATATTTAGATGCCTTGTGCCTCCACACCCTTATGCTGGGTGAAAAGATTTAGTGATCTTGTTGTAAAGTATAACCATGGGAAAATATGCTTCACCACTTGCCTTTAACCTAGACTCCTCAGAAGTGTCAAGAGGTCAGTTGGCTGACCTTTTTTTGATCCACAGGGACACAGCAAGCTTCCTGAAACCCAAGTCTAACATGACCTGATGATCACAAATTGGGCTTGATGCTTTTTGGCACAGTTGTCAATAGACACTTTAAAAACTCCTAACTCTAGTACCACTGATTGGATTTTTGTTGCTTTGGTGTTATTTCTTTTACTAAAATTATTCTTTTTGTCTCAGTTGGTTTGGGAACTTTCTCTTTTTTGCGTTATGTTTTCACTTTTTTTACTGTTAGAGCACTGCATAAATACAAAGGGGCATATTTTGAATCCCCTAGCGCCGCCTTGCACCACATTGGCGTCATTATTTTTTATGTTAATGTGGCCCAATAACTGAAATCCCTGTGCCATATTTACAGTTGCGCCACTTTGTAATCCTTTGCACTACATCATGCCTGCACCAGGCATAATGTATGAAAAGGGGGCGTTCCCCCATTGGGGGGGGGGGGGGGCAGAAAAAATGGTGCAAGGAAATCTATGAGATTTACTTGCATCATTTTTTACTGCTTTTTTAATGCCTGCTCAAAGCAGCCATTAAAATGTGGCTTCCATTATTTACAATTGGCCCCTATGTACTCTGCAGGAGTAGCACCAACATTTTGGCACTACTCCTGCAGAGCACATCAATAGCATCACATTGAATGATGCTATTGCCCCTACCCTGCCTATGGTGTGCTGTAATTTAAATACGGCACACACATAGTGGCGGTAGGGGACGCACTGAGGGGCGCAGGGAACGTGGCGCTGCACTCGGTGCAGCGCCACTTTCCATAAATCTGCCCCTAGGTTTACAATGGCTTATTTTGGGCAAAGTTAACATAGGAGTATACACAGGGTTATTTAATGAGCGTTATGGTTCACCCTGAAAAAAAATGGGTTTATTATTTGAGTGAGGCTTCCACCCCTCTGAACTAATAACCCAATTTCTAAGTATCTAGTTTACTTGTGGACATTGCTGTGTGAAGAATGAAGTTTGGTGATCAGTATCTGAAAAAGGATGGGGAAATGTTCAAACTTATACTTTTTCACAAGGTATAAGCAACAGATTATGAGAAAATTGCCAATGTATATACACCGATATGTGGTATTTTACATAGCACAAGCACAGGAAAAGGTAAAGGAACACTCTACAGGATCAAATGTTATGATGCTTTAAATAAGAGATTAAAGAGATAGCTGAGTTGTGAGAGCATAAATGGACTGTTAATAAGTTGTGATGTAGTATTGCTAAAAGAGGATTGTTTCAGGAATTTTCTCAATTGGAGCAGATTTTGGTAGATATAGTGATGTTTTAATTCCTAGGTGCACAGATTGACAAGGTCAGTGGCCTTGGTTTTTTCTTTGTTGCACTTTCTAATCCCTGGTGTGATGGCATCCTGGCTGCATGTTTGATGGGAGCCTACAGAGATGGTGAACTTATCAACCAGATTGGCATGGGTGTTGGTCGTGTTCTGTGCTTTTGTTATGGGCGTAGAAGGTGAAAAACTGGTGGAAATTCAGTGAAGGAGGTTTTCTAGGGATGCTTTGGGTTTTCTCTTAGTGTTGTCACAGTGAAAGTTAACGTGATATTGTTTAATAAGACCATTTAGCTTAGAGTAAGCTAGACAGTGATCTGATGCACTAACAAAGTACAGCCTGTACTTCAGTAAGTCAGTATATTTGGCATGTCCTGACATGGATTGCAGGCAATTATGTTAACAATAACGGAGAATGCAGAGTAGCATTTAGATGGGATACACAGGTTAACTAAAGCACTGCATACTACTTATAACAAAGCAGACTAGTTTGAGGTCTGGATTGGCACTTTATGTGCTTTGTTGAGTTCTCATGCACTGAACTTACTATGTACGAGTGTGTGCTTCCACTTGGAAGTACTTGTTTGCCCAAAGGCATCAGGTAAGAAAATAAATGAGTCCTAAGAGATTTCCAAAATCTAGCACAACTTTCGATTCTGTGTCAAAAGCAGAATGAGTAGGCTCAAGACAGAAAATTCTTCTTGCCATAATAGCCACACCAAAAAATAAGGACTAGGGAGTAAGAGATGAGACTCTGAGGAAATACACGTCTTAGTGCCATTTGACTAGTGTACACTAGAAAGTCATTTGGGCCCGGCTGTGTAGCAGGCTCAATGGGTTAGGCAAAAGGTATCAAAGAGGATGTGCTGCTTAATAGGGACCATGCAAATTTTTCAGTGCCACTAGGAGGCACAATCACATTTTTCAAGATCAGTAGCACAGCCAGATTCTGAATAGGTTCAAGCCTTCTAATAGTATGGAAAAATGGGCCACACAAAACGAATATTGGTAGGTAGGCATGATGGAAAACACTGAACAGAATACGGCTCTAAGTAGGCCATCCCCATCCTGTCACCAAATGGTGCTTTAAAGAAAGCAGACCGTGATAGAGGTTGAAGGTTCTTAGTGGGCCACTACAGGATGCTGTTAGAAATCAATAACAGAGTCTGAGTGAGTTCAGCCTATCACTTTCAGATGCTGATGGGACGTGGAAGAAAAGCCTGACAGACAAGGACCGCAATCGTAGAGTATAAGCTGGAAATGCCGAAAAATTATCAGTCATGGAGCTCTCCACAAAGATGCTGGTACAAGAGCAGACTGGGAAACACTTGGGCCCATATTTATACTTTTTGATGCAAATCAGCGCCATGGCAGATTTGTGTCAAAATGTTTACCGCTGGCTAACGCCATTCCAACGAGCCAGCCGGGCACCTTATTTATGGAATGACGTTAGCCGGTGCTGTGGACTGGTTGCGCAAAAAAATGATGGTAACCAGGCAGCGGAGGTGAAGGGAAGACTGGGGGTTGTGCGTCAAAGAATGGTGCATGTCAGGTTAGAGTCAAAAATATTGGCTCTAACCTGACTTGCGCCATTTTTTGACGCACAACCCCCATGGAAATGACTCCTGTCTTAGCAAAGACAGGAGTCATGCCCGTTCCCAATGGCCATGCCCAGGGGACTTCTGTCCCCTGGACATGGCCATTGGGCACAGTGGCATGTAGTGGGGCCCAAGTTAGGCCCCACCTATGCTACTTTAAAAAAATAAAAAAAATTATACTTACCTGCACTTACCTGCACTCACCATGGATGGGTCGCCCCTTCCATGGGTGTCCTCCAAGGGTGGGCTAGGGAGCCAGGGGGTGTCCCTGGTTACAGGGAAGGGCACATGTGGACTGCTTCCATGGTCTCCCACCATGGAAATGAGCCCCCAGGTCCCTTAACGCCTGCCCTGACCCAGGAGTTTAAAAAAACGGAGCAAATCCGGCTGGGCGCCATGTTTTAAGGCCTGCCTCCTCCTGTGCGTCATTTTGACGCCAGAGAATAAATAAAGAGCACATGCCTTAGAGTAATTTTTTGCACTGGAACGCCTACCTTGCATGTCATTAGCGCAAGGTAGATTTTCACGTCCAAAAAATGACTCAAACTCCATAACTTTGGCGCTGGACAGGTCTAGCGCCAAAGTATAAATATGGAGTTAAGTTTGCGCCGAATTTGTGTAAAAAAAATTACACAAATTCAGCACAAATAGAGTATAAATATGGGCCTTGATTTTTGATGAAGGACAACATAAGAGAGATTAGGTCATCCAGTATATATTCTATCCCTGCGTAGCGGGTGTATGAGGAGGGAAAAATACATGCATTGTATGTCCATTGATACCAGGAATCTCTTCCTGGTCTCTTTGTCAAACAAACACAAGAGCCCAGGAATGTTGATGGTTCCGGCACAACATAGAATGATAGATGAGAGAAACCTTCATTAAACTTGTGCCTCCACCTGGAAACGTGAAAGGCCATAACTTATCCATTCGCATGACATTGTTGAGTTTTTGTTTCAAATTGCAATATACCTTTTTCCTCAACACCTGATTCTCTTTTTGCCTGATATCAGTCACCGCAAGTTCTAGTGTTATGCAAGTAGCCCATATATTCAGCTCACAGCACTCCTGTTATGTGACACAAGAAAACCCCAATTTGTGAGTTCTATCTACTACTCAGATGTGTCGCTCAAAGCACTGCCAGGTTAAGGTACCAGTGATTCACCTTGAAAATGCACTCATTGCATAGCACCAGCACCAGAGGTCTCCTGGTTCTGATTGACATGCATCACTCTTTATAGGTTTCTCACTCACATTGTCAATACTCACTATAGTATATTTTGCCATTGGTGAGCTCATGGTTTGTTACCAACTACCACTCATGCGCTGAACATTGCGCTGTTAGATATTTGTGACCTCAGAGTACAAGGACATGTCTCATTCATCCTTTTTGCATCACAGTCATTCTCTGAAGCCAGTAATTGCAGGGTTTTAAGTATCACACAGTATCCCCTCTCATCTTCAGTTCACTGATCTTCCATTGTAGATGACAAATCCTGAAACAGAAGCATCTCTGTGGCTGTTCATTTCAAGTTGAACACCAACTCTCCAAAAAGCAGTATTGTTGAGGGTGGTTGACTCTCAGGACCTGTCTCAAAGAGACAGGGATTTAAAGTCTTTCAGCATTTTTAAAGTTATGGTTGGTCCTTGTGAGAGCATTAATTTTGTGCTTATATTTTTCATGTACGTAATAATACTCATATTTCAACATATAGATCATTATGGCCCTCATTCCAACATTGGCGGTAAATCCCGCTTACCGCGGTGCAGAAGACCGCCAACACACCGCTGTGGCAGCGGAATACCGCTACAGCTATTACGACCCACAGCCCGGAATCTGCCAAAATCCAGACACCCACACAAGTCCGCCACACCAAAGGTCAGTGATAAACTGGCGATAACAAAACCAACACCGTCACGCCAACAGAAATACGCCCACACTATCACGACCCACGAATCCATGCAGCGGTCGTTCAACCACGGTAAACCATTGGCGGTACACACCGCCGCGCTCAAAATACACACACATTTACAAAACAGAACCACATTGGACAATTCGAAATACACACACCTGATACACATACACACACCATTCCCACACACCCAATCCAATTTAAAACACACACCCACATCACCCACAAACCCTTACGACCAAAATTGAGAAAGAAGCCCAGAGAGACACACCACCAGAAACAACACTAGCCTCCACAGGCACACAACATCATCACTCACACAACATCCACGCACCTCAGACAACACACACAAACACATCCCCTCACACAACACACACCACCTCACACATCACCTACACCACATCATGGCACCTCAAAGACACCCCAGGTTCTCTGAGGAGGAGCTCAGGGTCATGGTGGAGGAAATCGTCTGGGTAGAGCCACAGATATTCGGATCACAGGTGCAGCACACCTCCATAGCTAGGAAGATGGAGCTATGGCGCAGAATCGTAGACAGGGTCAACGCAGTGGGACAGCATCCAAGAACACGGGATGACATCAGGAAGAGGTGGAACGACATACAGGGGAAGGTGCGTTCCGTGGTCTCAAGACACCAGATTGCAGTACAGAGGACTGGCGGCGGACCCCCACCTCCGCCCCCACAACTAACAACATGGGAGGAGCAAGTCTTGGCTATACTGCATCCTGAGGGCCTCGCAGGAGTGGCAGGAGGAATGGACTCTGGTAAGTCAAATCTTAACTATTACATCCCCCACCCTACCTGCATGCTATCACATACCCCACCCTCACCCTCACCCCCATCACTCCAACACCTCACAAATGTCCCACTATCACAACCCACCCATCCCAACACCAAGCCCTGCATGCAACACCAAAGCATGGACACCCATCACCAAAGCATGTCCACTACAGATACCCACACAGACCCCAAATCAATTATCACACAAGGTCCTAGGCAAGAATGCAAGCACTGGAGTACAGGGTCACCCACCCATTGCACACAATGGCACACACAGATGCAATAATCATGCCTTTACACCACTGCAGGACCCCGACCCAACGTCACCAGACAGGAGGTTCCAGACATTTCCACTCCCCCCCCCCAGAAGAAGCCCACAGTGATGACAGCAGCTCTGTCCAACTGGATCAAGATGACCAGCCCGGCCCATCTGGGACCTTGGGACAGTCGGTTCCCCTGACACTGGCACCTGCCACTACAGAGCCTCCCCCCTCTGGAAACACCAGCACAGCACCCACCCAGAGGGCCCATCCCTCTGTCCCCAGGACACGTCAAGCAGCAGTGTGTCCACCACTACAGGGAACCCAGGCAAACCCACCATCCCAAGAAAATCAGGGACCTGGGGGCAGTGGCAGTGGGAACACGGTTCAGGGGACAGAGGTACAGGAAAACAGGGGAAGTGGGAGGACTGCTGTGCGACAGGGGGAGGACAGGCCCAGGGAATCCACTCTCCACGAGGCCCTCTCCAACATCATGGGAACATACCATCATTCCCAGGAGATGATGGCAAAGGTACTGGCCAAGTTTCAGGAGCCCCAGC
This sequence comes from Pleurodeles waltl, assembly GCF_031143425.1. Taxonomy (NCBI): domain Eukaryota; kingdom Metazoa; phylum Chordata; class Amphibia; order Caudata; family Salamandridae; genus Pleurodeles; species Pleurodeles waltl. Next base: position 660,786,926 of record NC_090444.1, on the reverse strand, counting down.
GGCTGCAGGAGGAACAGTATCTGGGGATCAGAGAGGAACTCAAGTCCATCAACACCACCCTGGTCACCATTGTAGGGGTGCTGAAGGACCTTGTGAACACCAGGAGGGACACTGTGGCACAATAAGGGCCCCCTGACACTAGCCTGGATGATTAACAGCCCACCACCTCCGCCGGCGCTAGTGGACAGGAGGCACCGTCACAGGACCACGACACCAGCACCCCAGCCCCTGCAGATTGAGAACCACCCCGCAAACGGTCCCTGAGATCCAGGACAAAGACAGAGAACAATGCCAAGACCCCCGCCAGAAAATGAGACCCCCCTGAATGTTATCCTTCTGTCCCACTTCGTCACCCTGTCCATCCATCAACTGCCCTAGCTCCACTTCCTATGCCCCTTTGGACAATGCACTTGTGAAACAAATAGACTGGACTCTGCCATGGACAATCCTCCACCATCACCCCTGCACATTTTACAACCCCCTCCACTAATTTGCACTGAAATAAACACCCTGGAATCACAAAACAATCTGGAGTCAGTCTGTGCTTTCACAAATTTGTATTTGAAATAACTCTGGAAAATATCAATGACGATTGTATTATCAACATACCGATGTAACACAGCTCTAGTCCATGAGGTAATATAGCAGAGGTCACACAGTGGGACCCACATCTGTGAAATGGAAAGGCAAAGTGACAAGTCAGGGTCCATACACTGGGTGAAAGTGACAGACATGTGATAGGTCTAACAATTGTATGAGATGTGTGAGGCAGTGACATCTTCTTACCTGTGTCTCACTGGAAGTATTGCTGGATAACGTTGTTTCTGTTGTCGATATCCTCTTCTTCTGCCTCCTCTTCTTCACTGTCCACAGGCTCCACAGTTGCCACAAGACCAACATCTGGACCATCCTCCTGCAGAAAAGGCACCTGCCGTTGCAAAGCCAGGTTGTGCAGCATACAGCAGGCCACGATGATCTGGCACACCTTCTTTGGTGATTAGTAGAGAGAACCACCTGTCATATGGAGACACCGGAACCTGGCCTTCAGGAGGCTGAAGGTCCTTTCAATCACTCTCCTAGTTCGCCCATGTGCCTTATTGTATCGTTCCTCTGCCCTTGTCCTGGGATGTCTCACTGGGGTCAGTAGCCATGACAGGTTGGGGTACCCAGAGTCACCTGCAAATGTTGAGGAACAACTGTTAGACACACACTAACCCTTAGGGACAACCCCAGACCCAGACAACTATTCACAGGGCATAGGGTCCTTGTCCTCACCTATTAGCCACACACTGTGCCTCTGGAGTTGCCCCATCACATATGGGATGCTGCTATTCCTCAGAATGTAAGCGTCATTCACTGAGCGAGGAAACATGGCATTCACATGGGAGATGTACTGGTTGGCCAAACACACCATCTGCACATTCATTGAATGGTAGCTCTTCCGGTTTCTGTACACCTGTTCACTCCTGCGGGGGGTAACAAGGCCACATGTGTCCCATCAATGGCACCTATGATGTTGGGGATATGTCCCAGGGCATAGAAGTCACCTTTCACTGTAGGCAAATCCTCCACCTAAGGGAAAACGATGTAGCTGCGAATGTGTTTCTGCAGGGCAGACAACACTCTGGACAACCCGTTTGAGAACATAGGCTGGGACATCCCTGATGCAATGGCCACTGTAGTTTGAAAAGACCCACTTGCCAGGAAATGGAGTACTGACAGCACCTGCACTAGAGGGGGGATCCCTGTGGGATGGCGGATTGCTGACATCAGGTCTGGCTACAACTGGGCACACAGTTCATGGATTGTTGCACGATCAAGTCTGTAGGTGACTATTACATGTCTCTCTTCCATTGTCGACAGGTCCACCAACGGTCTGTACACCTAAGGATGCCGCAATCTCATCACCTGCCCCAGCGGACGTGCCCTATGGAGGAGAACAGCGAGCAGAGAGTCAGCCAACACTGAGGTATTACAAAATGTCATTAGCAAACATTTGTAAATCCGCAAAGTGCCTGTTTCTGTGTGTTTGCAAGGCCTAGATAGGTGTGACGCAGTTATTATTAATGCCATGTGGCCCCCTGAAATGGCAGCTGCCTGACCTGTAAGGTGGGACAAGGGGATATGAGGTAACTGCGCCGGCGTTTAACATTGGACCCTATCGGTCCCAGGAGCCAATGACGATGTACGCCGGTGGTGACGGTACGCACTGCCGCAGACGTGACCGCCATTTTCTGTCTGTTCACTCAGTACACGCTACTCTACGGTCCTCCAGACAAACAGGTGAGTACACTGTGAGCATGTTGCATGGGCAATGCCTGTTTGGAGTGGTGTGGATGGAAGATACGGGGGGGACTGAGCCCTGCATGAGTGGATGGTGAGTGTATGTGCGTCAGGGCAAGGGTGGGAATGTGGGCCAATGACTGTGATGGTCCGGACAGTTAAAGTTTTTCCTTTTCCCCTGTACTATTCCTGTAGGTCAGCGCCCACCAGAAGAAGGATATTTGGTGTGCCATCGCCATGGACGTCCGGACCCTGGGGGTCCACCACAGACGGAGCACCCACTGCCGGAAAAGATGGGAGGACATTCTCCTCTGGAGCAAGAAGACTGCGGAGGCCCAGCTGGGGATGGCCTCCCAACGTGGGAGGGGCTCCCATCGCACCATGACCCCCCTGATGTTCCGGATCCTGGCAGTGGCGTATCCGGAGTTGGATGGGCGCTTGAGGGCATCACAGCAGCCACAAGGGGGTGAGTACCGTCACATCCATCTGACTCTGCGCGCATTATGAGGTGTCTGGATGGGGGAGGTGGGCAGTGGGTCACCCTAGGCCAGGGCGAGCTTTGTAGGCAAGGAACCATTGTGAGGCAGGCTATGTGGCACCCCAACTCCACCAGTGGTAAGAGCCATCCACACCTAGTCAGGCTCCTGTGACTTCCATGTGTGCAGCAATTGGGCATAGGCCTTGTACCCCATGGGCATATGATTAATCTAGGAACTATAAGTGCATGGCGTAGTGCAGAGGGCTGCTGTGTCTCTAGTGTCCGCCAACGGTAGTGGTATTGAATGCACTGAACATGTCTTTCTTCTGTCTCCCCCCCCTTTTTGTGGTCTCCCTGTTCTTGTGTGCAATAGCATCATCAGGCGGAGGAGCAGTGGCACCAGAGCAGGAGGGAGTTGCATCCCACTTGTCTCTGGATGGCGAGGCAATGGAGTCTGAAACCACCCGGCGGGGATAGGAGGTGACAGCAGCGACAGCGACTCCTCCTCTGATGGGAGCTCCCTTGCGGTGACGGGCCCCTCTGTGCCCCCTGCATCAACAGCTATAGCCGCCACCCCCCCTACCAGCACCGCTCTCCCAGCAGCCCCTCAGCGTGTGTCCAATTGCCGCTCACCCAGGAGGGTGGGCATCTCCTTCGCCCCAGACACCTCAGGCCCTGCCCCAGTCAGCCCTGCTGCCCTCAGTGAGGAGGCTATTGACCTCCTGAGATCCCTCACTGTTGGGCAATCTACCATTGTGAATGCCATCCAGGGTGTCGAGAGGCATTTGCAACAAACAAATGCATACCTGGAGGGCATTCATTCTGGGCAGGCAGCCCAAAAGAGAGCATTTCAGGCTCTGGCCTCAGCACTGATGGCAGCCATTGTGCCTGTGTCCAGCCTCCCCCCTCCAACTTCCTCCACCCAGACCCAATCCCCTGTACCTCAGCCTATCCCAAGCACACCATCAGATCAGCATGCACACACCTCAACACACAAGGGTGGCTCTGGCAAACATAAGCACCACACATCCCACAGGCACTCACACAAGCATCATACTCATGCACACATACCAACATCCACTGCCTCCACTGTGTCCCCCTCCTACTCTACGTAGTCCTCCTGCCTCCTTGTCTCGTCTCCGCTCACACCTGCATGCACTACATCTTCAGCCATTACCTCCATCACCAGCACGCCCATCACCACACACCGCTCACGTGCACTCACCACCCCCACTACCATTCACACATCCTCTGTGCCCTCTACCAGTGTGTTTGTGAGCCCTCCTCCCAAAGTACACAAACGCAGGCACACACCCACCCAACAGCCATCCACCTCACAACAGCCTCCAGCCCATGCACCTTCACCCAAATTCAGCAAACGTACACCTCCTACAACCACTACCTCTTCCTCCACTTTCAAACCCACTCCATCTACCCATCCCAGTGTGTCGGAAAAACGTTTCCTGGCTAATATTGACCTCTTCCCTACACCTCCCCCCCATCCGTCCCGTAGGGCCAGGCTTTCCAGGTCCCAACCCAGCTCCTCAGCCCCCACATCACCGGGCACAGTGGTGCCAGCAACTGCGGGCTTTTGGAGTGCGGCAAGCATCAGGGCTGCCAGTGTGCCACGGAGCGAGGGCAAGGACATTCCGCCACCTGCAAAAGTAAAAAAGTTGCCCACATCCCGGAGGGAGAAGGTGAAAACACCTGCCACCAAGGGCTCAGGGAAAACAAAAGGGGATAGTGGCAAGACAGCTGCGCCACCATCCAGGGTGGGGAAGGGCCAGAAAATCAAGGGCAGGTCACGAGAGGGCATGGTGGCACCGAGAATGGGACCATTGTCACACCTTATGTCCACGTCAATGCCAACCTGTACCGCCACCAGCACTGAAGTCACTGAGCCCGCCACCAGCACCGCAGTCACTGAGCCCGCCACCAGCACCGCAGTCACTGAGCCCGTCACCAGCACCGCTGCCACAGAGCCCGCCACCAGCACCGCCACCAAAGAGTCCGCCGCAAGCACCACTGCCACAGAACCCGCCGCCTGCACCGATGCCACAAAGTCCACCGCCAGCACCGCTGCCACAGAGCCTGCCGGCAGCACCAATGCCACAGAGTCCACCACCAGCACCGATGGATGCCACAGAGCCCACCGCCAGCACCAATGCCACAGAGTCAGCTACCAGCACCGATGCCACAGAGCCCGCCACCAGCACCGCCGCTACTGACAACGCCGCAAGCAACACCAGCGGCCCCGTGACATCCTCAGCTAGTGGCACCACCGCAGACATGGCTGCCACCCCCAGTGGTAAGTCGTCCGAGCCTGGTGGTCAGTTCCAGGAGCCTGGGCAGCTTCCATGATGCACCACCTTCAGTGGAGAAAGGCATCCACTACCTCTGTCCTTGGCAGGATGAAGCACTCTGGGCACAAAGCCCCCACCAGAACCAGTGGAGTATCACATCCACTACCTCTGTCCTTGGCAGGATGAAGCACTCTGGGCACAAAGCCCCCTCCAGAACCAGTGGAGTATCACATCCACTACCTCTGTCCTTGGCAGGATGAAGCACTCTGGGCACAAAGCCCCGTCAAGAACCAGTGGAGAAAGGCATCCACCTGAGAGACTGTAGCTTTGCACTCCCCAGGATACAGCAGTGGGCAAACCACCCACTGGAAAGACTTGATTGACTGTGGCTTTGCACTCCCCAGGATACAAACCACCCACTGGAAAGACTTGAGAGACTGTGGCTTTGCACTCCCTAGGATACAGCAGTGGGCAAACCACCCACTGGAAAGACTTGAGAGACTGTGGCTTTGCACTCCCCAGGATATAGCAGTGGGCATGGAGCCCCCTCGTGGAGCAGTGGCGTTGTGCAATCATCCGGCTGAGGTGCCCCCCCTGCCCTTCCCCCTGAGGTGCCTGTTTCATTTCGATCTGATGCCCCTGCAGTGTTCTCTCCGTTTGAAGTCTGGTATCGAGTGGGGGCCTCGCTCATGCATTTTGGGCCCAGTGGTCCACGGACAATAATTGGTGCACTATCCGGACTTGTGTAGTTGGTGTACATAATTGTATATGCTGTATTTCGAGTTTTGACTACTGGTTTTTTCATGATTACAATCGTTCAACTCATTTCCTTTTGTCCTTGCGTTCTTCCAGGGGGGTAGAGGGGTGTAAATGTAATGTTGCAGCATGTATTTGTGTGTATGTTGTTGTGGGTGAGGGTGAGGGTGGGGGTGGGGGTTTTGCGTGTTGCATGTGTGTGTCACTCTCTTTTCCCTCCCCCCTCCCCTGTGTTGTAGGTGCAGTACTCACCGTGGTCGTCGCCGCCGTCTTTGGTGCTCCTGATAGAGGAGTAGGAATACCATTGCATCGTGGGGTGTGGAGAGGTGAGTGTTTTCCCTTCCAAGTCCTGTTTCCACCGTGTTTTTGTTCGCGTTAGTTCCGCCCCGGAAAAGGTGGCGGATTGGCCTCTCATAATAGTGTGGGCGGTACATTATCTTCCGCCTGTCTGTTAGCAGTGACCGCCGCACTGTTTGTTTGTACCGCTGTGGCGGTCGGAGTGTTAAAGTTGCTGTCCATGTTAGCGGTTTCCGCCACGGTCGTGATTCCATTTTTTTTCTGCCGGCCTGCTGGTGGTTTTACCGCCACTTTAACACCGACCGCCAGGGTTGTAATGAGGGCCATAATGTGCTTGTTAAATTGGCCACCATCAAATGTAAGGCTTACACAAAAGCTAACTGTGAAATTTCGAGTAATGTTAGGAGTTAAATTGTCTTCTGTAGAATGTATTTTTCTGAATTAATACAAGTATTTCTTATTCTCTGCTGGGCCTAAAACTGAGCAAGGCCACTGTGCAATGTTATCAGTATTAAGGCCCATACTTATACTCTGTATGCGCCAGATTTGTGTAATTTTTTATGCAAATCCAGCGCAAACTTAACTCCATATTTATATTTCGACGCTAGACCAGTCTAGCGTCAAAAATATGGAGTTAATGTATTTTAAGGATGTCTGAAACTGCCTTGCGTCAATGAGATGCAAGGTAGGCGTTCCCTTCCAAAAAATGACTCAAACACCCTAGTGGCATATTTATCCAGCCGGGCAAAAATGACACACGGGTGGGGGCGGACCCAAAAAATTACGCTAAACCCGATTCGCTTCAAAATGTAACGCCTGGGTCAGGGCAGGCATTAAAATGAGGCAAACACACCACTACTTAAGGAAAACACACACAAGCAACATTACAGACCAACAGGACAACATGGAGGTGCTACTGATGCAGCTTGCAAGACAACGGCGAGCACAGGACCAACAGCAGCAGCCACCACCACCCCAATGCGGACCACAAAGGCAACACAGAAGGCAGGAGAAACTTTTCAGAAACAGGACAACCCTATATGGCCTCAGGTAACAGGACATCATCCGGAGTTATCGACTCAACTAGCAAGCCTTACAGCAGCTGCTGTGGCATATTGAGCCACAACTAACAGCTAACCTGCAGACACCACACAACATACCACCGGGGACCAAGTTGCTAGCTGTCCTGCATATGTTGGAAAGTGGCTCCTTCCAGACAACGGGTGCCCTGGTCACTGGGGTATCACAGCCCTAATTTTTGGACTTCCTGCCCAAGGATTTAGATGCCATAATCTCCCTCACACCCCACCACATCGGCTTCCCCAACAGCAGGAGATAAAACAGGGCTTCTATCAAATCCATGGCGTGCCGCATGTACCTTATGCAATTGACTGCACCCATATCCGGATCGTCCCACCTGCAGCAACAGAGCACCTTCGGGAACAGAAAGCACACACATTCTATCAATGTGCAGGGCATAGTTGACCACCAGGGATTGTTCACCAACATCTTGGCCAAGTATCGTGGGAGTGTCCATGATTCATTCATATTCCGTCAAAGCAGGATCAATCGGCACTTCCATGATCGACAATATGGCAATGGCCTTCTTGTCGGTAAGTCAATAAACCTAGCAATATACACACAGCACAACAACCCTGTAGGACACACAAAACATACACCAGTACATTGACACGTGGGCAGGCTGACACTGAGGTGTGACACTGGTAGTTATGTTGTACACCCTGACACAATGGGATACACACCTCTGGACAAATGACAGCTGCCACAAACATTAGCTGCCACTCTAGAGCAACAAGGAACCAATGACAAAGCCCACAGTGACAATGATATGGCCTGCACTGGAAGTACAACTTGGAAGACAAACCATTTACAATTACATTAGGCCACATAGGCAATTGGCCACCCTCCCAGAGATGGCCCTTCCTGCACAGATACATCCACCACCACAAGGCAGTTAGCCAGGTTCCCTGTAGCAAGTTCGGTAGTGTAGGTGCACGGTTGCACATGAGCTACTGGCAGGGGGAACAACAAAGGCTTGCCTCCAAACAAGTCACACATGGGACAGTTGTGCATTGTCAATACTGAACAGCTCAGTGCTGCCAACTTACGGAGATGTGTTGTGCATTGTCACCTAGCCAAATCAAAGGGACTTAGGGCCATATTTATACTTTTTGACGCACAACTGCGCCAACGCAGTTGTGCGTCAAAAATTTTAACGCCGGCTAACGCCATTCCAAAGCGCCATGCGGGCGCCTTATTTATTGAATGACGTTAGCCGGTGCAGCTGACTGGTGTGCGCCAAAAAAAATGACCCACACCAGGCCGCGCCGGCGTAGGGGAAAATGGAGCTTGGGCGTAAAAAAATGGGGCAAGTCAGGTCTGAGGCAAAATATTGGCCTCAACCCGATTTGCGCCATTTATTTTGACTCCCAACCCCCATTGAAATGACTCCTGTCTTAGCACAGACAGGAGTCATGCCCCCTTGCCCAATGGCCATGCCCAGGGGATTTATATCCCCTGGGCATGGTCATTGGGCATAGTGGCATGTAGGGGGGCACAAATCAGGCCCCCCTATGCCACAAAAAAAAATTTATAATAATACTTACCTGAACTTAAGTTCCCTGGGATGGGTCCCTCCATCCTTTGGCGTCCTCCTGGGGTGGGCAAGGGTGGCAGGGGGTGTCCCTGGGGGCATGGGAGGGCACCTCTGGGCTCCTTCCGAGCCCACAGGTCCCTTAACGCCTGCCCTGACCAGGCGTTAATAAATGACGCAAAAGCGGCTGGAGATCATTTTTTAAGGCCTGCCCACTCCCGTGCGTCATTTTTGCACGGGAGTTTAAATAAGGCGCACATGCCTTAGAGTCATTTTTTAGAAGGGAACGCCTACCTTGCATATCATTAACGCAAGGTAGGTGTCCACGCTAAAAAATGACGCAAACTCCAAGATCTTTGGCGCTAGACGGGTCTAACGCCAAAGTATAAATATGGAGTTAGCTTTGCGTCGGATTTGCGTAAAAAAAATGACGCAAATCCGGCGCAAACAGAGTATAAATATGCCCCTTAGTGTCGCATTTCCTCTGCAATGACATATGTAAAAATGGATGGGATTTGCAGGCCATGAAGTGCAACCATGTTACCACCACATCTGAATCCATTGTGTGTGTGGATGTATCATGTCCCCTACTGTGAAAGCACACCAAAACATGTTGGACACCACACAACACATGGTACATACATACTGTCCAGCAGTTTGGAAACAAAATCAGAGATCCCAGGTCAATGAGCTAAACACAAGTTGTCATGTCAAACAACCCAGTGCAGATAAAACCTCACAGAAGCCCAGGATCTCACACGATACCATGAACACATATGAGTCACAGACGACACAAGATATCAACTTCCATGCTACATGACTTTCCCGTTGCAAGCACTAACAAACTACTCACTCCCATTATCTTTTGCAGCGGATCAGGGTTATGGGATCCAGCCATGGATCATGACCCCATTCCCCAACCCAAGCACAGCAGCAGAGCGTGCCTATAATGAGGCACATCGGAGGACACGCACCATTGTGGAAAGGACCTTTGGCATCTTGAAGTCCAGATTCAGATGCCTGGACATCACAGGAGGCAGTCTCCGATATGCCCCACACATTGTGTGTAAATTTATACTGACCTGTGCTATCCTGCACCACATTTGTGTGAGGAGGAACATCCCATTATATGAGCCAGACCAAGAATTGCCTGAGGAGGAGGAGAAGGAGGATGGCAGCAGGGAAAATGAGGGGGGACAGCAGAATACAGCTACAGGAATGTGCCGCAGACAGCAAATTGTACACAATTTTTTCACTTAATAGTCACTCTACACACCTTGTTAATATATATAAATAAACACCTTACTTGATCACACAATCCTGCTCTGGTTTCTTCATTCACCATGACATGTTCCTTAACAATGTGAGTATTACCTCAGGGAGCATGTTACAAAGACAAATCTGTGATGCATATGATTGTACAGCAAACATCACACACATATACAAACATACTCATCTCTTGAATGTCACATATGAAGGCCAAAATCAATGGACCACAGCATAACACTCACATCCACGTTGCCAACATGGTATACTGTAGCACATGACACACAACTATGACATCTCCAATCATAAGGCAAATAAGTGCCCCATACATGAGGCAGTGGATGTGAAATACCAGTGGAAACAGGAATGTATGAACATACCCCTGACATTAGTAAGTGTGACACACTAGGGGTCGCTGTAAATGGACTATCTGTACCCTGGTAATCATCATTAACACTCACTGAGAGTCCCTTTCTGACTCCTGTTTGCTTCCCTTTTCCTTATGGCATGCTGTAGAAGAACTACATGGGCTTCCATGGACCTCAGGTCCCATAATGCACTTACTGGTAGTTGGTAAGACCTGCAATCTTCTGTCCATTGCTTCCTATGGGAAAAGTCCTGTTGTCCCTTTATACTCGATTCGCTCCTCCAGGACTTGTGAGAGACTGAAGCTTAACACACATGTGACCTCTCTTGTGCAGCCCAGCCATGTGACTCTGCCCTGGCCTTGCTGCTGCCTGGAACTGCTTATAAGCTGCCATTCCCTGAAGCTCCTCGTCGTGCACGATTCCTTTGTGTTCCAGACCCCTTGTTGGATTGTGTTACAGTCCTGATTTAGCCTGAACCTGCTCTCTGTTTTCCCAGTCCTGTTACTGTTTGTCCCAGTCAGAGTCTGCTCCCTGTTTCTCAGCCTTGTTCCTGTTTGTTTCAGCCAGAGCCTGCTTTCTGTTTTCCAGCCCTGTTCCTACATGTTCCAGCTCTCTGTTTCCCTGTTCCTGCCTATGAGTCAGCCTGAGCCTGTTCCCTGTTCCTGGCTTTGCCTCCTAGTTTGTTCCTTATGTTTCTGTTTCCTCTTGGGTTATCATGTCTGGTAAGTGTACTATCAGTCCTCACCTGTGTAGAAGTGTTTTCCTTTGTACTTGGGTTGGCACCTGGTTTCCAGGAAGCAAATCTAGCTCCCATCCTTTGTGTAGTGTTGCAAGTAGTCTTTAGTGCCTAACAGTGACAGTGTGCTATGGCTGTTTTCCAGGAATTCCCACTGTGTCTCCAGCTGGACCCACAAGGGCTAGTCTTGTGTATGTAAGTACAATCCTTGTTTGTGCCTTAAGGGTCCAGACACAGAATGAACCCTGTGAACTCAAGGGGTGCCCCTAACAGAGTCCTGTCTAGACCCCCCTAAACTGTGACACCACGGATCCCAATCCTGACACAGGGTACACATGCCCACACACTTGAACTGGACACGTCTGTGGAATGCACATCTGAAAATATGTAAACACATGCAGCCAGGGCAGCAGGTCCACCACAGCAACATAAGTAACATAGGTAATTGTAATGAGTCAAACTGACATGCACCAAACATTTTATGGGTGGAATTAAGGCACAGTATCTCAAACACAGTACGTACCAAACATGTGCATGCCAGACATTTGTGTAGTCCACACACAAGTCACCATGAAGTCGTAACCACCAATTAATGACATATGAGGGGTAACATATCTTACATAGCACTCATCACCCATCCTCCATGATACCTGAGTTTTGTTTGTCATGTGAAATGTAATGTCCCCTAAGTCAAACTACTTCACACATCACATTAGTCAACACATGTTACAAACACATACCACTGTTGTTGTAAATCACTGATTGTCATCAGATGTAGATAGACATTTGGCACACATTCATACATTTGCATGACGTCAAAGTATTGCATGCCGTTCCTTCAGAAACACACACATCGTTGTTACAGATCATTTACACCCAAAACACAAAGTTGCATGCTCTACCACATGTGGCCAAACACTATATTACGTGCCGCGGGCCATACCATCCTATCTTCATGTTGATACAGGGTGCATTCATGTTAAATATTAGAAAATAACGCAATCACAGATAGAATCAAAGATTTTGATGAAAACTCCTGCAAATGCAAACTAACAATACATGGGCCCTTAGCATGAATTCTACCTGCACACCACACGCATGCGGATATCCTTTGAAATTGAAGTATACAAGTAATGCGTGGTAACATCGTATGCATCAAAAAAATACATGCATGATGGAAAACAGGCCACAAGAGGACAGGAAGTGATAATAGGAAATCCTGTTTACAGGCATGGTACAGTAGGTGTACATTCACTTTCACTTTACAGTCTGTGCTATTTCTTGATTGTGTGGCTGTCTCTCGGTGTTGCTGGTGTCTCAATTGCAATTATTGTATCTTGTGGTGTCTCTCTTGTTGTGTCTTTTGTGAAATCTGTTTGTTTCTTGTAACTGTGTATGTGATTTTGTGTAGTTTAGTGTCTTTCATATTGTATTTGAACTGTCGGGTGTCTGTCTGGGGGTTAGATTAGTTGGGTTAGTTAGGGTTCTTAGGTTTGGGCTGTACGTTTCCTTTATTTTAATTTCTTTTCCTCTTTTTTTCTACATTTTCTGTTTGGATTTGTTGTTCAGGGACATGTAGGGAATGGTGAGGCTGACACGCATGGGGGAGGAGGAGCTTGGGGGCTTTGTGTGGCTGGTGTGCCACTTCCAACTCTTGATGCTGGAGATAGGTGGGTGGGTGATACAGGGGTATCAGACAGAAGCGAACGGCTGCGGTGGGGCAAGGTGCTCTATCACCTCAAGAGGGTGTACCATATAAGCAGGAATGAGCACCAGCTAAAGCATCGCTGGGCTGACCTGGTGGCCAGAGAGCAGGATCTGCTGGACCACCTGGGTGTGGTGATCGGTGGCCCTGTTGTTGAGTATCACCTTGACAAATGTGTACAGTAGAATGCTTCTGAGTGACAGTAGCAGATGTGTTGACGTGCTGCATGCAATGTTTGTGGCCAGGTTGAATGCAAGCAAAACAAAGTGTTAGTGTCCCAATACTGAGATGGAGTCCACATGTCTATACATGTTAACAATGCAGGCCTGAGGTTTGTTGAGGCACGTACGGCTATCACTTAGGGCCACATGTACGAAGCTATTTTTTACTGTCACAAACGGCTTAGTTTTCTGAATTTTTGCATTCCGTCAAGAAAAAATGTTTAATCCAATGCAAATACCCAATTTTGCCATTCTGCAATCACATTGCTGAATCACAAAACAGGGTTTGCTAGAGGCTTTTAGGGAGAGGCGTTCCCTTCCTATTTGCGAGTCGCAGTCCGATGTATGATTGTTTTGTGACCGTGAATGCCATCACAGAAGAATTGCAGTTAGCACCAGTGTCAAGCTGGTGCTAACCCATTCGCATAAGGTAAGGGGTCCTCATAGGACTCCTTCCCCTTTGTAAATGCATGCAAAAACATTGTTTCAGAGCAGGCAGTGGTCCCACGAACAACTGTCTGCTTTAAAAAATAAAAATAAAAGTTATAATATTTGTTTTTGACGTGCTTTCTGTGTACCCTTAATGAAATAATGCTGCATTTCAAAAAAGAAAATACAGCTTTATTTGAAAGCAGTCACAGACATGGTGGTCTGCGGAGCCCAGCAGACCACCATCCCTGTGAGTGCTGCCATTCCAAAGGGGTTTACAAAATGGGACCTACTGCAGTGTAGCCATTATTAATATAGCTTCATGCACGTTAGGTTAACATATTAGGCCTCTGTGCACTTTGCCCTAGGTACCTTTTATTCAGCCTCGCACTGTTATTTTACAATAACCAGTTTTACGATCTTGTTTTTATTTATTTCTATCACACTGTTTAGCTTAGTTCAGCACTGTGTTCTCAAACAATGCATTCTTGCTCACCCTGTGCTTCAGTCAAGGCTACAGTCTGGTACATTGCCGGTAAACGTGGTAGAAGTTTAGTCTCTAGTGTTCGTAGAAAATACGCATCCTTACGTAGCAACATTTTCTTAGAACATCTGTGTGTTAGTTATAAAAACACTTTCTAGTCCTAGTACAGGTCAGAGGGAGATTCTGACCAGGAACCTACAACTAGATGCTGACTGCCAGTTGCAGATGCTGATGCAGATTACAGGCCTTTGCTCAGGTATGAGGGTTGATGTCCTCCCGGGGAAACCTGAAAGGCAGGCTTAGAGCTTTACATGCTGTGCTCAGAATATAATTTAGAGAGAACCTAATCTAGTTGCACTATGATAGCCTTATTCTTGTGCTTCACTCTCATCGTTACTATTTTTACCCTACTGTGTTGTGTAGTTCTGGTTATAGCAGCTCATGCTTTGCTATCTAAAATGCAGTCATTTTATTAAGCCAATCTTTAAAACTTAAACTGCCTTTGGCATTTATATATGAGACCGCACTGTGTATGAGAGAACCGGTTGTGACCTGAGTGACCACGACTTCCCTGGGTAGTACTAAGATGTCATGCGCTCGGCTGCCCAATTGTCTCTTCCCTTTGGGAGAGATGAGGCACTGCTAGTTAGCCGGCGCAAAACCCGGATTTAGAGTGACAAGGGTCCTTCACCGTCGGTCAGACTTAGTCCCCCACACTGTGAACGATCTTGCCGCTCAAAATCCAGTAGTCTCATTAGGATAATGAGAGCCTACGCGACATGGCGCCGCCAACGTTTGGTCAGGCTCTAATTTACGGGTCCACCGGTATATCTCGGTCTCATATAATATAATGATCCCTCAGTTCCGTATACGGAGACGTCCGTGGTACTGAGGATTTCCACCACCGCCGTATAGGTAACCCTATTTACAGCGGGTGATTGTTCAAGTTTGAACCTTAAAAGGAACAAAGGACCCTTTCTTGGTGTGTCTTCTCTGAACCTTTGGTGCTTTATAATGGCAAATCCCCAGGTTGTACAAAGAGTTCTTAACATGAGACAACCACTCAGAGCACATTTGCTAGCACACGGCCTTACGGTCCAGTCACATTTGTGGTAGATTCCCACGCAGCCTATAGAACAGAACTTTTTTACTCTTGGGTCACATTTCCAGCAGTTGATGGGAACACAAATACATTCCATACATATACAGTAGCGAACACGCCTGGACAATACAGGGCGTACGCATATTTAGAGATACCTCTATCTTATCAAGAACATAATAATTGGCTTGATGGAGCCCTACCCCATACGATATTACCAGTAAGGTTAGGCCCACTAAGTAATGATGGTCCTACCTGGCCTTTATTGGCCACATATACACCTCATCCTGCGGCTGCAAATATGGCGGTGGCTGAGGTTCTACGCTTATATACTGACTTAACAGCAATATATAGACGATTAGTACAATTTGTGATGCAGACACTAAGGCCCATATTTATACTTTTTGACGCTAAACTGCGCTAACGCAGTTTAGCGTAAAAAAAATTTGCGCCGTCTAACGCCATTCTGAAGCGCCATGCGGGCGCCGTATTTATGGAATGGCGTTAGCCGGCGCAAGCAGACCGGCGCTGCCTGGTTTGCGTGGAAAAAAACCACGTAGACCAGGCAGCGCCGGCGTTGGGAAAAAATGACGTTAGGGCGTCTTAAAATGGGGCAAGTCAGGTTGAGGCAAAAAAATCACCTCAACCCGATTTGCGCCATTTTTTTACGACGCCCAGACGCCATTTCATGACTCCTGTCTTAGTAAAGACAGGAGTCATGCCCCCTTGCCCAATGGCCATGCCCAGGGGATTTGTGTCCCCTGGGCATGGTCATTGGGCATAGTGGCATGTAGGGGGGCACAAATAAGGCCCCCCTATGCCACCCAAAAAAAAGTAAAAAAATATAAAAAATAATACTTACCTGAACTTACCTGAATGTCCCTGGGGTGGGTCCCTCCATCCTTGGGTGTCCTCCTGGGGTGGGCAGGGGTGGCAGGGGGGGTCCCTGGGGGCAGGGGAGGGCACCTGTGGGCTCATTTTGAGCCCACAGGCCCCTTAACGCCTACCCTGACCCAGGCGTTAAATAGTGGCGCAAATGCGGGGTTTTTTGACCCGCCAACTCCCGGGCGTGATTTTTGCCCGGGAGTATAAATACGACGCATTTGCGTCGCCGTCATTTTTTTAGACGGGAACGCCTTCCTTGCATCTCATTAACGCAAGGAAGGCGTTCACGCAAAAAAATGACGCTATTTGCCAATACTTTGGCGCTAGACGCGTCTAACGCCAAAGTATAAATATGGCGTTAGTTTTGCGCCGAATTTGCGTCGAAAAAAACGACGCAAATTCGGCGCAAACGGAGTATAAATACGGGCCTAAATACAAACCCAGCGCGTGCTGCTCCAGCACAACCACACGCAGTTACACCAGGTATAAATCCGGTGACTGTACACTCTATTATGGGTAAAGTCCCAGCAAAGCGGGAGGAGACTCCATTTTGGCTGGCACAAAAAATTAATACACTGGAGGAAGTATTTCCCCATATGGGACCTCAGGATAAACATAGACTATTAACTATGTGCTTTCCCTTTGGGATGGTTCCTACAGTTGAACACTGTAATACATGGGGCACGGTGTTTGCAGCGCTCTATACAACGGCACACGGTACACCGACACTAGCCAACCTACCGGAAGTGCTTAAACAAATTCAAGATGAATACGGGGCTGCCCCGGCCTTAGATTTAGGAATGCAACTGATGGGCAACTTTGCCATGGTTTCTTCAATTATCCTAAGTAATCTTAAAGGGGAAGCAGTTGCACTTGCAGTGCGCATGCGTCTTCGTGACATTCCGCAACAAGATCAGGAGCGGGGGCTGCCTAAAATAATAGCAGAAACATATTCCAGTATCGGTTGAGATAGCCTGGGGGCTAGACCGCAAAAATTTCAATTTCAGGGAAAAATTAATAATGACAATACAAAACAGCAACCTGAGGGTAATAAGAAGCGCTGGGAGAAAAAACAACAAACACCTAAAAAAGAAAGGGGAGAATCTCCACGTACGGAGACCCCGCAGAATAGGTATAATCTCAGAAATAGAGAGAATCTAAAAACACCTGATAGATATCAATATACTGATACACGCCAATCTCGTTCCTTTCAGGACTCATCGGAAAAGAGAAATGAGAGAGGTGGCCGATCAGAGCGGAGGACAGAGTACGTGAAACCGAGACAGGAATCACAACGCTCTTCTGAGATTTCTGTCAAGAAGGAAGAGAAACCGGTACAACAAAAACAACAGTTTAAAAAGAAAAAGGTGGCAGCGGTCTCAGTTAGACATGCCACTCAGGAAGAGGGTTCTCTTGAAGAACAAGAACTGGGCTCTAGCACTCCTAGACAGCGCGGCAGAGGTCACAATAGTTCACCAGAATCTTCTATAGCATCTAGAGGTGAAAGCAACTGATGACTTCATACAAGTAAAAACAGCAGACATGCGTGTCTCCGAACCCGATAGGGTGTAAAGAGTAACTCTTCAATTGGAAGGGGACATTGAACCCACTATACACGCAATCTTTTGAGATCATGTAGTTAAGATATATGACATTTTGCTGGCCGAACAAGATTGGCCGCCTGATTTTGTCCGCACCTGCCCAGCTGGGGAGGAGGTTATTAAACCTTCCTTCTTGCCCTTTGTTCCATAGGAACTCGCTGAGTCCTATTCTATAAAATGGGCTCTCGCACAGGCATCTGCGTTATATAGAAATCACGTAGGGTGGGACAGGGATTCTCCATATCATGTAATTCCCATTAAAGGTGAACCTCAGCCACAACCGCAGTATCCCATAAAATATGAAGCAAGGGCACCGGTGAGAGAAATACTTACACAATTAGAATACCAGGGAGTGATCAAACCCTGTGTCTCGCCAATGGATAATCTCTTATTCCCTGTAGCTAAACCGGACCATTCATATAGAATAGTCTTAGACTACAGACATTTGAACGGACATACACGTACATATGCTATACAAAATTCACATAGCACTGCACTAATGAGCAACAATGTGCGGAAAAAATATAAAACGACTTTGGATATCTGAAATGGTTTCTTCTGCCAGAATATAGCACCTGAAAGCAGAGATTTGACAAGCTTTAGCGCACTAGGCTCCCAGAAAAAATTCTGTTGTTTGCCTCAGGGGTATAAGAATGGCCCAGGACTATTTGCAGCTCGTGTGACTGATATTTTACACGAGTTAGACCCTGAAGCGTTGTCATATGTGGATGATATATATCTCACGGATGACGAGTGACTACAGCATTTAAGACGGGTAGCCAGCATTGTTGTAGGGTATACATTCCGGATTATGCTATGCGCATAAAACCTTTATATGAATTAATACGTCCTGATTTTTCAAGCAGATTTTGGACAATTGAACATACACATACTCTTCGGGAGTTACAAGCAGATATGCTAGCAGCAAAACATCTACACACACGGGACAATAAGACACATTTGGTCATCAGGGTGATAGCTGGGGCCATTGGGTTTACTTATGTCACATTTAATGAAGGTGAGACAGTCCTGATTGCATACAAGTCCCACTTGTATTCCGCTGCTGAACAATGATTTGCACCCACAGAGAAGATTCTCACTGCTGTACAGATGGCTGTTATTAAAGAGAGACCTCTGGCCCAGGGAAAACGCATTACTGTCGTTTCTCCTATTCCGGCCCTTGAGGCTATTTCAAAAGCTAGCATCCCGAACGCAAAAGCACTCCACCCAAGATGGATACAATGGGCAACGTCCTTGACAGCCACTAATGTAGACTACATTTTTGACCCAAAGTTGCAGACTCAGGAATTTCTACAATATGAAGTTGAATATCCAGTTCCCGCTGACACATTGCCTATTGATCAATATCGGGTAATCATGTACACCGATGGCTCTGCGCAACCAGCGGTTGGAAGAAAACATCAATATTCTGCTGCATGTGCGGTTGTGAGCGGCTATATGGAGGGGGAGAACTTCTGCCCCCAACATACCTATACACAGACCTTAGGGGATTGTACAGCACAATTGGCCGAGCTAAAAGCTCTACTACTGGCACCAGAAAATACAGATCCGACACAGTTCACACTGGTTGTTTGTGATTCGTATTATTGCGTCCAGTCTTTTAATGAATACCTGCATTACTGGCGCTTGAATGGGTTCCGAGATTCGAAAGGTAACACCATAAAACACAGACTACTGTGGGGGAAGGTAGCAGACCTGAAAGAGACGCTACCCAAGGTCCATGTTGTGCATACACTTGGACACCAGCGCGTTGGGATCCACGTTGCTGGAAATACTTTGGCTGATGAAGCCACAAAGTCGGCAGTGGCAGTTGCCACTGTAGCTGCAGTGACTCGTTCCAAACCAGACACAGACATTATGGCTGCCATAAAAGCTATGGTTGATGGCACGCCTTAGCCTAAGGGATTTCCTAATAAATACCAATACTTGATGGGAAGTATGCTGAACGCTGAAGTTAAAATTCCTGGCGTAGGCGTACGCGACATCCCCAATAAAGATGTAAGACCACAATTGATTAAAGCAGCACATGAGGGAGTGGCATCTACACATGCTGGCGTGGCAGCTACAATTTCGCTATTGCAGGCCCGTTATTGGTGGCCTGGTCTCTATAAAGAGACTAAGCAATATGTCCTTTGTTGTGACAACTGTCAACAAATTAAAGTTTCAACAGCTAGGCGCCCGCCGCAGACACCTCTCTTAATCTCAAACAGACCATTACAATGTGTGTACCTGGATCATTGTGGTCCATTAACACCAGATAGTGCATACAAATATATACTAGTCGCTGTTGATTACTGCTCCAGATTTGTGTGGGTGTGGCCACAACGCTCAGCTGACGCTCGGACTTGTATTAAAGATTTGCGAGTCTTTGTCGGAACATATGCAGTTGTGGCATTCCATTCGGACCAGGGCCCTGCTTTTGCCTCAAGGGCATTCAGGGACACCATGGCTTCATTGGTGGTCCAGCTCCAGTACTCGTCTCCATTTCATCCCGAGGGAAATTCTGTCGTGGAGCGATTAAACCGCGATTTAAAGCAATCCTTAACAGCCTGAGTCTTAGGTACGGGTCGTAGTTGGCTAACCCACCTGTATGGAGTTCAGAGAGCACTAAATAACTTGCCTAGAAGGTCCCTGGGGGGTCGTACTTCATATGAGTGCCTGTTCGGAACACAAATGCTTGTTCCGGATCTTGATGGTCCTGGTGTGGAGGCGGCGGAAACACCTTTTGACATAAATGATCGTGGTCCATTAACACCAGATAGTGCATACAAATATATACTAGTCACTGTTGATTACTGCTCCAGATTTGTGTGGGTGTGGCCACAACGCTCAGCTGACGCTCGTACTGTTATTAAAGATTTGCGAGTCTTTGTCGGAACATATGCAGTTGTGGCATTCCATTCTGACCAGGGCCCTGCTTTTGCCTCAAGGGCATTCAGGGACACCACGGCTTCATTGGGGGTCCAGCTCCAGTACTCGTCTCCATTTCATCCCAAGGGAAATTCTGTTGTGGAGCGATTAAACTGCGATTTAAAGCAATCCTTAACAGCCAGAGTCTTAGGTACGGGTCGTAGTTGGCTATCCCACCTGTATGGAGTTCAGAGAGCACTGAATAACTTGCCTAGAAGGTCCCTGGGGGGTTGTACTTCATATGAGTGCCTGTTCGGAACACAAATGTTTGTTCCGGATCTTGATGGTCCTGGTGTGGAGGCGGTGGAAACACCTTTTGACATAAATGATCGTGTCACTGTTTTACAGGAATTACAGCAGTTCCGTGAAGATAACTCTTCTAAAAGTGCTGCCTCCACAGGAATTAAGGATGTGCCAGTAACACCTACCGGCTGGATTCCCAGGGTTGGGGATCTTGTGCGTGAAAAGGTTGCAGTGAAAAAAGAATTTGGCCCTTCTTATCGTGCACCAGTCACTGTGTTGGGGATCCACGGAACCAGAATTGTTATTCTACCCCCGTTGCCAGATGCCAAAGAAAGTCACTTTGTTTCTATTGACAATGTCAAGTTACAACATGTGGCCGATTCTACACAGCCGACTGAGAGGAACATCCAGTAGTTCCCGAATCCCTCTCACTACTGGAGAAGATGTTCTGCTTCAAGTTGTCTATACCAACACTGTTGACTCTCTGAGCTTGGGGAGGGTGGATGATGATCTTGCATTAGTTCCACTAACAACAACCATCTTAGAGACATTTGATCCAGTCACCATGACTACTAACGTGACGGATGGTGCTGTCTACAGTATACCACCGCGGGAAACACCAACTCCTCCATTGACTACGGCAACGCCTTTTGCACGAACTGCCTTTGGTTACTTTGCCGACAAGAGCGATGGTCATTTTCTTCCCGAGAGATCAGCGGTTGAACAGGTGGAGGAAGTGTTGAAACCACATTTTTCATCACATAAGGTTCGAAGAGACTTGTCCTTTGTGAACATTTCTGCAGTGCCAATTCCAGATGGGATTGTGTGGGATAAAGTAATGTTTGATATATATGGTCCCACTGAAATAATTCAAATACCGTATGTGCTGAAGTTATCTATAAATGATATAGTAATACCAGGCATTGTATCTGATGATTGGGATGTGAAGACAGTTGACTCAATGATGACAGAATTGCAATATTACACTGTTTATGAAAATTAAGATGTTTACCAGTTTAGAGACAATTATGGTGACATGTTTTGCTATAATTAATATGGGCACCATTTCATACATAAAGCAAGTAGTCCAAAAACGATATTTGACTATACGCAATGGGAACATTGCCCAACTCCCCCGCAAGGGAGTTCCAAAACTTATTTTGATAAATTTACGTATTTTTCTGGGCATCATCAAAAGAATGCTGAGTCATATTATTTTAAGTTAACTCCGACTAAAGATAAGCAAATGTTGCTGACCAACACAAAATGTATATATTCGGACTCCTTTGTTTCCCGGTTGTCAATTGAAGGTTATGAATATTGGTAAAAAAATGTTGATTTGAAAAGTGTTTGGGGAACAAAAAATTGGCAAACTAAGGGTAGAGAAACATTGTTTAGAGCATGTCTCATTCCTGTTCAAATAATTTTTTTTAATGAAACAATACAACAAACTAGCTGCTGAGGCTTGGCTACAATCAGAGAATTAAACATGCCTAGCATCCCTGCCCCTGCTCAATTTGATAACTGGCAAAAGTACACGAATGCAACTTTTTAGTGAGCTTACTGAATGGGTCCGGAATGGTACATTTAATGCTTCACTGACACGTCCAGGCGGGTGGTTATTGTGGCCAATAGATACTAATGGGTGACATCAACGTTTTGTCACCTCCTTGGGGAGTTTCCGGACGAGTAGGTCAGACCCTCGCTATATATCACCAGAACATGCTGAAATAATTAGGACATATAGGGGGTCATTACAACCCTGGCGGACGGTGTTAAAGCGGCGTTAATACCGCAAACAGGCCGGCGGAAAAAAAAAGGGAATTATGACTGTGGCGGAAACCGCCAACATAGACAGCCACTTTAACACTCCGACCGCCACGGCGGTACAGACAAGCAGCGCGGCGGTCACCGCCAACAGACAGGCGGAAGACAAAGTACCGCCCACAGTATTACAACAGGCCAATCCGCCACCTTTTCCGTGGCAGATTCACCGTGGATAAAAACACGGCGGAAACAGCCATTTCAATGGGAAAACGCTCACCTTAACACACTCCACGAGGAAGGAGGGCACCATGGAGCCGGAACTCCAAATACTCCCTGTGATAGTGTTCCTGCTCCTCTACGAACATCAGCAACGCCGGCGCCGAAGACAACGGTGAGTACTGCACCTACGACATAGGGGAGGCAAAAGTCAGGGACACACACACGCAACACCCCCACCCCCACCCCGACCCTCAAACACTACAACACACACACCAATACATTTCCAAACATCACAGTAACAACCCTCAACCCCCCCGGAAGAATGCAAAGACAAAAGGAAATGAGTAAAACCATTGTAATGTATCAAAATACAGTAAGCTAATATATACAGAAATATACACACATTCCAAAAATATACATCACGATTAGTAGTGCACGTATGCACCATTCAATGTCCGTGGACCACTGGGCCCAAAATCCATGGGCGAGGCCCACACACGATACCTGTCCAGAAACGGAGAGAACACTGCAGGGGCATCAGATAGAAATACAACAAGCACCTCAGGGGGAAGGGAAGAGGGGGCACCTCAGCCGGATGACAGCACCACGCCAGATCCACGACGGGGCTCCATGCCCATTGATGTATCCTGTTAAGGACTGAGGTAGTGGATGCTGTTCTCCACTGGTTCTGGAGGGGGACTGGTACCCAGAGTGCCTCATCCTGTTAAGGAGTGAGGTAGTGGATGCTGTTATCCACTGGTTCTGGAGGGGGACTGGTGCCCAGAGTGCTTCATCCTGTTAAGGACTGGGGTAGTGGATGCTGTTCTCCACTGGTTCTGGAGGGGGACTGGTGCCCAGAGTGCTTGATCCTGTTAAGGACTGAGGTAGTGGATGCTGTTCTCCACTGGTTCTGGAGGGGGACTGGTGCCCAGAGTGCATCACTCTCCCTGTGACGGTCCCAGTTCCGTCACTGCCCCTGCCGCACATGGGCTAGCGATGCTTGAGTTGGCGGTGCTTGCACTGTTCAGCGCTGCTTGCCATGGCGGTCTTTGCCCTGTTCAGCGGTGCTTGCCCTGTTCAGCGGTGCTTGACTTTGCAGTTTCTGACCTGTTCAGCGGTGCTTGCCCTGTTCAGCGGTGCTTGCCATGGCGGTCTTTGCCCTGTTCAGCGGTGCTTGACTTTACAGTTTCTGACCTGTTCAGCGGTGCTTGTCCTGTTCAGCGGTGCTTGCCATGGCGGTCTTTGCCCTGTTCAGCGGTGCTTGCCATGGCGGTCTTTGCCCTGTTCAGCGGTGCTTGCCCTGTTCAGCAGTGATTGCCATGGCGGTCTTTGCCCTGTTTAGCGGTGCTTGACTTTGCAGGTTCTGACCTGTTCAGCGGTGCTTGCCATGGCGGTCTTTGGCCTGATCAGCGGTGCTTGCCATGGCGGTCTTTGCCCTGTTCAGTGGTGCTTGCCCTGTTCAGCGGTGCTTGCCCTGTGCAGCGGTGTGTGCCATGGTGGTCCCTCATTGCCCAGCGGGGCTGTGGCTGCTGGGGTCCTCCTGGGCACTGACTCTGGCGCTGGTCTCCTGACCGGTGACGATTGTGCTGCCCTCCTGGGCACTGACTCTGGCGGTGGTCCCCTGACCAGTGATGATTGTGCTGCCCTCCTGGGCACTGACTCTGGCGGTGGTCTCCTGACCTGTGACGATTGTGCTGCCCTCCTGGGCACTGACTCTGGCAGTGGTCTCCTGACCAGTGACGATTGTGCTGCCCTCCTGAGCACTGACTTTGAAGGTGGTCTCCTGACCTGTGACGATTGTGCTGCCCTCCTGGGCACTGACTCTGGCGGTGGTCTCCTGACCAGTGACGATGGGGCTGGCGGTGGCGTCATGGGCAGCGGGGATGATGGCGGCCTTCTCCACCGTGCTGCTCTTCCCAGACTTGGGCGCTTTCTTCTGCCCCTTCCCCACCTTGGGAGGAGTCACAGCTGACTCGACACTCCCCCCGGGACCCTTGTGAGCGGCTTTGCCGGCAGGAGTCTTCACCCTCTCCCGTCGGGCACTGTCCAACTTCTAGTGCTTCACAGGGGGGGGGACTGGCTGTGCTTTGGCTCCGTGTCACACTGGCTGCCCTGGTGCCCGGTGCACTCCACATACCTCTAACAGGCACCACTGGTACCGGACTTTTTTTGGCTGAGGTGCTACTACAGGACCTATGAACTGGAGGGGGGGGGGGGCAGTGGGAAAGAGGTCAACGTTGCTCAGGAAAAGTTTCTGACGAACACTGGGATGGGTAGCTGGAGGGGGTCTGGGAGTGGAGGAAGAGGAGATGGTTGTAGGAGGTGTAACTTTTGATGATTTGGGTGTGTGTGTGCCCGCGTTTGTGTACTTTGGGAGGGGGCGTCACAGACACACTGGGAGAGGACACAGGGGACGTGTAAATGGTAGTGGGGGTGGTGAGTACAGGTGAGGGGGGTGTGGTGCTGGGTGTTCTGGTGCGAGTCCTAGTGGATGTAGTGGTAGTGCATGCAGGTGAGAGTGTAGACGACACTGGGAGGGAGGAGGGAGATGACGTGGAGGGGGACACAGTGGAGGCAGTGGATGTTGCTGTGTCTGTATGTGGGTGATGCTTGTGTGAGTGCCTGTGGGATGTGTGGTGCCTATGTTTGCCTGAGCTGCCCTTGTGTGTTGAGGTGTGTGCAGGCTGGTCTGATGGTGTGCTTGGGATAGGCTGAGGTACAGGGGATTGGGTCTGGGTGGAGGAAGTTGGAGGGGGGAGGCTAGACACAGGGACAATGGCTGCCATCAGTTCTGAGGCCAGAGATTGCAGGGTTCGATGATGGGCAGCCTGACCAGAATGAATGCCCTCCAGGAATGCATTAGTGTGTTGCAACTCCCTTTCTACACCCTGGATGGCATTCACAATGGTAGACTGCCCAACAGTGAGGGACCTGAGGAGGTCAATGGCCTCCTCACTGAGGGCAGCAGGGGTGACAGGGGCAGAGGCTGAGGTGCCTGGGGCGAAGGTGATGCCCACCCTCCTGGGTGAGCGGGCACGGGCGAAGGCTGAGGGGCTGCTGGGAGGGCGGTGCTGGTAGGGGGGGTGACGGCTGTACCTGTAGAAGTGGGGGGCACAGATGGTGCCGCCACCACAAGGGAGCTCCCATCAGAGGACGAGTCTGTGTCGCTGATCCGGTGACCGCCGTGAAGGTCCCCTCGCCCTCCGTCCCACTGGTGTATTCGGAGTCCGTGGTGTGGCCTTCCATGGCCATGTGGGATGCAGCCCCCTCATGCTCCGGTGCCACTGTACCTCCACCTGATGATGCTGATGCACAAAAGAACAGGGAGAGCACAAAAAGGGGGGGGGAACAGAAGAAAGACAGGTTGAGTGCATGGCTTACCGCTACCGTTGGCGGACAATACAGACACAGCAGCCCCCTGCACTACGCTGCGCTCTTGGGCTCTACAGATGCAGTTCCTGGGATATGGCCTACATGGCTATGGTGGACATCTGCACACATAGATGACACAGGGGCGTGTATACCTGTACTTGGCACTCTACAGAAGTGGGGTGGAGTGGCACATGGCCTGCATTACGGAGGGGCCTAGCCTACAGAACTCGCCCTGGCCTATGGAAACCCACAGCCCTCCTCCCCCACCCAGACCCCTCCACTGCGCGCAAAGTCAGCAGAATGAGAGTGTACTCACCCCCTTGTGTCTGCTGTGATGCCCTCATGCGCCCATCCAACTCAGGGTAGGCCACCGCCAGGATCCTGAACATCAGGGGGGTCATGGTGCGACGGGCACCCCTCCCACGTTGGGAGGCCATCCCCAGCTGAGCCTCCGCCGTCTTCTTGCTCCAGCGGTGAATGTCCTCCCATCTTTTACGGCAGTGGGTGCTCCATCTCTGGTGGACCCCCAGGGTCCGGATGTCCTTGGCGATGGCACGCCAAATATCCTTCTTCTGGTGGGCGCTGACCTACATGACATGAACAGTGGAAGAAGAGAAGTCATTACCAACTGCACCGTCGAAGTGAGTGGCCCACATCCCTACCCTTGCCATGTGGCACATGCATTCACACTCCTTCATGCTCGCAGAACTCTGCCCCCTTCCTTCTTACATCCAGCCCTCTCCACCCAGGCATAGCCCATACAACTTGCACCCTATGTACTCACCTGTTGGTCTGGAGAACCGTAGAGTAGCGTGTACTGGGGGAGGACCCCGTCCACGAGCTTCTCCAACTCCTGTGCAGTGAAGGCAGGGGCCCTTTCCCCAGACGCACGTGCCATTGTCTCTTCCAGACCGAGGTCACAGCAGCACTTGCAGTGTATGTCCTCTCCTGTCGAAGATCAGGTATCGAGTGATTGAACAGATAGAAAATGGCGGTCACGTCCGCGGCGGTCACGTCCGCAGCGGTGCGTATCATCACCACCGGCGCACTTCGTCATTGGCTCCTGGGACCCATAGGGTCCAATGTTAACCAATGCAGCATTGCGCCGCGGTCTACGACCGCCTACCGCGACGGTGTACAACGCCAGCGCAGTTACCTCACATCCCATTGTCCCACTTTAGAGGTCAGGCATGCGCCATTTCAGGGGCCCACATGGCTTCATTTTCAACTGCGTCACACATACCTAGGCCTGGACTCAACACACATACAGCCAACTTTTTGGATTTTGTTTCGTGTTCTGTGTAGCTGTGGGTACATACCTCTGAATTGCTTGACTCTGTGGTCGCTGTTGTCCTTCATAGGCACCGTCAGCTGGGACATGTGAGGAGATGGCGGAATCCTCCGGTGTACCGACCGCTGGTGGACCTGTTGACAATGGAGGAGCGACATTTAATCATCACCTACAGGTTTGACTGTGCCACAATCCAGGAACTGTGTACCAAGTTGGAGCCAGACCTTATGTCACCAATCCGCCATCCCACAGGAATCCCCCCTCAAGTGCAGGTGCTATCAGTGCTCCATTTCCTAGCAAGTGTGTCATTTCAAACAACAGTGGCCATGGCATCAGGGATGTCCCAGCCTATGTTTTCCAACGTGTTGTCCAGAGTGTTGTCTGCCCTGCTGAAACACATGAGGAGCTACATCGTTTTCCCTCAGGTGGAGGATTTGGCTACAGTTAAAGGTGACTTCAATGCCCTGGGACATATCCCTAACATCATAGGTGCCGTTGATGGGACCCATGTAGCTCTGGTCCCCCCCCACAGGAGTGAACAGGTGTACAGGAACCGGAAGAGTTATCATTTGATGAATGTACAGATGGTATGTTTGGCAGACCAGTACATCTCGCAGGTAAATGCTATGTTCCCTGGCTCAGTGCATGACGCCTACATCCTGCGGAATAGCAGCATACCTTATGTGATGGGTCAACTCCAGAGGCACCGGGTGTGGCTATTAGGGGACTCTGGTTACCCCAACCTGTCATGGCTATTGACCCCAGATAGGAATCCCAGGACCAGGGCAGAGGAACGCTACAATGAGGCACATGGGTGGACTAGGAGGGTGATCGAACGCACCTTCGGCCTCCTGATGGCCAGGTTCAGGTGCCTCCATATGACAGGTGGTTCCCTATTCTACTCACTGAGGAAGGTGTGCCAGATCATCATCGCCTGGTGTATGCTTCACAATCTTGCTTTACGACGCCAGGTGCCTTTTCTGCAGGAGGATGGTCGAGATGACGGTGTTGTGGCAGCTGTGGAGCCTGTGGACAGTGATGAGGAGGAAGCAGAGGAAGAAGACATTGACAACAGGGACTCAGTCATACCATATTTCCAGTGACACACAGGTGAGAACACTTTCTTTACTAATACATTTACTTTCACACTTCTACCTCTATCCTGTCTGTCAATTTCAAGCAGTATTTGGTAACTGAGTTGTACATTTCCATTACGGTTTCACAGGTGTGGTTACCAACGTGTGTCATCTGCTTGCATCCTTCATGGACTTGTGATGTGTGACATAGGTATGTTGACATTACTATTGAGAACGGATTTTGTCATTGTCATAGCTAATACACATTTTCAAAATCACAGACTGACTCCAGATTGTTTTGTGGTTCAAGGGTGTTTATTGAAGTGCTAATTATTGGAGGGGGTGGTAAAATGGTGAGGGGTGATGGTGGAGGAATGTCCATGGCAGAGTCCAGTGTATTAGTCTCACAGGTGCACTGCCCATATGGGCATAGGAAGTGGAGGTGGGGTAGTTCCAATATGGACAGGGTTACAAAGTGGGACAGTGGGATGACAATCAGGGTGGTCTAATTTCTTGGCGTGGTCTTGCCATCGTGCTCTGTCCTGTTCCTGGATCTCAGGGACCGCTTGCGGGGTGGTTCTCCGTATGCACGGTGTGGGGTGCTGGAGTGGTGGTCCTTTGGTGGGGCGTCCTGTCCACTAGCACCGGCGGAGGTGGTAGGCAGTTCATCGTCCAGGCTAGTGTCAGGGGCCCCTTGGAATGCCACGGTGTCCCTCATGGTGTTCTGTATGTCCTTCAGCACCCCTCCGATGGTGCCCAGGGCGGAGCTGATGGTTCTGAGTTCCTCCCTGAAGCCCAAATGGCTAAAATCATCCTCGCTAGATGCACTTAAGACACATCTCACTCTCCTGTCTAATGACACTGACTTACAAGATTTTTTGTCAGGCCCGAAGACACCACGTAGGAAGCGTTTCTTGTATGAAGTATACAATGAAATATGGGAACTTTCCCAACAAGAGGCTGCAGCCCGGTTAAGGCAACTAGATCAGGAAAATATGAAAAATGCATTAGCTGTTGTGGATAATGAAATTCACACCTTGTCCGACCAGATATATACAATTAACAACATTGTTTCTTCTGCTATAGACATTATACGATCTGATATGTCTTCTTTAGATCATGGACAGAGTCAGACCAGGTCCATTATGCAGTTGGGTTGGACGCTTCAGACATTGAAGGCGAGTTGCGTTCCGTGGCAGCACATCAGTGCCAGGAAAATATTTGTTTCCTTTAATTTGACGCGACAACAACAACTAATGGCTAAGAAGGAGGCGACTCAGGTCATGCTCAACATTGAAAAGTTAGAAAGATTGCCTTTTACCGTGGCCGAGATTCCCTCAGCAGAATGGTTGATACACGGGGTTATTAATCTGCCTATTTCTACATTACAATTCACTTCTTGTTTAAAACATGTTCGGGTAGGCAGATATGAAAAGTTGGGAGATAGTTACATCCATGAGGTGTGGGAGCTTCCCTTCTTGTACAAATGCCTCAATGGCATGAAAGAGGTCTTTCTTAGCGGCAGTGAATGTGAGACTTCAGTCAGCCATTCGATGATTTGTAAGCAGCTGTCCTTGCATGGGGCGTGTAATGCCTCGTTGCGAACTTGGCTTGCTATCTGAAGGGAGTTCCAGTCCCCTTGATTAAACGCACGTTCCAGGTGCTTTCAAACGGCAGCTACGCCCTCCTCAATAGTGAAGACTGTTGTGGCATGCGGGCCAGCATACTTTATGTTGTTTCGGTCACTAAGGTCGTTACTTGCTGCGGGAACGTGTTGTTTCCCCCCACTAAAATTAGGGAGGTAGCAGATGTTTGGCCTCACATTGCTACTTCCAAGGTGAATTTTGACAAGTTAAGCAGACTGAAGGCTTTATTGTTTCAGAAGCATGTGGCCCTTACATCTGCACGCAAGACCTACGCACTTCAGGTGGCAAGGTCATCTGCGGAAATACAGTCCCTGTTAAATCCAAAATTTCTGAGCCACTTTGGCGAACTCGTGGGGCGTATATTTAATTCTTCTAGCACGGCTGGATTGGCACATTTTTTCAAAGCCGTTGGTGTTGGTTTCGTTCACACCTTCTCTTCCATATTCGGTTTAATACCTTCGGCTATTCATTCAATTTTCGGAAGCATTTTTGGGGGATTTTTCGATAACTTTGGCTTTATTAGCCGGCTGTTGCTGTTGTTTTTCCGTAATGGCTGTCCCGCCGCAACAAGGACGAATGTGGGCGCTCCCATCAGCGCATCTGTGTCGTGAACACATGATGCAGCACTTTGGAGCAACACTCCTGGAGTATTTGGAGTGTAACTGGTCTCTGTCATTCAGACTGGTTTTGGATTGTGTGCCACCCGTGTTTCGGTGCCGTTGGTGCTCTTTTGAACATGCACTGGACGTTTGTCTCTCACAGCAACGCCCCTCAGTGGTTGATGCTGATCTGTTGATGTTCTCAATGAGGGCTAATTACCAGACATGCGCGCTGCGGCTGCGTTTGCTTCGAGAAGCTGACTACGAGATACCCTTCCTGGAGGAAGTTGATATTAACTCGTTCCTAGGCACTGCACGGGATGCCGCCTTGGTTGATACTGGGGCTTTGGAACACACCTGCTCCTTGATAGTTTTTGGCGTGGATTTACCGGTTTTGTCATCTGCCGAGGTGGAGAATCTTCTGCTTTCCATGACTGATGCTTGATTTGGACTTATTCTAAATTGACATCTTTTATTTTGAATTTGGCGTTTGGTCGCATGCTCATTTTTAAATTGAAAATCACTATGCTTGTGTGTCCTCTTAACTTGTTGAAATTGAATAGGGTTTTAATTATATTTTAGCTTAGGGCATTTTTAGCTTCGGCTTAAACCACTTTCTACCGATAAGGGGAGGGTGTAGTGTAGCCATTTTTAATATAGCTTCATGCACGTTAGGTTAACATATTAGGCCTCTGTGCACTTTGCCCTAGATACCTTTTATTCAGCCTCACACTGTTATTTTACAATAACCAGTTTTACGGTCTTGTTTTTATTTATTTATATCACACTGTTTAGCTTAGTTCAGCACTGTGTTCTCAAACAATGCATTCTTGCTCACCCTCTGCTTCAGTCAAGGCTACAGTCTGGTACATTGCCGGTAAACGTGGTAGAAGTTTAGTCTCTAGTGTTCATAGAAAATACGCATCCTTACGTAGGGACATTTTTTTTTAGAACATCTGCGTGTTAGTTATAAAAACACTTTCTAGTCCTAGTACAGGTCAGAGGGAGATTCCAACCAGGAGCCTATAACTAGATGCTGACTGCCCCGTTGCAGATGTTGATGCAGATTACAGGCCTTTGCTCAGGTATGAGGGTTGATGTCCTCCCGGGGGAACCTGAAAGGCAGGCTTAGAGCTTTACATGCTGTGCTCAGAATATAACTTAGAGAGAACCTAATCTAGTTGCACTATGATAGCCTTATTCTTGTGCTTCACTCTCATCGTTACTATTTTTATCCTACTGTGTTGTGTAGTTCTGGTTATAACAGCTCATGCTTTGCTATCTAAAATGCAGTCGTTTTGTTAAACCAATCTTTAAAACTTAAACTGCCTTTGTCATTTATATATGACACCGCACTGTGGATAAGAGAACCGGTTGTGACCTGAGTGACCACAACTTCCCTGGGAAGTACTAAGATGTCATGCGCTCTGCTGCCCAATTGTCTCTTCCCTTTGAGAGAGATGAGGCACTGCTAGTTAGCCGGAGCAAAACCCGGATTTAGAGTGACAAGGGTCCTTCACCGTGGGTCAGACTTAGTCCCCCACACTGTGAACGATCTTGCCGCTCAAAATCCAGTAGTCTCATTAGGATAATGAGAGCCTACGCGACACTACCTCATGAATATTCATGAGGTAGGCCATTTTCTACCCAATTCGTGAATTGCAAACAGTGTCATTGACATTGTTGTACATCAGAATATCCTACTCGCAAGTTGCGAGTTGCTAAGTCTTGCAATGTGCGACTCACTAAACCTCATATTCGTACATGTTGCCCTTAGTCACACATTTCAGATGCTATGGCAACACCTGTGCACATGCTTCTGTCAATGATGATCAGGTAAGACATTGTCAGCATACCACATTTCACTGTATCCAGACAGCAAAGTGGGCAATCCATGTTTAGTGCTACATCGCCATCATTACACACACATGATCCCTGCTATTATGTTGGTAAAGGGGGCATACCCAGCTTAGGGGACACTGCCAATGGGGCATTTGTTATCTACATACAATTGTGCCACATCTGTCATGGACCAATGAACACATGATTATTGCAGACTGAAAATTGACCAACATGTCCATCGCACAGTAACTCTGTGTCCCTTGATGCACAAGCCACAATACCTGAGTCACTTGTATTGCAGTGCACCAGGGAAGTGTCATTGAAATTTTCTCCCAAATACAAATCATGACATTGAGTACCATCTGAAATGGATTAGCCACATATGGTTGTAGTAGGGTTTAGCACCACATGATGTTAGGCCCAGTGCATGTGTGCAGATGTGTGGCTATCACTCACTTGAGTGTCAGTGTCAATGTGAGTTTGCAGTGGTATGTCTGTTGTACTGTCTACATGCAGGATCACCAACTCACTCATGTAAAATGTTACACACTGTGATATGTTGTCCACATGTATTTACAGTGATCTGACATTGAGCATATATTTCCTTTCCATGTCTTACAGGTGGACCTGCTCCCTATACCATCGGGGAAGTGGTAAGATTTCAGTACCCAGACGTATCCAGTAAGTGTGATAATGTTTGTCCTGTGTAGTGATAGCAGCTGTTGTGTGAGTGACTCTTGTGTGTTGCACTCATTTCATGATATGATAAGCTGGCACGTGATCTGATATGTTACTAGGCTGGATGGTGACATAGTGTTCCGTGAGAGGGTTACCCATTCACAAGCAGATAGTCATATCTTGGGAGTCTTGTGCTGTGCAATAGGCATCAGTGTGTCAACAAGGTGATTAGTAGCCACATGTAGGCCCACATGTGACTTGGAAGTGCACAAGTGTCAGTATATTGGCACTGGGTCATACCCTCATTCTCACAACACAGTGATGCATCAGTTTTCCACACTGAATTGTTCATCCCTGTATTGTAATGTACATGTAGGAGTGTATGGGTAACTGTCCCCCAGCATCTAGCCCTATACGTTGTACTCCATTTACGTGACACTTATGTGGTATGTAATAGGCATGCATGCAGGTCAAGGCCAGACGTGTGCTGGCATCAATGTGGGTGTTTTGGGAAGAGATCAGGTGTTGATGATTGTCCACAACTGGACACATGAATGTAGATGTGAATGACCTATGGATACATTATTCCTAGGTGGCAGCCCTCCTCACATGTGTTCCACTCACTAAATCCATGTATAAGTGGACATGCCTTCGTGGTTGTCCTCGACAGTTGTGATGATGTATTGCATGCCCATCACCCCTGAGGCACAGGGGTAGGGGAACAACATATATGTAGGTAGATGTGATGGTCACAATGTAGATGACAGTCATCTCATTCAAGCATGCATGTGTCCCAAACAACACTGACCCCTTATGATTAGCAACTGCATACCATCCTGCCAATTACATCTATCAGTCACTGTTCTTGTGTGCTTTGAAGTTGACTCAGATGATAAAGATCAGTGGGCCTGGCCCATCTGAAGTAGTTTCTGCCTTTGCATTGTGACACATTGCACTAAATAAATGCACAGATCACTTTATTTGATCCAACTATTGTTGTGCTTTGCTGTGGTGTAAATGACATGTTGGTTAGGCAGCGTTGCCATTACATTCATCAGGGACATTGTATTATCTGGACTGTGATTCAGACTGCATGTGCAAATCGAGGCAGAGTGTTAGATTATCATCTGTACATGCATCACACAATGATGACTCTGATGGTTGCCTGTCTCATTTTCACAGCTGCCAACATGGATGTTGCAGAAATCAGGGCGTTCCAAAAACGGGCAGTGTGATATCACATGTTGAGTCTGGGTACCGCAAAATGGCACAATGCTATCAAAGAGAGCGAGCCACAGGGGAATGGCGGGCTTTCAGCCAAGGGGCACCACATCTACACAGGGGGCCACAGCCGCCACCGCCACATCTGCCCCATCTGTTGTACCATCAACCTCAGCACCACAGCCCACCACGTCTGCTGCAATGGACATGTTGGCAGTAGGGGAGCTCCAGATGGACATGAAAAAGGTCCTCAAAAAGCTGGACAGCAGACAGAAGGATTTTGACAAGAACACAAAGAGCCTGAAGGCCATCAAAAAGACACTGAGGAGGGCCAACCTCTGAATTCTTGCCTGCCCTCACCCCTAGTTCAGTACCCTCCCTCCTCATTCCTCATCCTGTTTTGTAGTGGCTTTAAGGGGTTTAGTGTAGTGATAGGTTAGAGTAAGGTAGTTGTTTAGATAGGATAAGTAGGTTTGGGGGTGTTTTTTTGTATTTTTACATGTTAGTTTGTGGGTGGATGAGGTTAATGGGGGTTTTGTGTATATAAAAAAACACACAGACACACACACATATATATATATATATATATATATATATATATATATATATATATATATATTTGTTTAGTATTAGGTAGTATATGTTTAGGTTTGTATATGTTGTCATGTATCTTGTCATATGAGGGGGGTGGGGGTCAAATGTTTAGAGTGTGTTGTTAAATGTGGTAAGTAAGCTTAGCATAGGGTAGTTAGGGCCAGTTGTGGGTAATGTATAGTTAGCATAGATTAGGTTAGTATAGGTGTGTTACATAGTTTTAAGGTCAGTTCCATACATAGATAATAAAAATTTAGTGACTCCCTTACGGCATGTGTCATATGCTTGGGGCTCAGGGCCTTTGCATGAGTGTACAGTGCCAATTGTCTGTTGGCCTGTGGATTCTGTCCTGCATCCACATCCCTCTCTTGACATGTTAATTCCCACTTCCAACTGAGCTGTCACATTGGCAGCTACAACAAATCTAAACCTCAATGCATCTGCCATCCATTGTAATCACCACTAAACGTGACTATGGTTCCCATGTATTGGACAGGTAGGTGTGCTTTTTAAGCTGTAATTGTTTGGATCCTGTGTCGTGATGTTGGGCACTGTGGGACATCTGCCTGCAGACTGAAGTTCATGTCAACACTGCTAAACTGAGTAATGCCAATTTCAGATGAGGTCAAGTATAAAAATTTCACACCAATGTGTTTTACTTGTACTCCCAGCTGACGTTATTGGCTGAGCACTCATACACAGCCATTCCTGCTGTATGTAGTGGGTGAGGCTTGTGTGTTTTAAAGCAAATGTTACATACACATTGACTTGCTTGTAGGGGATGTGGCCAGCATTGACGATCATCATGTAGATACCTTGTGCTTAGAAATCTGCCCACATTATTTCTGCACTTTTGTATTGACACTCTGTGACCATTAACATGTTACACGCATCACAAATCTCCAGCAAAGTAGATGTGTCACATTACACAGAGACAAAGTTGTTGTATAGGTGCTGTTTATTTTAAAGTGCTGTGGTGCAATATTTACATAGTCTAGGTCTGTGACCCCATTAGTGTAAACCATTCTATTGTGACCCAAAACAAGTGCAAGGTTGAGGGACATATCATTGGACATGCTGAGATGAAGTGTTGTTCAGTGCAGGGGAACATGAATTGGCAATGGAGTAGTGAGAGACAATTGCAGTCCATAGTGGACAGTGTGTTGGTGAAGAGTGCATGTCACCAACTGTAGCAACACTGACATGTTGTCAAGCACAGGACAAAGCGAAATCACTGCCCATGTGGCATGGGCTGGTGCTACCTGGTACTCCTATGGGTGAAGATGATCTGTTCCACATCTTCATCCTCTGATGTGTGTGTCGTCTCCTCTGCCCTTGATGGTGGTGGTGGTAGGTTTGAGGGGGCCACACACACTTCAGTGGTTGGAGAAGTGGACACCAAATTCCCGGCAGCTGCCATCTGTGGAACTACATGTGGCATCACTGCAGCAAGGAGGAACTGCTGATTATTGAGTAGCAGCAACTTCCCTGTGGTAGGCAGCCATGTCTGTCCTGAGCTAGGCCCGTTCCCGGTGCATGGATGCCTGCTTGTTGTCATGCATGCATCAGCAAGATTGGGAGGGCAGGTGTTGTGGCAACTCCCTCACTGCAGTAGTTAGGACCCTCACACACTGTTGGACTTGATGCAGTAGGGATTGCGTGACTTGTTTGGCTGCTGTCTGTTCAGCGGACGTTATCATGCACATGCCCATCCCCTCAAGGCTGGCTGCCATAGTTTGCATCCCTACCCGCACCTCCTTGGCCAGCTCCTGCTGTACTCTCACTACTGTCCTCTCAAAGGTGGTCCCTGTGTCATCAGAGTCCTCAGCTGTGTTTGAGCTGGCAGGTCGTACTATTGCAGTGGTGGGTTGGTCCTCTGTGATGGCTGCTACATGTATGCTCTTCCTTGAGACTGGAGGTGGTGTCTGGAGGGTTCCCAGGACATCTTGAAGGGTTTCCTGACTGATGGTTGTCAGCTGGTCATCTAGGTCATCAGGGTAGTCCAGGACAGGCAGATCCACAGGCGAGCCATCGTCCTCCACAATGAGATATTGTACAAGTAGTGTTTCTGTGTTGTGCAAGTTGTAATGTAATGTCACTGACTTCCTATTGGTGGTACATTGTCATCTTGGTTCCCATGCATTGTTCCTGTCATTAATGTTTGCAGTCTCTCAGCCCTATGCCCCACCTGCATGTCACATGTAGTGAAGGGCAGTTTGGGCAATTGTCTGTGTCACATCTTCCAGGTGTGGTTTCTGTCAAATTGTGGATTGCCACCTTCTTGTCCTCATCATCCCTCCCTCTGCTTCCATTTGCATGGTGAGGACTTGCAATGATTGCTGGTGTGCCACACATGACAACATGGCCCTGACCCAGTCTTTTTTTTCACATACACCTATGCGATGCTGAGACCTAGTACCACACCATGCATGGCATTTCCATGAGACAATGCACGTGTTACCATTGTTAGTTTCTCATGTTGATGTTTGCATATGTGTGCTACATGGCATAACACTGATGGACCTGGCAGAGTTCTGTTTCCTCTTGTGACTGTGCGGGTGTGTTTGCCTTCCTACACATATATGTCCTCCCACTCAATGCAGTTGTCTTTGCACTGTGACACCTGAGATGTCGCATGGTGGCATTGCAGCTATTGTGACACAGGCACAGGGGTAAACCCAGGGATGGCCAGCATGGATAAGAGATTATTGCTGTGTACATCATTATGTATGTGACAGTGCCTGATGGTTATTGAGTCTATGGGCATGACCAGTTGACAGGAGTTGCACTTGGATAGGGATTGATGGGGATTGATCACGGAGGAATACTGAACCTTCATTTCCAGTATGTTTGTTTCATGGGCAACTAACTGCCGTTTCCTAATTGACCAGCGCACACAGCACAGGTAGTTGTGGCAAATGTTGTCAATGGGGAATGCCGCATGAGCCAATGGCATAAGACTGGGCATTGTCCTCTAGTTTACATTCTGACAATACCAGCTGTCCTGTGACACCAGACCAGTTTTACGTTCTACCCTACCCTCCTGGTCTGCTTCAGCATTTCCACCAGCCGTGGCGTGGTGGTGTATCCCAATGCAAAGGTTGTTGGTGTTGTGTTGTGTTGTGTTGTGCTGTGCCCCGGGATGCCCCTGCACAGCCCATGCACCTGGCATGTGCAGTGCAGGGAGTCCCATGCCCTGCCTCTTTGCCCTTTCCACTGCCTGATTTGCAGGGCTGACATGCACTGTATAGTAGGTATGTGCCTCCCCCTTTTTGCACTTGACATTTTGGAATTTTGGTCCCCCATGCAACTTACCCTGCATATGTGTTGTTTCCTGGTAGTCTGTGATGTCCTGTCCTGCGATACCAGTGATGATTTCCTCCGGGATGACGGCTGCAACCATCTCCTCCATCTTGTCCAGGTCCTTTCTTGCACTCAGTGACAGTTCTCCTGACCTCTGCCACACTGTTAATCTTGTCCACAATCTGTTGCCAAATTGCCTCTGTCCTTCCAATTGGCAATTTAGAGGTGATGAAGAGTTGATGATGGTGCTCCGTCACCTCTCTCACCAGTATTTCATGCTCCTCTGCGCTGAAGCGACACTTCCTCTTCTTCTTGTCTTTCCCCTGGGTCTTGTCTGTGTCCTCCTGGCTGGTTCCTGGTTGTCTGGGGTCTCCCTGTGGTCTCTTCTGGCTTTGTGTATCCATCTTGCCTCTCCTTTGCACTGTTTTCTCCATTTGTGTCACTTTTTTATGCAATTGCGGGAAAAAATGGCACATTTCCATTTTCCTACGTGGTTACATGTCATAAACGGGATTAGAGTAATTTTTCCTGCGTTAACGTCATTTTACCTTACGACAAGGCGCAATGGTTAGCGTCAGGAAAAATGACTCTAACCTCTTCTTAGCGCCACCCAGCGTCAAAGTATAAATACGATGCACGGGTGGCGTTAAGAAATGACGCTAAACAGTTTTGCGTCAAAAAGTATAAATCTGGCCCTCAATGTTTCTAGTGTACTCCACTCTTATGACTTCATGTCTGCTGTTTGACTAGCTCTATTCAGACATGTTTCTAACTTTCATTTTCTTTCGAGGATTCACATCATTACATCCTGTTTCTACTGTTATTAAATGTTTGTTACACAGCCGGTAATGTGGAACAAAATGAACCATTGAAACCGGATGAAAGAAACCTATTAGAATACTTTTGTATAGATTTGTTAATACGTGACTGGAGCCAAATCCAACCAAAGTCCTGTGAACGTCAGAATGTAATGTAGATATCTAATGTCTTTGCAATTAGTTGCTCTTTCTTCATCTGACTCTCTTGTCCAATGGAAAGTTTATTGTCTTTTAATATAACAAGACTGCACCTAGATTTGGGTCTTTTTTTGGGTCACCTCCTTCAGTGCCATTCTCTGTCATCTACGGGGGCCATACTTTGAGTTATTCTTAAACAGATAGTCTACTGACTCTTTGGTGTTTTATTATTTTTCTGAGTTTAACTTCTTGGTTCTATGATGAACTAATAGTCTGATGGTTTAGGTACATTATGGTCCAAACTTCTCAACCATTTTCCCCTTTCCTTGTTCCTGTTCCGTTCCTGATGTTGCTGTCCCCTTGATGAAGCTGAGCTGTTTGCTGTTCTATTAGGATAGATCATTATAAAATATAGGCCCATATTTATACTTTTTGATGCAAAAATGTGCAAAAACAGTTTTGCGTCAAAAAGTATAGTGCCGGCTTGCCTCATTCCAGATCGCCAGCCGGGCACTAAATTTGTGGAATGCTGGAAGCTGTCACAAAGGGTGGGCAGGGTTAAAAAAAAAAAAATGACGTTAGCCAGGTACGGGTGGCGGTATGGGAGAAGGGGGTTTTGCACCAAAAAATGACGTTAGGCTGGTTTGAGGCAAAAAAAATGCCTCTAACCAGCCTAGCGTCATTTTCTGATGCAAACCATCCATACCACATGACTCCTGTCTTATAAAAGACAGGAGCCATGCCCACCACCCCAATGGCCAGCAGCACAGAGAACCAGTGTCCCCTGGGCATGGCCATTGCACCCTGTGCCATGCAGGGGGCCCCAAGCTGGGATCCTGATGGAACTTTAATTAAAAAAAAAAAATACTTACCTATACTTACCCTACTTCCCGAGATGGGGTCCCCCATCCTCCGCTGTCCCTCCGGTGTGGGTGGGGGTGTTCCTGGGGCTTGAGGAGGGCACCTGTGGACCCATTTCAATGTGTTCAACTATGGAAATTGGTCCACATGTCCCCTAACGCCTGGTCTGACCCAGGCATTAAATAATGGTGCAAAGCAAGCTTTGCACCATTATTTAGCCCCTCCTCCCACCCGTGCATCATTTTAGCATGGGGGATAAATATGGGGCTATGGGGTTAGCACCATTTTTTTAGATGGGAACGCCTACCTTGCATCTCATTGACACAAGTTAGGTTCACACATCTAAAAAACTGGTGCAAACTCCAATATTTTGACATTAGACGGGTCTAACAACAAAATATAAATATGGAGTTAGTTTAGCACCAAATTTGCGTAAAACAATTACGCAAATTCGGCGCTTTTGGAGTATAAATATGCCCATAATGTCTTATTCTTTGTCTTTTGTTATACAGGTACCAATCTGCTGCTTATTTTTTATAGTGCCATAGTTAAGATATTTCCAAATTTGTGTTACTAAAACTTTTGCATGAAGCCCAACATGCAGATGCTAATCAGTGGTTAGTGTGGTATTTCTCTCATGAATGCTCATTGACATTTGCTTTGTTGATTCAATGTATTCTATTTCTCTTGCTCAAAAAATATTGCTGATAATTTGTGTATTTTCTATTGAAATAATCATTCTCATTACGTTGATTAAGTTTAGATTAATTCCCAGACTCAATCAGCCTATATAGTTTATTTACATGTATCAGTTGATTTTGAGATGAATATTCATGACCTTAGCTTTGTTAATATAGGGAAACATTTTAAATTCTTAATAAAGTGGTGTGGATATTTTTTGGTCGCATTGATCATGGTCTGTTCTGTAAGTGGTGTGGATATTTATGGTCGCATTGATCATGGTGTGTTCTGTCTTGGC
The DNA here is from genome assembly GCF_031143425.1 of Pleurodeles waltl. Taxonomy (NCBI): domain Eukaryota; kingdom Metazoa; phylum Chordata; class Amphibia; order Caudata; family Salamandridae; genus Pleurodeles; species Pleurodeles waltl. The sequence goes on along the minus strand of NC_090444.1, from coordinate 660,745,823 downwards.
TTTATAATAATGTATATTGTATTGTTAAGTAATTGACTTGTGTCTGACGTTTAACTAAAGCAGCACAAAAGGTTCACTGACCTAAAGCGTGAAATCCGCTATCTAGATTGTTATAACTAGAATATAGCCGAGATTTCTGCTTTAACATCCTCCATGGAACTGGGTGATGGACCAGTCTCTTGAAAGCGCACAATTGTAGTGCCACTGTTTGGTGCCAATGACTCAGGACAATGGCGGTCATTCTGACCCTGGCGGTAAAAACCGCCAGGGCCGTGGTCCGCGGGAGCACCGCCAACAGGCTGGCGGTGCTCCTTTGGGCATTCTGACCGCGGCGGTACAGCCACGGCCAGAAACGGAAAGTCGGCGGTCTCCCGCCGGCTTTCCGCTGCCCAGGGGTATCCTCCATGGCGGCACAGCTTGCTGCGCCGCCATGGGGATTCCGACCCCCATACCACCATCCTGTTCCTGACGGTTTCGGCCGCCAGGAACAGGATGGCGGTATGGGGTGTCGGCGGCATGGGCACTGCAGGGGCCCCTGTAAGAGGGCCCCACTTCGAATTTCAGTGTCTGCTTAGCAGACACTGAAATTCGCGACGGGTGCTACTGCACCCGTCGCACCCCTTCCACTCCGCCCGCTCCATTCGGAGCCGGCTTCCTCGTGGAAGGGTGTTTCCCGCTGGGCTGGCGGGCGGCCTTTTGGCGGTCGCCCACCAGCCCAGTGGGAAACCCAGAATGACCGCCGCGGTCTTTTGACCGCGGTACGGTCTTCTGGCGGTTCCCGCTTGGCGGGCGCCTCCCGCCGCCCGCCAAGCTCAGAATCACCCCCAATATGTGCAATAAGTGTTCATGCTCAACTTTAGGACAAGCACTTCTGCTCTTCCAATGGAATAATTTTCACATATGATTTTAGCATAAGTTATTTACTGGTCAAAAAACCCTTACTAACAAACATATAGGGGGTCATTACGACCGATGCCGCCTGCCAAGATCTGACCGCTGTGCGGCTGCCAATGCAGCAGCACCCCGCCGCGGCCATTTGGAGATCCCCGCTGGTCCTGCGGGTGGAAACCTGGTTTCCGTCCGCCGGCCCAGCGGGGATCACGGCCGCAACATAGGAGCCGGCTCCAAATGGAGCCGGCGGTGTTGCGGCCGTGCGACGGGTGCAGTTGCACCCGTCGCGCTTTTCACTGTCTGCACAGCAGACAGTGAAAAGCTGCATGGGGCCCTGTCAGGGGGCCCCTGCACTGCCCATGCCAGTGACTCCCCGTTCTGCCAGCCTTTTCCTGGTGGTGCAATCCGCCAGAAAAAGGCTGGCGGTCGGGGACTCGTAATCCCCTGGGCAGCACTGCAAGCGGCGCTGCCCAGGAGGATTATCACCGCCGGGGCAAAAGTGGCGCTTCCGCCGCGGTCATAATACGTCTGGAAGCACCGCCAGCCTGTTGGCGGTGCTTCCGTCATTTTAGTCCTGGCGGTCTCGTACCGCCAGGGTCAAAATGACCCCCATAATAACAATATGCAGCTGTCCCTCTTGCACCGTATGCGAGGCACTCATACAGTCAGCACCTCTGCTCTCGATCCCCGAGCCAATGAACAACTGATTATAATTTCCTGCAATTAACTAAATGTTATCACAAGTCACCATCACTAAAGAAATACAGTTTGCACTGATTGCCCCGTGAACTAATGAACGCCACAGGCTCAGGCCCAGCACCATGGAATTACAGAAGGAGACATATCCATAAAAATATGATATTAACAAAACATGTATTAATACCTTTTTATATAGTGCGAACATGGGCCAATGGCACTGGAGCGCTTTACATGAACACCAGACCACATTACACAAGGTCAGATTTTTTTTTTTTTTTTAAGGCAAATGGAGTTTAAGGCCCTCAGTATGACACTGGTGGTGAGTGTTAAAGTGGTGGAAATACCGCCAACAGGCTGGCGGTAAATACTGTCAAATTATGACCATGGCGGTGATACCTACCATAGACAGCCAATGTACCACACCAACCGCCAGGGCATTAACACCACTGACCATGGCGGTAGCCATCAACAGTCAGGCAGAAGCCAAGGTACCGCCCACCATATAATGACATAGCAAACCACCAGGATATCTGGGGCGGTACCAACTCCATCAAAAGCCTGGCGGAAACACTGCATAGAAGATGAAAGACTCACCTTCAGGGACATGGAACCGGAACTTCAAGTATTCCCAATACTCTTTTATGCCAGGGTCCTCCTGGAACACCAACGCCGACGGAGACGATGACGGTGAGTACAGCCACCTAGCGCACAAGGAAGGGAGGGAGGAAAAGGAGAGTGACACACACACGCACAACAAACACCATTCACACACACACCACAAACAGAACCAGCTGCAGAGTAAAACCAATGTCACAGGACCCACGTTAAATTAATTGAGAATTACCAAACACTGTAATTTAATGCCAACAGCCACCATACTGTCTATTTGAAAGCAAATGCAGGCTCCAATGCCCAGAATGGGCCAATGGCCAGTCCAAAGTATAAAAGGGCCTCATGGCCCCAGGGCACAGTCCAAGGCCCAACTTGACTCCTGACACAATCCAGAATCCACTGTGCAGTGCCATCATGTTGGAAATGGGTAGGCACCTTAGGGAGAAGTGGGGGTGAGGGGGCACCTCAGCCGAAATGGGAAACATGCCCACTGGTTCTGGAGGGGGCTCCTTGCGCAATTGTCTCTGGTGGGGAGTGCAAGGCCACAGTCTCTGAAGTGGGGAATATGCCCACTGGGTCTGGAGGGGGCTCCTTGCACAACAGTCCCTGGAAGGTGGCCTACATGCACTCTGCTGGAGGTGAGGACTGTTGTGCCTCTGCTCGAGTGAGGGCTGCTGTGCATCTGCTGGAGGTGAGGGCTGCTGTGCCTCTGCTGGAGGTGAGGGCTGCTGTGCATCTGCTGGAGGTGAAGGCTGCTGTGCCTTTGCTGGAGTGGAGGGCAGCTGTGCATCTGCTGGAGGTGAGGGCTGCTGTGCCTCTGCTAGAGGTGAGGGATGCTGTGCCTCTGCTGGAGGTGAGGGCTGCTGTGCTTCTGCTGTAGGTGGGGGCTCCTTACCCTCTGCTGGTGGAGGGGACCTCTTGTCTCTCTTTGGTTGTGGAGTGGGAACCTTCCCTTTCTTTGGTGGTGGAGTGGGAACCTTCCTTTTCGTTGGTGGTGGGGTGGGATCCTTGGCAATCTGGTGTTCGAGGGGGATCCATGTGTCCCCTCTTGTGACGGGTCCCCTTGGCCTCTGACCTGTCACTTGTGTCCTTGCCTCCAGGACTAGGAGGTGCCTCTACTGTCCCTGTCCTTTGCTTTTCACCACCCTAGTTCTCAATTTCTGAGGTGGAGATGTGCTCACAGTAGGAGTTGCAGCCGTCACACTTTAGGGCCCCTTTGTGCCAGCAGCTGATGATTTGATGGGAGCAGTGGCAGACTGTTTGGCTGAGGTGCTGTGCTGGGTCATTGGGACCCTGCTCTTACGGGCAGGACGGGGCAATGGAGAGGGAGGGAAGAGGTCAAGATGTGCAAGGAAAAGCTTCTTAGGGATGTTGGGGCGGGATGTGGGAGGAGGGATGGGAGTGGAGGTTGAGTGAGTGGTTGTCGGAGGTGTACGTCTGCTGGACTTGGGTGCAGGTGCATGGGCAGTGTGCGTGTGTGAGGTGGATGGCTTTTGGGAGTCTGAGTGCATGGGTTTATGTCTGGGGCAGACAGTGTGGGAGAGGACAAAGGGGACGCATGGATGGATGTTGTGGAGGTGTCTGCAAGTTAGGCGTGTGTGCTACTTGATGTGGTGATGGTGGTGGTGGCTGTTGATGCAGTGCATGCAGCTGTGACTGTGAGGGAGGAGGAGGAGGAGGAGGGGGAGACAGTGGAGGCAGTGGATGTTGTTGTGTGTGCAACTGTCTGTTGTTTGCGTGAGTGCTTGTGGCCTGAAATGTGCTGCCTCTGTTTGACTGTGCTACTCTCGTGTGATGTTTTGTGTGCATGCTTGTCTGTATGTGTCATGGGATGGGTTGGGGTTGAGGAAAATGGGACTGGGAAGTGGTAGTTGGAGGGGGGACGGTAGGAACAGGGACACTGGCTGCCATCAGAGAGGAGGCCTGAGCTGGAAACGATCTCTGTAGGGCCGGCAACCCACCATGGATGCTCTCCAGGTAGGCATTGCATTGCTGCATCTGGGATGCCAGCCCCTGGATGGCATTCACTATGTTTGACTGCCCTACAGAAATGGATCTCAGGAGGTCAATAGCCTCCACACTGAGGGCAGCAGGGCTCACTGGGGTAGGGCCTGAGGTGCCGGGGCCAAAGGAGATGCCCACCCTGGTGGGTGAGCGTGCACGGGCAACTCGGTGGGGGGCTACTGGGAGGACATTGCTGGTACGGGAATGGCGGCTGTACCTGTAGCTGGGGTGGTTCCAGAGGTGTCTGCCACCCCCAGGGAGCTCCCATCGGAGGAGGAATCAGAGTCAGTGTTGTCACCTCCTGTTTCCGCTGTGGTGCTCCTGTCGCCCTCCATCCCACTGATCCCCTCGGCGTCGTGGACTCTGCCTCCTGTGTCCTGTGGGATGTAGCTACCTCAGTCGCCGGTGCCCCTGCTCCTCCACCAGATGATGCTAATGCACACATGAACAGGATGACAGAAGAAAATACAGGGAAAGAGAGAAAGGGAGCACTGGATCAATTACAGCACCAACACCACACATGGCATACACATTACCATCACCCAGAGGGATCAGGATTGAGCACTATGCATCGCAGTGGCATTCCGTTGGCTAGGTACCACAGCAAGATGAGAACCAACCACCACCAATTGCACCCGTCCTGGGACCCACTAAGCCCTGTCTGACATGGAATGCCACCTAGCTAGGTTACAAGATTTTCCTATACACCCATTTAACGTGAGCTGGACCACACAACAATGTCTGAGCTGGCATTAAGGGACAACCACTAACTGAAACCCACCACCAGGATCCCATGCCAGGCAACAAAAATGGTTGTCACGCTCACTGTACTCACCCCCTTGTAGCTGCTGTACTGCCCTCAAGTGCCCATCCAGCTCTGGGTAGGCCACCAAGGGGGTCAGGTTCCGACGAGCACCCCGCCCTCATTGGGAGGCCATCCCCATCTGGGCGTCCGCGGTCATCCGGGCCCAGCGTCTCAGGGCCTCCTTCCTTTTCCTGCAGTGGGTGCTCTGTCTGCTATAGACCCCCCGGGTCCGCGCTTCCCTGGCGGTGGCACACCACAATCCCTTCTTCTGATGGGCACTGACCTGCAGGGGTAATACAGACAGGAGGACACCATTAACCATACAATCCAGCCTGTCACACATATGGCCCACAAATTACATTTCCATCTCCATTGGCACACACATCACCCGAGCCCTGCATGTACACTACCACCAGACATACCCCCCCACTCAAATGACACACTGCCAGCACACACATTCCATGCAACCTTGTCCCATGCTTCGTCCCCATGGTGTACTCACCGGTTGGTCTGGAGGCCTCTACAGCTGTCCATACAGGGGTAGGACCCCATCCACCAGGTGCCAAGACTCCTCCGAAGTGAAGGCAGGGGCCCTTTTCCTTGCCACATGGGCCATGGCAGGATCCAGGCACAGGTCACAGTAGCTCACGCAATGTAGGTGTGGTCCTGTGGAAAGTCATGAGTCAAGTCAGGTTATAAACAGAAAATGGCAGTCACGTCTTTGGCGGTGTACACCGTCACTACCGAGGGTGATCCCCATTGGGAACTGCACTGCATAGAGCCCCATTTTAGCCAATGAGGAATAGCACAGCGGTGCAAGACCACCTTCTGCCATGATGCCCAGTGCTGGTGGAGTTACATCACTTCCACCTGTCCATACATATAGGACAGGCGGTTGCCATTTTATGGTGGTGGACAGCAATCAGAAATTGGAAACTGCGTCATTGCTGTAAATTGTCCATAAATTGCCATTCACATTGTACGATTACATACATGCTCAGTTACACTGAGGTGGTAGTTCCATTGCTCAGTTTGTGACACTTTTCTCACTCTTGTGTCCTTTAGATACCAACCACTGCGGAGGAATAGGAGGAGGAGGCAAGACCTCGTGTACAGACCCCTTGTGGACTTGGCTCCACTGGAGGACAGGCACATAATACTCACCTATAGACTGGACAGGGCCACAATCACAGAGCTGTGTACTCAAGCCTGATCCGATATCAGCTATCCATCATCCCACTGGGATCACCCCTATTGTGCAAGTTCTATCAGTGCTCCATTTTCTGGCAACTAGTTATTTCCAAGTGACAGTGGGCTTGGAAGCAGGACTGTCACAGCCAATGTTCCCAATAGTGCTGGCAATGGTTTTGTCTGCCTTGCTTAAACACATGTGCAGCTACATAGCTTTCCCCCAAGTGGAAGATTTGGCCACTGTGAAGGCTGGATTCTATGCAATGGGACATATTCCTAATATTATTGCGGTGGTTGACGGAACACATATTGAATTTGTCCCCCCCAGGCACAATGAACAGGTGTTCTGGAATCAGAAGAGTTTCCACTCACTCAATGTGCAGATGCTGTGCCTGGTGGACCAGTATATCTCCCACGTCACTGCCAAGTATCCTGGGTCGGTGCATGATGCCTTCATCCCAAATGTGTGGCTGAGTCCCCACCAAATATATGTCAGTTTATGCCTTCAGGAGTCATCCCTTATACCATTGTGTAAGGCTAATGTTTGTCCCTCAATTCATGCAGGTGACTCTGGCTACCCAAACCTGTCGTGGCAGCTGACCCCTGTGAGGAATGGCAGGACAGGGGCTGAGAATCGGTATAATGATGCACATGGGTGAACCAGGTGGATAATAGAACGTACCTTCGGCCTCCTGAAGGCCAGGTTCAGATGCCTCCATCTGACAGGTGGATCCCTGTGATACTCTCCTAAGAAAGTTTGCCAGATAGTTGTAGTATGCTGCATGTTGCACAAGCTGGCCCTCAGACAACATGTGCTTTATCTGCAGGAGGAGGAGACTGGAAATGCCCATGTGGATGAGGAGGCAGAGGATGAGGATGAGGATGTGGACAACAGAACATCAGTAATATGCAGTACTTCCAATGACACACAGGTATGACAGTGGAACTGACCATTCCTCTAATTATTTGTGTTTTTAGTGTGGCTGTAGCAGGATGGCAGTCACTTCCTTTGCATCTCGACTGACTGTCACCTATGCCTTCTCAATTTGCAGATGCTGGTGTTATTATAACTGTGTACTGATGTGATGACTACAGCCAGCTAGAGGTTATTATTTGAATGCTACCACAAAGTTCTGGTCAATTGCACAAGATGTAACTGTTAACATAATTGCATATTTTCATCACATAAAGCACTATCACTCAAGTTGTGTTCAAGGGTGTTTATTGTAGTGGCATTTATAAAAGGAATAGTACAATGGAATGGGGTGATGGTAGAGGTAAATCCAGGGTATTGGCCCAGTCTGTTTGTAGCACAGGTCCAGTGTCCAAGGGTCCCTAGGAAGGGGAGCAATGGCAGTTCAAAGTGGACAAGGTGAGACAGTGGAGCACAAGGGGACATTCAGGAGGAGCTCATTTCCTGACGGTGGTCGTGGTTTTGGCAAGTGTCTCTGGCATCTGTCTGGGTCGCAGGGAGCGTTTGCGGGGTGGTTCACTTTCTGCAGGGGAGGGGAGCTAGTGGCCTGTGGGTCCTGTGGCAGGGCCTTTTTTCCACTAGCTGCAGCAGATGTGGTGGGCTGTTCAGTTGACTGTCTAATAGAAGGGGCCCGCTGGTGTGCTTTATAGTCTCTCATGATGTTGGCCATATCACCCAGCACACCTGCTATGGAGACCATGGTGGTGTTAAGGGCCTGCAAATCTTTCCTGATCTACCTCCTGCAGCTGCTGGTTCCCCTGCATGTTGTCAAGAATCTGCCCCATCTTGTCCTGGGATTGTAGGTAAGCCTCCAGGACATTAGTGAGTGCCTCCTGGACAGTCGGTTCCCTGGGCTTGTCCTCCCCCTGGCCATAGCTATCCTCCGAATGTCGCTGTCACCCTGTGCCTCTGTCCCCTGAACGGTGTGCCCACTGCCACTGACCCCAGAACCCTGATTGTCTTGGCTGTGAGGTGTGGACTGGGGTCCCTGTACAGGTTTGCACACTTCTGATTGACGTGTCTTGGGGACAGAGGTGTGTGGACGTTGGGTGTGTGCTGTGGTGTTGGATACTGAGGGGGGAGGCTCTGTGGTGGACTGAGAGTGGGCTGGGGTGGCCGACTGACAAGTGGTCCCTGATGGGCCAGGTAGTTCATCCAGATCCAGAAGTCCAGAGTTACTGTCATCACTGTGGGCATCTTCTGTTGGGGGGCTGGATAGTCGTGGCACCTCCTTGCTGCTGGGTTTGGCTGGGGCACCTGTGGTGATGTAAGTGATGTATTATGCTTCATGTCTGTGACATATTCTACATCCCTAGCTTCCCCTATATCGTTGCTGTTGCCCTGCCACCTTTGTTTGTGTATGGTGATGTATTGTGGAATTGTTAGTTCTCTATGATGTGCATGCATTGGTGGTGGGTGTAAAGCAGGGCTGGGAGGGCTGTACATGCATTGGCTTGGCATGCAGTGCTTGGCATTGGGGTTAGTCAAATGTGTAGGTGCACTGGGTGGAAGGAGTGGATTGATGGGAGTCACGGTGAGGGGGTGAGATGGCATGAAGGTATGGGGGGTGATAGAGAGTAAATATTGACTCACGAGTGTCCAGTCCTCTGGTAACTCCTGTGAGTCCCTCACAGTGCAGTATTGCCAAGACTCGCTCCTCCCATGCTGTCAGATGTGGGGGAGGAGGTGGGGGTCCAACGCCAGTCCTCTGGATAGCAAGCTGGTGCCTTGCTGTCATGGAACATACCTTCCCCTGTAGGTTGTTCCACATCTTCCTAATGTTGTCCCTTGTTCTTGGTTGCTGTCCCACAACGTTCACCCTGTCCACAATTCTGCACCATAGCTCCATCTTCCTTGCAATGGATATTTGCTGTACCTGTGCTCCAAACAGCTGTGGCTCTACCCTGACTATTTCCTCCACCATGACCAACAACTCCTCATTTGTGGAACAGGGGTGCCTTTGTGGGGACATGGGTGTTGTGGCGTGTGTGTTGTGCAATGGGTGTTGAGGAATGTGGTGGGGTGTGGGGTGCGTGATGGATGGCTGTGTGTTAGTGGTGTGTGTAGTTGTTGCTGTGATTTGCGTGGCTATCTCTTGGCTATTTTCCATGTTAAGAAAGGGTTGTGGGTAATGTTGGTGTTTGTTTTATAGTGCTGTTGGTGGGTGGGTGTGGTGTGTGTATCAGTGTCAGGTGTGTGTTTTTGGTGTTGGCCAATGTGTTGTTTTGTATTCGGGTACCGACAAAGGTTTACCCCCGTTGGATGTCCGCTGTGGTGATTCGTGGGTCATAATGTGGAGGGCGTTGTTTTGTTGGCGTAATGGTATGTTTGGTAGTACCAACACTTCACCACTTACCTTTGGACTGGCGGATATGTGTTTGTGGCAGTATTCTGACGGTTTAGTGTGTGTGTCATAATATGGCAAACGAATGTTCGGCTCCACGACGGTATGTTGGTGGCCCTTACTATGGGGGTAAGTGGCATTCACCGCCAATGTCATAATTACCACCTAAGTGACATGCCCAGAATCACAGTATGTTGAAGCGGGACAGGAAGGTGGCTCCCCAGTTCTAAGGGTGGCAATTCTTGCCTTTAGGCCACATCTCTTACATTTCTTGCTCATATAATGAACTACACAGATGCACAGATGGGGACAGAAGTCACCTGGGCATGGCCATTGGGCAGGGGGGCATGACTCCTGTCTTTGCTAAGATGGGAGTCATTTCCGTGGGGGTTGTGCGTCAAAAAATGGTGCGTCAGGTTAGAGTCAATATTTTTTACTCTAACCTGACTTGCACCATTCTTTGGGGCACAACCCCCAGTCTTCCCTTCGCCTCCGCTGCCCGGTTACCATCATTTATTTTGACGCAAACCAAGCTGCAGCGCCGGCTAACGTCATTCCATAAATAATGCGCCCGGGTGGCACGTTGGAATGGCATTAGCCGGCAGTAAACCTTTTGACGCAAATCTGCCCTGGCGCTCACTTGCATCAAAAAGTATAAATATGGGCCTTACTGTATCAATGCAGGAAATTTCAGGTCCATTATTAGAAACCTCAAAGTGAAATCCGTAACATTGACTGATGCTCAATAATATTTCTGCCTCTTCGCAAAAATTTAGCTAAATTACTGTCATGATGACCAAAATAGTAAGCATTTTAGACCCAAATACAAGATAGTTGGACCCTTATTTATACTTTTTTAGTGCTGCATTTGCATAATTATTTTACACAGAAGCGGCGCAAACTTACAAAATATAATTGTATTTTGTAAGTTTGTGCTGCATTTGCGTCAAAAAATGACGCATATGCTGTGCTAAAAAAGTATAAATATGGGCCTTGATCTCTAATGAATTTACCTTTTGGAATAAAATGTGGAAATTTAAGGACCAAATAATTAATTATGGGACATATTTAAGAGCCCCTAGCACCGCCTTAGTGCCGCTATAGCGTAATTTGTTTTACACTAAGGGGGTGCTCAAGCAGCATTTTTCCTGCACCATTTTGACAAAGTGGCATTTTGGCTCTACTCCTTCAGAGTACATCAATAGCATGAAAAAAACGTATGCTATTGCCCCCTACCCTGGGCCATTGTGCACCGTATTTTAAATACGGTGCACACGTGGTAGTGGTAGGGGGCGGTAAGGGGCACGAGGAAAGTGGCGCTGCACTATGTGCAGTGCCACTTTTCTTAAATCTACCCCTATCTGTTTCAGAGAATTGTATATGGCGCTGGCATTAATACGTCAATTTGCCTTTGGTACTTAACCTTTATGAGAACAACAATGCAGCGCCTAGAGCAACAATGTCCCATTATGTATGCTTTCGACTTACTTTACTAAATGTTCTTTCAAAATAATACTTAGTTGCCTTTGGGAGCTTCATTGCCATGGACAGGGTATGGATGATGTTTTTGCTGTATGATGGTGGCTGGGACATGTGAAACATCCGTGTGACAATCTTTGCGCTTGTTGCTGTATTTTTCATACTCAAGATTTATTTTCCAAAATAGTGTCTGCCAAAGGCAGCAAATGAAATGTGACCCAAGTTAAAAAGTAAGCATCAATATTTTAGTGTTAAAATCATTCTCTAGTTTTTGGCAAATTAAGAGTTCAGAGAAAGTTCAATATGATGTTAAAAGCATTTCCTCGCATGATATGTCTATTAACTGCCTGTAGCAGAGCAGAAATAATGCTTTTTGAAAGTCAGTAATACAGCATTGTAAAAAAGATAAATCAGAGGAAGTTGTTATCTAAGGTTAACATGGGCAGGCTGCAGAAGCAGGCTGCTCTCATGCACACATGCGTTTCAGATTTAAGAACATTACACGGATGTCAGATCTGATCTACCTGCAATGTACATGGATTTTCATAAAGAAATGAGTTATTCTGTTTAATACATTTTTTCAGGAGCGTGTTTTATACATATGCACCCTCTGATGCGTAGTCAAAATAACATGGTCTTGTGCGCCAGTGTATCTCCACATGATTATTAAGAGAGAGCACCAGAGGGCACATTTAATAAAGGTTTGTTGCCCTCCTTAGACCCTGATTTCTACTTTTTGATGCTAAACTGCGCTAATGCAGTTTAGCATCAAAAAGTATACCGCTGGCTAGCTCCATCCCAAGAGGCCGGCCGGGTGTCATATTTATGTTATGACGGGAGCTGGCGGTAAGGCCCGGCTACCGTCTTGAAAAAGGACACTAGCCGGGTGGGGGAGGCGTAGGGGGAACAGGGGGTTTAGCGTAAAAGGATGATGCTAGTACGGGCAGAGGCATAAATATGCCTCTAACCAGACTAGCGTCATTTTCTCATGTTAAAACCCCATGGACACGACGCCTGTCTTAGTTAAGTCGGGAGTCATGCCCCCAGCCCAATGGCAGTGCCCAGGGGACTTGGGCACAGTGTCATGTAAGGGGCCCAAGTTAGGCCCCCCATGGCACTTAAAAAAAAAATCAAGAAAACCCACTGGTACTCACCTGTACCTACCTGGGATGGGGTCCCCTCCATCATTGGCTGTCTTCTTGGTGTCGGTGGGGGTGTCCCTGGGGAAGGGCACCTGTGGGCTCTTTCCATGGTCTCTGACCATGGAAATATGCCCACAGGTCCCCTAACGCCTGCCCATACCCAGGCGTTAAATAATGGCACTAAGCAAGCTTAGCTCCATTATTTAAGGCCCACATCCCCCATGTTTGATTTTAGCACCGGGGGATAAATACGGCCCTAAGGACATATCGTAATTTTTTGGATGGGAACGCCTACCTTGCATCTCATTGTCGCAAGGTAGGTTTGCACGTCCACAAAATGACTTTAACTCCATAACTTTGGTGCTAGATGCATCTAGCGACAAAGTGTAGTTAGGTTTGCGCTGAATTAGCGTTAAAAAAAGACGCAAATTCAGTGCAAACCGAGTATAAATATGCCCCTTAGTGCCTCCCTACCACCACCATGTGTGCGCCGTATTTAAAATACAGCGCACCATGGCGCAGGGTAGGGGGCAATAGCGTCAACGTTTTTGATGCTATTGTTGTACTGTTCAGGGTTAGCACCAAAATGTTGGTGCTAACCATGACCTGTACATTGGGACCCATTGTAACCAATGGTGTACCCTCTTTTAACGCCTGCTTTGAGCAGGGGTTAAAATGAACTGCAAAAAATGACGCAGTGGAATCTCTTAGATTCCACTGCCCCATTTTTGCGTTCCTCCTACGTGGGAATGCCCCCTTTGTGCAAAGGGTTACAAAGTGGTGCAATGCATGCATTGCACCACTTTGTAAATATGGCGTAGCAACTTATGAAGCCTAACATCACATTAGTGTAAAAAAAATACGCTAATGTGGCGCTAGGCTTCTCAAATCTGGGCCGTAGTCTGCACAGACTCTCCCTGATGGGTAGTCATTCCTGCATAGAGGTCAATAGATTAAGAAAATCTTGTTTTTTAAACAAAACATCAACCATGGAAGTCGTTCTGTTCAGACTACAATGTAATCATAAAACTCCTGCATGTAGTCAATGGCTATAGGCCCACCTACATTCAGAAAAGGTTCTTTTAGAATGACAAATCATAGAAAGAACAAAGGCTGAAGAACGGATTGTTTATGATGCGCAATGAAAATGTACACATTTTTCTTTGGGAAAAAAATATATTACAGTAAAAGGGCGAGACGTAGTTTATTTGTAAAGACATTAGCAAATCTATGGTCTTTATAATAGAAAATTAAATTTGCAATGGTATATGAAGGTGATAAGAGAAGTCTGGTTGCTGTGTATGGAATGCATGAGTGGATTCTAATCATTCACTTCTCCTGGTCTCTAGGGACCCAAATGAGATGAAGTAAAGAAGTATTATCGTCTGCTTTTTACTCACTGTCCTATGCCTCTCCTGTGTCTTTGGCAATGCGAGTGAGGGGGAGCAATGCAGATAGCACTCAAGGGCCACCAAACATCATCATCTCTCTTACTGTAGGTCTGTGCACAACCACATAGTTCTTGCTAGCACGAGCATGGCTGCTACAAAGTGGGAGAACAGAGGAAGCATTATACTCCAATCACTCACATTCCAGAGACTGGGGCATAATTTCCCCTCTAGTCCCCCTGCAGGTCTTTCAGTCAAATGTATCTATAGCAATAGATTAAGCAAGTTTGCTGTCTTCATTAACACCTTAATACAGATACCTGTGGCACATGCCAAAAACAGAATAATCATCCAGAAGTACTCAATTTGCTTTGACCATAGGCCTCACAATAGCTCACTAGCCTGAGCATGTGCTCTGTAAACATTGCTGCAATTGCAAGTCGTTCTGTGCTTTCTACCATTGTGTCTGCCGTCAATAATGGCTCTGAGGCTGGAAGCGCTTGGTGGGGAGTTCAGGCTCTTAAGGAGGGCAAAGGGTTTTAGTACCTTTACAGTCCAGATGAGCTTACTGGTGAAGGCGTTGAGTGTACTAGGTTATGAGATATTCCTTAAAAAAATATATATATATATTGAAGGAAGGAGGGCAAGCTGGTGAGATGAATAAGGGAGATGGAAGAAGGCAAGTCAAGACATGCATAGCTCGAACATGGACAATTTACATTAAAAGGTCATTTGGGCTGAGGAGCTTATGGATGTCAAATACAACATACACAGCATAAAATGTAGATTTATTTCGTCAATAAAATGGTGGTATTCGCTCCTTTGGACCCATGTGACGTCATATACATTTACAGCTTCACTCTCATTGTCCATGTGAAATCCATAGATGCAAAAACACTATTACTGGCAGCTACCCATGTATAATTCTCTATGTTCATGAGAAATATAAACAATGCAGGCACTGTCCCCAGTTAAACAAAGCAGGGATTTGTATTGGGGGGAGTCTGAGAATGGAGACGTCAAATACATGTCTCTAAATGCAATCAAAGATGCAATCTAATAGGAACAACATAATTTTGCATGTGCATCTTTTGAATAAATTAAACACATGTACAGTGAAATAACAAGTTTATCATTTGAAAACGGGTCACACCAGAGGCTAGATGAGGTTACTCAAAAAGGAGACAGGTAAAAAAGAGGCGCTGATGAACATATCCTGTGGCCTTGCAGTGAACATCAAAAGAAGCAAGAACAGTTTCAAAAATGCACATTTCTCTACCACCACAGTGGATAGCAAATAAGTGTTTAAGATAGGACTTAAAAATCTGGTCTCCATTAGTAATTTGTGTTGATTTGCAAATAGTCACACGTGGAATCTAGAATCTGCACTACCACAAATATCACTTTGAGAGTCGAGCTCAAACACTTTTATTTCTTCTCAGGCAATGGGGGTGGGTTATTTTTATTTTTTGTCGAGGGGACTGTTGGTGTAGTAAAAATACTTCCTTTTCTGGAATGCTTACATTTGATGCCTAGTCTGGTAAATGGTGGTAACCTTTAGTGCAATGCAATTAAAGAATACAATTAACCATCACATCCTCAAGTCAAACGTTCAAAAACATGATTATTTTAAATGTAAGAGGTTTCAGCAGTCCTTGGTTTTATTCTTACGATTTTATTAAAAATGGCACACTCAAAGAGATGTGCCACACCACAGGACACAATTCATTTCACGGGCAAAACAAGACATCCTCATTGATAGTTGACAATAGCTTACAGGAGATAAATCAATTAAATAAATGAGAATTACTATAAAAACCCTTCCACTTCAATGTGGTGAGCATAATATTTCAAAAATATTGTCTAACTTAAATATTGTGTCCTTAATATTGTTTAGAAAAATATTGTCCCATTGGGCGTAGTTTTTCTACAAGGGGTATGTCTTTGCAAACAATACTTTGAACTCAGTGTTTCTGCTAGATGATATTTTGGTTGCCTACCTTGGAGAGCCCACGTCAGCTGGGATATGAGCACACTGTACCATCTAGCTATGTTCATATCAGTGTATAATCATGCATGGTGAGAAAGGCTTAAAGAAAATAAACAAGTAATAATTGGATAGGTTTATTGTACAAAAATATTACAGTGAATACACTGAGGAACCTGAGAAAAATTAAGAGTAGGGAGAGCGGAGAATATTAAAATTATAAAATACTCTGCTCCTCTTAGGGTCCAAAAGGAGGATCTTGGGAATGAGTACAGTTAAATATGCAATTCTCAACACTAATGCATTACAAATTCCTTTCCCTCAGGAGTCAATAATGAGAGTTAATAAAAAAATGTAAAGTGCTATTTTAGCATGTTTTTAGTTTCTCTTTAATAGTCAATTAAAGTATACAGAACATTGCATAAAGCGTGTACTGAAATGTGTCCTTATTCTAATATTCTGAATCAGTAAAAAAACATTTTGTTCAATGAATAGTGAAAAAATAAAATTTTACTAGCAGTCTGGTCTGTAGAGCTATCAGGAGTCATAAAGAATACCATAACAGACTTCTGAATAGAGAATAGTCTAGGCAGGAAACAAATCTGACGGTGTCAAGAGCTCTGAGAGAGAGAGTTTGGGTCTGGTCGGTCTGTAAATCAATCACAGCTACTAGTGCTCGCCCATTCATTTGCTCACCCCCACTGTTTTTTCCCTGGGAATGCATTTAAATACATAACGTGAACTTGTATGAATTTTTTATTCACTTTTATTTCAGTGCTTCCACTCACACGATTCTTCGCACCATAGGCTTATTGATAAAGAAGTAATTTTCAGATTAGTTTAGAAAGTTTTGAAATTCAAACGCAGGTCAGTCAGACAGAAAGAAGAACATGATTTAACCTTCTTTGTTATAGGAAGACGTTTGTCATGCATAAACCATGCAAAGTTTAGGATAGAAACATTTCTGCTAAACTAAAGTATGCTAGAATTTGTCAACAGTAGCAAATCAAGCAAGTCAAACAAACACGGGTCATGCAAAGTTTACAAAGGAAAGTGCACGCTTGAAGTGCTGTTTCTGGTTAGGCCCATTTTCACTCATGCAAGTTAATTAATTAATTGGTTTTATTTTCTAATAAAATCTGAAGCAAAGCTGACCAATAACTGTGACCATCCATCTAATAAATAATACAATGCATGATAGTTGAGAACCCTAATATATATGGATTTAGCAATCTAGAGTGATTTTTCTGTACACTACAAAACAAAGTAAGAGAGGCATGCAAAGTTTAATTTCTCCCATGAAGTCACAAAAAGCCAGTAAAATGCCCCCTTAAAGAATAGTGTTCAAGGCTTCCCTATTTTGTCCGACTTAGCACGTGGCAAAATTTAAACAACCTGTTCTGTCAGCTGTTGTTAAGATCTTGCTGCTGTATGTTCTGTTCATGAAGGGTGTATGGTGAGAAGATGTCGGTGGTGGAGGGACTCCCTGCAGGGGCCAGTACTGGAAGAGAGGTGGACTGCAAGCAAGGGATGATGCTGAGGGTGTAGTCTGAGACCGTGAGCAATACCACAGGTTGGTGAGTTCAGAGCAAGGCACTGCCCTTAACAGACTTAGGGGGTCATTCTGACCCCCGCGGGCGGCAGGAGCCGCCCGCCTGGAGGGAGCCGCCATATGGCCGCTCCGCGGTCGAAAGACCGCGGAGGCCATTCTGGCTTTCCCGCTGGGCTGGCGGGCGACCGCCAGAAGGCCGCCCGCCAGCCCAGCGGGAAACCCCTCCCCACGAGGTAGCCGGCTCCGAATGGAGCCGACGGAGTGGGTATGTGCGACGGGTGCAGTGGCACCCGTCGCATATTTCAGTGTCTGCAAAGCAGACACTGAAATACATAGTGGGGCCCTCTTACGGGGGCCCCTGCAGTGCCCATGCCATTGGCATGGGCACTGCAGGGGCCCCCAGGGGCCCCACAACACCCCATACCGCCATCCTGTTCCTGGCGGGCGACCCGCCAGGAACAGGATGGCGGTATGGGGTGTCAGAATCCCCATGGCGGCGCAGCAAGCTGCGCCGCCATGGAGGATTCTGCAGGACAGTGGAAAACCGGCGGGAGACCGCCGGTTTTCCTGTTCTGACCGCGGCTGAACCGCCGCGGTCAGAATGTCCTGAGGGGCACCGCCAGCCTGTTGGCGGTGCTCCCGCCGACCCTGGCCCCGGCGGTCCGTGACCGCCGGGGTCAGAATGAGGGCCTTAATGAGTACTGGGAATGATTGCCTCTCCTGAGTGAAGGGCATCTCAAGCCAAACCTTTTTTCAACTTCACAAACTCAACATAAGGTGAAACTTATGACATTTAAAAGGACTACTACACAGTTGCAAGTCAGTTATGCTCCCAACTTTGCTTACTACTACAAGATAATTAAGGATATATTAATATTGTATCTTGAAATTAAAATGTCTTCTATGTCATTTCAAAAATTAAAGTCCAACCAGCCTTGCACCATCATATTAATACCTAATTAAATCCTGGGTGTAAGAGCTCAGCGCTGCTCTGGCTGGTTTAGTCATATGCTGTAGTGCTAAGGGCATGTGTTTTTTCTGCAATGTCCTGTATGGCACTCACATTTACCACGGATTTAAAAAAATGGTGATACATTTTAAGAAATTGGGTTACTGGTTGGAGGGGGTAAAATAGTACTCAACCTGTAACCACAATCCTTGTCAGGATGAAGTCACAAGCAAACTCTACATTACCCTGTGCTCAACCCTCGGATAGTGTGGCACAGAGCAGCCAATCTTACCTCAGAAGGATATGTAAAGTATTTGCGCAACACTTCAAACAGTAACACAGTGAAAACACACCAAAAAATGCTTCCGGCACCATATTAGAAAAATAGAGTAATTTTCAATAGATAAAACAAGACCAGAAATGCAAAAATATAATCAGTAAAACCGGAGATATGCAATTTTAAATATTTCAAGAAAAATAGCACCAATAAGCTCAAGCACCACCTGTATACATCTGGTTGCACCAGACCAAGATAAAGTCATGTGTTCAGGCCGACTGCAATAGAGCATGGGTCGGCCCCAGGGACCCAGTTGGGCACGCTGAATGAGAGTAACTTAAATCCTTGTTTCAGAACATTGAGAGGTGCCGCACCAAGAGTGTGTCACCCAACCAAGGTGATGCGTCAACTCTGAGGATCTGCGGAGCTGCAATGTGAGCTCCTGCATCATCATCAAGAATCCTGACAATGAGGACTTGTGATACAGATGCCTTGGGCAGGCGTTAAAAATTATGCTAAAATTGCCACAGTGGAATCTCATAGATTTCACTGAGCCTTTTCTTTGGACCTCCATGCTGGAATGCCCCCCTTTGCATACATTAAGTCTGCCGCAGGTATAATGTGGTACAAGGGTTTACAAAGTGGTGCAATGTGTGCATTGTGGCACTTTGTAAACATGGACCAGTGTTTTTGCCAATGTAATGCCACATTACCATTAAAAAATGGTGCTAATGTGGCACAAGGGGCTCAGATATGTGCCACCATTTTTTTTTCACCATTATTGGCAAGCATATCCTGGCATGAGACCCCTGGCTATGCCTATAGAATATTAAAACTGGAAATTTTACTGATCAAATTTCTACATCTGTTCCAGTGTGTAAAGAACCGCAATGCTTCACTTCCTAGGCGCAAAAATATTCAAGTAAAACTCTTGTAGCCATTGGGTACAGCCTGACATTGTGGACTGCAGCTGCATACAACACAAAGGCCTAATCTAGCAAACAGATGAATTGTGAGTAATAAAGACTTATCAGCCTACTTCTCTCAACTAATGCTTCACTTAATTTTCATTAATGAAATGAGGTCATATATTAAAGAATTATCCTGAAGGTTATCACAAGCAAAATCTCCTAAAATCTACTGGCACATAAATGTAGAAAATGTGGCAACGTTATTACTATGAGTTACTCAGCACTGTGAGAAGAAAACAAATCTCTATTCGGAGGTAATATTGCACCTGTCAATTGCAACATTGGTATTACTGTATCAAGGTATTGTCATGTTGATTTAAAAACCATCCTATGTGACTTTCTAAAGATGGTGCCTACTCAGGCCCAGATTTATACTTTTTGACGCAAACCTGCATGAGTGCAGGTTTGCGTCAAAAAGTATAGTGTCGGCTAGCGCCATTCCAGGACGCCAGCCAGGTGCAATATTTAAGGAATGGTGCATGCCAGCGCTAAGGCCTGGTTAGCGTCAAAATAAATGACGCTAACTGGGTAGGGGAGGCATAGGGCAAACTGGAGGTTGTGCAGGAAAGAATGGCGCTAGTCAGCTTAGAGTAAACAAAATGACTCTAACCTGAATAGCATCATTTTTGTGACACACAACCCCCATGCACATGACTCCTGTCTTCGTAAAGACAGGAGTCATGCCCCCCAGCCCAATGGCCATGACCAGGGGAATTATGTCCCCTGGGCATGGCAATCGGGCACAGTGCCATGTAGGGGGGCCAAGTTAGGCCCCCCATGGCACTTTTAAAATAAAATAAAAAACCTTACCTGGACTTACCTGGGATGTGCTCCCCCATCCCATCTTGAGAAGGGCTCAGGCATCATCAGACTTATTACACTAATAAAAAATATTAAAACATTTATTTTATATCCAGAATATGACGGTAATCAGGAGAACTAATTTTCCTCTCCCTAATATAAGTCATCTAAACTACAGCAATATAATTTACACTGGCGCTGTATTAACAATATATCAAAAGCTTAAAAGGTTGCACAACTAAGGTTCTGATCATGAATGACTGGGGCAATGGGCCACTATTCCCCTGCCCTCGCAGTTCCTGATGGAGTTGTTAGTCAAGATCTTAAAATTGACCATCTATTCCACGTTGGATGTTGAGGACCAACTAATAAACAAGGAATTACTGAGGGAATGCCGTTTCTGATTCCCTCAGTAATTCCTCATTTTCCATTGCGCTTTTATTTCTGTAGATTTTAACTGATTGAAGCTGATGAATTTTCTGGGAGAAAAACATTGTCTCTGCAACTCGTTGGTGGACTTTGTAATTTGGTTGGAGCCTGTTACTGGAGTTATAAGGGCAAACTCGTAATAAGGACCATAGTGCTCAGGCTAGCTTCAAATGAAGAAATACCTGCCTCCTTGCCCTAACAGATCTCCTAGCTTCTGTGAGGGTACATTCTGAAGATTAACCCACAGGGCAGGGTGCTGTGTAGGTAAACGGCAGGACATATACATGTGAGTTTTATATGTCCTGGTAGTGGAAAACTCCTAAATTCGTTTTCCACTGGTGTGAGGCCTGCCCCTTTCATAGGCTAACATTAGGGCTACCCTCACATATTGTTTGAGTGGTAGGTTCGGATCATAAAGGGGTAGACAGGTCATATTTAGATTGGCCAGAATGGCAATACAAAATCCTGCTGACTGGTGAGGTTGGATTGTATATTACTATTTTAAAAAGTGAGCATTTCTCTGCACTTAAAATCCTTCTGTGTCCTTATTATACTAGCTACGCAGGTGCCTTGCCATGCGAGTTACATCTGATACTAATAAGAGGAGACACCTTTGTTCAGATAGTGTTAACATGTCTAAAATGGCAAACTAATGGTCATATAATTTAGACAATGCTTTTGCATAATTCCAATTGCCTTACATATGCCTCGGTTTCTATACTGTCTCCAGAAGCAAAGTCCTAGACCCTCTACAGAAATGACCCCACATGAACCCTACACACGCCTAAGGGCGTTGCCAAATCTCCTGTTTATGAAAAAACGAAAGTCTCCCTTCAGTAACAAAGCCTCTGACATTTAATAAATAACAAAAAATGAGCTGCTCAATCCTACCTCTTAAGTAACTCAGATGTTAATTTCCTCTTCTTCCTACCGCACTCAAGCGTAAATGTCAACCCACTGTGATTTGTTGCAGCTGGCATAGTCATAGCATTGCTGCTAGAGAAAACCAATAATTTAAATGTGTTCATTCATCCAGTTGACTCCATTAACATACCACTTAAAACAAAATAGTTGCAAACGGTGTTATTCAGAAACTTGTGAATGGCAACGAGGAATGTATGTTAAATTCTATTTCACCATAAGAGTGGTGGAAACCGATTGAAATGGGGAGCTAAGTTACTTGAAGCAGGGCAGGGTAGTTAGCCCCGTTATAAACTGTAAACTCCTTGACTTCTTAACTACATACTTTCCATCACATATCTGAGTCACGGTTAAAGTGTTTTGGTACACAAGAGCCACATCAGCAAACAAGCAGAAATTCAATTACAGTCAGAAATACTAACGTTTGAATGTAAAGAATCTATGTTTCTATATACTATATTTCATGCAGAACTCAAGAAATGACCAATAATTGGTATCTTTCTTTTTACTGCAGTTAGAGCGGACATTAACATTTCCATCTTAAGGTCAGCTAAATGAATGGCAAATAAATGAATGAATAACTTAATGAATGACATAATTACGCAATCAAATAGGGAGTGACAATTGCAAAACATAACAGGGGCTAAATGAATAAATGGGTATTGCCTGTTAACAGGATGAATCTCAGCCTAGGAGATGTCCAGGAGTTTATCCAGGGCCGACGTTAGAACAATGAGACTGGTGCAGCCGCCCTGAGTGTTGACCTGTGGAGGGGTGTCTATGCTTAGCAAGATTTAGAATTTAAAAACACCTGCTGCAGAGTCCGTTGTGCCCCCAGCTTTCAGGCACCAATAAAAATGTCAAGATAACTCTTGTGATTAATGTTCTTGCTAGAGAGAGGTATCAGAGTTTTGTCTAGTGGCAGTTTTGACTTGCCATAAAGTAGCATACTGTGCAGCCTTCTGTGACAGCAGTTCATAAGATGCAACCCTAATATAGACCAGTGACTGTTACGAACTGTCATCAAAGAGCTGCATGCAAACTGCTTTAAATAGGTCAGGACGTTAGGTTTTCCTCCCAGTCTTTCATTATCTATTTCTAATGCTGCTATAAAGGCATTGTTTGAGTAGATATACATTTATTAGTAAAGCCAGTTTTTACCAGTGCTTCAGAACAAATGAAGGCCCTGATTTATACTTTTTTACACAAAAATGCGCTAATGCAGTTTTGCGTCAAAAAGTTTAGCGCTGACTAGCACCATTTATTAACGCAACTGTTGTGGGCTTTGCTGGGCTCTGACATCATTGGGGCTAGTGATGTCAGAGAACGTAATGAGAGGTCTGTGGGGTTCTGAAGGAGTTGGGAGGAAGGTGACAGGAAGCAGGAATGAAGTGTTGGCACAGTCGTGGATGCTGAATAAATAAGGATCTTGACATACAAATCTTGACTCCATGGATATTGAATCTTAACAGTGGCGACGAGGATGGGATTTCAGCATCCATTGAACCTGGCGTGCAATGGACCTATGAGTAAACTGTTCTTATATTTGTGAGAAGAATCGTTGCGCCTGGACACTTTAACTTTACTAGTATTCCTAAATACTATTGTTGTGGATCTACAATTTTGAGTGTTCCTGCAGTGATGACATTTAGATGATGAGCAGCATTATTATTATTCTGGGTGCTTAGAAGAAAACAAAGGAGTATTTTGTTGCACTCATCATTTTTACTTTATGGAAAATGCCTGGTAAACGCGCGACTGAAATTGCCCTGTTTTTCCTTAAGCCGTGTGGAAATGCCTGGTAATACTCTTTGAACGGTATTTGGCATTTATTTATACACTTATATTAGTAGCGGAACAACGACGGAAATACACAGTTGGACGGTGTGGAGATTTAAACATTCTTTACGCGTGGCTGGTGTTCTTGAAGCTGCAGCTGATCGCGCGAAGCCGCCGCTCCTGCTGATTGCGCGAAGCCGCCGCTCCTGCTGATCACACAAAGCCGCCCTCACCGTGTAATGTTGCTGCCGCGCATTGTGTCAAGCCGCGGCAGTTGATTTAAAGGCACGCGACCACGCGCGCAATGTTAGTGATGGAAAGCATTTAAAATATAATTATCTGAACGCCAACAACTCACTGTGTAGTCGCTTGATGGTGTGTCAATTATTTTTTTTATCTCCTCTTCAACCTCGAGTGAAGTGCCTCACTGCAACAGGAGTTGCATGTAAACACTGTGAGGTTGACATTTACATCAAATCTCGCGTGTGTTGAACACTCAAATGACTAGACTGCTAACTCTTTGTACTGATAACTTGTAATTTTGGTGGAAGGTAATTAATGATTGGTGCTCAATTTTGAGTATTCTGTTGACATTTTAGTATTATAAATACTGTATTACTCTCATTACTTTATATATATATATAAATATATATATATATATATATATATATTTATATTTTTATTTTTTTATTTTTGTTCTGCTTGATTGTTTGTATAAGTTTTACGCAATGTCTCAATTAGCTACGCTTAGTTTGGCTCAACCACCACAATTTTTATCTGAACGTGGAGAACCCATTTTACCTTGGAAGAAGTGGTTTAATCTTTTTGAATCTTATTTAATTGGGATAGGTGGAGAGAAATTTTCGCCTGCAAGGAAGCAAGGTATTCTTCTTCATAATTTAGGTATTGAAGGAAGAAATATTTATGACAGTCTTGATTTAATTGCGCTTGGCACTGCGGATGGAGATCCCAGAGATGTTTTTGACATGTCTGTCATGATGTTAAAAAAACACTTTGACATGCGTATAAACATAGTCATGGAACGACATACATTTTTTATGAGAGTACAAGCTAAAAATGAGAGAGTGGGTAATTATATTGCTGCTTTGAAAACATTAGCTCAGACTTGTGAGTTTGCTGGTTTAACTGACTCTCTCATCAGAGATCAACTAGTGAGGTGCACAAATAATCCAAGAGTTCAAGAAAAATTGTTAGCCAAGAATCCCGTTTTGGAAGAAGCTGTTGCCATTGTGGAAAGTTTGGAACATGCTACTTCTTGGGTTCAGGAAATGAAGAACACCACTTCAAACTGCTTAACTGAACCTTTGGCTAATCCAACAGTAGCTAAAGTTTCGACTCAAGTTGACAGGAATGTCATACAGAAACCGCTAACGTATCGTTTGAAAGGTGGCAATGAATTGACCAAAGACTCCAGACCAAGATGTTACAAATGTGGTAGTCCTGGACATTTAGCGAATAATCCAAGATGTTTTGCTAGGAATGTCAACTGTAGGAATTGTGGAGTGAAGGGACATTTGGCAAAAGTTTGTAAGAACCTAAAGGTCAATGCAGTAGATGAAACTGTGTTAAGTCAAGATGTAATTTTAAATGTGAAGTGTCCTATCATTCATAATCCTCTTATAAATAGTGATGCTAAGTTAATTATGCCAAAATGTGATATAGAAATTGATGGTAAAATTGTTCAGGTTCTTGCGGATTCAGGGTCTCCATTCACATTAATAGGAGATAAGAATTGGGAAACAATCTTTGGCAATGATCATATTGAGCTTCTTCCTCCAGACATTAATCCCATAGGCTATGGGGGACAGAGAATTGATTTATTTGGCTATTCTCTAATGACTATCAAGTTCAAAGGTCGTGAAACGGTGGGGAAGGTTTATGTAGCAAAACGAGGTGATAACTTGCTAGGGTGGAGACATCAGAGAGATCTTGGCATTATTCTCAACCCAAACTCTCCGGAACAAGTTCTATCCATATCTACTTTAGGGGATGATATTTCAATTGTAAATGAATTTTCTGATGTGTTTAGTGACAAATTGGGTTTGTTAGCTGGGTTCAAACATAGGATCATTCTAAAGGATTCAGCCAAACCAGTAGTATATAAGGTAAGAAAGGTTCCTTACTTGATGTTGTCTCTGTTGCAGGATGAGCTCAACAGACTTTTAAATTTGGGTGTTATTGAGGAGATTGAGGCTTCGGAATGGTTGGCCCCTGTTGTTTTAGTTCCCAACGATAATGGTTCAAAAATTAGGATGTGTGTAGACTTGAAATGCCTCAACCAGTGTATATGGGTTGATCGCCAACCTTTACCTAACATTAATGAGACTCTGACCATGCTCTCGGAGGCTAATGTATTTAGTGTATTGGATCTATCGGCAGCCTATCATCAAGTTTTACTTCATGAAGACTCAAGACATCTAACTTCTTTTGTCACGCCTTTGGGGGCTTTCCGGTTTATCAGAATGCCATTTGGTTTGGCATCGGCTGCTGCATGTTTTCAAAGGATAATGAAGGAGGTTCTTAAGGGTTTAAGTTCAGTGTTATTTTTCCAAGATGATATGCTAATATATGGGAAGGATGAAGGGGAACATGATGTTGCTCTCCGTGCAGTTTTGAGAAGACTAAAGGAAAAGGGTTTAACCCTAAAAAAGGAAAAGTGTAAATTTCGAGTTGGTACAGTCTCTTACTTGGGGCACACCATTTCTGGAGATGGTATCAAGCCTAAGGTGACATTGGCTAAGTCCATCATATCTATGCCTATTCCTTCTGATAGAGATCAAGTGCGATCGTTTCTTGGTTTAGCTGAATACTACTCGAAATTTGTTAGAAATTTTGCAAGTGTAGTACAGCCTTTGTGAAATTTGCTAAAGAAGGGGGTTGATTTTTTGTGGTCTTCGGAGTGTGATGAGGCTTTTGTTTTTGTCAAATCCAGAATTGCTGAGATGCCCACATTGGGGCATTTTGATACTCGAAGGAAAACTTTGTTGTCCACAGATGCAAGCCTTAAAGGTCTGGGTGCAGTCCTTTCACAGATGGTTGATGGTGAGGAGAGAGTGGTGGCTTTTGCCTCTCGTTCCTTAAGAGAGACAGAAACACGTTATTCAGTAATAGAGCGTGAAGCTTTAGCATGTAATTGGGCTGTCAACCATTTTAGATACTATCTTTGGGGGTTATCATTTGTTATTAGGAGCGATCATAGGCCTTTAGTGCAAATGTTTTCTTGTCGCAACATAGAGAATGTGACTCCGCGTATCAAACGTTGGGTGGAGAGTCTAATTGAGTACAATTTTCATGTAGAATATTTTCCAGGGAAGGGGAATATTCCTGCTGATTCTCTTTCTAGATTACCTTTGTCAGACAATGCCACAAATGTTCAGGTCCCAGTTTTGTGGGTGAAGGAGCCAGCTTTTGATAAGGAAGAATGGAGACTGGAATGTGAACATGACACTGCTCGTGCCCTTATTTCAGATTATGTTGTGAAAGGTTGGCCTGATTTACACACTTGTCCAGACAGTATTAAAGCGTTTTGGAATGTTAGGGATGAATTGAGCATTGTGGGGATGGATGTATACAGAGGTGACAGATTGATTCCTCCACTTGGATTGCATGAGAAGCTGATTAATTTAGCCCATGAGGGACATTTAGGGAGGAATTTGACCAAGTCCAGGATCAGAGAATGTTATTGGTGGCCGGGTTTGGACAGACAGGTTGAAGGAATAGTAAAGGATTGTGTGTACTGTGCAAGGAGTGATAAATCTAGGAATGTAAGAACTGCTCCTTTATCCCCAATTTGTGTCCCTGATGAGCCATGGTGCAAACTAGGTTTAGATCTTGTGGGGCCATTTGAAAATCTATCTCACAATGAGAGATTTGTGATTGTTTTGGTTGATTATATGTCTGAGTGGGTCACTGCTTGTTGTGTAAGTGCTATTACCACTAAGGTGGTGATAGAATTTGTAACTGATGTTTTTGCGTGTGAAGGCATTCCGAAAGTGATAATTACCGATAATGGGGTGCAATTTACTTCACTGGAGATGAAGAATTTTCTCAACAATTTGGCCATCACCCACTTTCGCACAGCTTTATATTCACCTCAAGCCAATGGGTTGGTTGAGAAAATGAACCAATTGGTGGTGGCCAGTGCTCAAACTGCCATGGACAATAATGTTCCTTTAAAAACTGTTCTCAGGGAGAAATTATGGGCTCACAGGAATACCCCTAATGCTGTTACGGGTATGTCTCCTTTTCGACTATTGAAGGGTAGATTGGCTGGTTCTAAACTCAATCCTATGTGGTTATTAGCTGACAAGGATTTTAGGCAGTCATCTGCAGACAAGGGTTCTGTTCAACGCAAAGTTATTGATAATCAGACGAAGTATAAGGAGGCATTTGATAAGAGACATGGTGTCCATCAAAGGTTATGGCATGAAGGTGACTTGGTGTTCATTAAAAAACCTTTTTGGTCAAAAAAAGGAACCTCCAAGTTTATGGGTCCGAAGAAAAGTAAAAAGGAATGTTGTTGTTGTCGAAGGAGGTGATGTATGGAGCATGTCGCGTCTAGCTAAGTGCGTGAGTGATAAACTAGGATCAAATGAATTACCTAAAGATGGAAATCTTCGTGGGTCTAATCTAGATTCCAATGAGAAATTTAATAAAGGTGTAAGGAATAGAACAATTCCAAAATACTTAGAAGATTTCGTACATTGAGGATGTCATCACATGATTGGGCAATAATTGATTATATGTTGATTGCATTTCTAATACTCATGATTTTGTCATTTCATTGTTCCTGTTGCATTCTTATGAACTGTAGCTTCAATTTTTGTTGATGTTTTTTTTTATTCTTATGTTGTTGAGTTTACAATGTTCCATGTAATGTTCAAGCTAAATTTTGTTATTATTTCTATAGAAGGGAGATGTGTTGTGGGCTTTGCTGGGCTCTGACATCATTGGGGCTAGTGATGTCAGAGAATGGAATGAGAGGTCTGTGGGGTTCTGAAGGAGTTGGGCGGAAGGTGACAGGAAGCAGGAATGAAGTGTTGGCACAGTCGTGGATGCTGAATAAATAAGGATCTTGACATACAAATCTTGACTCCATGGATATTGAATCTTAACAGCAACCCAGGTGTCATATTTATACTATGATGCTGGGTGGCGCTAAAAATAGTCTAGAGTAATTTTTCCCAACGTTAACCATTGCGCCTTGTCGTAAGGCAAAATAACTTTAACGGAGGAAAAATTACTCTAATCCATTTTACGACATGTAAACACGTTGCAAAACAGAAATGCGCCATTTTTGCCCGCAATAGCGTCAAATACAAATGCTAGTGGAGAAAACAGTGCAAAGGAGAGGCAAAATGGAACCAGGAAGTCAGAAGAGACCCCAGGGAGACCCCAATCAACCATGATCCAGCCAAGAAGACACAGACAAGACCCAGGTGAGGGAAAAGAAAAACAGAAAGTGTTGTTTCAGTGCAGAGGAGCACGAAATACTGGTGAGAGGTGATGAAGCATCAAAATCAACTCTTCGTCACCTCAAAATTGCCAATTGGATGTAGAGAGGCAATTTGGCAGCAGATAGTGGACAAGATTAATAGTGTGGCAGAGGTCAGGAGAACGGTGACTGAGTGCAAGAAACTGTAAGTGAAAGACAATGAAAAAATGGCAAGGAACAGGAACGCAGCACTGCAAACTGGAGGTGGGAGTCCAGCACCACAGAAGGACATGGAAGAGATGGAGGAGATGGTTGTAGCGGTCATCCCGGAGGAAATCATCACTAGAATAGCAGGACAGGACAGCTCAAACTACCAGGAAAACACCATAAATGCAGGGTAAGTTGCACGGGGGAAATTTATGCTAAAATGTCAAGTGCAAGAAGTGGGAGGCACATGGGACTCACACAATGCATGTCAAAGGAGTGCAGAGGGACACAATACACATTAGGCAAGTTGCACCATGCTGATGTAGGCCACACAAGTACCTACGCCTTGGTAGTGCCAAGCACCATAACACATACACAACCTGGACATATGTTGAACACCAGGTCTAAATACCTACATGTACATATGCAGCACATGGGATGGATGGCATGTATAATCACTGTGCCACTGGTTGTGTCATCACAGCATCTTTTGCATATAGTCATATCAACACTACCAAGACCTCTGAGACTAGGTAGTCAGTCAATACCATTCCTGGGGTAACCCCATGGTGGTGTCCCTTGCAGTAACGCCTTGCAACTGCCTTGCCTTGGCGGGGGATGGTTCATGGGCAAGTCCATTGTTGGTAAGACTGCCAGTGCAGTGTACCATTTGCGGTTGGCAGTATGAGTCACATGTTGGGATGGCGGCTGGAAATCTGCCTGCTCATGGTAGCTCTGTGGGGCACTTAGTACAAGGTTCTTGATGGATCAAATAGACTCAGTGCCGCCAGTTTTGGGGTGCATTGGGTGTCACAGGACACTCTGCACTCAGCCTGGCAAAGCAGGCAGTGGAAAGGGCAAAGGGCCAAGGCATGGGACCCCCTGCACTGCCCATGCCAAGTGCATGGGCTGTGCAGAGGCACACCACACCACATCACCAACAACCTTTGCATGGGGGTTTCACCACCATGCAAAGGCTGGTGGAAATGCGGAAACAGACCTGGAGGTTAGCATTGAATGTAATACTGGTCTGGTGTCACAGGGCAGCTGGCATTGCCAGACTGTAAGCTGCTGGAAACCTGCCAGTGCCAGACCATTGGCCTGTGGGGCATTCCCCTTTGAAAACAGTTGGCACTACCACCTGTGCTGTTGGGGGTGGTCCAATAGATAATGGCAGTCAGGCGCCCATAGGACTGACACAATTGAAATGAGGGACCAGAATGACTACCTGCAGAATCACCTCAAACTAGCTTCAGGCCCTGACCTAAGTACAACTCCTGTTAATTGGCTATGTACATTGACTCATTTACCATTAGGCACTGTCACATACATAATGATGTACACAGCATAAATTTCATACCCATGCTGGCCATCCCTGGTTCTAACCCTGTGCCTGTGTCAAATTAGCTGCACTGCCACAATGCTGCACTCATGTATATAGTGCAAGGAGGGCTGCACTGAGGGTGTTGACATGGGTGTGTAGGAAGGCCAACACACCTGCACAGACAGAAGATGAAATTGAACTCTGCTAGGTCCACGAGTGCTATGCAATGAAGCACACATACACAAACACCAACATGAGGAGCCATCAATGGTAACAAGAGCATAGTGTCCTGGCAGTGCCATCCCTGGGGTGGTGGAAGGTCTCAGCACCACATGGGTGCATGCGAAACATGTAAGACTGGGACAGGGGAAAATTGCCATGTGTGGTGCTGTGGCATGAGCACAGCAACACCCACTGCAAGACTTCACCATGCAAATGGATGCATAGGGATGGTTGACAGCAAGATGGTGTCAAGCCACAAAAGGGATACACATCACACCTAGAAGGTATGACGCAGCCAATTGCACCAACTGGGCTTCCCTTCCTGTGACACACAGATGGGGCATAGGGCTGATAGACTGCATCCATGATGTGGAGGAACAATATTTTGGAACTAAGATGACAATGAGCCTCAAATAGCAAATCAGTGACGTGACATATCAACTGCCACACACAGATAGACTGATTGTACACCATCTCATTGCAGAGGATGATGGCTCTCCATGTCCTGGAGTACCTCGATGGCCTGGATGACCAGCTGATAACCATCAGCCAAGAGACCCTCCAAGAAGTCCTTGTAAACCTCCAGACACCAGATCCAGTCTCAAGGAGGAGTATTAATGTGGCAGCCATCCCACAGGCTTCACCTAACACCCCAATAGTACGACCTGCCAGCACCGACACAGCTGAGGACTCCGAGGACCCAGGGACCAGCTTTGAGAGGACAGGGGTAGGAGTCCAGTGGGAGCTGGCAAAGGAGGTGCGGGTGGGGATACAAACTATGGCAGCCAGCCTAGAGGGTATGCGCACATGCATCGTTATGGCTACTGAACAGACTGCAGCCAACCGAGGCACACACTCCCCAATGTATGGAGTCCAGCAGTGTCTGAGGGACATAGCTGCTGCCATGAGGGAGAAGCCACAACAAATGCCCTCCCAAACTGGTGTCAGCTTGCTTGAGAACAAGATGGACTCCATGAATCAGGACATGGTCTCCCTCAGGGCAGACATGGCTGCCTACCACAGGGCTGTTGCTGCTATACTAAAAAAACAGCAGTTGCTCCCTGCTGCAGTGATGCCAAATATTGTCCACAGATGGCAGCTGCTGGGAATTGGGAGTCAACATCTACAACCACTAAAGTGTGTGTCGCCCCCTCTACCTCCCACTACCACCATCAAGGGCAGAAGAGACACCACACACATCGGAGGATGAAGATGTGGAACAGATCATCTTCACCCGTAGGAGTTCCCAGTAGCACCAGCCCATGCCACATGGCCAGTGTTTTCCTTTGTCCTGCGCTTGACATCATGCCAGTATTAGCACAGTTAGCGATATGCACTCTTCACCGACACACTGTTGACCTTTCTGCTATGGACTGCAATTGTCTCTCACTTTTCAATTGGCAATTCATGTTCCCCTGCAATGAATGACACTTCACCCAAGCATGTCCTGTGACATGTCCCTCAACCCTGGACTTGTGTTGTGCCACAATTGTATGGATTTCACTAATGGGGTCACAGACCTGGAAATTGTAAATATTGCACTACGACACTTGTAAATAAACACCACCTACACAACCAGCATGTCTTTGTGTATTGTGACACACCTACTACTCTTAGGAATTGTGATGTGTGTAACATGTCTTTAGACACAGACTGTCAGTACAAGAGTGCCGGAATAGGGAACACATATCTATGCACAAGGTACCTACATGAAGAACGTCAATGCTGGTCTGGTATAACACATTGGTGTGAAACAGAGGTACTTAACCTCATCTGTAATTGGCACTGGTCAGTTTAACTGTATAGATGTGAAATGTA
Source organism: Pleurodeles waltl (assembly GCF_031143425.1). Lineage (NCBI taxonomy): Eukaryota > Metazoa > Chordata > Amphibia > Caudata > Salamandridae > Pleurodeles > Pleurodeles waltl. The sequence goes on along the minus strand of NC_090444.1, from coordinate 660,713,603 downwards.
GGCTGCTGTCAGATTTCCCAAAGTGCTTAACATTCCTACACAGGACCCAAACAATGACAGCTGAGTTACCACACCTACCTGTCCAATACATGGTTAACATAGTCACCTTGAGCAGTGGGTACACTTGATGGCAGATGCATAGACAAGTAGATGTGTTGTAGCTGCCAATGTGACAGCTCTGTTGTAAGAAGGTGATGAACATGTCAAGAGAGGGATTTGGAGGCAGGATGGAATCCCTAGGCAAAGAAACAATTTTCACTGTACACTCATGGGAAGACCCTGAGACCCAAGCATTTGGCACAGAAGTAAGGAAGTACCCAGAGATTTTTAAAAAGAATTAAACTAAACATAAAAATAATGAAGAACACCTATCCTAACCTATTCGAACTATACATAACCAACAACTGACCCTAACTACCCTATGCTAAACTTACCTAATACATTTAACAACACACTCTAAACATTGGTCCCCTACCCCCCTTATATTACGAGACACATGCAGGACAACACATACTAAACTACACATATACTACCTATATCTAAATAAATATATATATTTTCAACATTTTATAAATATTTTTTATACAACACATAAAAGCCCAACATTAGTCCCCACCCACCCACAAAGTAACATGTAAAAAGTAGAAAACCCACCCCCCAAACTTACTTATCCCATCTAAAATATTAACCTAATATAACCCGACACTAACGCCCTAAAACCTACTATAACCTACTATAAAACATTAAAACAAATGATGAGGGAGGGGACAGAACTGGGGGTGACAGTCATTAAGCCAATTACAGATTGGCCCTCTTGAGAGTTTTTTTATGAACTTCAGTCGCCTGGCGGTCGGTGTTAAAGCGGCGGCCAACCCGCCAACAGAGACCGCCACTTTAACACTCCGACCGCCAAATTGGGACAAACAAACAGCGCGGCGGTCACCACCAACAGACAGGGGGGAGCCAATGTACCTCCCACCCTATCACAACCCACCAATCCGCCAACTTTTCCGGGGCGGTAGCCCCGCCGATAAAAACACGTCGGAAACAGACATTACGAACGGAAAACGCTCACCTCTACACACTCCATGAGGAATCTGGACAGCATGGAACCCCGACTACACATCCTACCAGCTATTGTCTTCCTGCTCCTCTACCAGGAGCACGAACGCCGGCGCAGAAGACACCGGTGAGTACTGCACCTACGACACAGGGGAGGGGGGAGGCAAAAAATTACAGGCACACACATACGCGACACACCCACCCTCACCCACAACTACATACACATCAATGCAGAGCAACAACTCAGAGTGACACCCCCCAACCCCACCGGAAGAATGCAAAGACAAAATAAAATGATCATGAATTTTGAAGTATATTGAACGGCTAAGTAAAAAAATATATCCAACATCTATAACTATATATACACAAATGTAAATTGTCCTGTCCAAATTGGGTATCAGCCATTGTTCGTGGGCCAATGGGCCTAAACACATGGGCAAAGCCCACACACGATACCCGAATCCATTGGAGAGAACACTGCAGGGGCATCAGATATCAAAACTACAGGCACCTCAGGGGGAAGGGAAGGGGGGGCACCTCAGCCAGATGAGTCCACGACGCCAGATCCACGAGGGGCCTCCATGCCCACTGTAGAATCCTGGGGAGTGCAAAGCCACAGTCTCACAAGTCACTACAGTGGGTGGATTGCCCACTGTGCCATCCTGGGGAGTGCAAAGTCACAGTCTCACAAGTCTCTACAGTGGGTGGATTGCCCACTGTGCCATCCTGGGGAGTGCAAAGCCACAGTCTCACAAGTCTCTACAGTGGGTGGATTGCCCACTGTGCCATCCTGGGGAGTGCAAAGCCACAGTCTCACAAGTCTCTACAGTGGGTGGATTGCCCACTGTGCCATCCTGGGGAGTGCAAAGCCACAGTCAATCAAGTGGATTACAGACTCCACTGGTTCTGGAGGAGGCATGGTGCCCAGAGTGCTTCGTGCAGCCCTGCCCGACACAGATCCGGCCCTGCCCCTTCTGCCAATGGGCCAGCGGTGCATGAGACTGCGGTGCCCTGTCCAGCGGTGCTTGACTTGAAGGGCCCAGCGGAGCGGTGCAGAGACGGCAGTGCCCAGCGGAGCGGTGCTTGACTTGAAGGGCCCAGCGGAGCGGTGCTTGACTTGAAGGGCCCAGTGGAGCGGTGCTTGACTTGAAGGGCCCAGCAGAGCGGTGCTTGACTTGAAGGGCCCAGCGGAGCGGTGCAGAGACGGCGGTGCCCAGCGGAGCGGTGCTTGACTTGAAGGGCCCAGCGGAGCGGTGCTTGACTTGAAGGGCCCAGCGGAGCGGTGCAGAGACGGCGGGGCCCAGCGGAGCGGTGCTTGAGATGAAGGGCCCAGCTGAGCGGTGCAGAGACGGCGGTGCCCAGCGGAGCGGTGCTTGAGATGAAGGGCCCAGCGGAGCGGTGCTTGAGATGAGGGGCCCTGTTCAGCGGTTCTTGAGACGGCGGTGCCCTGTTCAGCGGTGCTTGACTTGAAGGGCCCTGTTCAGCGTTTCTTGAGACGGCGGTGCCCTGTTCAGCGGTGCTTGTCTTGAAGGGCCCTGTTCAGCGGTTCTTGAGACGGCGGTGCCCTGTTCAGCGGGGCTTGACTTGAAGGGCCCAGCGAAGCGGTGCTTGACTTGAAGGGCCCAGCGGAGCGGTGCTTGACTTGAAGTGCCCAGCGGAGCGGTGCAGAGACGGCGGTGCCCAGCGGACCGGTGCTTGACTTGAAGGGCCCAGTGGAGCGGTGCTTGACTTGAAGGGCCCAGCGGAGCGGTGCAGAGACATCGGGGCCCAGCGGAGCAGTGCTTGAGATGAAGGGCCCAGCGGAGCGGTGCAGAGACGGCGGTGCCCAGCGGAGCGGTGCTGGACTTGAAGGGCCCAGCGGAGCGGTGCTTGACTTGAAGGGCCCAGCGGAGCGGTGCAGAGACGGCGGTGCCCAGCGGAGCGGTGCTTGAGATGAAGGGGCCCAGCGGAGCGGTGCTTGAGATGAAGGGCCCAGCGGAGCGGTGCTTGAGATGAAGGGCCCTGTTCAGCGGTTCTTGAGACGGCGGTGCCCTGTTCAGCGGTGCTTGACTTGAAGGGCCCTGTTCAGCAGTTCTTGAGACGGCGGTGCCCTGTTCAGCGGTGCTTGTCTTGAAGGGCCCTGTTCAGCGGTTCTTGAGATGGCGGTTCCCTGTTCAGCGGGGCTTGTCTTGAAGGGCCCTGTTCAGCGGTTCTTGAGACGGCGGTGCCCTGTTCAGCGGTGCTTGTCTTGAAGGGCCCTGTTCAGCGGTTCTTGAGACGGCGGTGCCCTGTTCAGCGGTGCTTGTCTTGAAGGGCCCTGTTCAGAGGTTCTTGAGACGGCGGTGCCCTGTTCAGCGGGGCTTGGGGGGCTTGTCTTGAAGGGCCCTGTTCAGCGGTTCTTGAGACGGCGGTGCCCAGTGCAGCGGTGCTTGAGATGAAGGGCCCAGTTCAGCGGTACTTGAGACGGCGGTGCCCTGTTCAGCGGTGCTTGTCTTGAAGGGCCCTGTTCAGCGGTTCTTGAGACGGCGGTGCCCTGTTCAGCTGTGCTTGACTTGAAGGGCCCTGTTCAGCGGTGCTTGACATGTGTCTCCAGGGCACCAGATCCGGCCATGACATGGATCTCACTCGCCACCCTACATGTGGCTGCCGTGCCCTTCGTGCACATCTGTCTTCTCGCTTGCGGGGCCCTCCTGTGCTGCCGTCCCGGGCCCGTGGGTGTCCTCCTTCACCCCTGGAATGGGGCTGGTGGGGCCCTCCTGGGCAGCTCGCCTGCTGCCGGACTTGTCGGGCGTGCTGCCCTTGCCACCCTTCCCTGCTCCTCTGTGGCCCTTTCCTCCCTTTGTCGGTGTGCCAGGTGGCACCCCACTTCCTGACGGTGCCAGGGTAGTGCCCTTGGAGCCTGCTGTCTCTGGCCTTTCGCGCCGGGCACTGGCTTTCTTGGCTTTCTTTCCAGGGGGTGGGCTGGCTGTATCTTTACTGCTAGCCGAAGTAGCTGGCCTTGAAGGTGGTGGACTCCAAATTCCTTGGACTATTGTCCTTGTAGGTCCAGGTTTTGTGGTGGCTGAGGTGCTGATTGGAGTCTTATGAGATGGAGGGGGTGGGTCAGGTGATGGAAAGAGGTTAATTTTGGACAGGAAAAACTTTTTGGGAGCAGTGGGAAGGGTAGGTGTAGTGGGTATGGGAGTGGAGGAAGAGGATGTGGTTGTAGGTGAGTCAAGTCTGGTGTCTTTGGGTGCAGGTGCTTGTGCTGGAGGCTGTCGTGAGGTGGATGGCTGTTGGGTGGGTGGCTGCCTGCGTTTGTGTGGTTTGGAAGAGGGGGTGACAGACACACTGGAGAGGACACAGGGGATGTGTAAATGGTAGTGGGGGTGGTGACTGCACGTGTGCGGAGTGTTCTGGTGGGTGTGCTGGTGATGGACGTTGTGGCTGATGATGTTGTGCCTGCAAGTGTGAGTGGAGATGTCACAAGGAGGGAGGAGGGAGACGAGGAGGAGGGGGACACAGAGGAGGCAGTGGCTGTTGGCATGTCTTCATGTGGCTGTTGCTTGGGTGAATGCTTGTGTGATGTGTGGTGCTTATGTCTGGATGAGCTTCCCTTGGGTGTTGAGGTGTGTGCAGGCTGGTCTGTAGGTGTGTCTGGGCTAGGCAGAGGTACAGGGGAGTGGGACTGGGTTGAGGAAGTTGGAGGAGGGAGGCAGGAGACAGGGACAATGGCTGCCGTCAGTGCTGAGGTCAGAGCGTTGAACGATCGCTGATGGGCAGCCTGACCCGAATGAATGCCCTCCAGGTATGCATTACTCCGGTGCACCTCCCTTTCTACACCCTGGATGGCATTCAAAAGGGTAGACTGCCCAACAATGAGCGTCCTCAGGAGGTCAATGACCTCCTCACTGAGGACAGCAGGGGTAACTGGGGCAGGGCCTGAGGTGCCTGGGGCGAAGGAGATGCCCACCTTCCTGGGTGAGCGGTCACGGGGCGAAGGCTGAGGGGCTGCTGGGAGGGCGGAGCTGGTGCGCTGGGTGGCGTCTGTACCTGTTGTTGCGGTGGGCACGGATTTTGCCGCCACCACAAGGGAGCTCCCTTCCGAGGACGTGTCTGTGTCGCTGGTGTCACCACGTGTCCCCGCTGTGGAGCTCCCCTCGCCCTCCGTCTCACTGGTGAACTCCGAGTCGGTTGCATGGCCCTCCACGGCCATGTGAGATGCAGCTCCCTCGTGCTCCGATGCCACTTCTCCTCCGCCTGATGATGCTAATGCACACATGAACAGGAAGACCACCAAAAAAAGGGGGGGGGGAGAAATAAAGACATGTTGAGTGCATGCAGTGGCGACACAGTTGGCGGAGAGGACAGACACAGAAGCCCCCTGCACTACGCCGCGCACTTGGGGTACACTACTCAATCCGTGGGACATGGCCTACAAGCCTATGGACGACAAATCCACACATAGGTGACACAGGGCCATGATTAGCTGTACTAGGCAACCTACAGAGGTGGGGGGTGGGGGCACAGGGCCATGCCTAACGGAGGGGCCTAGCCTACGGAAATCGCCCTGGCCTAGGGTTAGCCACAGCCCTCCTCCCCCACCCAGACACCTCCACTGCGCGCAAAGTCAGCAGAATGTATTTATACTCACCCCCTTGTGTCTGCTGTGATGTCCTCATGCGCCCATCCAAATCGGGGTAGGCCACCGCCAGGATCCGGGACATCAGGCGGGTCAATTGACGAGTGCCACCCCTCATACGTTGGGAGGCCATCCCCAGCAGAGCCTCCGCGGTCTTCCTGCTCCCGTGGCAGATGTCCTCCCACCTCTTGCGGCAGTGGGTGCCCCGTCTGTTGTGGACCCCCAGGGTCCGGACATCCTTGGCGATGGCACGCCAAATGTCGATTTTCTGATGGGCGCTGACCTATGTGACATGTACAGGGAGAGAAAAAAAAGCAATCATTTTCTGCATGCTCGATGTGAGTGGCCCCCCATCCCCACCCTTGCCATGTGGCACATGCTCTCATCTGTCGTTTGATGCATGCCTCATTCGCTCCCCTCCCCACCATCGTTCATTCACCCCACTCAACCCAGGCATTGGCCACAAAGCATGGTCCCAGTGTACTTACCTGTTGGTCTGGAGGACCGTAGAGTAGCGCATACTGGGGGAGGACCCCATCCACGAGTTTCTCCAATTCTTCAGAAGTGAAGGCAGGGGCCCTTTCCCCAGTCGCAGCAGCCATTGTCTCTTCCAGACCGAGGTCACAGCAGCACTTGCAGTATAGGTCCTCTCCTGTGGATGATCAGGTATCGAGTGATTAAGCAGACAGAAAATGGCAGTCACGCCCGCGGCGGTGTGTACCGCGGCGGTGCGTACCGCGACCGCCGGCGCACATCGTCACTGGCTCCTGAGACCCATAGGGTTCAATGTTAACCAATGCGGCTTTGCGCCGCGGTCTTCGACCGCCTCCCGCCACGGTGTGCCACGCCAGCGTATTGACCTCACATCCCACTGTCACACTTCACAGGTCAGGCAGCCGCCATTTCAAGGGCCCACATGGCTTAAAATCTACTGCGTCACACATACCTAGGCCTTGCATCAACACTCATACAAGCCATTCAATGCATTGAGAATCGTGTACTGTGCAAGCTGTGGGAACGTACCTGTGGGTTGATTGACACTGTGCTCCATGTTGTCCTTCCTAGGCACCGTCCGCAGGGACTTGCGAGGAGATGGAGGAATCTTCCAGTGTACAGACCGCTGGTGGACCTGTCGACAATGGAAGAAAGACATGTCATACTGACATACAGGCTTGACAGAGCCACTGTACAGGAACTGTGTGCCCAACTGGAGCCAGACCTGATGTCACCCATCCGCCAACCCACAGGGATTCCCCCTCTAGTGCAGGTTCTGTCAGTACTCCATTTTTTTGCAAGTGGGTCATTCCAAACTACAGTGGCTATTTCATCAGGGATGTCACAGCCTATGTTTTCAAAGGTGTTGTCCAGAGTGTTGTCTGCCCTGTTGAAATACATACGGAGCTACATTGTTTTCCCTGAGGTGGGCGATTTGGCTACGGTGAAGGGTGATTTCTATGTGCTTGGACATATTCCCAACATCATTGGTGCAATTGATGGGACACATGTTGCTTTGGTCCCCCCCAGCACGAGTGAACAGGTGTACAGGAACAGAAAAAGTTATAATTCCATGAATGTCCAGGTGGTCTGTTTGGCTGACCAGTACATCTCCCATGTAAATGCCAAGTTCCCTGGGTCAGTGCATGACGCGTACATCATGCGAAATAGCAGCATCCCTTACCTGATGGAACTACTTCAGAGACACCGTGTGTGGCTAATTGGTGACTCTGGTTACCCTAACCTGTCATGGCTACTGACCCCAGTGAGGAATCCCAGGACAAGGGCAGAGGAACGGTACAATGAGGCTCATGGGCGTACTAGGAGGGTGATCGAGCGGACCTTCGGCCTCCTGAAGGCCAGGTTTAGGTCTCTCCATATGACTGGTGGATCCCTAATGTACTCACCAAAGAAGGTGTGCCATATCATCGTGGCCTGCTGTATGCTTCACAACCTGGCTTTGCGCCGCCAGGTGCCTTTCCTGCAGGAGAATGGTCCAGATGGTGGTGTTGTGGCAGCTGTGGAGCCTGCGGAGAGTGAAGAGGAGGAAGACAAAGAGGATGACAACAGGGACAGAGTAATACAGCAGTATTTTCAATAACATACAGGTAAAAATCAACACCGGAATTTACATTTACTTAAAGTCTCCTGCCACTCTACTGTCTGAGTTTCCACCCAGTGTATGTTCACTGAGTTGTGGCTTTCCCTTCCAATTTCAGAAATGTGGGCCCCACTCCGTGACCTCTGCTTTGTTTCCCCATTGACTACAGCTGTGTGACAGTGGTATGTTGTCATCACAATGTAACTGGACATTTTTGCACAGTTCTGTGTAATACATTTGTTCAAAAATACAGGCAGACTCCAGATTATTTTTGTGCAATAAGTGTGTTTATTAAAGTGCTCAATTGAGGGTGATGGTTGCAATTCGGTGATGGGTGATGGTGGAGGAATGTCCATGGCAGAGTCCAGATTTTCAGTCTCACAGGTGCATTGTCCATATGCCTGTGGAAGGTGGAGCAGGGGCAGTTTAAGGTTGGACAGGGTGACAATGTGGGACAGTGGGATGACAATCAGGGGGTATCCTTTCCTGGCGGGGGTCTTGGCGTCTTACTCTGTCTTCTTCCTAGATCTCAGGCCCCGCTTGCGGGGTGGTTCTCCTTCTGCAGGGGGTGGGGTTCTGGTGGCCTGTTGTTCTTGTGTCGGGGCCTCCTGTGCACTAGCGCCAGCGGAGGTGGTAGCCTGTTCTTGGTCCATGCTAGTGACAGGGGCCCTTTGTGGTGCCACATGGTCCCGCAATGTGCTGACTATCTGATTGAGAGCCACAATGATGGTGCCCATTGCAGAACTTATGTTTCTGAGTTCTTCCCTGAACCCCATAAACTGTTCCTCCTGCAGTACCTGGATCTCCTGGAACCTGGCCAGGACCGTCGCCATCGTCTCCTGGGAGTGGTGGTATGCTCCCATGATGGAGGATAGGGCCTCGTGGCGAGTGGGTTCCCTGGGCCTGTCCCCCCCCTGTCGCACAGCAGCCCTCCCAGTTCCCCTGTTTCCCTGGGCCTCTGTCCCCTGGACCGTGTGCCCACTACCACTGCCCCCAGGTCCCTGTTGTTGTTGGGGTGGGGGGTTAACCTGGGTGCCCTGTAGTGGTGGACACACCGCTGATTGACGTGTCCTGGTGACAGAGGCATGGGCCCGCTGGGTGGGTGCTGTGCTGGTGTTCCCAGAGGGGGGGAGGTCTGCTGTGGCCTGTGGCTGTCTGAGGGCAACCGGGCTGGTCATCTGGGTCCAGGGAGACAGAGCTGCTGTCATCACTGTGGGCCTCTTCTGGGGGTGGAATGGACATTTCAGGACCCTCCTGGGCGGTGTCGTGGCGTTCGGGTCCTGCAGGGTATAAGAGTATGGTTATTGCTTCTGTGTGTGCCAATGGCATGCAATGGGTGGGTGCCCGTGTACCCCAGTGCTGGCATTCACTTGTGGGGGCTGTTGTGACGGTGGTTGGGGGGTGATGGGTATGTGCAGTGGGCATGCTTAGGTGATGGGTGTCCATGGTTTGTGGTCGCATGCAGGGCTTGGTGTTGGATGGGTGGGTTGTGATGGTGAGACTTTAGCAAGGAGGATGTGTGATGGGGTGGGGGTGGGTGGGGGTATGATTTGGCATGCCGGTGGGTGGGGGGGGATGAAGTAGTTGAGAATAGACTTACCAGAGTCCATTCCGCCGCCTACTCCTGCGAGGCCCTCAGGATGCAGGATCGCCAAGACCTGTTCCTCCCATGTTGTAAATTCTGGGGGAGTAGGTGGGGGTCCGCCGCCAGTCTTCTGCACCACGATGTTGTGTCTGGATACCATGGAACGCACCTTCCCCCGTAGGTCGTTCCACCGCTTCCTGATGTCGTCCCGATTTCGTGGATGCTGTCCCACAGCGTTGACCCTGTCCACTATTCTTTGCCATAGCTCCATCTTCCTGGCAATGGTGGTGTTCTGCACCTGTGTCCCGAAGAGCCGGTGCTCTACCCGAACTATTTCCTCCACCATGACCCTGAGTTCGGCGTCTGAGAACCTGGGGTGTCTTTGGGGTGCCATGGGGTGGTGTGGATGAGGTGTGGGGTGGTGTTTGTGGTGATGAGTGTGGTGAGTGTGCTGGTGTGTGGTGTTTAGTGCGTGGATGTTGTGTGAGTGATGGTGTTATGTGCCTATGTATGCTCTGTACTAGCTGGTGGTGTCTCTCTCTGGCCTTAGTCAATAAATGGTGGTCGTAGGGGTTTGTGGGTGATGTGGGTGTGTGTTTTATATTGTGTTGGGTGTGTGGGAGTGGTGTTTGTATCTGTATCAGGTGTGTGTATTTCAAAATGTCCAATGTGGCAGTGTTTTGTAAGTGTGTGTGTATTCCGACCGCGGCGGTGTGTACCGCCAATGGAATATCGCGGTTGAAAGACCACCGCGTGGATTCGTGGGTCGGAATGGAATGGGCGTATTTCTGTTGGCGTGACGGTGGAGGTTTGGTCATCGCCAGTTTTTCGCTGGCCGTTGGTGTGGCGGACTTTTGAGGATGTCGGGATTTTGGCGGTTTGCCTGTTGTGGGTCAGAATGACCATGGCGGTTAACCGCGACCGCGGCGGTGTTATGGCGGTCTTCTGACCGGCGGTACGCGCCTTTTACCGCCGAGGTCAGAATGACCCCCTTAGTGTTCCTCTCTATCTCCTTCTCCAGACTGTCCAACTTTTTAAGGACCAGTGCTACCTCTCTCTGTAGCTCCTTTAAAACATTAATGTCCATGGCAACAGGTGGGGTGGGCTGTGGCACGGATGTAGAGGGTGTGGCAGCTGTTGCTGTAGTGTTGGTGGCAGCTTTGGCCCCCTGCACAACTGTGGAGGTTGGTCCTCTCTGTGTGGTCAGTGTGGGTCCCTTTTGGGTGAATGCCCGCCATTCCCCAGTGGATCGCTCCATACGATAGCGACGTGCCATCCTCCGGAACATAGATTCCACTGCCAGGATGTGTCTATAATGGACTGCTCTCTTCTGAAATGCCTGCAGTTGCTCATTGTTCATGTTGGCAGCTGTTAAACTGAGACAGGCAACCATCAGTTTCAGCACTGTGTGGAGTATGTACAGATTATTAGCTTATACTCTACATCTAATTGTACATGCACTCCAACTCACATTCCGGATAAAACAATGGCCCTGATAAATACAACAACAACGCTGCCTTAGCATAATTTCTTTGACACCAAAGCGACGCACAACAAGACCAGGAATTAAACCAAATTAGGTGTGCAATGATTTTGTACCATGTGTAACAATGCAAAGGCAGTGTCAACTTCACATAGATAAGGGTCAATATTCCTCATCATCTGTGTAAATTTTCAATGATACATCACCATTAACTTGAGTATGTTATTGGGAGTCTGGGATGCAGTTGGTAATCATAAGGGGTCAGTGTTGATAGGTACACATGCAAGCCTGATCAAAATTACTGTCACCTACACTGTGAGCATCATGTCTACCCACAAATTTGTTGTTCCTCTCCCCCTGTGCCTCAAGGGGGATGGCCATGCAATCCATCATCTCAACTGTCCAGGTCTTCCACCAAGGCATGCCAACTCATACATGGAGTCAGGGAGTGGACATGCCCACTCATACATGGAGTCAGGGAGTAGACATGTGTTAGGAGGGCAACCAACTGGGAAGCTGGTATCCATAGGTCTATCACATCTACATTCATGTGTCCAGGTGTAGAAACCAATGCCTAATCTGCCAATACTATTCCTTACAGACCCATATCCATGCCAGCATATGTCTGGCCTTGACCTGCAGGGACACCTATTACATTCCACATAAGTGTAATTTAAATGGAGTACAAAATATGGAGCACCATACTGGGGAACAACTGCCCACCCAGTCCTACATATACATTACAACACAAGGATGCACCAATTTGTGTTCAAAATGGTGCATCACTGTGTTTTGAGAATGACGGTGTGTCCCAGTGCCAATATTTTCACAGTGGTGCACTTCTTAGTCACACATGGGCCTACATGTGGCTTGTCATCACATTGGTTACACAATGTTGCCCATTGAGCACTAAGGCCCGTATTTATACTTTTTTTGCGCCGCATTTGCGTCGTTTTTTGACGCAAAAACGGCGCAAACTTGCAAAATGCCATTGTATTTTGTAGGTTTGCGCCGTTTTGCGTCAAAAAGCGGCGCAAATGCGGCGCTAAAAAAAGTATAAATACGGGCCTAAAAGCCTCACAAGGTATGAATCTCTGCTCGTGCATGGGGAACCCTTAAATGGGAAACAATGTTACCATCCAGCCCACTTTGATATCTGATCATTTGATAGTTCATCACTTCCAGCATTGTGTGCAACACACATGACTCACTCACACCAAACCCTCAATCACTACACATGACAGACATTATCACACTTACTGGATACATCTGGGGCCTCAAATGTTGCCACTTTGCCGACGGTGTAGGGGGCAGGTCCACCTGTTTGATATGGATGGAAAGCCAAGCTTAGTGTGATATCACTGTCCCTACTAGTGAACACCATATTACAGTGTGTACTATATTAGAGGAGTGAGCTAGTTATCCTGGTGTTAGACAGTACAACAGACACACCACTACAAACTCATGATGACACTGACACTCAGGTGAGTGAAAGCCAGACATCTGCACACTTACACTGGGCCTGAGGCTCATGAAGTGCCACACCCTGCAACAACCTTATGTGGCCAATCTATAGAAGATGGAACTCCATGGTATATTGGGGAGTTGGGTGACAAATACATGACACTACCCTGGTGCTCTGCAAGACAATTGACTCCGGTATTCTGGCTTGTCCTGCAAGGCACCGAGAGGCCCTTTATGATGGAAATGCAGCTCAATTATTAGTTTGCAATGATCATGCATTGAGTAATCCATGACTGATTTGGCAAATTTTTCTGATGGTATCAAATGCCCCATTGCCAGTGCCCCCTAAGGTGGGTAGGCCCCCTTTGCTAACATAATGTCAGGGATCATGTATGTGAAATGATAACAATGTAACGCTATACATGGATTGCCCTACTTTGTCGACACAATCCAGTTAAATATGGTATGCTTGCAGTGTCTTGGTGTATCATACATGACACTATACTGGGGCACAGGTGTTGCCATGACCCCTGAAATGTGGGATTTAGTGATGGTGATGCATGACTCACCAAACCTCTGACCTGCATTGGTAAAATGGTAGGACATGTGAACTCCCTCTAGACTTGCACAGTTAGACTTCATTCTGCATGCAACCTGTCCACAAGCATTGCATGCAGCATTCCAACACATCTGCTACTGTCATTCAAGAGCAGCGAACAGTAAATATTATGCCAATGGGAGACTCACCAACAGGACCACCGGTCACCGCACCAAGATGGTCAAGCAGATCCTGCTCCCTGGCCACCAGATCTGCCCAGCGATGCTTGAGCTGGTGCTTGTTGCAGCTGCTGCGAAACACTCTCTTCAGGTGGTGGAGTGCCTTGCCCCACCGCAGCCGCCTTGTCTCCATCCGGTACCCTTGGATTACACAGCCCACCATCTCCAACATTAATGGCAGGTAGTGGGCTACCAGCCACACAGAGCCTCCCAGCTCCTCCTCCTCCATCCTTGTCAACCTCCCCCTACCAGACATATCTACCAGACACAGGTTGACAACAAAAATGAAAAATACAAAAATGAATAGAAAGGAAACTTAAGGCCCAAAAATTCATCCCAACTAACCCAACTTATCAACTATCCCAGACAGAAACCCCACAGTGCAAATACAATGATAGACACACAAAAAACACAAATTTAGTTACACTGGGACAAAGTACAGTCAAAAATATGAATAATACAACAGGAGGGACACCACAAGATACAATACTGAGCAATAAACACACCACAAACTCCAGGACACCTCCACTCAGTCAAAAGAGGCACTGACTGTAAAATACACCCACCGTACCATGCCTGTAAACAGGATTTCCCATTACATCACTTCCTGTCCTAGTGCTTCACGTTTTCTGTTATACGTGTATTTATTAAACGCATGTGATATTTGCGTGAGTATTTCAGACATGTGACCTACGTGCTTCTTTTTTTTGATGCATTACTGTCATGCGTCGAATTAAGAGAAAATCATCCTTGAGATGAGTGCAAAGGTGGAATTCACGCTAAGGGCCCATGTGTCATATACTTTGCGTTTGCAGGTGTTTTTGACACATTTGCGTAAATTTTTTTGACTCTTCCTAACTGCGTGTGGCATATTGTGTATGGCCACATGTGGTAGTCCATGCAACAATGTGATTTGGGTGTGACTGGTCTGTTACAGAGTCAACAGCATGCAAATATTTGCATTTCGTGCATATGTTTGCATGTGTGACAACAGTGTATCCACATATGTATGGCAGTCAGAATTATGCAACAGTTCTGGTATGTGATTGTGAATTGTGTTTACTTATGTGATGTGTGTAGTTGTCTTACAGAGCATCTTCTTTAAGACGACATACACAGCTCCTGCATTGTTAATGATGGCTGATGAATGCTATCCAGGAAATGTTACCCGACAACTGTCTCCATATGTAGATCTTGAGTTTATGGTGACTTGTGTGCGGACTACACATATTTCTGCCATGTGTACATATTTGGTACATACTGTGATTGACACACTCCGACTACATTCCATCAATTTCATGTTTTGACTGCAGATGTTTGGCTAAGCTCATTAAATTTAGCAATGGCTGTTGTTTTTGTATGGTGGACCTACAGCCCTAGCTTCATATGTTCTCATCCATTCTGATGTGCATTCCACAGATGGGTCCGTGCAAAGTGTGAGGTCATGTGTACCTTGTGTCCTGATTGGGCCCCATGGCAGTGCAGGACTGATTTCCATGGATGTACTGTGCAGGCCCAACTTCTTCCATTGCTTGTCATACCTGGGCTAATCATGATGGCCATTGTTACCAACGATATCCCCCCCTGTCACACATGCTCCATGCAGCCACTGCAACTCTCACTCTGAGTTGTGACAGTGGTCTGTTAAAACAATACTGTCTCACTAAATTTTGACATCCACTGCCTCAGGTGTGGAGCCCTTGTTTACCTCCTATTTGGACATGTTGTAGTTGTGTGTGATGAGCTATTGTGGTGGAAGTTGGCAACATGGATATAATTAATATGTTGTGGTCCATAGATTGTGTCCTTCAGTTGTCACAATCAAGTGATGAGGCTATTTGTGATGTGTGTGATGGTAGCAGTACAATCTTACGCATCACATATGATGTAGCCACAGTACTTTTCTTTTAGATTGTTGTTTGTAACATGCTCCCTGAGGTTAGACTCACAATCCTGAGGTATATGTTGTGGAGATTGAAGAGACCAAAGCCAGATTGTGTGAATATGTGAGGTGTTTATTGGCAAAATGTGCAAGGTGAGTTAAATGATTATTAAGTGAAGAAGTTCCTATGTGCAGTCTGCGGTGTATCCCAGCAGCTGTGTTGTGCTGTTCCCCCTCGTCTTCTTCACCACCATTCTCCTCCTCAGACAGGTTATCAACCTGCTCACTAAAGGAGACGCTCATCCGCACACATATATTTTGCAGGATAGCACATGTCATTATGATCTTGCAGACGATGTGTGGGGCATATAGGAGGCTGCCTCCTGTGATGTCCAGGCACCTGAATCTGGACTACAGGATGCCAAATGTCCACTCCACAATAGTCTGTGTCATCCGATGTCCCTTATTACATGCACGCTCTGCTGCTGTGCTAAGGTTGGGAAATGGGGTCATTATCCATGGATGTATGCCATAACCCTGATCCGCTGAAAAAGATTAAAGGAGTAAGTTGTTTTTAAGGCTTGCAACAGGTTTGTCATGTGGCATGGCAGTTGATATTTTGAGTTGGTTGTGACTCATATGTGTTTGTGGTATGGTGTGAGTTCCTATCCTTGTGTAAGGTCTCCTCAGCACTGGGTTGTTGGACCTGACAGTCTTGTGTTTGGCTCAAGGACCTAGGACATATGATTTGGATTCCAAACTGATGATCAGTATGTATGTACCATGCGTTGTGTAGTGCACCTTTGTATCAGTGTACTATCACTAGAGGGGGCATGACACATTGACACAACACAGTGGTGTCAGATGTGGTGGCAACATGGTAGCACTACAGAGCCTGGACATCCCATTAATTTTGACATGTGTCATTGCAGATGATGTGGGACACTTAGGGGCTTTGAAACTGGGATGTGACAATGGACAACGCATCTCCATAATTGGCTGCACTGTCCTGCAACATTTAGACTATGTAAGAATGCACCATGTGTGACATGTTACTAGGTAACCCTTTGTTGTCCCCTGCACCAGTTGCTCATATGCAGCTGTGCACCTATCCTATCTAACTTGCACCAGAGTACTTGGCGAGCTGCCTTGTGGAGGTGGATGTATCTGTGCAGGAAGGGACAGTGCCCTGTACATATGCTGTTTTGATGGCCAATTGGCTCTATCTGTGTGTGCATCAGTATGCAGCATGCCTTGGTGGCACAATCATCTGAGCTCAAAGCACAGTCTACTTCCTTATTGCAACCTGCAAACAGCACCCCTTGGGTGGTGTTTGTTGTTGGCACTGCCTCAGGTTTAAGGTGACACCTACATCTGAGTCAGCATCATTATGCTATGTATCTTGTGGTGACAGACCTGCAGCAACACACATTGCACACCCCTTCCGTGCTACATACTGCATGGGAGGGTGGTTGATTTGCAATGTGGCTTCAAGTCATTCAAAAATGGTCATCTGCAAAGTTGTACATACAGTGCAGACCATGACAATGGCACTGTGGGCTTTTGCATAGGTCCCTTGGTTATCCAGCGTGGCAGCTAATGTTTGTGGCAGTGATGAGGTGTCCAAGGGTGTGTATCCCATTGTTACAGAATGATCAACATAACTACCAGTGTTTCTCCTATCTTCAAACTCATGATTCAGCATTTATATTGTCAACACATGCACAGTGCAGACTTTGGGATGGAGCTCAGCTACTTAGCAAATGTGTCCCTTGGTACAGTGCATGTGAGGTCAGTGATGTCCTGTATTCTCCTACAGGGTCCCACTATGACATTCATGAACTGCACTGTCTGACAGTGACTCTGCCCAAGGGTGGGCCATTTATTGTATCTGGTACAGACATGATGGTGTTGTGGGTTAGTAAGTGGTTGCATGTGAGGTGGCACTACAGTAGGTGTGGTACCACTTATCACACATCTGGCACGTGGTATGTGATGGGCATTGATCTTGTATTCCTATGTGTGTGAGCCAATGCATCAGGCAGATGTCTCTGCACACTACAATAAGTCAGGTATGTATTGATGAGAGGTAGTTGGTATAGGCAGCAGCTGTCTGGTATATGATGTTTGTTCTGGCAATGATTTGCATGGCATTTCTTGAGGGATCTGTGGCTAAACAGAACTTACATGACATGGACTTGGTGTATGCCATTGACATGGCTGTGATATTCTATGTTTGGTGTCAGTGTGTGAAGTATATGTAGTAGGCAACCTGTGTAGTTCTTCTTTTAGCAAAGGGTACATGTCTGCACCTGTCCTTCACGTGGTGTGCCTGTCAGTTTTTGGGTGTATTACGTACATGTGGGTGTATGTGTTTGTGGTGTGCACTGCATGTGCTATACTGTAGCATGGTGCATATGTGTTGTTACCTGCATATCTGTGTTACCCTGCCAATGTGTTAATGTAGTGGTGTATGTCTTGTGTGTCCTACAGGTCTGGTGTGTTGTGTGTATATTGCTAGGTTTGTTAACTTACCCACAAGTAAGCTATTTCCATATTGTCCATGCTGGAATTGTTCATTGATCCTGCTGTGCCGGAATATGAAGGTGTCATGGACACTCCCAGGATACTTGGCCAAAATGTTTATGAATAGCCCCTGGTGGTCCACTATGGCCTGCAAATTAATGGAATGCATGTGCTTGTGATTCCCGAATAAGTTCTCGATTACTGCAGGTGGTACGAGCCGGATATGGGTGCAGTCAATTGCACTTAACACATGCGAGAAGTAATGGATTTGATAGAATCCCTGTTTGGCCTCCTCCTGCTTTTGCTGGGTGTTGGGAAACTGAGGTGGTAGGTTGTAAGGGAGATTATAGCATCTAACACCTTTGGCAGGAATGCAGAGAATGATGGCTGTGAGACACCGGCAACCAAGGCACCCGTTGTTTGGAATGAGCCACTTGCCAGCATGTGCAGGACAGCAAGAAGCTTTGTCACAGGTAGTATGTTGTGTGGAGTCTGGAGGCTAGGATTTGTGGCTCAATGTGGTGCAGCACGTGTAGTATGGCTTGCCGGTTCAGTATGTAGGTCCTAATAATGTCCTGGTACCTGAGGCCAAGGAGGGTCGTCCTGGTTCTGAAGACCCTCTCCTGCCTTCTGAGTTGCATTTGTGGGCTGCGTTGTGGTGGTGGTAATTGCTGTAGTTGTTGCTGTCCTCTCACAACCTTGATCAGTATCACCTACATCTTCTCCTGTGGGTTGATAATGTTGCTTCTGTGTGTTCTCTTTATGTAGTGATGAGTTTGCCTCATTTTAATGCCTGCCTTGTCCCAGGTGTTATCTGTGTTAACATAATTTTTTTGGGTCCGCCTCCCACAAGTGCGCCATTTTTGCCAGGTGGATAAATATGGTGCTGGGGGTTAGAGTCATTTTTTGGACAGGAACACCTACCTTGCATCTCATTGATGCAAGGAGGTTTCACACTTCCGAAAAATTATGCTAATTCATCCCACACAGATTATAAATCTGCCCCGAAATATATATAGGAGAGGGGCTATGAAGAGATATGGGGCACTTTTGTCCAATGGTAGTGAGAGAATCTGAGGAGGCGGTCGTGGGTGTGCCAAAAATGATTGCCCACAGCACTAAAGTGGGTCCAGAGTTTATCTTTGCTCTTTAAATCTCCAGGAGGCATCATAAGAGCACGAGCATGGAAGATACTCATCTTTCTTACAAGGTGATATCAGCGTGCTATCAGGAAGTGCCTCTGTAACTGAAAAATAGCATCCACTTATTCCTACAACCTTGAGTGCAATTGCTTGCTTCCCTGGAACCAGGACACTTATACTGTTCCTCTGTACCTGACACGTGATAATAACCAGTGATTTGGGACAAACAAGGCAATTTGGAGTGTGACTGAAGGAGCTGTTTCTGAAGAACAGGTGTACACTACTGCTGTTTGTAAAGAAGAAACCTCTATGCAGAGAGAATCATCTCAAGATGACAGTTTTGTTCTCTTGTTTCAGTCATACTCCTAGTTGGTATTTTATCATTGATGTACTGGCTCCTTTACCAATCAACCAAAGGAAGAAAACACTGGCTTCTGTAGGAATGGAGTTGTTAAACACCTTCCCTGTGCTGAAACCTACCTCTGCAGCAGCCACAGAGTAAACCACAGAAAAAAGAATAGAAACATAGCCATGTCCAATAGAACAGTTGGCAGATTATACACTGAATTGGTTACTTTGGTTCATGCTAGCCAGGCTGAGGTATTTTGCCAAATTTGCTCCAATTCTGAGTCATGTGAAACAAAGCTAGCAATGGAAGGTGGTTTTCTCCACACCCAGGAGCATATTTACAAACATCTTGCGCCACTGGTGCATCACTTTTTTTGCTGCACCCATGGTTCAGGCTACAGGCACATATCTATAACGTCATGCAAAGCCACTTCACGTGGCGTTTCGTGGCCTTGAAGATATTGAGTAAGGCAACAGAGCACGAGTTGCTGAGTTGCCTTACTTGGTGTCAAAGACCTATTCCATGGGTGTTGCGGTGGGTGTGTCCTCGCAACACCCATGGATTTTGACGCATTCCCAGATTTACAAGGATTTGTAAACCTGGGAATGTGTCAAAACCCTACTCCTTCACAGGAGAGGCATAACGAGGAGAAATAACTTTATTTCTCCTTATTTTTTTCTCTTTCTGTATGTGCTGTATTTTGCTGCACTTTGTAATAATCCATTAGTGATTGATAAGTTGCCCAAGTGGGCATGCAGATTTTAAGGAAATAATGTTGATGCTACATCGGTTTAAATTGTGTTTACAATAAATGATTCCAATGTTCATATCACAGGAATAGGATATCCTGTACAACTGTGAGCACAATAAATCGTATTTTCTCAAAGTGTTTTACTGGTTAGAATAATACATTTTGGTGGTAGAGTTTTAATTCCTTTGTGAGCTCTCAAAAATCAAAGCAGCCAGCATTAACAAGTTTAATTTATAAAAAACCTTATCAATCTCCAAACACAAGTCAGACACTAATTTCCAAATTTCATAATAACTCCTAGAATTATCAGCATAATCACTTATTGTGGATATTCTGGATATCTTGTCAAAGTATTGTGGAATTATCTAAGACTGTTTAAAATGCTTGCTTGCCCCTACAAAGATGATACCTGGAAATAAGAATGGATTAGAACACATTCAGAAGACATTCTTACCTGCATTTTTACTCTTTATCCAAAAGGACCACCAAACCTTTTTAGGTAAGAGCCTGAAGATGCACATTGCAGACATATGTGTAGTCCACACTCAAGTCACCATAAACTCAAGATCTACATATGGAGACAGTTGTCAGGTAACATTTCCTAGATAGCATTCATCAGCCATCACCAACAATGCCCGAGGTGTGTATGTCGTCTGAAAGAAGATCTACTTCTTTTATGAACACTACATCATGATGCAGTAACAATTTACTTTTGCTCTTGGAATCCAGCTACCGCTCCATTCACTCGTTGGCTGTGTATATTCTGCTTTTTGGTTAGGTCTGCTCTATAAAATACTACGTTTGCATACACATACTTGTTCAATAACTGTTCTGGACTGAACCAAAAACAGTCTGGTGTCTCTGTTATATGTACCTTTCATTACTCAGATGGTCCATATTCACGAGCTCCTCTTCAATAAATATAAAGGGATTCATTCTCAATACATTTTCTCTCATAGACATTGTGACTCAAACTGCCCACATTCAATGTGATACTCCACAAAAGTGGTTTTGAGGTCAGTACCCTCACTCTTTGTCTCCCCATGAATTGGATTCTTAGGTTCAATATATACAACCATCACATGGTAATTTTCCCTTCCTAGTTTGTCTGATGCTGTCAAGACCTATCCTTCACTATGCACACTAGTAACCAAGACACAGCAATTATTTCACTTAGTTGCGGAGATTATCTCCCAAGTATAACCATATTATAATTCTCTATGCCCTAGTCACTGCCTTTTTATTAGGTATACTGGTGTAATAGACAGAATATCGTCTATATCTTTAGATATTTAGCATTGTCCGACAGTTCGGTTTGGATTTTCATAATTGCTTAATACCTTACAACCATTGTCAAAGTATGTCCTGTCCTGAAGATGACTATGCAGCTCACAACGTGGTTTTTGTCTGACCGCCCAGTCTCATTGGCCTATTCTTTGACAACCTCAGCACAATCTTAGAAAGCCTTTCACATACTATACCTATCATCATGCTAGTGACTTAAACCTCGAGCTCAACCTATCACATTCAGTTAATTTGTCCAGTTTCTCTCTGCATTAAACTGGGAAACCTAATTACCTTCTCAACCAATTCATCTTATTCTCATCCTTAAATATCTTGCTTACTCTACACCTAGCATTAACTCTCTCAGACCTTATAGTCATACACGTTAGTCAACCGGGACCATCAGAAAACAACTCAATATGTAAAAGAAAGAATCTTCCATAGTATTCGCTTTTTAATGTCTTGACAAGCTCCATGAAGGTGATCACTCTGCTTATTCAACCTCCTGCAATGAGCTCACTGAAACAGCCTTCAACTCAAAATACTCTCTATTGACTTGTACCCCAAAGCCCCTTCTGCCTCTTCTTGGAATTGATTCCAAGAGCACCAAAATGCGGTGCTCAATCACCGATAGCAAACTTAAAAAAATCTTAGAAGTAGTGGAGCTAAACCAATGAACCCTTAATTAGTTTATTTTCACACTGCTTACAACACCCTTTAAGAACTTCCAAGACCTGATTATCGTAGTATGCTTCCAAATATTACAACGAGCTCACATTATTTTTTGTATTTATTGTGTTTTTAGCAGGAAATGCACTACAAACACTGATTGTCTCTAGGTGCAAAAATCTGTTATAAATAATCAAAATAATCATAAATATGCTGCAGAAAAGAGCACCAAATGCATAGGCATGCTAAAAGAAAGCTGACATCGTGTTACTGCAAAATAATGTTTTAGGATCTTTCCTGATGCTAAGAACAGTGTTCTAGTCTAGAATATTGTGGACTAGTGAGTTCCACATCGTTGGGCCAACCACAGAAAGCTGCGATCTCCCTTCCAGCACTCTTTGGCTGTTGGAATGCAGAGACGCTCTAGGCTGACTCACCATCAATTATGAGATGGAAGATGTTGCATAATATTGTTCTGCGGATATGTTGGTGCTATTTGTTTAATACCCTTGAATAAAAGCCACGCTACTTTGAAAATTAGGCGCTTTTGTACAGGAAGGTGCAGTCAACTCGGCCTGTTAAGATTTGTTCATATTTCTCTATTTTTGAGAAAGGTTTTTGTCACCCTGTTTTGTACATGTAGCAGCCTATCGGTGTGGTTTCTTAATAGTCCTCTAAAGCATTAGCATGATCCAGGTTTTGAATTACACACTGGGCCACTTGTGTGTTTGTGATATTTGTTCTGAATGAAGGGCAGTGCTTGTTTTAAAAGTCATAGGATGAAGAAAGCTGAATGGTCTACGGAGCTGGCAAGGGCCTCATAAAATCAATAATCTTTTCCCACCAAGTCTCACTCATTAGTTTCCCCTGACACTCATTCCAACTCTATCAGTCACAACTCTTGGGCTAAATATCAATTTCACATTAAACACAAAAACATATTTTTGCAAAATCGCAGACGCCTAAAATACAACTTAGCATTTGTGACGAGCTAGAACAGCTTAATAGATGGTCTCTTTCACTACGCGTTCTTACCTTATGTTAGCTTATGCTATTTCATGTTATATTATGTTGTAGAGCATTTAGATAACAGAAGACCACTTGTCTCCTAGAGCGAAGAGGTGAGGAAAGTATAATAATTTGTATTACCCCGTACAGTGTTCCTCTGCCTTATGGCGAAGTTTGTGCTTTACACATACCACATGCATACATACATACATGCATGCATACATGCATACCTACATGAATAAATACATACATATAACGACTGGCGACTAACATAGGAAACGAAATAACTGCCAAGACTGTTGATTAAAAAGGAAATACCTTGAGTGTTTCTTCTCAAATGAAGAATAGTGACAGCTTTTTGACGGAAGCACATCCCAAAGAGGTATTTTCAGAGGTATGGAGTCTAGGTAAATTTCAAAACTTCGGCATAAGGAACAGGTACAGCCGTCCTAGGCACACTCGGTTATCCATAGTCGCAAAACTGGGCTCAGCAAAAACAGAATGATTTATAGATTGCTAGTCCTTTTGTTTCGTCATTAATTGACTGCTTCCTAATAACCTATGTTAAATATTAACTAGATATGGATGCCTCTATTGCTCAACCAATATACATTTTCTAGTCACTCCTAAAGCTCCTGGTGCACCCTCACAGTTCTTCGCATTCCACTTACTCAGACCTCACCTCAGCTCCCATCTGATCTTTTCTCTTTCCACATTTAAAAACTACCTTTAAGGCCCACTTCTAAATCTGCAAAGCTGACACAACTAATCAAAAATAAATTGGGCGTTGTTTGCTGAGGGGGAAGTGACATTTTAGACTGAGCGGAGCATAAGCATGTAGAGCGCTGTGGACCAGTTATAACATGGATTTGGGATTGGGGGCTTCAGCTTCCGGTATTTCGGGAATGGCTTTCATCTGCGCTTTGGGGGCTTGATGGAGCCTTGCATTGAGCAATATAATGACAAGACTGAGTACAGGTTGTACTCGGCTGCCAACGGGCCAAGCCTGCCTAACCGTTTGTTATTAAGAAATGGTCACCTGCCTCAGTTTGGTGAGACCCCTATTTGCCACATCACCCTATTAGGTCCTGCACCAATCACGCGCAGGATCCCATCACTCAGACTTCCAAGGGCAGAGTCACTTGATGGTTTCACGGTAAACTAGTCCATGATGACAGTCCATATCAGACATACATATAATCTGATAACGACAAGGATAACGGCACAGCAATAACCTTAATATGGGGCACGCTCATAGCTATAGTACAGGGTCACATCATAACGGAAGCGTTTCGCTTCAATTAAGACATATAAAAGGCTTCAAGGTAGGTAATTTATTAATGCCTCAAATGAGAACAAAATAATTTTAATAAGCTGTAGGCAATACAAAGTGTGGAAGGCTGTACTCTGACTGATAACTAGTACACTGTAGAAACCTTTCACCGATTTATTTGATCAAACCTTTAAGACGTAGTCACTTAGACACCAGGGACGCCATAACCTATATTGATGCACATCTGAGACACAGAGACATCTTAAGGCATGGTGCAAAGTGGGCGATTGCCTAAGGCCCCCACCTTCCAGGGCCCCCTGATAGAGTGAATGTTCCCTCTATTTGATATGTCTGTCCTACTTTTCTATCTAAACTCCTCTCCCTCTGTTTCGACATTTATCACCGACAGTCTCTCCTTTTGTCATTTTAAGGATTTTTGGGGTCCTGGGCAAGATATACCTTTTGAAAGTTTACCATGTAATTTGCTCTTGTTTGGCATTATCCGACTTTCATTAGGAAGAAATGGGTAATAAAAGCCAAATCTGTTCCATACAAGGACCCCCAACTGTGTCTTAACTGGGGTCCCAAAAATTCTTAAGATGACACTGCCAAGACAAAAGTTTCAACCCTTTAAACTGAGTCCTTGTATTGCCCAATGACCACCAAATAGGTAATCAGTGGTATCCAATGTTTGAAGCAAGGCAAAGCGTCAGTTCTGTCTGACGTTACGGCAGGCTTTCACAAAGCTTTCGCAAGCTCTTTGTCCTCTTAACAACCTGTCTGTTCAACTCCTTCAGGGATAGTGAAGACTGAATTCTCAAAATTACATCATTGCACGACATCACATACTTCCATTCCATTCAGGGTACGAGTGCATGGAAATAACACAGAGCCAGAAAATGAGTTTTCGCACTTTTAGTGAAATTGCAAAATTGATGCAAGAATGCATTTTACACTAAAATATCGCATTGAATGATAGATTTCCATTTTATGCAACGTGTTTGTTTTCTCAAAATTTGCCGTAATCACACAAACGCAAATTACAAGAATATTTTACATCTTTACTACTTATCACATAAGGCCCATGTTAGTACTAGTGAAACTGCAGCCTCAATTATAGATATCAAGAGGGGTATCCAACAGTGGTCCCATGTGTCACCACATCTATTGACCCTTAACTTTGAAACCTTTGACAGTTACATCAGACATAATCACAATGTCCAATGAACACGCAGAGGTTCAGACACTTTCAGACTTTACATATTTGCTGATGATATTGTGGTGATCCTCAAGAGCCCCCTCATTCATGGACCACCTTTTCAGAGCTTAACAGATACCAGACTGTTTCAGGCCTCCAAGGTAACATCACCAAGTCAGAAGCACTATTGTTCTATTTCCCTGCTGAGCAGAAAACAGAGCTCCAGAGATTGTTTCCCTTTTATTGACAGATATATACCTAGGGATAAAACTATCAGACTCACCAGCATGGATTACATAATTAAGGGCCATATATATGAATTTATTTTCCCATAGACACAGAATGGGCAAAACCCTTTGATACATCTGGCCCTAAATTATGACTCCCTTTGAGACATGTTTGGATAGATTTTCAGTTGCTATAGTTAAGATGACGATCCTCTATAAAATCCGAGATCTGTTTCAGGTGGTTCCTCTTCCCACTCCCACTCCTCTAATTAAGCAGTTTCAAATAGCAATCACAATTGTATCGGGGAGGGAGGAACGGCTGAGAGTTGGTACCAAATATCTGTATCAGCTCATATCCCGAGAGGTCAGGCACTACCAAATCTTGCTGCTTCTTGGCAGCTCAACTAAGATATATAGTAGGATGGGGGATGATTGAGTTCTCAAAACAGTGATGCTCATCATGCATCAAGCAGACATGCGCCTACAAAATGAAATGACACAAGCATTATTTTTGTTGTTGTTTAGTTAATGATCCAAGTTGGATTGGTAACTAAAAAGAAAACATCAGTACAAAAGCATTTTTTTTTAAAAAGCAGGTGAGGCTGAAGCAACACCGGAGGAAGCAACACAGTGAGTGCAAGCAACAAGGGGGAGGCAGAAGCAGCACAGAGGGCACAGATGATTGAGGGAGGAGCAATGGGTGAGAGAGCAACAAGGAGCTGGTGTGAGAGAAGCATACTAGCAATTGGGTGAGCATGTGGTGGGGAGGAGACAAAATCAGGGACATGGATTAATAAAGATCCCCCTTGATCACTGGCCAAGACAAGAGGATGACGCTGCATTGCATAATACATTATAGCTGTGCCCTGAGTAAAGAACAAAGAGAGTGGTATGAGGAGGTTGGAGTACTTATTACTCCTTAACATTGAAAATCTTATTATTGATCGTAAGGAAGTAGGAGAACGTATGTGTGACCTCACCTGAAAAAGAAATAAAAACAGTTAATCCTAAAATATTTTATTGTCAGAAGGCATGCCTTTGCAAGTTTCCCTTTATCAACTAACTTTTTCTGAATTGGAAGTGTACCAATTGTTTGTGCTATACTCTTTCTAGAAGTCAGAGATATTCCCCATCTCTGGGAGGTATATAGAATACAAAGATGAGTAACAGTTGGTGTTGTTTTCTGCTTCATCCAGATAGCACAGTTTTTTAAAATAGTTGATATAGTCTCATTGTTTTCTGAGGAGGGAGTTAGTGTATTTACACTAGCGATTTAAAAACAGGAGGAAAGACCAGAAGTGAGCCTTCAGTTTAGATTAGGACAATTGATATATGTAGGCCCTTTGATTCAGATCTTTATTTATGCCTTCACTGTAGCAAGCAGTCATGGAATAAATGTGAGAAGAGGTTCATTGGACATATTAAAACCAATTGAATGGAGTATATTTTCAACTTGTAGTATGTCCTGTGTGGATATAAGGATGTCTAAGATCAATCCCTTTGAATGGGTGGAATAAGAATTGTATTGGCAACACAAAAAGAGATAGAATAAACAGACAGAACTTTCTGTGATTTCTCCTTAATACAACCTGGACCTTCCTATAAAAATATTGTGACAGTAGAGAAGGTGGTATTTGGCCTTATGTTCAATCTGGGGTTTCACAAATAAAAAGGTGTCACCTGGAAGATGATGAATGAGATGGATTCTTGAGGAAAAGGGGATGTTGATGACTAGGTATCGAAATGTTGTGTACAAGTTTACATTAGATTGAATCTGGATAGAATAATTGTGGGTTACTGCCACCTCCAATCTCACCTATGCAGTCAAGACACAGAATAAATTGGGGCCCAATCTATAGATTGGCAAATGGAGTGGGGGCGGAGGAAATTATTGTCTCCACTATTTTTAGGGTACTCCGCTCACCAAATTTAGATAGCACTGCAGGCCCTGAACACTGAAAGAAACCTCCATCACAGCAATTCCATCAAAAATGTTTACCCTAGCCCGACGCTTTGCAGGATTAGCGTAAAAAATTCTGACGCTAATCCTGTAAAGCACCCAGAACCTCACTGTAAGCAATGGGTGCCTCCTTTTAACACCTGCTCTGAGCAGGTGTTAAAAGTGCCAAAAAATGGTGCAATGAAATATCTTTGAATTTCTTGCACCATTGTATTTGCCCCCCCGAACAGGGGGATGCCCCCTTTGCATACATTATGCCTGATGCAGGCATGCTGTAGCGCAAAGGGTTAGAAAGTGGCACAATGCATGCATTGTGCCACTTTGTAAAAATGGTGTAGCGATTTTGGCCTTCAAACGCCACAATAGCCTAAAACAAATTATGTTAATTTGGCACTGGAATGACACTAAGGGTTCTTAAATATGCCCCCAAATGTTTGGGGAACTTCTGCCTTCCTATTTGATGGCTGTCTACCAAACCCTTGATCTTTTTTGTTATTAAAAAACAAACTTCCAAAATGAGAGTTTATTTAAAAAAAACATTATTAACATCCCCACCCCGTAAGAGTTTTCTCCCAGGGAGTGGTGATCGTTATTATTTTTTTCCTGTCCTCCACTGCCAGAGCTCCATCAACATAAGACTTAAGGTCAGCCAATCTCTGAATGAGGCCACAAACTAAGAGTTTGGTGGGCAGAGTACTCTGGTGTGTATTTGACCGAGTACACTCTCTACCAAACCCTAAATCAGGGCCTTATTCTTGGGGAGTGAAAAAATACAAGACGAGTTGAGAAGCTGCGTTCAACCATGTTTTTGCAGAAGCATTATATCAATGCCTGTCGGAAACACTACATCAAAGTCATCAGTCTCTAGCCTGGGGCTCCAGATGTACTGTTGTGTATTTCCAGATGTTAATTTCTGAGAAGACAGTTTTCCCAAAGTTATAGGAGTTAGAGAAATGACATTCATGTGAGATTATGGAAAAGATGAATAGCATTCAGTTAGGAGTTCTTGGGTCTAAGACATGCAGAGAGGAATTAGGAAGGTCTCTGGGGGGGTTGAGTCTTTATTATGACTTTATTGTTTGGTAGTAGGAGATTTAGAAGAATGGTTACTTTTAAAGGTCAGGTGAGTGGTTCAAGGCCAAATGTGGGGCCCATATTGAGCAATAGTGCTCTTTGATGTGTTGCTTATTTTCAATATTAATATATTCCAATATTTTGGACAATAAAGACTCATTCAAGCTGCATCTGTCAGCAGGGACGTGGTCAATAATAGAATATAAATGAGACTTTATTGCTGTTCTTACATGTCTGGGGGCTTGATTGTTTACACAGCACTGAGGAAGAGATGTAGAAGAGAAACTGAATCTTGTGAATATATGCAAGTTGTAAAATTCGGCATGTACCTAGAAGTAAAGTAGGCAGCAATTCCAGAGTGAGTGATGTGAAGTCAATAATGTGCTATTTGGAATCGGTGGTGAATGACACAGAGGAGTTGAGGGTTGAAGAGAGACGTAAATTAATGTCAGATACTATAAAAACAGTGAGTGACTAACCTGTGATATCCACCCGGTCTGAGCGATGCACAATGCTTGTCCATCCACACCACTGAAAAGTGAATTGTACACAACACTCATTCTAGAGGAACACCAAGGGGAAGGGGGAATGGGACACAATAAGAAAATAGCAACTGCTGACTGTATAACAGCTTCACTGTATCACCCTTCAGGCTCGTCTGTCACCTGCCTCTCAGTGTGCATGAAGAACACAAAGAATTTTTTTTTTTTTTGCTAAAAACAAAATCCTTTAACAGCTTTTGATTTACAGTTTCAATCATTTACATTGTCTCTCTGAATCTAGACTCAATATACCTGTTAAATCACATGAGAATCCTTCAAAAAATTAGTTCTTTCTCTTCTAGTTGTTTCTTCAATAGAATTAAACTAGTCTCTGGATTTGGCACATGTTACGTGGTTTCCTTAATATCCCTTTATAGTTAATGCAGACTGTGTGGTTCACCAAATAATAATTAAGTACCTTGTAAGTAATCAAGTATCGTGAATTTATATCCACCGAGTTCTTTTACTGATGCTCAATCATGATTCCTTTGTCGCAAATGCCTGACTTGCATGTGCCCATGAAGGAGGTAAACATTAAATGTACCTAGCTTTCTCTTGTCTCTATTATCTCTTGCAGATCATTGAGGACTGTCTCCAGGAAGTACAAGGTTCACAGAGGAAGATGATTTCTTGGATGCACAGGTAAGCTGTGTCGGGAGAGAAACAGGGCTGATGTCTTCACTGGAACTCTGATTGCCTAATAAAGTTGTGGTTCAAAGGAGTGGTATTTATACCCTACGTTAATCAAAGATGGCTGGCACCATTTACATGGCTTGCTCCAGAACATTCTGGCATGTTACAGATGGATTGCCATGTACAATCAAAGTTAAATTACTGGTATGTTCCTGAACTTTCTGACTTGTTCCAGAATCTTCTGGATTGTTCCAGCTAGATTGCAATGTGATTTCACAGTCTCTTTATAAGTGATTAATTGACAACCTTGTTTCCTTTTAACATCAGTTCTAAATTATGTTTTTTCATTTCATTTCTATTACATTTTAACACTCGTGACTCCCCCTTCAAAGCTTTGGGAAACATCTTTTTGTATCTCCACAAACATATTCTAAAAGGCCAACTCCATGGGATGTTCTGTGAAACACCTGACTCTGTAAACCTGGTGGCCATGACAATTGGATGTAATAAGATGAGAATCAACCAGCATCTTCTGCATTGTTATGTAGCAAAACAATGTATTTCATATATGCAAAAAATGAAAATTAGTCCCTACAGTCAATGAGACAGTTAGGCCCGCACTTATGGAAAGTTATGTAGTACAATGCTGTGCCAAAAGTGGCAGCGCCATGCTCTGTCATTTTCATCGAATACGGCGCACGCCTGTGTTGTCCCCTGACTGGTACAAAATTTAGCTGCCAGTGCCAACGCAGGCATCCTTGCACCATCATGCAAGGATGTCTGCGTTGAGGGGTGTGATTGTTTATGTGCGGGATGGTGTCTCTTACTGCAAATAAACAATCACTAATGGCTCTTTGGCACTTTTGTGTGTGCTGTAAAATGCAGCACACACTGATGTGCCAAAACGTCATTTTCAAATGATTGTTTATGTACAGGAAGGGACACCTCTCTGCACACAAACAATAATTTCTGTCATTTTGCTCTTTCTATGCATGCTGCAGAATGCAGCCCGCATAGAAAAAGCAAACAATTAGGAGGAATATAAGTATTCCTCCTTGTTGTGACTTGCTAATTCCACCCCTGGGGGAGGTGTGAGATTTTGGCGCGGCCTCGGGTTTATGAAATCTCGTAAATCTGAGGCAGCATCAAAATGCTATGGGTGTAGCTTGCACACCCACAGCAACACCCATTGCACTCCCCTCTGGCACAAAAACTGTGTCGGAGTGGCCCATATTTACAAGGAGGCGTAACACCACAAAAAGAGGCTTTACTCCTCCTTGTAAATATGGAGAAGAGGTTAGCGCCACTGAAGCATCACGTAAATTGATTCTCTAGTGGCACTAGGGGCTCTTAACCCCTTGGGTGCCCGAACGTAACGATTACGTCTGGGCAGCACCGCTCGGGTGCCCAGGATGTAACTGTTGCGTCCAGGTGGGGACCCTCGGGGAAAGTGCTAGCACTCCCCCTGGGGGTCTTGCACCAACCTCCCCAGGGCACGGATAGAAAAGGAATCGCTTCCCCTTCCACCCCCGCTCCCCTGTCTCCCTGTGGCATCTGATTACATCAGCACGCGATCGCACGCTGACCTCATCAGAGGCCTACCCCTGTGCGCCGGAAGCTGAGCTTCCAGCGCAGAACACATAGAGGGGGCAAGAGAGGCATGAAAGGAGAGGAAAGGCCTTTCCTATCCTTTCATGTCTCTCTTAGCATTTCTGCTGCCTGATTGCGATGCGATCGGGCAGCAGAAATGCCCACTGGACACCAGGGAATTTTGTTTGTTTGTTTATGGATAAGAGGAGCCGCCTCTTGGGCAAGGGCTGCTCCCCAGGGGGGAAATTATTTTTAAGCCTTTTCTGCCCCCTGGGGGCAGAAACCCCTGAAAACCAGGGATTCTTTTTTTGTTTATTTTTTGTTTTACACATGGGGAGCGACCCCTTAGGAATGGGTCGCTCTCCTGGGGGGGGGGGCAAATTGTTTTTAGGCCATTTCTGCCCCCCATGGGGGCAGATCGGCATATTTGTATTAGGCCAATCTGCCCCAAAGAGGGGCAGATAGCACAAGTCACCAGGGATCATTTTTCTATGGCAGTTTCATTTGAGGAAGCGACCCCTTTGGTAATGGTCGCTCCCCTGGGGGAGGCAATTTTTTTTTAGGCCATTTCTCCTCCCCTTGGGGGCAGATAGGCCTATTGTAATTAGGCCGCTCTGCCCACAGGGGCAGAAACCCCCTAGACACCAGGGATCTTTCTTTTTTGTTCATTTTATTTTTTTATGTGTGGGGAGTGAGCCCCATGGGGAGCAGAAACAACTAGGCCCCAGGGATTTTTTTTTGCGCCAATTTCATGCAAGGGGAGCGACCCCTTAGGCAAGGGTCTCTCCCCTGGGGGGCAGATTTATTTTAGGCCATTTCTGCTCTCCTTGGGGTAGATCAGCCTATTTCTGTTAGGCCAATCTGCCCCCGGGGGTGAGTGTGCATGTGTGTGTTTTGGTGGGGGGCAGTCCCTTGGGCAAGGGTCGCTCCCCATGGGTGCACATTACTGTTGGCCATATCTGCCCCCCTTGGAGGCAGATTGGTCTATTTTTGGAAGGCCCATCTGCCCCTCTTGGGGGCCGAAAACCCACCAGATACCAGGGAAGATTTTTTTTTTAAATAAAAGGGAAATAAATGGGGCCAAAGTTTTCTGCCCACCAGTGGGCAGATGGGGCAATTACCCCGTGACCGCAGCCCAGTGGGGGCAGCAAGCCTTCTAGATGCCAGGGAATTTAAAAAAAGAAATAGTGGGGTGGTGGCTACCAACCAGTATGGGCATGGTTATTCCCCCACCCCAACGGAAGGGGATAACAGTCTTTCAGCTCTCCCCTGCACACTAAAACATCTTAACCCACAGCAAGCAAGAGGACATTTGATTATATTAGGTTTTGATTTTACATTTGGGCCATGAGAGCTTGTCCAATTCTCAAAATCATCCCACTTGGTGGAATGGTGAGGGCTGCACTTTTTGGAATTTGGAATGCTGCCATGTAGAAAAATCCACAAGACGTAGACACATCTGAAAATGAAACATCTGGGTGAGTCCAGGGTGGTGTGCTTCACATGCACCTCACACCATTTTCTCACCCACAATGCCCTGCAAACCTCCAACTTTGCTGGAAATCACACATTTTTCCCATATTTTTCAGATGGAACATTCTGTAATCTGCAGGAATCCACAAAGTTCCGTCGAAGGAAATTTGTGGCTTCTCTCAGATTCCAGAACTTTCTGCCACCGAAATGTGAGGAAAAAGTGTTTTCTGGCCAAATTTTGAGGTTTGCAAAGGATTCTGGGTAACAGAACCTGGTGAGAGCCTCACAACTCACCCCATCTTGGATTCCCCTAGGTGTCTAGTTTTCAGAAATACACAGGTTTGGTACGTTTCCTTAGGTGCCGGCTGAGCTAGAGGCCAAAATCCACAGCTATGCACTTTGCAAAAAAACAGTTGTTTCGTTCGGGAAAATGTGATGTGTCCACGTTGTTTTTGGGGCAATTCCTGTCACAGGAATTTGGCCAACCCACACAAGTGAGGTACCATTTTTATCGGGAGACTTGGGGGAACACAGAATAGCAGAACCAGTGTTATTGCCCCTTGTCTTTCTCTACATTTTCTTCTTACAAATGTAAGACAGTGTATGAAAAAGACGTCTATTTGAGAAATGCCTGTAATCGACATGCTAGTATGGGGACCCCAGAATTCAGAGATGTGCAAATAACCACTGCTTCTCAATACCTTATCTTGTGCCCATTTTGGAAATACAATGGTTTTCTTGATATCTATTTTTCACTCTTTATATTTCACCAAATGAATTGCTGTATACCCGGTATAGAATGAAACCCGATTGCAAGGTGCAGCTCATTTATTGGCTCTGGCTACCTAGGGTTCTTGATGAACCTACAAGCCCTATATATATCCCCACACCCAGAAAAGTCCAGCAGACATAACAGTATATTGCTTTCAAAAATCTGACATCACAGGAACAAGTTACAAAGTAAAACGTGGAGAGAAATGGCTGTTTCTTTCACCTCAATTCCAATTCTTTTTTCTTTTAGCTGTTATTTTCTGTAGGAAAACCTTGTAGGATCTGCACAAATGACCCCTTGCTGAATTCAAAATGTTGTCTACTTTCCAGAAATGTTTAGCTGCCTGGAACCCAGCATTGGTTTCATACCCATTTCTGTCAATAACTGGAAGGAGGCTTAAAGCACAAAAATAGTAAAAATGGGGTGTGTCCCAGAAAACTGTGGTTTTCTGATTCAACTCTGCTTCCCGAAAGCTGGGGAGCTGATGATATTAGCACTGCAAACCTTTTGTTGATGCCATTTTCAGGGAAAGAACCACAAGCCTTCTTCTGCAGCCATTTTTACCCATTATGTTTTTTAAAAAACAACATTTTTGCTATATTTTGGCTAATTTCATGGTCTCTTTCAGGGGAACCCACAAACTCTGGGTACCTCCAGAATCCCTAGGATGTTGGAAAAAAAGGACGCACATTTGGCATGGGTAGCTTATGTGGACAAAAAGTTATGAGGGCCTAAGCGCAAACTGCCCCAAATAGCCAAAAAAAGGCCTGGCACCTGAGGGTGAAAAGGCCTGGCAGCGCATGGGTTAAATATGCCGCTTAATATGCCTGAACCAATTACAGATCTCTCATGTCAATAGCAAGTCACCTTGCTTGAAATTGTGAGCATAACAGCATGATACACACGAGTCCTTGTCCTCACAGAGGTGTCCCAACCCCCCTTTTTAACTACACCAGTCAGACACCACCATTAAATTTGTTGCTCTTCACAGGTGTCTGCTTAGGTGTTTTTAGTTTTTCAGTAGATTAGCTGGATCCCGATCTTTCCAGAAACAAGTTTATTTACGCACTCCCTCCTGTTCCTTTAACAGTGAGGTTGAGTCCGCCCAGGTGGCACTGTCCTACCTGGGTGGGTCTAGGTGGTCAAATGATGAAGCATGACACTATATAGTGTGTGAGACCACCTAGTCCGTAAAAGGAAATCCCTTTCTTCCCACCCCTCGCTGTTCCACTCTGTAATTTCCAACTGACATTCCAATAGGAATACAATAGGAATACATACAACCCAGGGCTACGCTAATATCCGCGACGTCCGCTTTTAGAGAACCCCGTACTTTCGTGTGTATTTTGAATTATAGGGAGCTAAGTACGGAGTGTTCCTCCATATTTATCCCCCCTTCTCCCTCTTACTCTCTCCATGTGTAATGAGCATAACAGCATGCACAGTGTTCCTTGTAAGGATAAGTGCTATGTATTTTTATGTGAATGTCAGTCGAGATTTGGCATGGAATACACACTAAAAGCTTTGTTGTGTTTTGAGTATTCCTCTTAAATGCCTCGGTTAAACAACTGAGGAAAACTTATGTAGTAATTTCTGTCATGAGTTCGGAGGTTTATAGTTGTTGGCATGCCAAAACATTAAAGGAAAACATTCAACATATGTTGTATTAACATATGTAATAACAGATGCGTTATATGTTAAGTGCATCTTTTGAGGAATATGTATCTAATTGTTGTCTTATACAATTAGAGTCAGCTAAAGGCTTAAGATATATTATTAACAGAATTATTGGAGGTATGGAGCGTTTACTGTGCATCTATGAAATACAATATTTTTGATTAGCATTAATGTGAACTTCTGAGCAATGGAACAATAACATAGGTAGCCTGCATTCTAAAGAGTAGGAGAATTACCTACCTGACCCCTCACTATTATTTAGCATAAAGCATTATTTTACACTTCACTACTAGGACATTTTACTCTAAATGTTGCTAAAATTGCCCTCTGCATTCTGCTTAAATCTTTACCTGTAACCAAACACCATACTGCGTACTTCTCCACCCACAGGGTCACAGTTGGCCATCACACCTACTGCCAAATTACCTAAATGTACGCAATGAACTCCAAAGTGGTGTCAGAATACACTAAACTTGTACACTTGATTCATTGGGAGTGATGCACTCTTCCACCTTCCTCAGCAACCACATAAACAGGTCTGTGAGGGCCAGTGGTGGATTAAGAGAGAGGCATAAGAAAGAAAATAACATTTGCCTGTTATTTCTATGCTAGTGGTATCTAATGTCTGCAGGCTGGTAGTAAATGTCAAAAAGGAAAATTATATATTTACTAACTTGCCATGAAAGTCCTGCATCTAACTGTTACAGCGACTGAAAATACCTTTGCAACGTATCTGTTTGTGACATTTTTGAGGATGGAACCATCCTACATATGGCCCTCAATTCATAGAGGATAAACTAAGGAGGATGTATTTTGGGAGGAGCTCCATCCAAGTTTTCTCCTTCTTTAATATTGCTCATTAGATTGGCCCTAGTTAGAAGGGTACTGAAAGAGAATGAAGGTTTTCTTTCATAGTCCCTGCGTTTCATTTTACAGTATAAAAGGGAATCAAATAAACAGAATGCAGCCAATTGCCAACATCATACAATTGTTTATGGTCCTTAATTCTTTTGTGGCAGTTCCTAGGCATTTATTCCCTTCCGAGTTTGTTTCAGTCTTTAAGGAGGACTTTGGATTATTTTTGATTTACACTCATTGTGACTCAACAGATACATATTCCACAATATTTCATTCAGTTTGAAATGCGTAGTTAACCTGGCATGAGAGACCTGCCTATGAATGCAAAGTATTAAATCAAGGATTTTTACTGATCAAATTACCACATCTGCTGTAATATCTAAAGACTCCCTATTCTTGGCTTACTACGATTCGAAGAATTCCGGGAATTCTTTTTAGACCAATGGCTTAAGTCTGATTTTGTGGGCTGCGGCTTCACACGGCAGTAAGGCCCTCATTTGGAGAGCGGTTGAAATGTGAGAACTGTGCCATAGACAGGTTATAGCTGATTATTGTGGGCCCACTGATTTAGTGTAATGTGATCAAACGGCTTTACTGGCATGTGACTATGTAGTAGAAAAAAATACCACAAAGAATACCACCAGCAAAAAGCTGG
The DNA here is from genome assembly GCF_031143425.1 of Pleurodeles waltl. Taxonomy (NCBI): domain Eukaryota; kingdom Metazoa; phylum Chordata; class Amphibia; order Caudata; family Salamandridae; genus Pleurodeles; species Pleurodeles waltl. The sequence continues at coordinate 660,676,994 of NC_090444.1, read as the reverse complement.
TAGAAACTGCTTGCATAGAAAGAAAGAAAGAAATGGTGGTTCTTCGATTAATTCAATATATTCACACATTTTTTAGTTAAAATCGCTTAGCTAGTGATAATGCCGCACCCCCGACTGCAGAAAAGTTAGGTTTATTGTGCCCCATTCTATTCCTTGCCTCTAGGGTAATAACTAGGAACTGGTTTTGAAACTTGGGATTTCTAAAAGAAAAGAGAAACACATATTCACAAAAGTGTTTGTTTTAATGCTCTTAACAATGATAATGTGTGTTTTACTGTTTTATCTCTTAGCATCAGAATCATGTCAGTAAGTGAGAGGAAGCTACATACGAAAGCTTACTCCTTATACTGTGAATGAAATACACAAACACGATAAACCATACAATTGTTAATCAGATTTATCAAAATATAATACGGTAGATTGGAGTTATTACATTAAATAGAAATAGGAAGTGTCAATTGTATCCGGAGTTGCCATCTCTCCACTCTGTGAGCCGTTTCTGCCTCCTACATATTTGGAAGGTTTGGCGTTAACCGCAGTCTTATAATATTGGCCATTTAAACTATTGCATATTTTACACTGGTCTCAACCATCATAATCCCGAAACAGTATCAAAGATTACACAACACGGTACAGTCAGACTAAATAAAAATGAAAAAAAAACAATAGTGTGGAAATGCTGCCCTAATAAATCTCTTGGCTCATAAAATAGCATGAGAATCTGGGCCTGCTAGTTCATAGGACTAATGCCTCAACTCCAGGAAATATGTTTCACCTCACTGTCACAGATTCACATCTTGACATTTCCATTTGGCCTTTTATACTTCTGAGGTTGATAATATGAAAGTCGTAAAAGTAATTTATTTATGCATAGTTAATTGAAACCAACACCTATGCAAAAAAAGAACATAGTAAAATATTACAATGCTTATGCAGTAGAACCTCTCTGACATTATGATTAACAAGACTAGTTAGACAATAAAAAAACAAGTAAAATTAACCTGTTTGGCAAAAGAGGCAAGTCTATAATTGAAGTCAATGTGTTAACTGACTGCACCTGAACATTTACGAGAACAGGGGCCCGTACATGTTCAGACTGAAGGACTAGCAGCTTATCATGTCATGCACATATGGGGCACTCCAGGTTGCTATACTTAAATTAATAGGATTACGAGAGAATCCACAGACACAGAGGTGCACTTTTACATCAATGTGCACAGTGAAAAGTTCACTAATTTAAAATTAACATAAGTGCAGAGGGAGGCAGAATCAGCGAGGCTTGTCTTGTGCAAAGTCAGAAAGCTATAATATGAGTGTTATTGGGATGTATAACAATGCACACCTATTAGTCAGCGCCAAATTTCCCTCAGGGATGGATGTGCAATTTACAAACACATGTTATGTGATGAAACACATAATGCACCAACCATGTATTATAACTTCAGAATCAAGGGTTTAGTACATAAAATAATTTTACATCTAGATATACTCTGATGTAATGACAAATTACGGTCAAACAGCTAAAACACAGCAAGATATCTGTCTGTTCGCTGTACCACTTCGTTAGTGGCTGAACACAGACGGAGGCAATCTTTCATGTTCCAGCAGAGGGTTAGCTAGCAGCCCTTTTACGAATGCACTGTTCTTAAGAAAAACCTACATTCGCAGTTCGGAACAGAAGCTCCCAACAATTAAAGGAACTATTGGAAAGAGAGGTCCAATCACACCTCTTGTATCTCATTTGAGAGGAAAGTGATCATATAATATGTGATTTAATTAACCAAATTGTAACCTTTATCTCACCCTTCAGGGCATGGCTGGGAACTTAAAGCAGCCCTGGAAATGTTGTCAGGCCAGCTCCCACAAACACAGCAACTGAGTGCAAGTGTGAGTCACTGGCTGGTCCCCAGGAGGCTGGAAACGAGAGTGAATGGCTTATGCTGGCTTGCAGCTTTTGTTACTGGGGAGTCGATATTGCAGCACCGTTGCAAAACTGGGCCCCAGTAACAAAATCGGCCCCACCCTACAAGCCTCCCTGAGAAACGCCCGATGCCCGGTGTGGCCAGTCCGGCCCTATCACCCCTTGAAATCAAAACAAATACTTAAGCACTCTTAAGTAGTGGTGCAGGAAGTGGGACCGATGTTCCCCATCCTAGGAGGCACCACCACCAACGGTAACTACAACTCTAGATGCGGGGAAAATCTGGCCATTACGAGGTTGACACTGACGATCCATGAAGAAATGAGGAATTACCAGGAGAATCACTAGTTCTGGGACTGATCCCCCCATTAATTACTCATGTTGCGCCACACTTTCACCCAGAGTTTTTCTCTGCTTTTAAGTTAAAGTATAAAAAACATATTTCTGATATGGCCGGTAACTGATGTTACTGACCCCATCAGAATTAAAAGGTGATTATGTTCAACAGGGTATTTAGAAACGGATGGATGGAAAAGATGATTACGTGTTAAATTGTATTTCCAGAATTGATACAGCTAAAACACATTATTACTACTTAGTTTGGTGGATACGATGTTTCCTTATGACTGCTACTTTGTTTTCGAACTGGGCTCTGTTCATTTAAACCACTATATCAGAAACTTTATGAATCACTAAATGCACTGTGGACAGAAGACTTTAGGGGAAAGCAAACACTTGAACACATTTTGGGGGTGATTCTAACCCTGGCGGTCGGTGTTAAAGCGGCGGCCAACCCGCCAACAGGCTGGCGGTAAAAAAAATGGGATTCTGAGCCTGGCGGGAACCGCCAACACAGACAGCCACCTTAACACTCCGACCGCCACGGCGGTACAAACAAACAGCGCGGCGGTCACCGCCAACAGACAGGCGGCAGACAATGTACCGCCCACACTATTCCAACTCACCAATACGCCACCTTTTCCGGGGCGGGAGCACCGCCGATAAAAACACGGCGGAAACAGACTACGGACGGGAAAACGCTCACCACTACGCACTCCAGGAGGAAGGAGGACAGCATGGAACCCGAATTAAACATCCTACCTACTCTCGTCTACCTTCTCATCTACCACGAGTATGAAGTCCGGCGCAGATGACAATGGTGAGTACTGCACCTACGACACACGGGAGGGGGAGGACGAAAGGTTACGGGCACACACATATGTGACCCCCCCCCCCCCCAACTATGTACTCACCAATGCAGAGCACCAAGTCACAGTGACACCACCCAAACTCCCCTGAAAAATGCTAGGACATAATCATATTTGGAATAAATATTTATGTACCAAAAAGCTCCAGAAAATTATCGTACAACCATGAAAGATATTCACAACAAAACTAATGACATACACATCAGTGTATAACTGAAGTACCAAGTCCTGCACATCCTACGAATTCAGCATGTCCGTGGGCCAAAGTCTTGAGAAATAAGGGCAAAGCCCACACAGGAGACCTGAGTCCTTTGGAGAGAACACTGCAGGGGCATCAGATGTAAAAACTACAGGCACCTCAGGGGGAAGGGAAGGGGGGGGCACCACAGCCACATGAGTCCACGACGCCAGATCCACGAGGAGCCACCATGCCCACTGGACCATCCTGGGGAGTGCAAAGCCACAGTCTCTCAATGTCTCTACAGTGGGTGGGCTGCCCACTGGACCATCCTGGGGAGTGCAAAGCCACAGTCTCTCAATGTCTCTACAGTGGGTGGGCTGCCCACTGGACAATCCTGGGGAGTGCAAAGCCACAGTCTCTCAATGTCTCTACAGTGGGTGGGCTGCCCACTGGACCATCCTGGGGAGTGCAAAGCCACAGTCCATCAGGTGGATGACAGTCTCCACTGGTCAAGGAGGAGGCATGGTGGGCACAGTGAACCATAAACGGTGCTTGAGACGGCGGTGCCCAGCGGAGCGGTGCTTGAGATGGCGGTGCCCAGCGGAGCGGTGCTTGAGAGGAAGGGCCCAGCGGAGCGGTGCTTGAGAGGAAGGGCCCAGCGGAGCGGTGCTTGAGACGGCGGTGCCCAGCGGAGCGGTGCTTGAGAGGAAGGGCCCAGCGGAGCGGTGCTTGAGAGGAAGGGCCCAGCGTAGCGGTGCTTGAGATGAAGGGCCCAGCGGAGCGGTGCTTGAGAGGAAGGGCCCAGCGGAGCGGTGCTTGAGAGGAAGGGCCCAGCGGAGCGGTGCTTGAGAGGAAGGGCCCAGCGGAGCGGTGCTTGAGATGGCGGTGCCCAGCGGAGCGGTGCTTGAGAGGAAGGGCCCAGCGGAGCGGTGCTTGAGAGGAAGGGCCCAGCGGAGCGGTGCTTGAGACGGCGGTGCCCAGCGGAGCGGTGCTTGAGAGGAAGGGCCCAGCGGAGCGGTGCTTGAGATGAAGGGCCCAGCGGAGCGGTGCTTGAGACGGCGGTGCCCAGCGGAGCGGTGCTTGAGATGGTGGTGCCCAGCGGAGCGGTGCTTGAGAGGAAGGGCCCAGCGGAGCGGTGCTTGAGAGGAAGGGCCCAGCGGAGCGGTGCTTGAGACGGCGGTGCCCAGCGGAGCGGTGCTTGAGAGGAAGGGCCCAGCGGAGCGGTGCTTGAGAGGAAGGGCCCAGCGGAGCGGTGCTTGAGATGAAGGGCCCAGCGGAGCGGTGCTTGAGACGGCGGTGCCCAGCGGAGCGGTGCTTGAGAGGAAGGATCCAGCGGAGCGGTGCTTGAGACGGCGGTGCCCAGCGGAGCGGTGCTTGAGACGGCGGTGCCCAGCGTAGCGGTGCTTGAGAGGAAGGGCCCAGCGGAGCGGTGCTTGAGACGGCGGTGCCCAGCGGAGCGGTGCTTGAGACGGCGGTGCCCAGCGTAACGGTGCTTGAGAGGAAGGGCCCAGCGGAGCGGTGCTTGAGACGGCGGTGCCCAGCGGAGCGGTGCTTGAGACGGCGGTGCCCAGCGTAGCGGTGCTTGAGAGGAAGGGCCCAGCGGAGCGGTGCTTGAGAGGAAGGGCCCAGCGGAGCGGTGCTTGAGATGGCGGGGCCCTGTTCAGCGGTGCTCTTCTCCATGGCGGGGCCCTGTTCAGCGGTACTCTTCTCCACGGTGGGCCCTGTTCAGCGGTGCTCTTCTGCACCGCGGGCCCTGTTCAGCGGTGCCTATCTCCACGGCGGGCCCTGTTCAGCGGTGCTCTTCTGCACCGCGGGCCCTGTTCAGCGGTGCTCTTCTCCACGGCGGGGCCCTGTTCAGCGGTGCTCTTCTCCACGGCGGGGCCTGTTCAGCGGTGCTCTTCTCCATGGCGGGGCCCTGTTCAGCGGTGCCTATCTCCACGGCGGGCCCTGTTCAGCGGTGCCTATCTCCACGGCGGGCCCTGTTCAGCGGTGCTCTTCTCCACGGCGGGCCCTGTTCAGCGGTGCTCTTCTGCACCGCGGGCCCTGTTCAGCGGTGCCTATCTCCACGGCGGGCCCTGTTCTGCGGTGCTCTTCTGCACCGCGGGCCCTGTTCAGCGGTGCTGTTCTCCACGGTGGGGCCCTGTTCAGCGGTGCTCTTCTCCACGGCGGGGCCCTGTTCAGCGGTGCCTATCTCCACGGCGGGCCCTGTTCAGCGGTGCCTATCTCCACGGCGGGCCCTGTTCAGCGGTGCTCTTCTCCACGGCGGGCCCTGTTCAGCAGTGCTCTTCTGCACCGCGGGCCCTGTTCAGCGGTGCCTATCTCCACGGCGGGCCCTGTTCAGCGGTGCTCTTCTGCACCGCGGGCCCTGTTCAGCGGTGCTCTTCTCCACGGCGGGGCCCTGTTCAGCGGTGCTCTTCTCCACGGCGGGGCCCTGTTCAGCGGTGCTCTTCTCCACGGCGGGGCCCTGTTCAGCGGTGCCTATCTCCACGGCGGGCCCTGTTCAGCGGTGCCTATCTCCACGGCTGGCCCTGTTCAGCGGTGCTCTTCTGCACGGCGGGCCCTGTTCAGCGGTGCTCTACTCCACGGCGGGCCCTGTTCAGCGGTGCTCTTCTGCACCGCGGGCCCTGTTCAGCGGTGCTCTACTCCACGGCGGGCCCTGTTCAGCGGTGCTCTTCTGCACCGCGGGCCCTGTTCAGCGGTGCTCTACTCCACGGCGGGCCCTGTTCAGCGGTGCTCTTCTGCACCGCGGGCCCTGTTCAGCGGTGCCTATCTCCACGGCGGGCCCTGTTCAGCGGTGCTCTACTCCACGGCGGGCCCTGTTCAGCGGTGCTCTTCTGCACCGCGGGCCCTGTTCAGCGGTGCCTATCTCCACGGCGGGCCCTGTTCAGCGGTGCTCTTCTGCACCGCGGGCCCTGTACAGCGGTGCTCATCCAGCAGGTCAAGGGAGCCAGACCTCCTTAGTGTCCTCCTTCCCAGCTGGGATGTGGCATGTGGGGTCCACCTTCTCCGCGCTCCTGCTGCCCTTCCGCTCCTTTGATGGGGCTCTCGGGCCCTTGCCTCCCCTAGATGGTGTGGGTGGTGAAGTGGCCGCATATTGCTCCTTGGGGGCAGCCCTGTCGGTCCTCGCACGGCGGCCCTTGTTTTTGCGGGTCCTCTTGCCGGGGGGGGGGCTGGACGTGTCCTTGCTGCTGATCGATGTGTCACTGCTGGCAAAGGGTGGGCTCCAGAACCCAGGCACAACAGTGACACCCGAAGCTGGGCTGGTGGTGGCTGCGGTGCTCTTGGGACTCTTTGAAGATGGATGGGGGAGCTCATCGGGAGGAAAGAGGTTAAGGTTAGCCAGGAAAAGTTTTTTAGGGCCAAGGTAAAGGGTAGGAGAAGTGGAGATGGAAGTGGAGGTAGAGGAGGTGGTTGTAGGAGAGTCAGGTGTGCTGTCATTGGGTGAAGGTGCTGGTGCTGTAGGCTGTCGTGAGGTGGATGGCTGTTGGGTGGGTGTCTGCCTGCGTTTGTGTGTCTTGGAAGAGGGGGTGACAGACACAGTGGGAGAGGACACAGGGGACGTGTAAATGGCAGTGGGGGTGGTGACTGCACGAGTGTGGACTGTACTGGAGGGTGAGGTGGTGATGGAAGCACTGGCTGATGTTGGGGTGCATGCAGGTGTGAGTGTAGACGTCACAGGGAGGGAGGAGGGAGACGAGGAGGAGGGGGACACAGGGGTGGCAGTGGCTGTTGGCATGTCTGCATCTGGGTGTTGCTTGGGTGAGTGTTTGTGGGATCTGTGGTGCTTGTGTTTGGATGAGCTGCTCTTGGGTGTTGAGGTGTGTGCAGGCTGGTCTGATGGTGTGGATGGGATAGGCTGAGGAACAGGAGACAGAGAAAGGCTGGAGGCAGTAAGAAGAGGGAGGCTGGAAACAGGGACAATGGCTGCCGTCAGTGCTGAGGCCAGAGCAGTGAACACTCGTTGATGGGCAGCCTGACCCGAATGAATGCCCTCCAGGTACGCATTGCTCTGTTGCACCTCCCTTTGCACACCCTGGATGGCATTCAAAAGGGTCGTCTGCCCAACAATGAGCGTCCTTACCAGGTCAATGAGCTCCGCACTGAGGGCAGCAGGGGCAACAGGGGCAGGGGCTGAGGTGCCTGGGGCGAAGGAGACGCACGCCTTCCTGGGCGAACCGGCACGGAGCGAAGACTGAGGGGCTGCTGGGAGGGCGGGGCTGGTGCGCTGTGTGGCGGCTGTACCTGTAGAGGCGGGGGGCACGGATGTTGCCGCCACCCCTAGGGAGCTCCCATCCGAGGACGTGTCGCTTTCGCTGCTCTCACCAGCGGTCCCCGTCGTGGTGCTCCCCTCGCCCTCCGGATCACTGGTGCCCTCGGTGTCTGTTCCTGGGCCCACCGGGGCCTTGTGTCCTGCAGCTCCCTCGTGCTCCGATGCCAAATCTCCTCCGCCTGATGATGCTAATGCACACATGCACAAGAAGATGAAGAGAAAGGGTGGGGGGAGAAAAAAGAAGACCAGGTTGAGTGCATGCAATGTCAACACCGTTGGCGGAGAGGACAGACACAGGTGCCTAATGCACTAAGCCGCGCATTCGGGGTACACTACTCAGTACTACTGACTAAGACAACAGGCCAAGAGACGTCAAACGCGCACATGGGAGATGCTGGACCTTCAATGGCTGTACTTGTCACCCTACCGAGGTGGGGGCCGGGGGCACAGGGCCATGCCTAGGGGAGAGGACTACACTACAGAAAGCGCCCTGGCCTAATGTCACCCACAGCCCTCCTCCCCCACCCAGACGCCTCCACTGCGCAGAAAGATAGGAGAATGTGCTGATACTCACCCCCTTGTGTCTGCTGTGATGTCTTAAAGCGCCCATCCAATTCAGGGTAGGCCACCGCCAGGATCCGGGACATCAGGGGGGTCATGGTGCGACTGGCACCCCTCCTAGGTTGGGAGGCCATCCCCAGCAGTGTTTCTGCGGTCTTCCTTGTTCCGCGGCGGATGTCCTCCCACCTCTTGCGGCAGTGGGTGCCCCGTCTGTTGTGGACCCCCAAGTTCCGGACTTCCTTGGCAATGGCACGCCAAATCTCGATCTTCTGATGGGCGCTGACCTATTTGACATGTACAGGGTGGAAAGGAGGAAATCATGAATGACCTGCATGTTAGATGTGATTGGCCCCCCCCACCAACTTTGCCATATGGCACATGCTCTCATCTGTCGGGCGTTGCACTCCTCATTCGCCCCCCACCCCACCAACTTACATCCACCCCAATCCACACAGGCATAGCCCATTCCATGTGCACCCGGTGTACTCACTTGTTGGTCTGGAGGACCGTAGAGTAGCGCATAATGGGGGAGGACCCCATCCACGAGCTTCTCCAACTCTTCAGACGTGAAGGCAGGGGCCCTTTCCCCAGTCGCAGCAGCCATTGTATCTTCCAGACCGAGGTCACAGCAGCACTTGCAGTATAGGGCCTCTCCTGTGGATGATCAGGTCTCGAGTGATTAAGCAGATAGAAAATGGCGGTCACGCCCGCGGCGGTGCGTACCGCGGCGGTGCGTACCGCGACCGCCGGCGCACTTCGTCATTGGCTCCTGAAACCCATAGGCTTCAATGTTAACCAATGCGGCTTTGCGCCGCGGTCTTCGACCGCCTACCGCCACGGTGTGCCCCGCCAGCGCATTGACCTCACATCCCATTGTCCCACTTCACAGGTCAGGCAGCCGCCATTTCAAGGGCCTACATGGCTTAATTTTGACTGCGACACACAGGCCTAGGCCTTGCATTGCCACACATACACGCCTTTCAACCCATTGCCATTCTTTAACTGTGCAAGCTGTCTGTACGTACCTGTGGTTTGGCTGACTCTATGCTCCATGTTGTCCTTCCTAGGCACCGTCCGCTGGGACTTGCGATGAGAAGGAGGAATCCTCGCGTGTACCGACCGCTGGTGGACCTGTCGACAATGGAAGAACGCCATATAATACTTCGATACAGACTTGACCGTGCCACTATCTATGAACTGTGTGCCCAGCTGGAGCCAGCCCTGATGTCCCCCATCCGCCAACCCACAGGGATTCCCCCTCTGGTGCAGGTTTTGTCAGTCCTCCATTTTTTGGCCAGTGGGTCATTCCAGACCACAGTGGCCATGTCATCTGGAATGTCTCAGCCTATGTTTTCTAAGATTTTGAGCAGAGTGTTGTCTGCCCTGATGAAACTCATTCGGAGCTACATCATTTTCCCACAGGAGGGTGACTTGCCTACAGTGAAGGGTGATTTCTATGCCCTTGGACATATCCCCAACATCATTGGTGCCATTGATGGGACCCATGTGGCTTTGGTACCCCCAAAAGACGATGAGCAGGTGTACCGAAACAGAAAAAATTATCATTCGATGAATGTCCAGGTGGTCTGTTTGGCTGACCAGTACATCTCCCATGTAAATGCCAAGTTCCCAGGGTCAGTGCATGACGCGTATGTGATGCGAAATAGCAGCATCCCCTATGTGATGGAGCAGCTACAGAGACAACGTGTGTGGCTAATAGGTGACTCTGGTTACCCCAACCTGCCGTGGCTACTGACCCCAGTGAGGAATCCCCGGACAAGGGCAGAGGAACGCTACAATGAGGCCCATGGGCGTACTAGGAGGGTGATTGAGCGAACCTTTGGCCTCCTGAAGGCCAGGTTTAGGTGCCTGCATATGACAGGTGGATCCCTAATGTACTCACCAAAGAAGGTGTGCCATATCATCGTGGCGTGCTGTATGCTTCACAACCTGGCTTTGCGACGCCAGGTGCCTTTCCTGCAGGAGGATGGTCCAGATGGTGGTGTTGTAGAAGCCGTGGAGCCTGTGGAGAGTGAAGAGGAGGAAGACTCAGAGGACGACACAGACAATAGGGACAGAGTGATACAACAGTATTTCCAGTAACACCCAGGTAAGAATCACCCACGCCATTTCACAATTGCTTCTAGCCTCCTGCATCTGTACTTTCTGTAGTTCCCACCAGATCTTTTTGGGTAATTTTTGATTTTCCCTTCCCTTCTCAGTGCTGTATGACGCAGTGCCTGACTTCTGCTTGGTTTGCCCATGAACTACAGCGTATTGACATTGGTATGTTGTCATCACTAATTGACAGAACAGATATTGAACAGTAATATGTAATACATTTGCTAATAATACAGCATGACTCCAAACTGATTTGTGTGCAATATGTGATTTATTTACAGGGCTAGATATTGGTACATGTGATTATAAGGGTGATGGGTGGGGGTGGAGTAATGTCCATGGCAGAGTCCAGTTCTCAGTCTCACAGGTGCATTGTCCTTTTGCCTGTGGAAAGATGGAGCAGAGGCAGTTCATGGTTGGACAGGGTGGCAATGTGGGACAGTGGGAAGAGTTCAGGGGGTATGTCCTGCTGGCGGGGGTCTTGACATCCTACTCTGTCTTTTTTTTGGATCTCAGGCTCCTCTTACGGTTGTTCTTCAGCAGGAGGTGGGGTTCTGGTGGCCTGCCGTGGTGTTGGGGCCTCCTGTCCACTAGCGCCGGCGGAGGTGGTAGGCTGTTCCTGGTCCGGGCTAGTGACAGGGGCCCTGTGTGGTGCCACATGGTCCCGCAACGCGTCTTCTATCCTGTTGAGGGCCAGGACAATGGTCCCCATTGCGGTCCCGATGATTCTCAGCTCCTCCCTGAACCCCATGTAGCGTTCCTCCTGCTGTGCCTGGATCTCCGTGAACCTGGCCAGTACCGTCGCCATCGTCTCTTGGGAGTGGTGGTAGGCCCCCATGATGGTGGTGAGGGCCTCTTGGAGAGTGGGTTCCCTGGGCCTCTCCTCCCCCCCCTGTCGCACAGCAGCCCTCCGAGCTGGCCGGTTTCCCCCGGCCTCTGTCTCCTGGACGGTGTGCCCGCTCCCACTGCCCCCAGGTCCCTGTTGTTGTTGGGGTGTTGGGTTAGCCTGGGTGCCCTGTAGTGGCAGACACACCGCTGATTGACGTGTCCTAGAGACAGAGGCATGGGCCCGCTGGGTGGGAGCTGTGCTGGTGTTGGCAGAGGGGGTCGGGTCTGGTGTGGCCTGTGTCTGGGTGAGGGGAACCGACTGCCCAGAGGTCCCCGATGGTCCGGGCTGGTCATCAGGTTCAGTGTCGACAGAGCTGCTGTCCTCACTGTGGGCCTGTTCCGGGGGTGGGATGGACATTTCTGGACCCTCCTGGCTGGTGTTTTGGCGTTCGGGTCCTGCATGGGGTAAGAGAGTTTGGTTATTGTTTCTGTGTGTGCAATAGCGTGCGTGTTATGGGTGCCCTCGTCCCCCAGTGCAGGCATTCCCTTGAGGGAGGTGTTGTGAGGGTAGTTAGTGGGGGGGGGTAAGTGCGGTGGTCATGCTTGGGTGATGGGTGTCCATGGATTGTGTTGGCATGCAGGAGTTGGTGTTGGGATGGGTGGGTTGTGCTGGTGAGACATTGTCAGGGAGGATGTGTGCTGGGGGGTTGGGGGTGAGGGTGGGGGTGTGGGTTGGCATGCTGGTGGGGTGGGGGGGATCTAGTAGTTGAGATTGGACTTACCAGAGTCCATTCCTCCGGCTACTCCTGCGAGGCCCTGAGGATGCAGGATGTTGAAGACCTCTTGCTCCCATGATGTAAATTCGGGAGGGGTGGGTGGGGGTCCGCCGCCAGTCTTCTGGACCGCGATGTTGTGCCTGGAGACCATCGATCGGACCTTCCCCCGTAGGTCGTTCCATCGTTTGCGGATGTCCTCCCTATTCCTGGGATGCTGTCCCACCGCGTTGACCCTGTCCACGATCCGCTGCCATTGCTCCGCCTTCCTAGCTATACTGGTGTGCTGCACCTGTGAGCCGAAGAGCTGGGGTTCCACTCTTAGGATTTCCTCCACCATGACCCGGAGTTCTTGGTCCGAAAAGCGTGGGTGCCTTTGGGGTGCCATGGGGTGGTGTGGGTGAGGTGTGGGGTGGTGTATGTGATGATGAGTATGTTGGTGTGTGGTGCTTTGTGCTACTATGTGGTGTGTGTGATGGTGTAGTGTGCCTCAGTGTGTATTGCTATGGATTGTCTGCTGTGTCTCTCTCTCCTTCTCTCAGTAATTGTGGTCGTAGGGGTTTGTGGGTGATGTGGGGGTGTGTTTTATAGTTGATTGATTGTGTGGGAGTGGGTTGTGTATGTGTATCAGGTGTGTGTATTTGTAATTGTCCAATGTGCCTGTGTTTTGGTGCTGTGTGTGTATTTTGACCGCGGCGGTGTGTACCGCCAATGGAATACCGCGTTGGAAAGCCCGCCGCGTTGATTCGTGGGTCGTAATGGCATGGGCGTTTTTCTGTTGGCGTGACGGTGGAGGTTTGGTCATCTCCAGTTTATCGCTGCCCGCTGATGTGGCGGCCTGCAGTGGAGGTCGGATTTTTGGAGGTTTGGCCGTTGTAGGTCAGAATGACCGTGGCGGCTTTCCGCGGCCGCGGCGGTGTTATGGCGGTCTTCTGACCGGCGGTAAGCGCCTTTTACCGCCGAGGTCAGAATGACCCCCTTTGTGTCAACGCTCTCACAGAATCATGATACCACCTTTGGGACTGTATCAGATACATGGGTGCTTGTGCAAGGCACACCTGTACCTCTGTTGTGTTGCCACTGCACTCTCTAAAGCACATACATTTAACTCTGAAGTCTCCAAAGCAGTGAAAGAGGGACAGATGACAGGCAGATAGAACAGCTCGGAAACACTGAACACATGTTACATCTCTATGGGCCAACTGCATTTTGGTATGCAACAAATCCAATTTGCGATTTGGTAACTTGTTACCGAATCGCAAATTGGATTCACGACTACATACCGATTCGGTATTAGGAAGGGGCATGTCCAGTGCTTCCCTTCCTAATACCGAATCACAGAGGTATGTATGATTGTTTTGTCACCATGAATGCGGTCGCAAAACAATCTCAGTTACCACCAATTTCAAATTGGTGGTAACTAATTTGCAAACGGGAAGGGGTCCCCAAAGGACACCTTCCCCTTTGTGAATGCATACGAAAACTTTTTTTAAGAGCAGGCAGTGCTCCGAGGTGCCTCTGCCTACTCTTAAAAAATTAAAAGAAAAGCTTTTTTTTTTCTTTTTTAAACACATCCCGTTTTTCTTTAAGAAAAACGAGCTGCATTCAAAAAAAAGATTGCCTTATTGAAAAGCAATCACAGACATGGTGGTCTGCTGAGCCCAACCGTCCACCATCCCAGTGATTGTAGCCATTCGCAATGGGTCGCAAATTGCGACCTACCTCAGGATTATATTGTAAATCACTATATGAAACTCCAGCAGTTTCATACATTTCAATAGAAATTACTTATTTGGGATTTGCAAAAAATTGCAATTTGGTAATTGCTATTGGAAAACTTGATACATCTGGCCCTATTTTCTAAATATTGCTCTGTGCACAGCTGTGCCCTGCAAGAATTCACATCTTCAGCATACAGTCCCTGGAACCATATTCAGGGTACAGACCCTGGTGCCTATTTAAACTGGTAGAAAATAATATGCATTCCTCTATCTTGAGTGAATTACCCCACCAGTCCTTGTGCAATCATATTGTTAAAGCAAATGAGAAGACAAGATGCTTACATTTTAAGACCCCTTGAAACGATGTGTCATCTCACAGGCAGATATTACGAAATGGCCTTTGGGTGGTATTTTCTCTTCACTGTAAGTATAAAGGTGTATTTACTTTTGAAGCTTAAGGATTACATTAAACTATATGACCAAATAAAGAAAGGATGACTGAATAAGAATTACAAAATAGTGCAAGAACCCAGAGCAAGTCTCTGTAAAAATGAGTGGCTCACACCTGGTAATTTATTTTTTATTATTTTTACATTCTTGAACAATTATAAGAAATAACAGCACAATACAGGCAATATGTTCCATAACCTGTCACATCCAAAGAATTTTCAAATAAAATTAGCTTTCTCATACTTGTGAGTGCACAGAATATGCATAACCATGGAGCACCAATGGAGATATAGATCAGGATCCGATCCAGCTTCTTCATATAGGAAAGTGCCACCTTTCTGGCATAGTTACCCCCACTTTTTGCATGATGTCAGTGTGTTTGGGCTGTAGTTCACTGGGATCTAACTAACCAGGACCCCAGTGACTTTGCTCTCTCTTCTAAATGTAATTGCTGTTAACCTTCTTACACCCACAATTGGCATACTGATGCACCCATGTAAGTGCCTGGTATATGGTACCTAGGTACCCAGGGCATTGGTACACAAGAGGTCCCTCATGGGCTGCAGCATGTATTGTGCCACCGATGGGAGCCCATGCAAACTGTGTCTGCAGGCCTGTCATTGCAGCCTATGTGAAATTATGCATGCACCCAGTTCTGCCTGTGCTGGCTTACGGGGTCCAGCTTCCAGCCCACGCTGCTGCTGAACCCAGACACTGTTCTGCTGGTGAGTCAGACTTAGGCTGGAGGAGCAGAACAAATAATTTCCTGCAAGGGAGAGGTATAACCACCTTCCCCTGTGTATTAGGTGTCTAAGGGCTGTGGTGGGGTGGCCTCTGAGCCCCACTAGACTGCTTTTGTGCCCTTCTTGCATAATCTGGTTTGCAAGTCTGGAAGAGGTTTGCACTAGTTCAGGAATCCCGGTTCCCGCTCTGGCATGAAATAACACAAAGGAAAGGGAAATGACCACCCCCCTGTCCAGCTCCTCCCCTAGGGAGGTGTACAGAGCCCTGCCACATGGCCACTTGATTCTGCCATCTTGAAAATAAGGTGGACAGAGGCCTCTGGAAGCATTTGACTGATTAGGCCAGGTATATGACATCCCTGCCCCCCTCTGAGGCACTGCAGAGAGTAACCAACCCCATTTTATGGTTATTTAGGGGCTCCCTTGTGGGTGGGTCCTCAGATTCATTGAGCAAGGCTCTCCAAGGAACTCTGCAAGACATCTTCTGCTCCTGGCCTCTGGAAATGCTGCTGATCTGCGACGAAATCGAACAAGCCTACTTCTGGTGGGAAGGCTCCAAATGCAACATTGTTTCTCTAGATCCTGTAAGAATACTGCAACATCTAAGGCTGTGCATCCTCCAGGGTCACGAGGACTCTGTTTGCACTAGGAAGCACGAAGGAATCTCCCTTGGAGTGAAGAAGTCACTCCCCTGCAACCACTGGCACCTCAATACAATGTTGACCAGCTGGTGGGGTCTGCTGTCCCATAGACATCCAATGACTCTGCAACACAGATGGTAAGTCTATGATCTCCTCTGGGTCCTGCTTCTCTTCTAACGAACTTGGGAGACTGTGGGCCCCTGCTCCTACCACTGGACTGGAACCCCTGTGCGCCACGACTATTGCACTTTCCAAGGCCTGTTGACACTTCCTCCAGGAGATCTTCACGCTCCAAGAAGCCCTGGCCTCCAGTAGTCTGCAGTCCAAAGATCAGACTCTGTCCTGCAACTCCTATGACGTGCAACTTCTGTTTTGTTAGGCTTGTAATGCCTCCTTATGACTTCCTGTGTCCAGCGCCTGTGGGTCACTCATGGGGGCTTCATCGACTTCTGATGGCCTTCCTGTGTACTGAGAGTCAGCCCTGACTCGCCTTCCTGGGTAGAGTCTTCTGGACCTTGCTAGTCCCCATAAATTTACAAAAACGTCTGCCAATCCTGTTTGCATTTGCCAGTGTTGTTACTGGAAACTGTCCCTCCTGCAATCTGGCGACGATCAAGGGACAACTCATAGGTGAAAATCGGGCCCTTAGATTTTCGATCCACTAAGGGATCGGGGAGAAGTTTATAATGAACAATACATTTTGGATATGTCCTTGTTCCCCAAATCTTCAAAGAGTACTCTACCTTCCACCGTGTTGTAATTGGGGAAGTCACCCAACCTAGAGTGGTTACTGTTGGGAACATGACTCAGCTGCAGGTTTGAAAGAACTGAGATTTATGTAACTCTTACTCTGCCACCAATTAATTGTATGATTTAATATAATGGTGAGTCGAAGAATTCTCCAATTGGCAAAAGTCTATCAAGTCCCAGGCATAAAACCACTCCATGCATGGGATATACAAAATCCACCTAGCCTCCCATAAAGGGGTAGTTTCTGTCAAGATACCCTGCACTTCACATGTTGCAGCTCCTCAGCCACCATGCACATGGCTGACAATCTGGAGACTTGAAGTGAAGAGTGCAGAAGTGGCGTACCATGCAACAGTGTCAGCAGGTCATTATGGTCAATTGTATGTATCTCAAGCCTAAAGGCCAAGTCATCTCTTTCCCCATACAGGGGATCATTTCAACCCTGGTGGTACAGGACCGCCAGGGCTGAAATGACGGAAGCACCGCCAACAGGCTGGCAGTGCTTCCCAGGTCATTACGACCGTGGCGGTGATAATCCGACTGGAAAGCGCTGCTAGCAGCGCTGCCCAAGGGATTACGAGTTAACTGCCAGGAAAAGGCTGGCGGTACGGGGAGTCGCAGGCCCCATGCAGCTTTTCACTGCCTGCTCTGCAGACAGTGAAAAGCGCGACGGGTGCAACTGCACCCGTCGCACGGCCGCAATACCGCCGGCTCCATTTGTAGCCGGCTCCCATGTTGCGGCCCACATCCCCACCGGCCCAGCGGGGATGTAAAAATGGGCACCGCTGGAGTGCGGCTGCATTGGCGGCCGCACGGCGGTTACAACTTGGCGGGCAGCGGTTGCCGACCGCTAAAGTTGTAATGAGGCCCATAGTCACTTCTTCATAGGAACAAACTGTGAGGTCCAATAGTATGTTGTATGTCTGCCCATCCCTGGCCTGCCTCTTATAGACTCAGCCGGCCCTTAGCGAAAGAAATACACTGGGTATTTTTCCCCCCAACTGGAAGCCAGTAATCAACACTTGGAGTCCCAAAAAAGGCTGATGGGAGCATGTATAGTTAGTTGTGCATTGTGGACCAAAGGAAATAATTTTAAGTAACACACACAGCCTATAATCGAAGTGGCAATGTAGCCTGTAAGGAAATGCCTCCTTTCCTAGTCACCAGCAGAATCGACTATAGCAACGGCCTCTACAACGGCACCATCCAGAAGAATATGAAAAAACTACAGCACATCCAGAACGCCTCTGCCAGACTCCTCCTGAATGTCCCTCTTCTGAGAACACATCACCGGACACCTGAGAGATCTCCACTGGCTCCCCGTTGAGAAAAGGATCAACTTCAAACTCCTCGTCCATACAGACAAGTCTCTTCACTACCTGGGACCCACCTACCTCAACTACCGTATCACCTTCTACTCCCCCGCCAGACCTCTTCACTCCTTTTAACAGGCACTAGTCACCATACCCCACATATGGAAGACCTCGGCTGGAGGAAGATCCTTCACCTACCTCACGGCTAAGAGCTGGAACACCTTGCCTATCCACCTCAGACAGTCACCATTGTTACCTCAATTCAGGAAGGACCTTAAGACCTAGCTCTTCAACTGAAGCTCAGAAGACCAACCCCCACAGCACCATGAAACCCTCATGGGTGAGGAGTGCACTCTACAAATAACTGATTGTTTGAAGTATGAAGTTACATGCTGATGACTTAGCAGTGCTTACTTTCAAATGGGACTACTACATTTCGTACTTCAAGGCATCAAATGAAGTGTTGCATTGCGCTTGATCTGTTGGTTAAGTCGAGTTTAATGTATCTAATCTCAAATGACAACTTTAGAAAGTTGTCACTTTGCTGCCCAAAGTTGTACAGTAGCTGTTTTCAGTTCCACAGAGCTCTTGTCTTTGAGACAGCCTGCTGTTCTTCTGTGAAGATGTGAGAATGATTCTTAGGAAGAGAAGCAAAGGACCTGCCAAAGGAAGAGGTGCAACCTTCTCCTGGCAGGATGGCCATACTGGGTGTCAGTCCAAAATGCAAGCCTCAAAGGGAAAGTCACCTTTGAAGGCAAATCTTGGTCACACTTGGAAGCTGCGCTCTTTTATTTAGTCACACAGACTGGTCTCTCAGCAAAGAGGGAGAAGGCATTAGAAACCATTTTTTAAAAGGGAGTGTAGCCCTCCCGTATCACACATCTGGTTTGGGCTAGGGAGCTCCAAACACTGGGAGATTGACCCTACCATAGTGGGCAGAATAGTGCACCCTGGGTTAGCTTGATCTAACACTTCATCATCCAAGTCATAATCAGATGGCAAGGGACCTGGTAGCCATTAGGCTGGTTAATCGCCACATCCCACTAGGCTTTCAGAGGGAATAAAAATGGCATTCCTGGCTCCCAGACGTCAGATCTGTGTGTGTGCATGAATGTCTGAGTGTGTGTGTGAATGCGTCTGTGTGTGTTGTGTTGTTTGCGTGGGTGTATGGATGTAAGTGAATGCATGTAAGAATGGTGAAGTGAATGCATGTGCATATCATTATGATTGTGTGTTAGAATGTGTGTGAGTATGTATGGAAGTATCCATGAATGAATGCATGTATGTCAGTGTGTGAATGAATGCGTGTATGTTTAAGTGAATGTGTGTATGCCTGGTGCATGTGGGTGTCTGTGTGCATGTATGCGGTGAGAGGGTTGTGGTGTGAGGGGCGCTGTGACTGTAGTGGGGGTGAGGTCAGTTGTGTGGTGTGTGCATGTATGGGGGTGAGTGAGTTGATCGGAAGGGGGTGAGGGGTTGAGTCTGGATGGAAGGAGGAGTGAGGGGCTTCAGGTGAGTGTTGGAGGGGGTGGGGGAGCCATCTACCGGTGACAGGGAAAGAATCCCCTGTCACTGGTGGGGCCTACCGCCATGGTTCAACAATGCCACAAAAACCATGGTGGTAGGCCGGCTTATAATGCCTTGGACGGTACTATGTCGCCCGCCGGGCTGGAGATACATATCCCAAGGCCCAGTGGCTCATATCACCATGGCGGTATGAGTGGAGAAGTCGCGGGTTGGCTGCAGCCAACCCGCCAATCTAATAGTGTGGTGGTATACACCGCCAGCCTGTTGGCTGCGATGGTTAAAATGAGGGACTGTATGTATTAGAGCTTGCTGTAACTAATGTTTGTTTTAATATCAGAGAAATCAGCAGGGATAAAGTAAAAATCAACACAGCAGACCATAAAACAGGGCCGCACATGCCCACAAATTCAGCTCACACACTGACCTGTAGACCAGCCATTCAGGCATTGCATGATTGCACTATAGGCCAGTCTGACATGAAATGCTGTTTCCCCACATATCCACTTTGCATGCACACATGTGCACAGCGGGTATCTTGGAATGATTTTTATGGAAACATGACAAAAGCCATTCTAAGATGGCCACTGCATACATTGTGCATGCACCTGCATGCCCATTTGTGAACAACACTCTTGGAATGCATAAAAAGCTAAATATGGTTGACTGCCAATACAGCATGGGCGACAGTCGAGAGCTTGAGGTGATTCATCATCTGTTGTTTTTGCTTTTGTTGCCCCAAATGGGAAGGGTATGTCCAGACGTGGGTCCCATGCTTGCTATGCCACCATATTTAAGCTAGCCTGGCTGATAAAGGGTGATACCCTGAAATCGGTCCCAGGATGCTTTTTTCTGGTCCGGGGAGGACATGGCCTGGCAGTTCGGTCTGGCCTGTTCCGATGGAGAACAAGGTCAAGACTGATTTGCATATGGCTAGGTCCAAACTGGAATGGCATGGCAGCAAAAACAATGATGATGGATTAAACCCAGATCTGTGACTGGGGGTGAATGTTTGATTTGCTCTGCATTCTGTCCTTCATCTGTTGTTTTTGCTTTTGAGGTGATTTGAGGGTATGCATGTATAAGGGGTGTCTAATCCTTTAATGCAGAGAGTGGAACAGGAAAGGAAGAGAAGGAAACAGTGACAGACAGAAGAAAATAAATTGTTATTCAATGCAAAGTGCTGACCTCAGCAGTGGATACAGCTCCTCCAATCACAACACAAGACCTGAATTCTCACAAATGCATGTGGTGAAATTCACTGAAATAGACAAGAAAGCCACTGAGTCATGAGCAAGGGACAGACTCAAAGCCCATTCGTAGTCTGCAGTGGATTAAATGAACATGTTGCCAATAGACAGTTAATAATGTAGGTGAGATATAAAAAACATATTTGATGTTAGATTCAGTCATTTATGCATTCTTAAAAGCAAAGGTGGTCTGTATTAGTAGGGTTAATTTATGGAAAACCTATGACATTCCAAACACAGGATAGCCAGGAGGTTATGAAGGGGTGGTATGACCAGATGGTTAGCCCTGTGGAATTTTAATCTGGCCAGAAAATGTGGATCATGGAGCCTGGAGAGGCCAGGATCCTCCAAGATTGTTGGACTGGACGTTGTGAGTCAGAAGTGTGGTGGCCTACCTGGTAGACCTCAAGACCCCCAGATACCTCTTTTACAGTCCTACATATCAATCATCTTAAGCCACAAAATGGTGTCTGAGGTCACCATGCTGCTAGTGACAGGTGATGGGGAGGAGGAGGAGAGTGAATCCCCCAACCTCCTGTCATCAACCTAGAAAGATACATCAGTGAAGGGTGTCAACCTCTACCCTACCCTGACACAAGAACAGCAGAGAGGCTGCTTTCAGTTACTGGGACAGTTTAACTATCTGTTTTCTCTCTTTTGTGGGCTTACGCATCTGTGTACCCATGATATTGACACTGGTGACAGCTCCCCCCCCATGATATTGATATACAGTCTGTCTGATAAAATGAGGGTCAACATCAAATAGGAAGTCTCTAAGACTTCTGCTGCCCCTGAACTCTGGTTCTATGTGAACTACAGGGGCCTCAATTCAGTCACTAAGACTGATGCTCATCCCATCCCCACAGCTGATGAGCTCTTTTACAGATAAGAGGCTGCCAAGGTCCTGACTACCTTTGATTTAACTTCAAGGTACTGGCAGATTGCCCTAACTGAAGGGGCTAAAGAGAGGTCAGCCTTTTTCATTCCATAAGGCCACTTTCAATTTAACGTGCTGCCTTCTGGGCTGAAAAATACCCCTGACACCTTCCAGAAAATGGTGAACCAGGCCTTGGCTGGCACTGAGGCCTTCAATGCTGCTTACTTGGATGGCATAGCTGCATTCATTAGCATCTGGAAGGACTACCATTGTTAATTGCAGGAAGTGCTTCAGGCTTTGCAACATGCAGGCCTGACTGTCAATGCTACTAAGTGCCAGATGGGGCAGGGAGAAACCATTTCACCATGGGAGTCCCCAGAAACTTAAATGAGTTGAGGGCCTTCCTGGGTCTCACCAGATACTACAGGAGGTTCATCAAGGAGTATGACACTATTGTAGCCCACTTGACTGAGATGATTTCCAAGAAGCAGCCCAAGAAGGTGATCTCGACAGAGGTTTGCCAGAAAGCCTTTGACTCCCTCAAAAAGGTCATGTGCCCAGTCCCTGTGCTTGAGGCCCCTGATTTCCTAAGGAATTTATAGTCCAAACACATGCCT
This sequence comes from Pleurodeles waltl, assembly GCF_031143425.1. Classification (NCBI taxonomy): domain Eukaryota; kingdom Metazoa; phylum Chordata; class Amphibia; order Caudata; family Salamandridae; genus Pleurodeles; species Pleurodeles waltl. The sequence continues at coordinate 660,655,245 of NC_090444.1, read as the reverse complement.
CAGAGCATGGCATAGGGACAGACTTATCAGAGCACAATGAAGAGAGCTTAGACCAACCTGTAACCTTCATTTCTAGGAAGTTACTTCCCACGGAACAGAGGTGGAGTTCCATTGAAAGTGAAGCCTTTGTTGTGGTCTAGGCATTGCAGAATCTTAGAGGTAGGTCCTAGGTAGCTCATAGGGCAAGGTGCTGTGTAATTAAAATATTGGATATGTAATTTTAAGTTTTACATGTCCTGGTAGTGAAAAAATCCTAAATTTCATTTCTCACTAATGTGATGCCTACCCCATCCATAGGATATCATTGGTTTGCTTATTACATTTTATAAGCTGAAATTCCTAATTAGGAGTAGGTAGATATGTAATGTTTGGTGCCTATGCAATTGTAATTGTAAACCCTCTCTAATTGTTAAGTCAGATTTTTCATCACAAGTTTGGAAGTGCCTCTTTTAGAAAGTTGGCATTTTCCTGCGGTTAGCCCTTGGTGCCTGCAGCCTGTCTTGAGTCACGTGACTAGAGGAAGCTGACAGTTAGACTTTGTGAATTTCTCCCAGACAGTCACTCAATAGATGGATTATGTGTGCCTCAATGGGGGGGGTGAGGTTGGGAGCCTAGCCCCACTTACATCTGAATGGCCTGTGCTCTGCTCTCAAAGGACCTAGTGACCCTGAATTGTCCCTGTATCCAGATTGGAGCCAGGAAATGGGAGTAAGGAAGTTCCATGCATTTTAAATAACCTCTCCAGAACTTCTCCCACCTTCCAGAATTTGTAAAAACAGGACCTTTAGACCCACCCTTCAGTTCACTACTGGACCTGCAAGGGACTCTCAGAGAACTGCCTGCTGCTGTGACCTGCTTTGCACTCTGCCAGACTGATACTGTGACTGGAAGAACTGCATTGCTGCCTAGACCCTGCCTTGGATCCATAGAGGCCATATCTGCTGTTGAGCCCTGCATCTTCACCTGCACCCAGGACTACCAGATGTGACTCCAACCGCTAGTTTGCTTACCTCTTGTTCAGTGCCACAGGGACACAAAAGGCTCCCACTATCTTGTACTCACACCTGCATCCATTCTAAGTGAGTCCTGAACCCCCAAGATTTGTCCCACCAGTCCTGGACCATTGGCTGTGGTACTAAATGTGCCCAGATGGCCAATTCCCAAAACTGAAGACTTTTAGCCAAAAACTGCTCTGAGAACCAGGAGGAGACCAGGACCAACCGTCTTGCCTATCCTCCTTCAGTGCATCGCCAGTTGGATTTACTTCACAGCTTCTCCTGCCACGTTCTTCTCCAAAGCAGAAAATCTTTTCAGTAATCCTTCGCCAAAGAGGTACCCAGTCTCGTGGAAGAGTCTTCAGCTACAGTCAACTGCCTCACCCCACTGGAGATGGTTGACCGACTAAGTCCAAGCTGGAGATGTTTGCCGACTAAGTCCAAACATAGAAATCTTAACTCTCCCTTCAATGCAAGGCCATTCAACAATGACTCTCCCTTCTCGGACACCACCTGCAGCATTGTCCCTTTGAACTTTAATTTCCCTGACCCTTTTTCTCTGAATTTCTTGTAACTCTGAAGGTAAGCGCCCAATTCACTGCTTGTAGCCGAACAGCTCTCCATCGCAGTCAACCATATTCTTTGACCCAGTCTTGCGCGACCAGATGTCTGCGGTTGTGCTAGTTTTTTACTAAAAATGTTAAAAATTCATAACTCTGGTTCTACTGATTGAGTTTTGACATTTTGGTGTTAAATCATTTATTATACTTTACTCTATTTTTCTAAGGTAGTGTGGGATTTTTTACTTGAGTTTGGTTTTCACTTTACTACTGTGTGTGTGCTGCATAAATATTTTAGACATTGCCACCAAGTTAAGTTAAGCCTGACTGCTTTTTGTGCCAAACTATCCAGGGTTAGGCATTGGTCATTTTGTGTCTTTTTGTGGCTGTAGCTTGACCAGAGCTCACACTCTAGTAATCCAACAACCCAATTTCTCAGAAGAATGGTCCTGCATAACTTAAAAGCTCCATACAGTTCTACGCACGATTCAGACAAATACACTCAGCCGGACTCTCACTGGTGTGCATAACCTGCATCTGCAATGCCAAAGAGTGGAACAACTTCCCTCAAACAATCAGAGACCCCATCACTTCTTGAGTTATACAAGAAGCTGAAGACCTGGCTCTTTGTAAAAACACACCAAGACGGCAGCTGTCCAAAACACTTCCTTAGGCACCTGCATACCCCCACAAGTGATAAGTGCACCCTACAAAAACACTTAGCATAACAAAGCAGATGTGGACCACCTTGTTTTCAACCTCCGCACTGCTTTCTTCACCATATTTAGCCCACTTAACTTATTTCAATTGTTTTTGAACAATAAATGCCACTGAAAGACTATTTCACTACTATTACTATTTTACCACATTTACTTACCACCATAAGCAGATATCCAGGCACCTCTAGTGCATTTAATACCATTGATCATGCCACCCTTTTTCTATGGTCACTGCTCCAGGCATTTTAAAACCGAACATTAAATAAGCTTTCTTTTTTATCTGTTAGATCTGTTGTCCTCATTCTCAAGGTTCTTGTCAATACCCAGACCATTTCTCCGGCCAGTCAGAGCCCTTCAGTGCTTGTACTTGGGACTTACTGTTTCTCATTCTACATGACATCCTTCAAAAATATAATTTTATGCTTTGCCTACTCCTATTATCTTCACGCTGAGAATATGCCAATCTTCTATTTCTAATCTTCACCCCAATCTTCATTTCAAAGTCTCTCAATATCTCATATCCATTTGTTATTGGTTGGCAATGAATTATTTTCTGCTCAAATATTTAAAGACCAAACACATTGATTTTATTGCTAATATAATCTCCACTCACCTCCCTAAATGCATTTTTTCCCACTGACATTCTTACACTATAAGCCAGAAATGTCGGTATAAATTCCAATCCAAATAATACCATGCAATCCTTTTTAAGGTCAGAGTCACTACCACCCAATATCAGTTGTTCAATATTTCCAAAATCCTTCCTCAAGTTCCATTTTGCGAAAATCCTATAATTGTCCTGAACAAGTTAGATATAAGTCAATTTTGTGAGTCTCTCTACATGTCTGTACCATATTCTGAAATAAATGGGGCAAACCCCGTAACCTGGAGACCTGGATACCTAATTACATAACAGCAAAGGTGGTCTATATGGGGGAAGTGTAGCCCTTGACTTCCTCTGCAGTGGTCCAATGAAGCATAATCCTTTAAATAGGTAAGATTTGGCATGTAATTCAAAAATATACTATCACGCAAGAGGGCGAGTTGTTGGCCCTGCTCTAGTGTTAAGTTGTACACTTGGATTAATCCTTGAACCTTGGTCAGTGATATATTTTAGTACTGGACTGCCTCTGTAGTTGGTAGGTCTTGGAGACAGTTTGATTTGGGTGCCAAATAATGACCAATATAACATTTTATTTCACATTAGGATTCACTTCCCAAGATACACCGAGGTTCCAGGGTGACCTCAGGCAACTCTGGTCCCATTTTTGACTGATATGAAAAACCTTGAAGACTTTCATATGGTTGTTACAGGTGCATGCATGTGGATAGGATTCATATTTGTGTGACAAAGTAGCTTACATATTGGTTAGTTTTTATCTTGCGGGTTTCTACTCACTAAGTGACATTGAACTAGTGGTTATACAGTCTGTTTTTTTCCCGTAGTGGTTGGTAGCATCTTTGGAGACATGATTTACTTACCTTAAAATTTGAAAGGTTTCTCTAGTCACCGAGATGTCACCCGGTAAGCCTCAATTGGTTGGGTTTCCGCAGTTTATCATTTAATGTCACAATAGAATAATTCAACACCTCTAGTCTTTACAGCTTGCCTTTATTTGGTTTAGCTAGAAGATACATCCACACATTGTGATTCGTGCCTGTTTTACTGGGGTAGGTCATGGGAGCTTTAGCTTTCACATATCCATATAATGTAAAGAACTGAAACATATTCGTAGAATGCAACAAACTGATACACAGGTCTTTTATTCTAGGTGCTTCCTACACAAATAGCTCATCCTGATGAGGACCTATTTCTAATTAATTTTCCACTTTGGGTCAAAATGTCAACAGAATTGAATGTGAACTGATTTTAAAGCTGTTAGTGGATTTGCATATTATGGGTGCTGCATAGAAGATCACATCATCCCTATCAGTCACATTTGTGTATAATGTCTTGTAAATAACACTGGTGCACTTTATGCTCCCTTTACTCACCTGCATTGCACCATCACTTATGAGGAGCACCTGAAAAATTAAAAGTTGAATCTTGTAATTTTAGAAAAGTTTTGTTGGTCTGATTAAAATAAAATGTATGAATTATACAACCAACCATACTTTTGTGGAGGGTTTTGCTTCATTTGACCACTGTCGAGAAAGTCAAGGGGTACACATTCCCTGTAGGGATCTCCTTTGCTGTACATGTCCATAGCAGTCATCTACAAATATGCCTTCCACTTTAAAATGCTAGAATCATATATGTGATATTTTGACTTTACTATGAGTTGGGGCTGAGATAATCTTTTTAAAACAAACAATGCAACTTATATAGCTATCTAGAAGAAAATTATCTACATAATCACATAACACAAAGAAACACATGCAAGCTATAAATACACATTTTCAAACCATTCTCCGGTGGACTACGGTCTTTTCCCATCAAGCAGGAAATGTGGTGTTACTTATTTAATGAGTGACTTTTGTGATCTTCTGCTTCTTCTTAGCTTTGTATATTGAGTAATGCACCATTATTTAAGGGTGCACTGGCTAATTAGAAGATGCATATCTTACACCATTGTGTGCATGCCCTAGTCCCTAGTGCATCTCAAGTAAGTGATCAACCAACTAAGGACAGCTATTATTTTGTTTAAATAGTTCAACAGCACAACAGCAGTCTGCTTGAAAATGAGTAGTCATTATGTTGATGCCACTCTAACATGTTTTTATCTGATAAACTATATTTAAACTCATATTTTAGTCTGAGGAAAAAGTCATCTTGGTATTTAATGGATATTGTAGTTTGTGTTGTTACACATCCTGTTAATTTTCTAATCTAGCTTTTGTGTCAGAGTAAATTTGGGCATTTCCGGTGTCTGTTTACTTCAGAGTGAGTCCAACTGGTGTTCACATGCATATCGCTGTACAACAATTTTTGATCAAAGTCTTAAAAAAGTATGTAAACATTTGTAAAAATGGTTGTGATAGGAATCTATAAAGTGACTAAGTGACATTGATAAAACATATCCCAGTGAGTCTAGGTGTCAAAATACCTATTACATGTTGAATATTGCTTCTTACATGTGGTTAGCAGACAATTAATTTATTTAGAAAGTGATTGTAAACATCTACTTGAATGAATCAATGCTCAAAGATGAAGAATGTGTCAGTAGGTTATGATCAATGCAGAAGCCCATAAACATTGTTAATGATGTTTGTGTCTTTGATATGTGAAATCAATGTAGACACAGATATAGTATCCTTTCTTTGCAACAAAAGGTAACATTTTAAATGCTACAGGTGAAAGTGAATAACCCTCTTTGACCATGTACCTGTTATGTGTGACTCTTGGTATCTTAAATACATCATTTGAATGTGTACACCCCTTGACTACAGTACACCAGACACACACACATACACATGTCAAGAAGCTCTTCTTTGATTTCTTCAATAGACAAGTCAATATTAATGACAGTCTTGCAAGTCACCACCTTCACAGCCCACACTGATTTTTTTGAGTACCACATTGATTATGATGGACCTGAGTGTCACCCTGAGCCTTGTAACACATGCAAGTGAAGACACGGACATATGTAAATACGTTTTAATTTAATATTTTCTCTCTACCTAGACTTGCATCTTGAAAAAGCTGTTAAATTGTACCTAGTCCTAATATCCTTTTGTGTTGAGTCCCACTTTTTCCTGCCTCAGTGTGTGTTGGAACTAGCACAGTAGTGAGTTTTACGTTATGATTTCTATGCGATTTGAAATTTGCACCAGTGGCATTACAGAGTTTACAAAACGTTCTTTACAGTACATATGTCCTTTACATGTGAATGCTTCAGAGAAATTATATTGTAAAACTCCTTATGTACTATGAGCAATGCAAGTCCCAAGCCTCTTAATACAGCCACAAACCTACCCACATAACCAACAAAGACAAGGAAATAGATTTTCTGTGTGATATTTGCATGATATGTCCACTTACAAAGCAGTTGTCTGAATCCATACACACCCCACTCAAATGGGTGATTGATGCGCTGTAACAAACGTGGAAATCATGTTCACTCAGAGGGTAGTTGGCCACTACATTGGTGAGGCAGTACCAGTTGTTGCATATGGACTGCACATTGATGTAGGAGTTGTGCTTGTGATTCCGATAGAAGTAAATAGTGACTGTTAGTGGGATTAAAGTGACATCGGTGCAGTACATTTCACCGAGTATTTAGGGAAATTGCACAATCTAGTAAGAGCCTTGCTTCGCCTTTACCTGTTTTGGTTTTGGTTTTGGGAAGTGCAGGTGCTGGTGCAAGATTGTTAAGATTGTTAAGATTGTGTTAAGTTTAGATGTCAGGAATGCAGAAAGCGTACTTCGTGAGAAGTCAGCCACTGTACACACGAGCTCTGATATCACCCAGTGTTGTAAGTTTTGTCTTATTTTCGCTTTTGGGCCCCTTCATAGCTCATCATTGCCTACGTCCTCACATGTATTTTACAATGAATAACTGATGTTTGCTATGTCATATATGTATTTAAAAAATAACAATGGCTTATATTTCGATTTACTTATTTCTAGTTCATATGTTATGCATTGATAAAGTGTGATATTTAAAGAAAAACAAAGTGGCTTTAAACAAATGTGCAAAGGAATTCACAAGAGCCTATACATCACAGATCATAGGGCTCGTTTTTTCCCAAATAGGGTTGAAAAATATTAGGGAAAGGACATTGATGTTCTTCTTGAGGAGATTCAGACATTCCAGAAGGAGAGCCACAAATAGCCTGTGTCAGAGTCTCACTTTCTCACTGATTACCTTGTTGTTCCAGGCACAGCAACATAACAGAAACAAAGTTTGGCCTTGCCTACAGACAGGTAGCTGACTCAAAAAATAAGATAAGTGAGCAGTTATGCGCGTATACAATCTGGGAAGCTCTTAATCATGGCAAACCTTTGGTGCTAATGTAGAATATACTACCTAGGAAACTATTTTTCTTGTCACGATTTTGATGCCAAATGTTGACATTAGCTATGAGTAGGGTGGAAAGGATTCCATCAAAGGTTGCCGCACCTTATACAGTCAACTTTCATATTATTTACATGTTATGGCTTAATTTTGACCATCACAATCTTTTGAGGAAATGTGTTCCTGTACCTAAAATATAAATGTATTCCCGACAATCTTTGGAAGGATCTGATAGTTGCCCAATTTGCATTATCTCCAGGTAAGATGTAAGAGATACATGAGATCTTGTCTGTTTCTTTCAGTTAAACTTGTACCGAAGGAGAATCAATTGAGTTGGGGTTGTAAATTTGTGTAATTTCCTTCCAAAATATTTGGTGAAATTTCAGCATAATTATGTGAAATTACGCATAATTATGTAAATTGCAAATTCATCATTTTGCACTGTATTTTAATGCAAGATGCATCCTCATTTCTATTTTTGGTGCAAAACGCATTTAAACAAAATCGCTGTGAAAAGTAGTCGCCTGGGTTCTGTTGCTCTGTGCAAAATTTGTAGTAGATTTTTACCAGAAATATTGCACATTTATTGAAAGTGGTGTATTACTGCAATTTTGAGAATTTCACTTAACAAATGTAACATGGAATTCCTGAAATTACACGAAGAGACAAGTAGGTGAAGCACCACAAAATTAACATAGTTAGTCTGGTATGAGGGCAGTCTGTAGTGGGTTCCAAGCTGGAACACTTTGGTCCAGCAAAGTCTTGATCAGTTGATGGTAGAGTCTATAAAACCAGGCAATATCCTCTTCTCTTTGGCCAAGCAGTGTGATCTGTGCATAAAGATCCTCTCCTTTGTATTTTTCTGGCAAGTTAAGGTAGGTGCTGACTGTGTCACAGGATAACAAAGTCTATGATTGTTTTTCGGTGCGAGAAGTTTTGTCTTCTACTTGTTTATGTAGTGCTGGCGAGGTTAATCCACATTTTTGCACTCTGACCTTGTGCTATTTTTCTGTGACTTTGCAGATTTTGTGCTGGGTAAGGTTAAAAAACAGACACAAATGTTCTTAGCTCCAAATGAAAATTTTGAGCCTACCGTTTGCGCAGGGTTATACGATCCAGGCACTCAACCAGTGTTGATGGATAAAAGTGATTGCCTACAATTCTTACAGATCTCCACCATTCAGGAGGAGATCTCCGTGCCTCCATCAATGCGCCCATTGCGTAGCTTTCTTGAAGCCACCAAAAGATTTCTGAGTGGCTGCCTTGTTTAATGCAACATATAAATTCAAGAGTTTGTTACTGTAAAACAAAAAAATAAATGTCCCTGACACACTGGGAGTTTTCTCCCAGAGTGTGGAGCCATTCTTTTTGTCCACCGGGCTTTCCCTTTCTGTCCCAAACAGGGAAAAGTACGTCAGAACATCTGCCCTTAGGTGGAGTGGACAGTCTGAGGTACTTGAATGGCAGCCCAACCTGATGTACCATTGGTGAATGGTTTCTACCAGGGTATTATCCTGGGTAGGGAAAGAAGGAGGTTACCCCAAATCTAAATAGACCAACGCACCTGTAAGTTTGCAAATGGGAAATATGCTACATGTTTAATGGAGCATACCACCCTTCCAACTATAAACGAGGGCCATCTTTTCATTTCCATTTCCTTTTCATTGCTTACAGAAACACTGAAGTATTGAAAACAAAAGGCCATGGCATTTAACTTTGTGTTACAGTTTTCTGTCTTCTCTTAGGTCCACTGGCCAACACTGACTTTTTATCTAAGTTCGCCAGTGTGATGGAATTAGCTGATAGCAGATTTTTCTCTGCTGGTGAAATCTCCTTTTTCATGTGACTTCGAAAGAAACCCCATTCACTCCCACCATTAATTACAAACCCTCTCCTAGAGTTCATTCAAACAACAGAAATAAGTATTTCAGTCTAGCCAGTGACGGGAAGTGTGTGTTCAAAGAGAGGAGGTTGGATAATAACACACAAAATGTTTTCTCATAGAAACGTTACAAATAGCACATGTAGGGGTATATTTACTAAGATTTTATGCCATGTTTGCATCACACAAGTGGCACAAATCAACGCTAAGTGGGTCATTATGACCATAGCTGTAAACACCTTCGGCCGCCGTGGCGATGGTGAACAGAAACCCGACATATAAAGATGCCAAAAACAGAATCTGCCAAAATTTCTGCTTCCACCAGCCACCGCCAGGGCCTTGTCGGCAGAAAGGCTGCCCATCCCACCCCGCCACCACCAAGCAGACAAATCCTACACCCTCCAATAATGATGCACAAATCACAGCGGCGGTTAGTGGATGACGAACGACCATTGGCAGTACAGACCGCCACGGCCAGCAATGGGACCCAACAGCAAGAAATGCACACATTGGCAAGTTTGAAACCCACACACCTGACACACATCTGCAGCCCATCCCCTTGTAGTTGTTCCATCATGTGTGACACACTGCTGTTCTTCAGGACAAATGAATCATGGACTGATCCAGGAAACATGGCATTCACATGTGAAATGTATTGGTCTGCAGTACACACCAATTATATGTTCATTAAGTGGAAGTTCTTCCTGTTCCTGTACACCTGTTCATTTCCTATTGGGGGGATGAGAGTTATGTGGGTGCCATAGATGGCACCTATCACATGGGGAATGTTAGCAAAGGCGTAAAAGTCTGACTTGATGGCAGGGAGTTCAGGCCTTTGGGAAAACTTCACATATGTCTGCAGGTGTAGTACAAATGCATCCAGGAATTTGGACAGGAGGCGGCTAAAAATAAACATTGGCTGTGAGAACCCCGCACTCATGCCCACTGTCACCTGAAATGAGCTTGTGGCCAGGAAATGAAGTACAGAGAGCACTTGCACTTCAGTAGGGAAGGCATGATTCCGATTTGCCAGTCTCAGTATAGGATCCAGTAATGCACAAAGCTCATGGATAGTAGCACGAGTGAGTCTGTAGTTGAAAATGATGTGACGTTCCACCATGGTCTCCAAATCAACAAGAGGTCTGTACACAGATGGGGCCCTCCCTTGCCACATGGGTCTGTACCTAGGAGGAGTGGAGAACACATGTGAGGGACACACATTGATTTGCACAACCTGTTGTGTATAAAACACTGCTGTACAACATGTAGGTTACACACAAGCATTGTAGGATGTAAAACTGGAGTGACATGTTTTAACTGATATGTCTGGACTGTTGTGGACAGAAAATAGTCATGTGGGCATGCTACTGAGAGCTGGGGTCCATAGGGCCTGCATGGGGCCCATGACCAGGAAATACCTGCGTAGTACTAGCACAATGGCAGCCCCCTCTCATCCAGATATGTAACAGTGGAAGTGACCTCATTCCACTGGCGGTTGTTGTTATGGCGTAAGGCGGTGTTCACCGCCATGCACCCATTCATTGGTTAACATGGTTGTCTGTGGGGAATATGGGCCTATCTTGATCGCCACCGGCGGTGATGGCGCACACCGCCGCGGACCATATGCCATTTTGTCACACCAGGTTCACTTGACTCCCGGATTCCGTACATGGAAGTACTCCACTGAGTGTACTGCTGTGTCCTGACTCTGGTTACTCAAATGGCAAGAGTCACAGGGGAAAGGGCCCCGGCCTTCTCCAGGAGCTGGAAATGCTGGTGGACGGGGTCCTACCCCTGTATACCAAGTTATATGTGTGACCAGAGATGCAGGTGAGTAGGCGGATGCCATGCAGGAATGTGTGTGTGATGGTAGTGGATGCCTGTATGCATGTGTGCACGATTTGTAACTGCACAGGCATTGAATGTTTGGCAAGTACCGTGAGTGGGATGGTGAAATGATGTTGTTAAGTGTCCGTCCCATAGGGGATGTATAGCCAGCGGTATCAAATGGGCATTGCTGACCTCTGTTACTTCTCTGTGTGTCCCCTACAGGTCAGCGCCCATCAGAAGAGGGGACTCTGGCAGGCCATCGCCAGGGAGGTGTGGACCCAGGGGGTCTACAACCAGCGGAGCACCCGCTGCAGGAAGCGGTGGGAGGACCTGCAGCGCTTTACAAGGAAGACCTGCAAGGCCCAGCTAGGGAAGTCTTCCCAATGAGTGAGGGGTGCCCGTTGGGCCCTGACCCCCCCCCCAATGCGCTGCATTCTAGTGGTGGCATATCCAGACTTGGATGGGCGCTTAAAGGCTGCACAGCAGACACAATGGGGTGAGTACCAAGACCATCTCATGCCTCCTTGATGGACATCTGAGGGTGCTGTAGTATGTATGCTGTCTAGCGGCAGGGGCACCTACTGGTGTCTTACAGCAATATGGCCCCCATGGGCACTGAGATGATTAAGGGCAGGTCTGCAGTTCCTCAGGTCCTTCTGTCATGTGGGAGATGGTTGTAAGCTAGGGTTGTGGCCACTAGCCAGGGGCCTAGGCATAACTATAGCTATAGGTGCTGGGTGTTGGTGTATTAGCTGGGTGGGAGTATGAGTGACCCAAGTATGTACATCCATTCAGGTGTTAACATATTTCTCTCCTGTTTTGGCTCCCCACCCCTGTACTCTTGTGTTGTCAGCATCATCTGGCAAGGGAGCATTGGCACCGGCAAGTGGGGATGCAGCAGCACACGTTCCAAGGAGTCAGAGTCGACCGATGCCAAGGGCACCAGTGGGTTGGAGGACGAGGAGAGTACCAAGGGGGAGGCTACTACCACTGGTGGTAGTGATTCTGATACCTCCTCCGATGGGAGCTCCCTGGTGGTGGCAGACCGTAGTGGGCCCACCCATTCTTTGACATTTTCTGACACCCCCATACCATCACCGCCCTCCCAGTTGCTCCCCACCCAGTTGCCTGTGCCTGCTCACCCAGATGGGTGGGTGTCTCCTTCGCCTCAGGCACCTCATCCCCTACCCCAGTCAGCCCTGCTGCCCTCCCTGAGGAGGCAATTAACCTCCAGAGGACCATCTCTGTAGGGCAGACAACCATGTTGAATGCCTTCCAGAGGTTAGCATCCCAGATGCAGCAGTGCAATGCATACCTGGAAGGCATTCACTGTGCCATGTCTGGCCTACAGAGATCTTTTCAGGCTCTGGCATCCTCTTTGACAGCAGCCAGTGTCCCTGGCCTTTCCGTCCCCCCTCCCTGCACCCCACTCCCTTCAACCATCCCAAGCACACATTCAGACAGCCATGCACACACCTCAACGCACAAAAAACATACTGAGAAACACAAGCACCACACTTCCCACCAAAGCATGCACACAGCCAACATTCAAAGGCACACACGACAGCATCCACTTCCCCAGTGTGTCCACCTCTCCCGACTCCCTGTCTGTCACCTCTACATGCACACTCACAAGCACTGCACCCTCAGACACTGTTTTTGGCCCCATTCGTGCAGTCACAACAACATCAGACATCCAGTCATGTACTCCAGACACCACACCTGCACTCACCACAACGACTTTGAGTGACACTTGCAGCACACTCATCAGACTTGCTGACACCCAGACAACATACATTTACACTGGCAGCCTGTCTTGGCCCACTGTGTCCAAGCCCCCTCCTCCCAACACACTTAAACTTTCCCAGACACCCACCCACCAAACTTCCACCACATCTCAGCATACTGTACAGGCACCTGCATCCAAGTCAAGCACACCTATACCCGTTATGAGAGCTCTCTCTACTCCACTCCCACACCTTCCTCCATGTCCACCCCGACTGCCCCTAAAAAACTTTTCCTGTCCAGTGTTGACCTTTTCAAACCCACTGGCCCACCCGTCTCCTCCATAAACATGCCCACCTCCTTGCCCTGTCCAATCCTTCCACCTCAAAGTCCGCCCGTGTTCACCCTTCCCATTCCCGTGCCCCTTCCCCAGTGAGCAAGGAGCCACGTGCTGGCCCTGGTCCATCTCCCACCAACGGTCCAAGCCCGCTCCCCCACCTCCCAATGTTAAACCCAACCCCCCTCCACCTCCTAAATGTAAGCCCAAGCCCCCCCAATCATAAGTCTCCACCCCACCACCCCCTGCCCCTGTTCCTTGAGGTGCCTGGCTGCCCCATTGATTTCCCTTTATGGTGGAGTACTATGTGCACATGTGGGAGTCAAGTTTGGGCCATTTGGGCCCTTCAGCCTTTTTGTGTTGGACTGGCCAATGGCCTTATTTGGACATTCTGATATTACATTTGTAATAAAGTTTGTGTGTCCAGTGTTGGTGTTGGCACACTCTGGATACGTGCTTCATCATTTCATTGTGGGAGGGGGTGTTGTGCACATGTGTGTACTTTGGGCAGGTTGTCTTGGCCTTGTGTCGGGTAAGTACCTCTTGCTCAGGTGTGTATGGCTTGTGATGTTGTGAGGGGTTGGGTGTGTGTTGCGGGGTGGGTATGTAACTGTGTCCTTTCTTCTCTTGTTTACTAGGTTGTGGTACTTACAGTCGTTGTCTTTGTCGGCAGTCACGGTTGTGGAGTATATGGCAAGGAGCAGGACAGACATGATCTCCAATTCTCTCTCCATTTCTGCTTCGGTGTGTTGCGTGTTCCTCCGGTGAGTGTTTCCTTTTATTTGGTTTGTTTCTGCCAGGCTTTGCGAGGTGGTGGTTCCTGCCCCAGAACTGACGGGGGTCTTGTGCTTCACTATTTGTTGGGCGGGTGTGGCCTTTCCGCCGGCCTGTCGGGGGCCTCTTCCATCGATGTTGGCACTCCTCTGCTGGCGGTGAGTGGTTTTCAGGCTGCCTGTTTTTCATGTACTTCATTATTTGGCGGTCCAGACCGCCAGCCTGTTGGTGGTAGTTACCACCACCACCGGCGGTGAGGTCTTTCCCGCCATGTTCATAATGAGGGCCTAAATCTTTTTTTTACCTATTTACTTTCTATCACAAAACTTTCTTTACGTTGGAAAATACATTAAAAGTAAAACAAAGCAGTGTGAAACACTGCTTTGCATTACTTAGCTCCAAGGGGATGTTAAATGGGTGGTACATGTGAAATCCCATGCAACCACCCATGTCTTTTGATGCAAAATCCAATCCGGAAATATTAGTAGACAGGGTTTTGTGCAAAAGTTAACACCATGTGAAAGCTGGTGTTGAAAGGAGAAATGTTTTCATTTCTCCTTTCTTTCCTAACTTCGCCTACGTGCAGCACTGTGCAGCACACGTACTATATAGGAAACATTTTAAAGTGTATTTATGCATGGTATTTTGTACTAGTAGGGTAACCTTCCAGTTCAAACCCATGCTAGACTCATGCACACGCCCTTGCTGTATGGAGCACAGCAGCTAAAATCAGCACCTGCACTAGGGCGAGGGGAGGAGAGAGCCATGTTTCTGTAAATATGGCTCTTTCCTCACGCAAAGCAGCATTTTTCGCTATTACGCTGCAAGACTGTTTATTAAATCTGGGCCTAGTGTTTCTTCCGGTGAAAGTTTATTTAATGGTTCTTGTTCAATTAAGTACAAATCACATATTCTACATATTTCAATTATTAATCAGGGAGGCATCATTGAGTCATAGGATAATACAGACACTTATGATTACATTATGCGGTGTCATCATTGTTTGCAGGCAGACCTAGCAAAAGTAGAGATTGCAGGATTCTGGCGAATGGATAAGGTGAAATGTTGCATCGGACTTTCTGAGCTAGGGCTCATCCCTTATGACTGTTGGCCTTTTCATGAAGGTGCGATACGGACACGTGTTTGATGAGCCTTTGAGTTCTGTGCTTCCTTGTAATTTAGAGTACGCTAATGGTGACTTTGCTTTTGAGACACTGGACTGAGCAATCACAGAGGTTGTGTGGCCCTGAGAAAGAGAAGGACCTAGAATGTCCCTGTGCAATTGTAATTGATGGGGGAAGCATACAATAAATCACACACAATTGCAGTACATTTGCACATATTGTGGGGTCTAGCCTTAAAATAAAAGTACAGCGTGAGGCATTCCTCAAAACGCAGACATATGGCTAAGCCTCCTCCACACCACACTGCCAGAGGTAAGAAACCGATGTATCATTTTCAATTTATACAGCGAGATGTAATAGTTCCCTAATGTCCATCGTGATAATCATGTGTTAATAATTCTCCAGTAATCTGAATGATTATCCAAAGAATGAGGAAGACGAGCACCAATGGTGAATGGAGTTTTACAATTTTGCCACTGTGCTAAATGAAAAGTAATGACTATTAGTTTATTGACATTATAGCAATTTCTAGGAGGAGCTCAATTTTTCAAAATGGTATTAGTTTTACAAATGGTTCTAGTTTGTCCCAGGTGGAAGTATTGCTACTTCCACTTTTGAAGCATGACTCTTGATTAATTCTAGATAAACAACTAGTAGATCCATTCAAATTAAAAACAATGTTTATCCGGTTCATCATTTAATAATATCTAGTTATGGATTTGGTAGAATTGTTTCGGGGGCAAATGGGAAAATCTGTATTTTTGGTCGCTCATTTCCATGTTTTCTTGGTTGAAGGTGAAAATGTTCTACAATAAGTAGTAACATTGAATCCTAATTTCTATTATAACGTCTAGTTTAGCCAACCAATTTATATATTTACATCTCCACAGTAAACTGTAAAACTTTCAACTGGCATGATTTCAGTTAAAAATAAATAGCAGATAAACAACTTATAACACGTTATAATGCCACTCCAGTTGTTGCTACCAAGAGAAGTTTATTTTCAAGTGACACAATTACATTAATTGCAAATTCGATACGTCATTACTCGACTCCAAGTTTGCATTTATGATTGCAGCAGAATGTTTGCAGTCTACTAGAGTCAAGAACACAAAGACATACTGATAAATTGGTAGCAAATCAGCTTTGAGTTCAATTCAACAGTTTTAAAATACTTTTAGACTTTTCTGAATGTACCCATGTCTCTGTCCTCATTTATTGTAACACGAATGGCTAATCTGAGCTCAATTTAAAACCCATGTTAGATTCCACTTTATGGGTTCAGACAATTCCTCATTAGAGGCTACATATCTTAATGATATGAAACTACTTTAACCTTGTTCAAAAGATACTGCTAGATTCCCCTATTAAACACACCTTTGGGTGACATTTCAGTTCAGGTATGATAAATGATGCACGATGTACTGCTTTGCAGTACTGAGACATTGAGGAAGATTAAATAAAAGGTGTCGGACAATATATTTCAGTATGCATGAAAAATGGTGTTGTTTAATCTATTCCATGTCTGATTGTTAACCACTACCTTGGGTCAAGGCGGATGATCTTAAAAGGTGCAGAACTGTGTCTTTTCCCAATGGCATACTTGTCAGCAGGACTAAGACCCGAATGTCCTAGTTTGTTGCGGTACTTGGCAATGCAACATGGCTCAGGAAGAAGTGCCAGTCAGCTTCCTGCCTGTAAAGTGTTTAGCTCGGAAAGTTGTCGTGACCCTAGCTTCCCTGTTTTCCACCCCTTGTTATGGTAAACAAAAAGGTGCAACGAACGGAAATAGTGCAAAAACATCTGGAATTTGACACACAGCCAGACCTAATATTCCAGCGTAACCTGACTGCTTCAAATTAAGCTAGGTAGCAAACAAAGGGCAATACTGCGTGAACTACTGTGCAATTCTCGCATGTTCACACGTTTATGCTGCTTTTACGTAGATGTGTTCAAAATGTACAGAAAGCTGCTCTTTGAGCTGTGCTAAATTGACTCTTTTGCACAGTTGTGGCCAATGACACATTAGTGCACAACGCTTAGTAAATCTGGTGATGTAAAATTTGTTAACATTTGCACAGCGCTCCGCGGTAGATTTTAATGGATTGTTGCATTCGTGAATGTTAGTAAATATAGGCCTAAATCGTTGGTAAAGTGAAGATGTAGAGAATTATGTCAACTATGGGCCTAATTCACAAAGCTTTGTCAAAGTGTAAATCAACATTGAACAAGGCAAATGTTTTAACTTCTGCATTCTAGATGAATATTTATTGCATTCTTCAGAAAGCAGAAAGCAGAAGAAATAGGATGTAACTCATTTTTGAGGATAAAAACACTAAATAGAGAATATCACCAGAGGATCCCAGGCGGGTGAATCTCCATTTGCTGCATTTTTAAAATGAGGAAAACCATTCAACTCAAAAAACGGGAGGAATTTCAGTGTAAGTAAATGACACAAGAAAGGTGATGAGGGAAATATAGGCATGGGTAATGGTGTGCAGGAAGTTAAAAGATGTGCAAAAGTATAGATATGGATGGAGGTCCCACCTTATTAGTAGGGGTAGATGAGCTAGCATGCAGACAGGCTTCTATGATATAACCAGGGCAGAGTTTCGAGTGTAAAGATAGACGCACTAGAGTAAACGTAGGTGAAGATGTACTAGAATAAGGTCACAGGGAGGACAACGATTAAGTAAAAGCTGATTCAGGGAGATGTCATAGATAGATGCCAGGGTATAAGGACATGGGTGAAGAGAGGATGAGAGAAACAGAGGGTGCGGGTGTGGATGATGTTTCACTCAAAGACGACAAGAAGAGGGAACACAAAGATGGAAAAGAGAAAGGAACAGAGGTTCGAAAAAATGGACATGTGATCCTGAAAGAAAAACAATGTTTTTAAAAAAAATGATATTCATTTACCAAGAATAATTCAACATCCTGGGAATAGTATTTTTTGGACGTTTTGAGGCAATATGTTACCTTCATTTAGAGGGAGACAGGGACCTCTCTCGTTTAATATCTGACCACTTATAATTGGTCCCCATTTTCAAGGCATTCACTAGTAAGCCACCACATTCTTGATAGGTCAATATGAGTTGGTTTTTCTCACAGCCCAGTTATGATATGTTTAGGCAGTGGTGGAAGATGTTGCAAACCCCAGGGACTCTATGAGCTCTGCGAGGAGACACATGGATTTTGAGCAGGTACCCCAGTGTGGTAACCACCATTGCTACTTTGCAGAACAGGGATTCAGCATGGCAGTGCATGTTGATGTACATAAATATGTCACCAATTCAATGCCGTGGCCAGCTAACCAGTGTAAGGAAAAGGCCACACCACCCACAGATATAATAGCAGCCTGGTAGAGTAATGAAGTTTAGACCTGTGGGCAGGCAGTTCTACAGGAGGGCCTAAATATTAGTAGCTTTAGATGCTGTTGCCTCTTACACAATCAACATATGGGCAGATGACGAAGAGTCCCATAAATATGGTTAAATTAACAATATGCAGACTATTATTTTCATACACAAATGCTTATTGGCATGGCCTATTTCAATTAAATATTGCTCAACACGTAATAGCTATTCCTGCCACACAGTTGAGGAATTGTGACGCTTTACTGTGTTGGCGTATGATATGCATATCTAGCCAGGGTTTACTGAAAGTGCATAGTGGCATGAAATAATTAAAACAAAACATGTAACGAAACATGATGGTCATAGTTCACAACTACTAGATTTCGAGAAAGGGGCAAACTGTATAATAAAGTGATGTACAATTACTTTGTTCTCAATAAAAGAACAGACTCTGCATATATAAATCATGTATACAGAAACAAAAGGAAGGCCAGTAACAATTCAAGCTATTTGTCTTTTCTAATGTTTTACAGTACAGAATCAAACCATGTCATGAGGATCTGTAAAAAGCATCACCACATACTGCAACCTAACAATGACTTGGTCGATGCAAATGGCAACAAATCAACAAGTCACCTATTGCAGTCTACCTATCACAAGGCTCAAAATCATAAAACTAAGAGGTCACCTATTACAGATAACATAGCATAAGGCACAAAATCATGAAAGTTTTTAGAGCCCTACCAGTATGAATACACCTTGGCTGGTTCATGAACTTAAAGGTGGCCTTATGGCTGTCACTGTAGTCTGTGTTATAAATGTGAGTGAATCATTACAATCTAAAATAAACATGGCAACGTTTTTTATTAGCATTTTATTAGATGTAGCTCAACATGCCTGTGAGAAAACAGGGCTGATTGCAGAGGCCCCATAACTTTTTGCCCCCATTTTCCTCTTTTTGCTGGTGTTTTCCTGACTTTGATGGTGCCCTGGGTACTGCTAACCAGTCCCAGGGCCTATGCTCTGTGTAAAATGGATATGCAAATTAGGCTAATTATAATTGGCTAAGTTAACCTACCTATAAGTCCCTAGTATATGGTAGGGCATGTAGGTTTAGGGACCACAGCATAGGTGGTGCACACCTAGGTGCACTGCTGAGGTGCCCAGTGTCATTTTAAAAGCAAGCCTGCCTTGCTGGCTGCTTTTAAATTAAAGTTATATGCAAATTCGACTTTGGAATTAAAGGTACTTCCAAAGTCTTAAACTACCTTATTTTTACATATAAGTCACCCCTAAGGTGTGCCCTATGTGCCCCTAGGGCTGGGTGCCATGTAACTATAAGCAGGGACTTTATAAAAATAGATTTATAAGCCCTGGTGAGGTAAAAACAGCCAAATTCGTTTTTCCCTCATTGAAGTAAATGGCCTTTATAGGCTAGAATGGGCAGACTTTATTTTAAATTTTAAAGTCTCCTTAAATGTTACATACCAAGAATTTGGTATCAAATTAATTGTTGTAATAAATCCCACAACTTCCAGTTGTGGGATTTAATATAACTTGTTCAGGTAAAAAGTTTAGACTTTACCTAAAAAGTTGCCAATTTCAGCTCTGCATTGTTTTTGCTGCTGTGCTCTGATTGGCCAGCCTGCAGCAGCTTCTGCCAGGCTGCCTTGATGAGGTGTGAAGTGGCCAGGCTTCACACAAAGGAATGTGCTTGGGGGAGAGAATCTCCCCTCAGCAGATGGTGAGGCAGGAAGGGGGAGGGCTGCCAAACTGGTCTTCAAAGGCAGAGAAGGACATTTGCAGCACCCAGCAACACCCCCACATCCTGCAACCCCAGACAATTAGGTGCCCCCTTGATTAGATTAGGAGAGGGCAGGAGAGGGGTGTGTTTATGATTTTTAGCCACACCAGTGGGTGGGCTCAGCCAGATGTAACCTCCAAAAATCAGATTCATCCATGTTGGATTTTTAGAGACTGTTGCCTTCTGGGATGGATTTTTGCCACACTTCCCAGGAAGTGGTCATCACAGGGGGACGACCCTGTCCCTGATTGGAGAACCAGGGCCCCCCTGCTTTTCACCCAGGAGCAAGGATAAAACTGGCAGACCTGCACCCACACCTCAGATCCCCACCAAATTTCAAGAAGAAAGAACTTAAGGAGAAGAAGGACTGCCCTGCTGGACCCCTGGCCTGCACCTGGAACCTGCACTCAGAAGGACTGCACCAGCTGCACACTTGGGCTTCACCACAAGAAGGACTTTGCCTGGCTTCAACTGGTTCAAGGAGGGACTCCCTGTTTGCTACAGGTGAAAAATTGCTAAACCAGAGTCCCCTGCACCAACTCCTGAAGAAAGCGACCAGCTGACCACTGTCCAGTGGCCAAAAAGGAGTTTGCGCCAGGTGCATTCTGGGAGTTGAAGTCCGCACCCCCCAAGGACCATCACAGAACTTCTGGACCCTTGGGGTGAGCTGTGGACCCCAAAAGAACCTTAAAAGAACATCTGGGTGAAGCCCCAGAAGTTTGGAAAAGATTTGAGAATTTTTGGAAAAAAGCTCCAGAGAGGGACCGACCCGCCGCGGAAATTCTAGCCGGCTTGCCTCAACCGCGACCCGGCCTGACTTCGTGGTTCGTCCCGGTAAAGAAAAACATCCAAAAAAGAGACTAAGTCCGAACGTAAAAAGTTGACCGGGACCTCCCAGCCATCGTATCCGAGAAGGGCTCCATGGACGTCGGATCAAGATCCAGGTTTACCCCGGTCGAAGAATTTTCATCTCGAAAAAACGACTAAGTCCGAAGGTAAAAGTCTCCACCGAGGAAACCCACATCGCGTATCCGGACAAGGGCTCCAGGAGGTCGGATTCAACTGGCAGGTTCGTCCCGGTGAAGAAAAACTTCAAAATAAAGACTAAGTCAGAAGGTAACTTTTTAACCGAGGCCTCCCGCGACCTGTAGCCGAGCAGGGCTCCATCGCGGTCGGCCTGAAAGTTTGACTTTGCCCCGGTCGAGGTGCAACCAGATGACCCGATTGGCGCTTTTTGTTTCTAAGCGCTAGAAAAGTAATAATTCTTTAAAAATTCATATCTCCGGTTCCCCTGAACCGATTTTAATAGTTTTGGTGTCATTTTAAAGATAAAAATATAAACTATTTTTATAAATTGGTTTTGGATTTTTAAACTGTTTCCTGTGTTTTATTTAATTACTGTTTTGTGATATTTGAATGCTTTACACTTTGTCTCCTAAGTTAAGCCTTGACGCTCGTTGCCAAGCTACCAAGGGTTGAGCTGGGATTAATTTACTGAGACCTAACTGTACCTATGTGGAGGTTAGTGGCTTGTTGCTAGGTGTAGGTACCTACCTGCCCTACCAATAACCCATTTTCCAACAATGCCCCTCTAGGTTGATTACATAAAACCATTGCAAGCGCGCCTGGTCCTTAGTAAGCAAACTTACAATGGGACGCGTATGGGCCGATGAACCTTTTGGATCGCTTGGAGTATCCTAGCTATGTAGAAATCGATGAACATCAATTATCAATGTAATTAATCAACAACCACTACGAGAACCATTAAGCATGAGACAATATATCAACATTACATGAATAACCTCAACTCAATTATACGTTTTATCAGTTTTTATTTCCCTATTAGTTACAATGCTATGTCATCAGGTTAGATCAAACTTTATTCAATCAACTCATAATTAGTTAATTAATGACCACAAATAACATATTCTAATCAGAATTTGAGAAATCATATGTTTGAATGCTTCAGCATAAGCCAACAAAGAAGAATATAACAGCATTAATAGCAGAGTTCAGCAATCAGTCCGTCAATCATTTGTCACTGTCAGAGTCACCCAAAAAACTCTTACCTAACCCAGATTAGCATTTAGCCTGTGGGACTTCATGCGAAAACAATTTAGAAAACGTGAATTTGCTAAACATCTAGTTAGAGAAAAACTATAAAACAGCACAATTGGTATCTAGAAAGAAAGGCATAAAAGTTAATCAGTCACAGTGTCATAGCTACCTATCCACGAAATGGATCAGCAACAAAGTCAATCTTCATCCCAGGTCATCAATCGATCAGCAGCGCATCAGACTCTCAAGAGCATGAGCCCAATGACAGAATCTTGAACCGTGTCTCTTGATGTCATCAGCATTCACCCCTTGCATCTCCCGCATCTGCCTAAATTCTGTGTCCAGCACATGCATTTAAAATGGTTGCACTGTACAGTTACTATGTTCCAGGTTTGGCAAGGACATAGTAGAGGCATATTGCTCATGCATCTATGCCCACACTTGCAGCATAGTGCACCTAGACTTATGGTTGAAAGGCCTGCCATAGGGGTGACATACCTATGTACCATGCTACTTTAGCATTTTAGAATTGCACCAGGACACTCAGCCTGCAATGGCAGTGCTGGGTGCACTTGGATGCATGGTCCCTGAAGGTGGCACAATCTGTGCAGCTCCCTTCAGGAGCCTATCCTTAGTACCCCATGCCCTGGGTACCTAAGTATGATTACTAGTGACTTTTAGTGGCAGCTAACAGTGTTACCAATTGTGCCATTGCATCACAAAAGTCTTGGGAAAGGGATCTGGCCCGGGGAACCTGGTTAGCAGGGGTCCTGGGCACTAACAACTTTGAAACCACATCAAATACCAGGCCAAAAGTGGGGGGCTAACCATGTCAAAAGAGGAACTTTCTCACAGAATAGAAAATTGCTTTTCCGATAGACTCCTTTCTGTTCATCAGGGCATTGCTACACACATTTGCCATACTGGATTAGGGTTGAGCTATCTGAAAGATACTATTGAAATTGCCACTCTGCTGCTTGGCTCAAGTTCTGGTATACACCAGAGGTGGTATTTTTCTAGACTAATTCTTGAATTTTTCTTAACCCTCAGCCCATTGGCATTAACTCCAAAATGCGAAATCAAAAATCTGTTTTTTAAATATTGTTCAGAACAGTGGTTGATTGAGGCCCAATACACGCAGACGATTATTATGTACACCCCTTCAATTACCACTCCAAGAATACAGCCTTATCTGGGTTTCATACACACTTCACAATTCATAATATACATTTTATCTCACGCATTTTCATTTAAGCACTTTGCACTTTCTCCTAGCTTTCCCCAGCAGGGCGGGTGGTTTCTGAATTTGTTAAAATGTCCCTGTAATAATATGCCCTCTCAAAGCAATTTTCACTTCATGCTATTCTGCACTTTATACAGAGCGCTGCACAGTCGTTTTCTACTCCCAAATTTGTAGCGGCTGCCATTAGAAAATATAAGTTAGGCATGCTGTATTTACAGCATCTGGAATCTCCTGAAACCTGTTTTTCTCTGATTATTTCTTTCAAGGCACCTTAGCAGTATACATTTTTTTAATGATTTTTACTCATAGTTCTTGTTTATTTTTTATCTAATCTTATAAGACTTAATAGCGGTACCTTGTGTATTTATCTCTCCCCTATCGCATTTTATCTGTTTATGTATCTATGACCATGTGATGATGCAGAGGTATGTAAATACGTATATGGTCTTCAAGCATAATGTGATTTGATTGAGTTAGCTTGTAAATATATGTATAGGAACATTGTGGTTATATTTTTATTTCCTCTGTGGGTTTTACTTTCTCTTTTCTATAAATGTTAATTTTTTTAAGAACGTTTATGCCATTTTCCCCAAATAATATGTTGATGATGATAAGTAATAGAAACAAAGAGTATGAAAATAAGTACAAACAGTATTCCCAAAACTGGAATGTACCTAATGGTGTCCAAACCTGCAAAAACTCTAATGTCAGTGGAACAATTTACAGTGGAAAACTTGTAACTAAAGTTCTGGAGGACTAGATAATTTGTGCAGAATACACAGTGTGTGAATAGAAGTGATCACTGCAGAAGCAAACATGGTCACTGCAAGCCTGCTATAGGCTAACTCGTATGTGTACCGACGTGGTTCGGTGCTTTTGCCTCAAATTCAAACTTTCTAGTGAGGGGAAAAAAAAACAGTGTTGTGGCTAAAAGACACAATACATATCAAGTAGGTCATGAATGTGCCAGTGGCGTATGAATCAAGCAAGCCTCATACTCAATGCCTCAGGGCTCAATATAGTGTGTTTGTGTCTCATCGTGCTAAGTCAAAAACCTAGCATAGGGGGACTATTGACCTAAGGTGCCTATCTCTGTATAGGAAAATTGAATCTGTTCTGTCAAAGGTCTCCCATTGTATTCATTTATTTCCCCAGAATGCTGATAATCTGTTGAATCTCGGATCCCCTAAAATCACATTTTACTCCCCAATCTCCTGATTATTTAAGCACTTGGCCACAGTCTGCAGTGAATGTGTCCAGATACTGCCAGATAACAGAGACACTCTGCTTTTTTCACCTGTAGACTGTTCAGGAAGCAAGCACAGGTGACTGACATCACATGCATGACACTGGACTTTGAACCATGGGAGTTATAGTCCCATCTAGACACAATTTCAGCCAGTTATCTACATTATTGTGGTATCTATGCCAAACAACTCTTTGTTGTTCAAATAGAGAAATGAGGAAGGGGAGCATGAGGACTACAAACTCTTCTTACCTAAAAACAGAAATAACAGTTATTAGAAATATGCTTGAACGATCTAAAAGCAGTGGCATATGCCAAGGGAACACCTAACAACATACTGGCCAAAAAAATGTAATATTCTTTAGGAAAAAAAAGTATATGTATTGAAAAAGGCCAGAGCACTATGTCCGTACTGATGATGGTCCTAGTCAAACCAGATTGGTCTGCATATTTGTTAAGTCATGTTTGTGACAATGTTAGCCATGGGATATCATAATATAATCCACATTCATGGGTCTTCATTCTAGAGATCCACTACTGGTTTTTCACTAGGAAGAACCAAGTTTGGTCATGTGCAGGGGAATGGGTCTTAAGTACATTAATTATGCTCCTCCTCTTAGTATCTTCATTATAACTTGTTTTACACAGTGTATGGTCAGTTTGGTGGTAGTGCAGCAACAGTGTATGTTGCTGAGGAGTTCTGTGAAAGCAGTTCTTAATCTTCTGTGTGGTCATGCCAAGCTGGTGTAAGCTGCAAGGGCTGTGATGAGGTAGATAACCCCTTCACTACTGCAATTTGTGTGTTGAAGTACATCCCAGATAAACCTACAGACACTGCACATCCCACATGGATAGTGTTGTAATATTAGGAAGGGACCATAAGGTCATCTGAGTGTCATGGGATGTGGTCTCAATCTTGTATGGACAAGCATGTCTCTGGTGTTTTGCCTCTGTCCAAAGGCAAAGAGAGGTTTCTCTGTTTTCATGTCGACCGTGTTAAGAAAGTGACAACTTTTGGATAATTCTTCATAATTATCCAACCAATCTCAAGAGGCTAAAATGAGGAACTCTCAGTCTACTGTGGCCACTTTATTCAAGGTGTCCCCCAAGGCATGACTCTGTACTCCACTTTGTTCGGTCTACACATGAAACCAATGGATGAGACGTTTAAGAACTCGGGAATCTTATCTCTTCAATAAACTATGAGACTCTGTTATAACTCAAGATGTCCTCTCCGAATTATATTTTTCTCCTTTCCATACGATTCAAGAGATGAATATCTACCAACCACCTGAAATTCATCCACTTAAAAACAAGTCCCTCATAACCTAACCTAAAAACTCAATCCTATTTGTGCAATCTTGGGTCATCTCATTTCACATCCTATATTGTCATGCCACTGCTGTTGGTGATGCTAAATCTTTGGGGGTTCTCAACAACAGCAAATTTAGGGCCTGATTTAGAGTATGGAGGACAAAGTTGCTCTGTCACAAATGTGATGGATATCCTGTAAGCCATATTATGATTTCTATAGGCTATTATGGGATCATAATATGGCAGATGTGATATCCATCAAGTTTGTGATGGAGTAACCCCCTCTGAAAATCTCTGAATCAGGCCCTTAATTTTCTAGTCCCAAATCAAAATCATGCACTCACAACTGACTCTGATTTACACTGTGTATTTGATAGTATATCCCTGAACAAGATCTAACGTCTTCAAGCTGTCATTCTCTTGAGACTCTACTATAGTAACTCACTTCTCATAGGACTGCCTAGAACTCATTTCCCCCGCTTGGTGAGTTGAAGGTGGCAGCATGATTCATCTCTGCATGCAAACAATTTGACCACATAACTTCTGTGCCCAGTTGCAGACAGCCTGTATCACCCACAAAGCACTGCTCTCAATGACTTCCATCTATGTTTCAAAAAAGCTGAAACTCTCTAGGGGTCAACATGTCCTGTGCAGCTCTAATTCTCTTTTCAGTGAAATGCCAGCTTTTAAGAAAAAGCAGGCTTTGGTGTATATTTAGAGTTTAGAGTAAAGATTGGTCTGAAAAAACGCATGACCTCACAGAAGGAAAGCTTGCAGCACCACCAGCAGGATTGGTTGGACTGTTGAGTGCGAATGAAGACACAACTCCAAGAACCCTTCATCTAGCAAACACACTACAGTAATCGGCCTCTCATTTAACTCAATCCAAGAAACTCAAGTTCAGACGCCATACTTTACCAGATATTTCTGCAATGATTGATTTGGGAGCAACAGGAAACTTTTGTGATTTGAAATTTGCTGAAAGATTGGCTTGAAGGCAATAAGAGCATCTAAGAGTGAAGCAGTGAGAGCTGTGGATGGAACCAATCTCTCATCAGGATCACACAGAAGTAGAGTTAGTTCCTTAGGGGGCCACTGAGAGATTATCCAGTTTAACCTAATTTATGCTCCTCAGTTCTAAATTATCTTGGGACTGCCATGGCTAACTGAACACAATCCAAGATTGTCACAATCTATAGATTGGGCAACAAGAACCACAGTCCTGAATTTGGATTACTGCAAGGAGAATCGTTGAGAAAACTGTTCTCAATCACATGAACCGGGATCCGATACTATGCTGTGTGATGGAGGGGTTTCAGTGTGTATCACTCACAATAATGAAATTCCTTCTATGAATGAGGACTTTCAAGGTATGTTCAATGAAGTGGAAGCAGAAAAAAACTCCCTCCCTATCAATCCTATGGCTGCAACATAGAGCTGGAACCAGGGTCTAATCTGCTGTGCAGCAGAATCTATGAATTAACCAAAGCAGAAAAACAGAACCTAAAGAACTATATTCAGAAATGCCTGGAAATGGGTTTATCACTCCATCTCCAGTCTCCTCACCATTATTCATTGTCCTTTACAAGGAAGGCGAGTTGAGATTATGTATCGGCTATAGAACCTTCAATTGAAATAAGGTGAAGATTCATTACCTTTTGCCTTTATTCTAAGTTTTAATGGACCAAGTACAATGAGTGCAGATCTATACAAAATTGGACTTAAGAGGAGCCTATCACTAAATGAGAATAAGAGAAAGAGACAAATCTCCAGACATTTTGCATTTCTCCTTATCTTTTTCTGATCCTGTTCTTGTTGGCTTTAGGACTGTGGGCACTTTACCACTGCTATCCAGTGCTAAACTGCAGGTACTCTGCACCTAAAACATGGTAACATTGGCTTCTCCATGACAGGCATATTTTAGTTACTAGTGAGTTTATAGTAAAGTATACTATGTGTGCCCAGGGCCTGTAAATCAAATGCCAATAGTGGGCCTGCAGCACTGGTTTTGCCACCTACTATGGTAGCTTTTCAAACATGCCTCAGGCCTGCCACTACAGAGCCTGTGTGTGCAGTTTAAACTGCCATTTCAATCTGGTAAGTCCTTTTTATTACATGTAAGAACCCCTAAGGCAGACCCTGATAAACTCCAAGGGCAGCGTGCCGTGTATTTAAAAAGTTGAACATGGACTTTTAAGTCTAACATGTTCAGGTAGTGAAACAATCTTAAGTTTGTTTTTCACTATTGCAAGGACCGTCTCTTTCATAGGCCAGTATGGGGAGTGTCTTAAAAAGTATTTTAAGTGTAATTTCCAATTGTTAAAAGATAGGAAAATTGGGTTTGGTGTCTCTGGACTCACAATTTAAAAACACATCTTTTGGTAAAGGTGCTTTTTAAATTTAAGGTCTGAAAATGCCACTTTTAGAAAGTTGGAATTTTCTTACTTAAACCATCCTGTGTCTAGCCTGCCTCTAATCCACATCTGGGCTGTGTAAGGTTATGTGACAGTTACCTATATGCATTCCATCCAGACAGTCATAAATACAGGACACTCAACTTTCCCTGCATTCCATCTGCATCCTGATGGTTCTTCCTGGGTAGGAATGGTGGAGGGGCTTTCACTCACAATTCAAATGGTAGTGGCCTGACCACACACACATCTCCTGGCTTACAGGACTGGGCTGAATGGGAACTGGGACACTTCAAAACCACTCTTTGAAGTCTCCCCCACTTCAAAGGCACAATTGGGTATAAGTACTTCCATTTCGGTCAGACAGCACTTTTGTATTTCCCCCAGTCCAGCGTGATCAGATAGTTCCAGTTGGAGCTATTGTCTTCTAAGCCCTGCATTTTGATCTAATCTTTAAAAATGTATAACTTGATTTGTGTATGTTGGATTTTTGTCATTGTGGTCTTGTTTTACTCAGGTAAATATTGGCTATTATTCTAAACTAGTGTGGAGTCCTTTTGTTGTGTTTTCATTGTGTTACTGTGTGTGCACACAAATACCTTGCACATTGCCTCTTTAGTATAGCCTGACTTCTCTGTGCCAATCTTCAAGAGGGTGAGAACAGGTAAACGTTTAGTGTCTATCTTACTTACCCTGACTAGAATTGTGGCCCCTACTTGGAGAGAGTACCAACCTCTACAAACTAGAGACCTGATTTCTAACATCAGGTCATGCCTTACAGGCTCTGCAAGACACCGACAGCCTTCTAGCACTTTATTAAAGATGTGTTAAGTGAGTTCAATGACCAGTGTGTGATTGTGTATATTGATGACATCTTAATCTACTCTGCTACTGAATAAGAACATTGGGAACATGTGAGAAAAGTCTTTCAAAATCTCAGATAAAACAATTTGCACGTTAAGCTGGAAAAGTGTGCGTTTGGGGTAAAATCAGTCGAATTTTTAGGTCTTATAGTGTCTCACGAGGGTGTAACAATGAATATGCAAAAGATTAAGACTGTCACTGATTGGAAGCCCACAGCCTCAGAGAAGGAAGTCCAAAGCTTCCTTGGGTTCACTAACTTCTATTGATTGATTATCAAAGAATTCTCACAAACAATAATTCACCTTCCTTGTTTTTTGAAAAAAGGGGTTTTGTTCACTTGGTCAAGAGAGGTAGATGAATCCTTTTAATCCTTAAAGAAAGTTTACACTACTTCACTTATTGTACACCATGCTGATCCTACTGAACCATTTTATGTAGAAATCAAGTTGGGTCAGAATGAGCAATTGGAGGAGGGAGTGTTGTCCCAAAGACACAAGAATACAGGACAGTTACATCCAGTGGCATATCAATCAAGGAATCTGACTCCTGCAGAAATAAATTATACTATCATGGAGAAACAAATATTAGAAGTAAAAGATGTGTTCAAGGAGTGGAGACATTATCTAATGGGAGCAAAACATAATGTCACAGTGTTTACTGACCACAAAAATGTTCAATTTTGAAATAGCCAGAACATCGACACCTAGACAGCTTCGGTGGTCCCTGTATTTTGCTGACTATGATTTTGTAATCACTTTTCGACCTGGAAGTAAAAATGGAAAGGCAAACATCTTATCCCAAACTGATACATAAATGCAGACTAATCCAGTGGAGATTCAAAAGATAATTCTAGAATCAAAGATTTTGGGAGCCACATCCAAAAGAAGTTTAGAGGAACAAATAAGAGATTCAATGGCTCCAGAAGAAACGATGAAATGGATTAGTCAAGAACCCAAAAGAGAACTTCAAAACCTCATTTTATTTAGTACCTCATCAGGACGGTGTGCTCTATTTACCCACTCAAGAGTTACAAGAAATGGCTCTGTACAAATGCCATGATAGTCCATTGGCTGGCCATAAGTGAATTCATAAGACAGAAACCTTAGTGGAGAGACAATTTCGGTGGCTACACATGAGTAAAGACCACCAGCATGTAACCACCTGCGATTTCTGCTTGAGGAAAATCAGAGAGACAGGCCCCTAAGGGGCTTTTACAGCCCTTATCCATTCCTCCTCATCCTTGGCACACTCTGACCATGGATTTGATAGTGAACCTTTTCTCCATCCAAGGTTTCACTACAGTCTTGGTATTTGTACATGCCTTTACCAAACAGGCTCATTTTGTTACATTACAAAACATCCCTAAAGCTCAGTGTTTCAGTCAACACATAGGATAGCCCCACTGTGTTCCCAAGGAAAGTATCTCAGAGAGAGACTCCCAATCTTTAGCTCATTTTGGAGGGCTTTCATTAATGGTTTGAACATTGAGACTCGGTGTTCTACTAGCTATCATCCAGAAATACACTGACAGTCATATAGGACTAATCAAGAATTAGAACAGTACTTGAGGTTGTTCCTTCTAGATCAAGAATGGGACAGGCCAGATCTTACTTTTTGCTGCTGAATTTGCACACAATAATGCTAAGAATATACCTATACATTACTAACCATTGTTAATGAACTATGGAATCATGCAAATTAATTAATTAATTTAAAAGAAATCACTAAAGCCACAGTCAAAGATATTGTCCAACACATGGTCACAATCCACCAGTCCGCAGTGGAAAACTTAACACACAACAAAGAATGCTACAAATTTCAAGCAGACCAAAAGAGAAGAAAGGACCCACAGCTCAAGTGCAATTGGAAGTTCCAACCCCTTTCTGTAGAGCCTTACTTGGTGGAAAAGGTTAAAAATCCCTTGACTTTTTTTTATTAAAATTACCAGAGAACGTTATAATCAATCCAGTTTTTCATGCATTCCTATTGAAGAAAACAACACCAAAACTAAGAGTGACACTTCCACCAAAACCTTTGCAAATAGAAGAAGGTTTAGAATTTTAAGTGAAAAGAATTCTGGATTCAAAACAAATAAAAGGTCAAGTTTATTATTTAGTAGATTAGAAGGGTTATGGTCCAGAAGAAAGGCCTTGGGATTTGCATTCAGATTTGCATGCTTCTAGATTAACTCAAGCTTTCCACAACAAATTCCCAGCCAGACCACGATTAGAAGGAGCATCATTGTAAGGGGGTACTGCCAGGATTACGAATAGGAACTCAGAACTAAAACACAGTGTGCCATGTTTGAACAATTATAACAGTGTTTCAAAACAAAAGCCGAGAGTAAGAGGTTTAAGGTCACTTGGCTGGAAAGCGAGAGTAGACAAGTGAAATCTTAAGATGGCCATCTACAAACACTTCTTAGAGCACTCTAGTTGTTCAACATTCCCTATCTCAACAGAATAAAACACTTGCACTGTGCACGGTGCAACGCACTTCACTGAGGAATAATCCCAGTTAAACTCCTTCAGTATAATGAGTCACGTTCGCTGTCATAGTTAGATAGGGTAGGTGCATCAAGTGAACATCGTTTTACAGTGCATCAGGTCTATTTAGCATCTCGTTCTTGAATAATTATTTTGGTGGAGATAATATGAGGAAATAGGCAATGTAGGCAGTGTCTCTCATAGTTGAAAGAAAGTGTCTCTTCAGCTAGAAGTCTTTCCATTAAAAGAAGAGGCTATTCACTTAATAGACTTGTGAGAGATGTGTTCCAGCAAAGCGTAACATTTTCAAGGGAAGTGTCTTACTGTGCGCAGACTCAGTAAGAAAATGAGGGCCATATTTATACTTTTTGACGCAAAACTGCGCTAACGCAGTTTTGCGCCAAAAAAATTAGCGCCGGCTAACGCCATTCTGAAGCGCCATGCGGGCGCCGTATTTATTGAATGGCGTTAGCCGGCGTTAGTCGACCGGCGCTGCCTGGTGTGCGTGAAAAAAAAACACGTACACCAGGCAGCGCCGGCGTAGGGAAAAATGGCGTTTGGGCGTCCAAAAATGGGGCAAGTCAGGCTGAGGCAAAAAAATTGTCTTAACCCGATTTGCGCCATTTTTTTTTGGCGCCCAGACGCCATTAACATGACTCCTGTCTTAGCAAAGACAGGAGTCATGCCCCCTTGCACAATGGCCATGCCCAGGGGACTTCTGTCCCCTGGGCATGGTCATTGGGCAAAGTGGCATGTAGGGGGGCACAAATCAGGCCCCCCTATGCCACAAAAACAAATTACAAAAAAAACTTACCACAACTTACCTTTTCTTCCCTGGGATGGGTCCCTCCATCCTTGGGTGTCCTCCTGGGGTGGGCAAGGGTGGCAGGGGGTGTCCCTGGGGGCTTGGGAGGGCACCTCTGGGCTCATTTTTAGCCCACAGGTCCGTTAACGCCTGCCCTGACCCAGGCGCTAAAATCCGGCGCAAATGCGGGTTTTTTAGTCCCGCCCACTCCCGGGCGTCATTTTTGCCCGGGAGTATAAATCCGACGCAATAGCATCGGAGTCATTTTTTAAGGCGGGAAAGCCTACCTTGCATATCATTAACGCAAGGAAGGTGTTCATGCAAAAAAATGACGCTAACTCCATGAACTTTAGCGCTAGACGCGTCTAACGCCAAAGTATAAATATGGAGTTAGTTTTGCGTCTAATTTGCGTGGAAAAAAACGACGCAAATTCGGCGCAAACGGAGTATAAATATGCCCCTGAGTCTCTTCTGCGCTCTGACAAGAGATGTAGGAAGTGTTCATGTGGAGCATATTCTCTGTCAAAGGGAAGTGTCTCTTTAGCATTCACACTAGTAATTAAGAAGAATCTATTCTGCAGGCTCCTCATGACTAAAAGTGCTTTCTGAAAAAAAGGAAGCTTATAGCACAGAGTAATTCAACAGATTAATTTTGAAAACTAAATATAAAAAGGGAAGTTATTCCTGAACTTACCTGAACAGATTCTTACCCATTTAAAGTGTGTGAAGATAAAGTAGCAGTCTTCTAGTTCTTTGGTCAGACAAGAATTCCTGTGAAAGACAAGAGTTTTAAAGTTGATAAGTTAAATAAATATATATATGAGTTCAGTTGAAAAGACTTGCATGCTAAGATAATTATCTGAAGATTGAATAGTTAAAATAAGAAGAGAAAGCAAGAACAGAAAAGTTAAAAGTGATTTATGCAAGAATTGTTCTTAACAATTATAGCAACACTATCAAATTCAGCTATCAGAAAAGTAGCTAAGGCCGTTGTCTAGAGTAAAATATATTTTAGAAATTGTGAAGATGTCTGAAGTTTAGAGTAACAAGGTGTTCAAATATTTAATTGCAGTCATCTCTCAACAACAATCCAGCAAAACCAGAAATAACAGAAGTGAGAATAGATATAATCAGAGAGAAGGACCTAAAGATTCAGACAAAAGCAGTCTCTTCTTACTCTCCACATCCCTTTTCCCCCTTGGAGCACCTTTGACCTTAAGTTAGAATCTTGGAGGCTATAGATGTTCTGGGAGAGGCATAGGGATATAATCATTATTCTTCTCCTGTGTAAATTGGGTATTTTTAGAGTCTGCATTGACAGCTCCCTACCAAACTGTAAACGAAGCCCTACGTCTCGATCTTTCTCTGGCAGTGCAACAAGACTTTGGAATTAACTTCCTTTGGCCCTGCCCACCACTTTCTGGTTCCCACATTTTAAAAGGAACTGAAATCTCTTCTATTTCTAATATATGTCCATAAATCGGCTTAATTTTTCACAACCTTCTCTTGCTACCATCTGGATGCCCTGATCTGATACTCCTGAACCCTTTTTCTCTGCCTCTTCTTCACCATGTCTGTACTACAACCATATCCCTTAGGAAACATATACTGTTCTCCCTACCTATGCCTTCCCCTCCTCCTCCATTCCCAAATGTAGATTAACCCTTACTGATAACATCCCTCCACCTGACTCTTATCTCCTTAACTGCATTCGCTGGTACTATGCTGAGTTCTCTCTTGTCTGATATTTACTCATCCAGGTCCATTGTCTCTTAGATTTACCTTCTTGTGTTATATTTAATATATTTGTCTTAGCTGTTAAAGCACCCTAAAAGCCTGGGGCCATGCTTATGCTGTGTAAAAATGCATAATAAAAAGATAAAAAGACTGGTGCCTTCGGCAAAAGTACCAACTAATAATAGTTTTCATTGCTGCGCCTGTGTGAGACGCTTCAAGAGTGCTAAGCAAAGTGATCAACAGAGATCAGTGCTTGCAACTGTAAAAACGCTTTTTCAGATGCACTAATCCCATTTTAAAAGTCAGAAAAGTTTTTTCGACTCCTAAATAGGGTTCTGCAAATGGAAACTGATTTGGTATCTGGAAGGGGCGAGTTGAAGGCACCCCTTCCATACACAAATCAGTATGCTATGTATCATTGTTTCGTGACTGAAATTAAGTCCCAAAACTTTGAAAAGTTACCGAGACCTCAAATGAAGAGGTAACTGATTTCCAAAAAGGGAAGAGGTCTTTTGGAATCCACCACCCTTTGTGAATGAAAAAAAGATTGTCGGGGAATAGACAGTGATCCACGAAACCACTATCAACTTTAAAACAAGCAAAAAAAGGATTTATTTTTAAACACAGCCCCATTTCCATTAAGGTAAAAAAAAGTGCTTTATTTAAAAGCATCACAAACAAAGTGATCTGCTGACATCTGCACTCCACCATCCCTGTTCTGGACTTTAATCGTGGTGACTTACTTCATTAATATTATTTGAATTGGGATGGATTGTGACCCACTACGATTCAGAAATTTTACGAACTGACCTATTAGTGCAAAGGTGAGTTAATAAAATTCTTTACTGGTCTTCAAAATACTGGACACAATTTGTGACCAGTATTTTGAGACGAATGTCTGGCTCCTGGTGTCTTGCTGAAGATGGACATTTGGGCCCATATTTATGCTTTTTTAGCGCCGCATTTGCAATTGTATTTTGGAAGTTTGCGCAGATTTTGCGTAAAAAAATGACACAAATGCGGCGCTAAAAAAGTATAAATATGGGCCTTAGTAACTGCTTCCAGTACTGCAAATGTATAATAGAACTTGTACTTTTAAATAACATTAAGAACTATTATAGGAAGTGCAATTGCCATCAACTTTCACAAAAAGGTAAAAGTCTGCATAGGTGGCAAAATAGAGATGAGACAACTGTCTCTTGGTGATAGCTAAAAAGGATTAAATTAACAGCATCCTCATGACTGTCAAGGTTTGCATGGAGTCATGCTCACATTTACACATTTTTGAATAAATTGCGTCTATGCAAAGGTATTATTTAATGTGTACTTTTGCATGTAAAATGGATACATTTGTGCATGTAAAAGTGCCAAAGCATTAGTACAATAGTGTTTGGATTCTATTTTTACCCCGAGGAAACTATTTTCCCTACGAAGAAACCCCTTCTCATTGTGGTAATACTGGGCCATATTTATACTTTTTGACGCAAAACTGCGCTAATAAAGTTTTGCGCCCAAAAAATTAGCGCCGGCTAACGCCATTCTGAAGCGCCATGCGGGCGCCGTATTTATTCAATGACGTTAGCCGGCGTTAGCCGGCGGCGCTGTCTGGTGTGCGTTAAAAAAAACGACGTACACCAGGCAGCGCCGGCGTAGGGGGAAAATGGCGTATGGGCGTCCACAAATGGTGCAAGTCAGGCTGAGGCAAAAAAATCGCCTCAACCCGATTTGCGCCATTTTTTTACGACGCCCATCCCCCATTGAAATGACTCCTGTCTTAGCAAAGACAGGAGTCATGCCCCCTTGCCCAATGGCCATGCCCAGGGGACTTCTGTCCCCTGGGCATGGTCATTGGGCATAGTGGCATGTAGGGGGGCACAAATCAGGCCCCCCTATGCCACAATTTTTTTTTTTAAAAAATACTTACCTGGACTTACCTTAATGTCCCTGGGGTGGGTCCCTCCATCCTTGGGTGTCCTCCTGGGGTGGGCAAGGGTGG
This sequence comes from Pleurodeles waltl, assembly GCF_031143425.1. NCBI lineage: Eukaryota > Metazoa > Chordata > Amphibia > Caudata > Salamandridae > Pleurodeles > Pleurodeles waltl. The sequence goes on along the minus strand of NC_090444.1, from coordinate 660,619,021 downwards.
CAGGGGGTGTCCCTGGGGGCAGGGGAGGGCACCTCTGGGCTCATTCTGAGCCCACATGTCCCTTAACGCCTGCCCTGACCCAGGCGCTAAAATCCGGCGCTAATGCGGGTTTTTTAGACCCGCCCACTCCCGGGCGTCATTTTTGCCCGGGAGTATAAATACGACGCATATGCATCGGAGTAATTTTTTAAGACGGGAACGCCTACCTTGCATATCATTAACGCAAGGAAGGTGTTCACGCAAAAAAATGACGCTAACTCCATAAACTTTGGCGCTAGACGCGTCTAACGCCAAAATATAAATATGGAGTTAGTTTTGCGTCGAATTTGCGTCGAAAAAAACGACGCAAATTCGGCGCAAACGGAGTATAAATATGCCCCACTGTTTGACAGAAATGAAACGCAAAAGGATTCCAGAGTGGAACTAGAGGAAAAAAGTTTAATACCCACAGTACGTTTGTGGATGTTCTCAAACTTTCGAGTTGCTCGCCTCTGGAACTTCCCACTCTAAACCCCTTACAGTAGATTAGTTCACGTGCTAATCTGTGAGTGAACATTTTTTTCTAGTGTAAATCCACCTTTTGTGGCCGTCGTATTTCCTTTTCAAATACAAAGCAGGCTAGTTACATGTGTAAAATGGACTTACACAAGCAAATACTTTTAACAGTGGGACCCAGAGTGTTCTGAAGAAAATCAATGTGTGTCTCAGAGCTTTCCGCAATCTTGACGAGAAATTATTTTCTTTTGGAAACTATTTCCTTTGAAACTAAAATTCTCCACGAAACATTGGCAATGTTTTTTTCCTTAAGATAATTTCTCACTTGTAGTGCAAATGGTGCATTAAGTGCCTACCTAAGAACCTGGCAGCTGTAAAATGAATGCTCCTCTCAGACACAGGTGGATAAACTCACAGACGCTCTCTTCAAGCACAGCCTAATGAGAACGACCTCCAAGCACTGGGGGACTATTTGTTTTGACGTAACTGTAGCTAGAGCAAAATCACTTATGGGTTCTACATGTTAAGCAATCAGTTCATTTTTCCTCCGTATAATGGGGCCTCTAGGAGTCACCCAAAGCTCAGGATAAATACAAATAAGATCACGTCTAGCTAAGAAATAGACCCAAGACTGATGTTTTAAATAAGAAATAAAACACGTTTGCTGCATTGCCACGTTTCACGCTAACTGAAGATGCAACGCCGGCTTTATGGAGTTATCTGCAGCATCCATTTTAGCATTCCAGGAGGGATGGCGAACTACAAGTCCTGCGTATACCTACCTTTTATCTTTTGTATCATGCATGTCCTAAGCCCAATCACTGACCTCCTCCCAGTATCTTTTCTGCTTTCCACTGATCACCTTAACTATTGATGAAACTCCTTTCTCTCTTTGGGCATATCGGCAAAGCGCAATAGAGTTTGAGATGTCATTAAGAGGGGCTGGATTTGTGTGGTAACGCTCAATTTTCCTTTCATTTCCCCAGTAATAAATCATTTTAGCAAGTTGCATATGGTTCTGATGTTTCCAGTTGGGAGTGTAAGGATTTTGGACATATAATGAGCTGCTCTGAAGAACAAGCACAAGCATTAGCACAATCAATAAGGTAAGTACTTCTTCACTGTTTAGTTTGTATGTGTGGTGATGGTGAAAGATGATTGGGTGAATATGAGAATGACCTAATGAAAGTATAAACAGGGAAGTGAATGCGTGGATGGATGCATGAGCGAATAATGAATAGGTGACATATGAATGGAGAAAGGCATTGGTGAGAAATATGAATTAATGAATAAGTGCATGAATGAATAATTATATAATTTAATGCATGAGGACATGTATGAATGAATGAATGGAAATTATTAGAAACATTAACAAAGAATGGGTGTGTGACTTCCCATCAACATAGTTGGACACCAGCAAGTACACCTCCAGCAGGGCAGCTTTCAAGACTTCCCTCAACCTCTACTACTGCCAGTTGGAGGCAGCCCAAGCTACACGCATCAAAACCAGCACCAACAACACAAAGGAACTTTTCAACATCGTTAAGGAATTCTCTAACATGGCTGCCAGTGAAAACAACATCACACCCTCTGAAGAGCTGTGCGACAACCATGCCAATTTCTTCCATGGCAAGATTGCACACATATACAGAAACTTTAAACCCAAACCTATACCTATGGGCTTCCTTGACAGATACACCACCACTGCTACTGACATGAACCACAGACTGACCACCTGAAGCCTCCTTTCCAGCCAGGACACCACAAACCCAAGCCCGTACCACATCTTCAATCTCAGAAACCAAAGGATTGGCCAGGGAACCCACGACCCTGCTCAATACCTCACTCACCACTGCAGCATTTCCTGACACCTTTTAACCCCTGAGGTCAGAACAGTGCTAAAAAAAAACTCCTCCGACCCCAGCAAACTCAAAAACTACCAGCCAATATTCTTGCTACCTTTCTCAACCAAGGTGTTGGAAAAGATCATCAATAATCAACTCATTAGATATCTGGAGCAGAAACAGTTACTCAACTCCTCCCAATCTGGCTTCCACAGCAGCCATAGCACTTAGACTGCCCTGATTGAAGTCACCAACAACATCGGAATCCTCCTCAACTGAAGAGAAACAGCAGCTCTGATTCTTATCGACCTCTTGGCAGGTTTCAGCACCATATCCCACCACATGCTAATTGCAAAACATTGCCACATTGGCATCCAAGAGGATGCACTAAACATTGCTGGCCAACATTGTCAGATCACATGATTTCAACATAATCTCCTATGCAGAGAACACCCAACTCATCCTCTCACTCACCAACGACCACTCCACCACCAGTATCAATTTCCACAAATGCATGATGAGCATCACCCAATGGATGAAGATCAACTGTTTGTAGCTGAACACGGACAAGACTGAAGTACTGATCTTCAGCAAGAACAGCAACTCATGCAACAACTCCTGGTGGCCATCAAGACTGGAACCCGCACCCATACCCTCCAATTATGACAGAAGCCTCAGAATCCTCAATGACAGCAAGCTCACCATGAAATCACAAATCATTGCCATCTTCTCCACCTGTTTCCTCATTCTGACCATGCTATGTAAGATCTTCAAGTGGCTACCACTGCACACAAGACACGCTGTGACACATACCCTCATCACCAGCCGTCTGGACTTCGGCAACACTCTCTATGTATGAATCATTGCACACCTCCTAGAAAGACTTCAAACTATGCAGAATGCCACAGTCAGGCACGTCCTTGACCTTCCCTGAAGACCCCACATCACACCCCACCTCAGACAACTTCAATGGCTTCCCATACACAGATGACAATTCAAGCTGCTGGCCAACGTGCACAAAGCTCTACACAACTAAGGGCCCGCCTACCTTAAATACCAACTGAAATTCCACCAACTACCTACCTCCTTATCAACAGTCCATACTCCCTTCATCTTCAGAAGCAGAAGTGGAGGATGCTCCTTCTCCCACATCGCAGCAAAGACCTGGAACAGTTTTCCCATGCAACTCCTATACATCAACTCACTCCAGGAGTTCTGAAAGGCCCTCAAGGCATGAATGTTTTAATGAGCCCCCGGGACCTGCAAGCACCTGGATACCCTTCTGGGTGATATGCCGCGCTCTACAAATCCTGATTGATTGATTGATGACTGCCTCAGCCTGCCAAATATTGCTTCCCCCTGCCATTCCTGCTTTACCTGCATGTGCCAGACAGAGCAAACAAATGGGTGGTTATGATGCGCCAACAATAGCCACAACAGTGCCATAATCACCATTTTGCCATAAATAAGTAACATTGTGCCATATTTGCTGTGGACAACATTATGCTTTGTGTGCCCACCATTAGGGTAAGGAAGCACAAAATATTCCAAGAAAATAAACAATTATTCAAGGGCCATTATTAGATAAAAGTGGATATCTTCATGTCATTGATGTCCACTTTATGCCAAGATCTAACATCATTATATCAGGGCAAGCATTATGGTAGAGATGGATATAAATATGCATTGGCAGCATGCTGACAATTGATTGAAAATATTTATAGTCTTTGCATAACACCAACGTGAGCAAGTATGATGGAAGCTTTTAACATGTCATGTTTAGGTTCAGATGTGTCTTAAAATTGTAATGGCTACACACAAATACACATACATAATACACACACACTGGGATTTGCATACTCACACACACCCACAGAGAGAGAAACACACATATACACCCACCAGTCACTGTCAACGTACATGTGTTTCCTTCTCTCTCTCTTTGGCATCTCTACTTCAGGATCCTGCAACTGCCTTCTTGCTCCATTTTCTAGAGTTCATCTGTAGAGATTTCCAGCCAGCTGCTTACCACCATCTTTTGGGAAGAATAAGAGCTCAGAAAGAGGTAACAGAATCTAGTCAAATTAAGACATCAGGGAGAGGTTTATACTGACATGCACTAATCCCATTCATAGAGGTAACCAGGGTTTTCCAGCTGCGCTGTCCCACCAGACTCTTGTCAAGGAGAGGGACAGTCATATTCAACCACTCAGGATTCACATAGCTTCCCACTGATGGAAGGTGAGTATGTGCACATGAAAAATTTTATGTATGGTCTAAGGCATTCTCCGGACACCACAGTCAATGAAAAAGGGATAGGCATTTCCAGAGCCAAAACAAAGCCATTGTGCAGTGTGTGAAGTAGTCAAATAATAGCAACAATTCTACTGGCTAATCCATTGATATCAAGAGATTCCATCACTACGCCAACATCCCCATGCATTTCCACCTTTAAATACATTTCTTCCTGTGTAATTGGTTGAAAATACTTAATTTCACAAGGTTTGACCTTGCTCACCATAGTTATGAGACAGAAGACTTTAGTTAATGTACTACTAGCAGGCAATGCGCTTTTATGGGTTCCCAGGTCCTCATGCAGGGAGCACAGCACAAACAACAAGCATTTGTAATGTAATGGGCCTCGCATTTGCTCGTGTTAGAGCTATTAGCGTGATAAACTCCTAAATTGAAAATGAAAAGTAAAACTGTTTCACAAAGCGTCACAGCTGCCATGAACGTGAAGGAGACACACAAAACAAAAAAGAAGGAAGTTCGCTTGCAGTAAAACATATCAGCAAAAGTGCAATTAGCCATGTAACAGGGTCGATGTCCAAGGCCGCAACCAAACCGCCCCAAGGAGGGACAAACATAAAGCATTTACCAATGATAACAAAGGATTTTTGAAGGGCAAGCCCATGAATGAGTTAGTGATGGGTGTGAGGTGGGTGTGGTTAAAAGCCCAAATAAATCACAACACGTCGGAAAAGCAGCGCTTGCGTGCTGCTATGCTTGACCTAATAAGAGCGATCCTTCTCATTGCGAGGATTTAAGCACCCACCAAAACAAGGAAATGGATGGTGTACAGAAGTGTCATTAATGTCACTTAACATTGACGAGTGTCAGATGAATATGTGATAGTGTCTGGATAAATGGATCTTACAACAAATGTTGTTTAAGAAAAGATGACGACCTGCGTGACCTCTGGCCAGATCTTATTAGCTCTATGAAACAGATAACCTGACTCTAAACAAAAATAAAAATCCAAGTGGTTCCTGCAGCAACTTGGGACAAGTTATTTCTGTAAAATATGGCAATTGGTTTGTCTGGGATTTTGTAGTGAGTAAAACTTCCATCTTATTATTCTAGAAAAATATATCCTGATGTTCAAAAACTTGAATACCGCTACTGGATCTTTTCTAAAGATTAGCTTCAAATTCTTTAATTTTCTCAATCAATTAAACAGTGTGACATATAGGCCCTCATTACAACATTAGCAGTAAATGCCACCTACCGTCATGGCGATGGCCACCAACATACTGTCGCCGTGGCTACCAGCTGCCAACCGCATTATGACTGTTGATGGAATATCGCCAGAAGGCTGGCAGTATTCCGTCGACGGTCATGGCGGCAAGGTGACGCGGCTCTCAGCAGCAGCGCCACACCACAAAAACACCGTATAATGAGCCATGATATGGCCTAACAGTGTTTTGCTGGCGGACGCTGCTGCTGGCAGCAGTGCCGCGTCCCGTGTCCTGCCAGAGGACCCCATGCAAGCAGGTAAGTTGGGTTCTCCGACAGGAGAGAGGGGTTGTGTGCGTGTGTGGGGGTGTTGTGTGTGGGGGGGGTGTGTCTGTTTTGGTATGCATGTATGCGTGTGTGAATGAATGAATGTGAGTGTACTTGTATGTTGTGTGTTGTGCATGCATGTGTGCTACAATGTACGTTAGTGTGTGTTGCAGGGTGTGGGTATGTATGTGTGCGTGCGTGGGTGGATGTGGGTATGCATGTGTGTATAAGTGTGTATCTGTGCGCGTTTGGGTGTGTGAATGTCGGGGGGTCAGAAGGAGTAGGGTGGGAGAGGACCATGGGGAGGGGGAGGGGGCGGGGGAGAACCTTCTCAGTGCCAGGGAAGGAATTCCCTGGCACTGATAGTGCCTACCGCCATGGTTTTCGTGGCGGTAAGATTGCCACAAAAAAAAAATGGCAGTAGGCAGGGTCATAATCCCGAGGGTGGGATTGTGACGGCCGGCGGGCTGGAGACCAAACTTTCCATGCCGGAGGCTGTTACCACCCTGGTGGACGGAGTGGTACATTGGCCGTTTGGGTTGAGCCAAACCGCCAATGTCATAATTTGGGAAAGGTAACGCCAGCCTGTTGGCAGTACCTTTCCCCAAATTACCGCCGTCCGCCAGGCTCGTAATGAGGGCCATAATTCCTAAAATTGTCTGTATGTAATATCAATACATATTTCTTTATAATAATAACATTATTAGATTATCATTTCATGTATTTCATTTAATTAGTCGGACAAGCAATGTAAGAGCACAACTTTTTTATCTCACATATTTTGCAGTACCATCTTGCTGTAGGGAACTTCAACTTACCTGCACAAGGGTAAAACGCATTCCCCTTGATCAGAAGTTGACTAGTTTTGTTGTAAAATTAGTGTTCTTATCGATCGTACACATTCTGACTCAAAGGGGTCAAAATTGCAGGGAAGAATCCGAGGACGATGTAGATTCTTGAAGGCACAAAATGGAGAAAAGAAATTAAAAAGAGCACAAGAAAAGGCTACCTAGAAAATCCCCCCACTTACATATCAAGAGTGCTAATGAAAATACAACCACAAGTAGAAATGGAAGAAATTGTTTCCCATGTAGTTTTTTTTATCGAAGCACTAGGAAATCATGCACATCTTGCACCTATTTGTGGGAACAGACGTGAGTTGTGATTCAGGTCACAGTCCTGGATAGTCGAGCCCTGTGCGAAACACGCAGTGCAAGGAGCACAAAAAACGTGGAGGGCGCTGCAGACCTTGAGGCTCTGAGACCTTGGAGCCGTAGCAGGCATTTGCCCTCCAAATCCCCACCAGCTTATGGCTATTGGTGCTGAAGAGCACCAGGGACTCCAAACAGAGAATGGTGGAGAACTGAGGACATTGCTGTTCAAGAGATGATCTCCTGAGACCATAGTAGCCCGTTGGCCATAGCCAGGGGTGCATCTTGGTCAATAAGACTGGGGGTATCTGAGCGTCCGATTACATTATGCAATAAACTAGGTGCATGAAAGAGGCATGAAAGAGGCCTAAGGGGCAGAGGAAAGCAATGCAGATTGATGGGAGTACTAGGTGAGAGAAAAGACAATATTTTGTAAAAAAAAACATTTTCGAAGACTTTCAAAATAGAAAGGGGGAGAGTGTGTGTTTTTGTCATGTGTATGTGAAAACTCCTGGTGAAATCCAACAGACACCTTATCATACTCAACTGAAAGTACCTGTACCTAACTATTTATCTGAAAACACAATTATTAGGAGGGTTTTTACACCCTTCACTCCCATCCTCAAGCTATACCCTGGGACATAGGCCTCTGCAGCCCCACTGTCCTGAGGTCATGGGCTGCAAACTGTCTTGTGAGGTTTGAGATGGGAGCCTGCTATGAGCCAGGATACCACGGACCTCGATCCTCTAGTACATCACTGCCTTTGCCCCTGCCTTCCTTTCTTTATGAGTGGCAGTTTGGCCATCATGTGAAATAGCAACAGCACCAACATTTTCCTCAGAGTGGGTTGAGGAGTGTGGAGACCAAAGAGCTAGGGAAGTTGTGTGGCCTCTGTAACTTGCTAGTTTGTACTTAGTGCCTTTGTGCATTTTGTGCCTTTGTGCCCTTGCCCTTCTGGTGATTTTGCACCCTGAAGACTGCCTCTAGGTAGCAGTGAGTCTTGGGTGTTAGACCTGGTGATGAAGGGTTGAATCCTCAGGAGTTCAACATGGAAGTGACCACACTAGCTTCTGGTGCAGCTTGCTTCAGAGGCAAAGGCTCTTACATAGCTTTAGAATACTTTAGGCTTTGTACAACTATTCCCTTATAATATATGGGCTTATAGCACTCATTTGATTACATCCAATGGTCTAGTGCAAGGAAGTCAAAGGAGACAGTTATGACAACAAGGAAGCTCTGGTCTGAGAAAATGATCCCTATAAGGGCCTGTAAAAAGACCAAACATGATCCTCTAAGGAACCAGTCCACCCTTCTAAACATGGTTACGGGTCTTAAAAGGATGATTGGTGGTAACAGCTCACAACTGATTAAGCATAAGGGTCTCACGGCCTGCCTCATTGTAAGGAGTCCCAAAGAGTCTTCCTCTTTTCCCACCTCTAGCACAGACGCAAGAAAGATTACCTCTGCCAGTGGATAGTGAGGATTCCATTCCTCCTAACCGGGACTTTACATTACCTGATGTTGATATTAAATTAATGTATAAAGTGGCAGAACAGTTAGTCCTTCCTGCCACCTTCCCCCGTGTAACATGCAAAAATAGCGGTGCTAAAGCTCTTCAGTAGTACCCCTCTGAAAATATTGTCATCTGCCCCTGGACTCTAAGCCGCACCCTCCCCCCCAAATTAGAGCTACTTGTCAAATCATCTTGTAATCTTCCATGTCATTATATCCATTATTCTGAATCTTTCAAGTGTCTGGAAATAATTATGTTATCCTTTCTCACCCTGGTAGAAAAATCAGTAAAAAAATAAGACCACAATCAAGATACTCTTTTGACAATTTTAAAGGTATTGGTGAACACAAAAGGAAAGGAGGATGCCATGAATTGAGCTGCTCAGTTGGTACAAAAATTGGTAAATTAAAGTGGGCAGTCGTCCCTGATAGTGGGGGAGAGGCATCACCCCAGTCTCTCTAGGCGAAGACTGTCCTTAATGGGGTTAATGAGATTTAAGTCAGTGAACATCAATGCAAGAAGCTGCAAATTAATTTTAACAAACGTAGGAGGAGGAATGATCTCATTTATTCCTCATACATCTTTTTGACTCTCAATCCCTGTGTCTGGCAATTATGGCCCCCTTGGAGGTTGTCTCTTACGTTAGCATTTACAAAAAAGCGTAACTTGCGGCAAAAGAATAAGCAACGGAGAATCACAAAAAAGTCCAAGAAAGCCTAACTTTCAGGAAAATGTAGAGGTAATTCCAAAGGTGCATAAGGTGGATTTTGATAACACAAAGGAGCTGAAGTCTCAGGAAGTGCAAACTTTAAATCAGGAAAATTCTATCACCCTTCATCTAGCTGTAATAGATGAAGAATATTACACTAGACATGTTGTCAGTTGGTATCAAAACTTTAGCTGAACCCTTATCCCATTTCATTGAAGTTAAAGTAAGTCACAGAACGGTTTGTGGGGAAAAAAACTCCCCACCATCTATATCTATGACAACCTCTATGCATGATTTTGTGACAATGTTTGATCACATTATAATTTTGAACTGTTGGTGTCTATTATCATGTTTTGCCGATAATGAGAATCTTAAGACAGTCCAAAGCGGTGATTTCTCTATTGTAGACATCTTCACTACCATATGGTAAACAAATCAAGAGTCTCATTATAAGATAGGGTGGTAGCAAATTTGATTTTGCTAAATAGTGATCACTTCTTACATACAGCGATTGATGCAATTCCAGTATTATGGGAAAATAAAAGATGGAATTCCCACTATGAAGATTTTAATTGCTCCTTAGATAAAAGCTTTACCTTGGGTGGGAATGAGTCATTTACTGAGAATCTAAGAGACTTGGGGCACACTTAAGACCCCCTACTGACTTCTTGCGCCTCATTAGTCTCACTTTTTTACGCTAATGCATGCATTGCGCTACTTTGTAACCCTTTGCCCTACATTATGCCTGCATCAGGCAAAATGTATGCAAAAAGGACGTTGCCATGTTAGGGGGCTTGAAAAAATGGAGAAAAGAAATCAAAGAGATTTCTTTGCGCCATTTTGTTGGCCCTTTTAATGCCTGATCAGGTCAGGCGTTAAAAGGAGGCACACCATTGTTTTCAATGGGATCCAAAGGGCTTTGCAGGGTTAGCGTCAATTTTTTTTTACCCTAATCCTGCAAAGCGCCGAACTAGCATAAAAAATGATGATGCTAGTTCTCTAACTACCGCCATGGTGCTCTGTATATTAACGGTGCACACATGGCGGCATGATGGGGGCAGTAAGGGGTGCTAGAGCTCAGAGGAGCACCATTGTGCTTCATTGGGCTTCACAGCAAATTTATGACGTTAATCCTGCAAAGCTCCAAACTAGTGTAAAAAATGTTGATGCTAGTTCCCCTAACTACCGGCATGGTTCACCGTATCTTAGATATGGCACATACATAGTGGAGTTAAGGGGGCACTAAGGGGCACAAGAAAAATTGCGCTGCACTGGGTGCAATGCCACTTTTCTTAAATCAAGCCCTTTCTGTAGTGAAAGGAGGGAGACAGGTCGCTTGACTAGACGCTAACGGGATACGGCCACATCTTATAGTACAGGATGAATTGAATAAATGGAGTTGGCTGCTGGTGACTTTAACTGTCAGCTTGCTTTGGGTTTGATGATTAAGAGTCATAGTTGATAATAAATTAAAATTTGTTTACTGGAATGCGGTCAGTCTTTTGAGAGATGATATGATTTGCATCCTGAAAACCTGATGTCCCATTGATTTCAGCCTAGATGAATATTTTGTTCTTAGCTGCAATGCATCCTCCTGCAGCAAAGGCCATCCCAGGGAAGGTATGGCCATTCTCTTCAAGAGTTCTTCAGATACATCTAATTTTTTTCCAAGCAGTTCAAATTATTACAATTCATGGCAGAAGTGTGAGGGAGCCTATTCTAATAGTACATGCTTATCTCCTCCCAGACTCCCTCACAATCAATTGCTTCCTGCACTGCATTCACTCATAAATGCCGCCACAGTAAAATAGGTGAATCCCCAGGCCATTTTAGTTAGTGACTTAAATTGCAAAGTATTCAATTACTCAATTGGTCTATTTTCGGATACCGAAAGGGAAGAGGCCTTTAATTACCTCCAGTACACTTTCCAGCAAAGACATATAATAAATAATGTAGTGATATTATTAGTAATGTCAAAGAATACAAATGATAAAAGGAGATTGTTACTCCTTGATCAACTTAGAAAAAAATTATTGTTTGATTGTAAACTGCAGAACTGATTATGATCATTTTACTCATGAAACATCCACCAGATACTCTAAAATTGACTATCTCATTGCCTCTTATCTAGCTTTTAATTTTATATATAATATGAAAATTATTGATAGTCCCCTTACTGACCATAGATCTTTCTCCTTCTCAATATAGTTCAGTTCAATATTAGTGGGGTTGTAGAAATATTAAGGGCTCAAATCTAATTCAACAAGAACTCTGGTAGAACTCATTGGTATCTAGTTAGGATTCAACAACTAAAAGAGATAGTAAAATTGATAACCACTGATATGTAAACCTGGAAATCCAATGTAATCCATTCTACTTTCTCAGTTTATGAATCTGGTTGCAGGCGCGTCCACCTGCAGACACAAGAAAGACCTTAGCAACAACCTGTCCTCTACTTGAATAGAGAGTTAAACAGGTTGATCAGATTTCAATGTTTATTTTTTCCAGAGGAAAGAGATACATTTACAATTCTTTTAAAGAGGAGACGAAGACAGCTAAAAGCAGGTTAAAAAAAAAACAAGTCTGATCGCAAATGGATTGACCTTAGAAGGTGCATCTAGTATGAATATGAAAACATTCTGGAAAATTATTGGAGACTGTTGTGGGACTAGATTGAGATCAGGTCCCTCTCCTGTTAGGAAAAATCAATGAAGTGGTTTCATTGAAGAGTCATATGCGGCTCATTGTGGTGAAGATTTTTGCATGAGAGAGCTACTTTCATGCCCAGCATTAATGTTACCTAGTAATGGCCCTCCCTCTACAAAAAACTTTTAGTACTCCATCCATTCAATGAGAACGTCTGGTGTGATGGGCCGAATGAAGTCCTGATCTCCGTCAAAAAAGAAAAGCTAAACTTTGGATAAGCTTCTTAACCCAGGTAATTAAACACTTATGTCAATGCTACAGTGCCTCCATCTTGAATCAGGAGTGTAATTGTCCCGCTATACAAAAAGGTGCCCACATTTGCCTGTTTACCCAAGTAATGGATTTGCCAATCCCCCAAGTAGTAGGAACCGCACGGTGTCCTGTCTGTTCTATGCGGATGACACTGCAATTTTAAACTTAACTCCAAAGGGTTTGAAGAGGCATCTTGCTTCTTAATGGAAGAGATTCTTAGTTTCTGAAAATCAATACTCAAAAGCAAATTCTATGCTTTCAGGGTAAAAGATTGCACAACTACCTCAATTATTCCTGGTACAGTTGAGTCTGACACGTTTTTTGGGAGAAATCATTTCTAGTAGCCTAAATGATGTTGAACATATCTCTAAGAGCAATTGCAAGGCTAAATTGCAGGTGAAGGGGTTGAGCGCCTTTAATAAAACAGTTGGGCGAAAGCATTCTACCCATCTCCTTTATGTATACTGGGCTAAAGTACCTGCCAGATTATTGTATAGCCTTATAGCCCACTGTAGAGGGCTATACCAGCCATTAAAAACCTACTCCAACGTTAAAGAAGAGATCAGGCCCTTAATGGCCGTTACAGTCTAGCTACGGTGGGCTGTAAAGCTATTAGAACATTTCACCACTAGGGGGCAGGTTGTTCTAATAAATAAAACAAAGGTCTCATGGAGCCCGAGGAGATTGAAATCATAAAGGAGAAAGGAGAAGGAAAATCCTGACATTCGCTTCCCAGTGATAAAATGATCAGTCTTTGAATGGTTGTCTGAGTTTATGCCATGAATCCAAAGGTTGCATTCCAAAATATCTATACTTTTCAATACCTCTTAGATTGTTTCAGGAAATAATAGGAAATAAAGCATGAGCACTGTAAATGCAATTATCTTTGAGCCTACAGATAGATTCTAGGATACCGGAGATCTCCACCTGTACTAAGTACCAACGCAACAAACATGTATGTGGAGGCAGGGGTGAGTTATAACCCTTATTGATATTGATTATAGGTCGCCAGTAGTAGCAGCTGCTAACATACACCTTTACTCTTGGTATCTCTGTAACCTGAGATATAGGAGGAGCAGTGATAAGATGAGAAAAGGAATATGGGAGCTGTATATGTTTCATGTTATCAACATCCCTGTCTATTCCCCCGTTGCCGACAACAGCATGGCCCTGCTCAAAGTATGTGTTTGCAAAGCAGTTTGTATGGAATTATCTGTAAATGGGGTATGGTGCCTACAGAAAAAGCATGCATACCTGGGGCTGTCTCATCAACAGTTGCCCAAGCGCAGAGCTGAGTGCCTGTTTTTATGCGGTTGCAGAATATAAAGCAAACCCAAGTTCTACACAGCACAGCTCGTAGACATTTAAATGAAATTACTGCTTATTTTCAAATGTGTATGCTTTAGGTTGGAACTACATAAGAACAGTTGCTGAGCTCTGCGCTGAGCCAGGGCAACTGTTCATGAGACGGTATCTTGAATGTTAATGTGTACCCTGTTTCAGACTGGGACAGAAAACAGGCTAGGCCACCAAAATAAAAGTTACCCCATTAATAAATTGGATAACTAAGAAGTGGCCTAGGGTTGCAAATTAGGGCAGTTTTGAACGTGTAAAGACACACTATATAACTGTTGTGCAAGATATGGAAGACTGCATGGAGTTGTGCTTGCCACAGGCAATGTTTCCTATAATACAGGGGAAATTATCAGCAGACTGTGAGTCAGCCTCACAAACAGCCCCAAAAACAGGGCCACACACAGCTATCAGAACAACCAACGGGCGCTGCCTGCTTTTAGGGCTGGACTGGAAACCCAAACCAGGCATGGCAAATTTTGTCAGACCAGCCCCGATAGGGTGAATATCAAGCGAGCCTGACCACTACAACAGGGCTTGGGGTTTCTCTCTTCTAATGGCATCCATACTGAGAGGCATTTTTTATGAGGGCTTGGTCTGGGGAACCATAAACTCAGGACTCAGAACGTAACACAGGGGTTAGGGTTGACTTTACTAATAACAATTTATTTCTATTCAAACAAGCCCTTTATAGAAAAGTTAGGATAATGAAAAACTGGTGGAAAACCATAACTTTCTAACCTGTACCATACAGTTAGCATGCAGCTTTTTGATGGCAACTCACAGATCAATGTGCTAGATTATGATTGCAATCTACGAACTGCACAGTTAGAAAAGGAGCTCCTTGACAAAAGCAGTATCCCACTGACCTAGACGCATAACATACTGTTCAATGATCTGCATAGTACATGCTCTTTACAGCAGGGGTCTTAATAGATGAGTCAAAATGTCCACTAAACAAAACCCCAATCTCTCTCCAGCAGGTACATTAATCACCAGAGTTATCTTTGCACTTTTATTGTTGCCAAAAAACTGCTGGAAATACAGGGAACTCTGCAGTGTTCTTAAAACTAATTCACTGGTACAAAAGCAGCCTCCATAACAAAAGCAGACTCCCACCCTCCTTCCAACCTTCAGCCCAGTACCACGTACGGCTAACTCAGCCTTGCCTGGATGCCCTATAAGCCTGCCCAATGCTTTGTGGCCTTTGATTGCACTGCCAATGGGAGAAATTATTAAATGGGTGCCTAGGTTTTCATTGAAAATGTATGCCTTTTTACTTCTTACATAAGATCATAAAGCACAGTGCATTATTTTCTACCTGAATAGAAACATTCACTCAATTTATGTTGGTTAATTCAAAATCAACAAAAAATTATATTTTTATTTAATTGCAGATACATGATTGTATTGCAAAACATTTTCAACAATTCATTAAAAAGATTTTAATAGGAACCAATTATGGTAATTAAAGGTGAAAAGATCATTTTTCGCCTACAGATATGAAAATATGTTTAATCCTTCCTTTTTACAAAGGAATTGCACTTAGTTGACCCTACATTATGTCTCAACCACCTCTAGAAAAACCAATATGCTAAAGGATCACATAAAAATTTTACAAAACATTACATGACCAAACATTTACACAGTTTAGTTTTTTACAATGAAAATATTCATCCTCCATAGATTGGTTACCAGCCTGTTTTTGTGAGATGTACTGAATAATTAGTAGGGCTCCTGGTTTTCTGTTTGTACTGAATTTTACAGATAAATATGGGCAGAAAGCTATTTATTATCCTGGCTGCATTTATTTCAAATACAGAAAAAATACGGAAAATAGTCCTTCTTTGGAAATTTTTTTACTACCAGGTTCAGACACGGAGTAAAGGAGATGAAAAAAAGACAATATGTTTCCTAAGTAAGCTTAATTAAGTGCAGAGCTACATTTGTTTATGCCATTCAACAATGTAAGTCTTTCAAATAACGTTATTGCACCGTATACTGCTGAAACCTTTTGGATATTCAAACACGAATATACATTTATCACTTAATTGCGGAAAAATACATATTTCATCTTCATTTACACAGTAAACACCACATAGTAATTCATAAATACACACAAAATGAACAACAAATAAATATGGATAAATATAGATTGAAAAGTAAAAAGAAATACCATCAATCTGGGAGCCCCAATAATAAGATACGGCAAATTGGAGTGCCAATCCCCCCAGTACAGGCTCCGGAGACGTTTATGTCAGTAACCTCTCTCTGCTCACCCATACAAGATCAGCAATGTCTCTGGTTCAGCACAGGAGAGGACAGTGTTCGCTAGAAGAAAGAATGTAAACAGTATCTAGATTATGCAGTGAAAAAGGTACTCTCTGGAAGTTATTATACTCTATTGAATGTTCTAGCTTAGCTATGAAAAGAGTGAGGTAGTTCATAGTTTTGTTACCATAATGTACAGTTATGAAGCTAAGAAGAAACCTTCAAACATGTGTGACCATCTAAGATAGTTGTGCCTTTTTTCAACTGCACTTTGCTTTCTGGGACTTTACATGCATGTTTCCTGTTATAGTTTTATGCCTAATAGTCCCTGAGTACAAGGTTTGTTGGGTAAAAGCAAGAATGACTTAAATATGTCATCCATGGTATGAGCATGCTTGAAATATATGTGTATTGAATGTTATAGTTTTATAAACTTTATTTCATATTTCATAATCTATCATGACTCACATTTGCTAAGTGACTGCAGATTCTATCAAATATGTCAGACCTGAGCCTGCAAGACCTCAGGTTCTAAGAGACTGCTGTTGGAGACAGCAACATCTGCCTGATGGGAAGGATGACAGGTGTCTGAAGCATGGGACTGAAAGGCTTTCAATATGACGAATACTTCTTGTGCTTGAAGATTGCACTTCTGATATGCACATAATCTCATGGATTTCTCTTCTGTTAGAGATTCTATGCTGTAAAACCTATGTAATCTGAGGAGCTGGGCTCGGGCTTTTAACAAGGGAGCAAGACTTTAATTGCCGGTATAGCCCAGGTACGAAGGGCTATAAGGCTATTAGAACATTCTGCCACTGGATGGCAGAATGTTCTAATAAATAAAACAAGGCCCTCATGGAGCCCAAAGGGATTAAAATCTGTGAGGCTGTTGCAACATTAAATGTTGACACTCCAAGCTTTTAGCAGCCAGTAAAAGCCCATATAACGCCGTTGTCTACAATGGAGCTCGCAACATTCCAATGTTCTAATTAACCTTAGAGATAATTCTAACATCTGAGGCCTGAGCCTATGAGATGTGGAAATCTTAACAAGAATTCCATTTTCCAAAGCCTGTGCCTATAAAATCGGTCTAATTTGATGGATAACTTGATTGTAGTAGGTAATATTGAATCCCAAATATCAACGGCACAGAATATCATTACTACAATATCAAGGGACAGACTATTGAAATTTAAGTGCTTAAAGGTAGGTAACGATTTTCTGTTCTTAACTCCACATCTATGTATGTTGAAAATATATGTCTCATTAAGGTTCATACATGTGGAGTTGTTATAGAAAATATAGAGAAACTTTCTGTTCTGTATTTTGTCCCTCAACATTATGGTGACAAAATTCTGTAAACTCAATACTTGGGATTCAATAGTCCCAGCCTAAACAGGATAGTTCCGCTGTTTCATCCTTTGCGAACTAGGGAGCCGGAGGAACAGGCAAGCTGTCTGAGGTTTTTTAAAGTCTAATATACTATTAACCTTAGGAATACATCCTCTGTCATAGACCTGAGTTTATAATGTTTGTCTAAGCTAAGGACCAAATCCGCAGCCCAACGGACAACCAGCAGCACAGCTTTAATCTGAAGAAAAAATGTTAGTGTTTGAAGAATGAGTCTGTGAAATCTGCAAAATTCTATAGTTCTGCTGTGCAAAGCCTCACAACTGAGTAACTGGAGAAAAAGCTCAATGCTTTGCCAGTACACTAGAGGTTGAGCCAGTGTGCATTTAACGCTGGGCCTGGATGTTTGAATCTATTCACAAGAACAAGATGTCTGTTCCTAGAGATCTGAGGCTTTTGTTGCATATCTGTAGTAGCCAAAATATACAATGATTATATTAAGTTATATGTTGGCAGAACATGTGGCATTTCTTGGCATCTCCCTGCCACAGTGGAAGATTTTGCACTCTACCAGTGAAGAACAACAATAATAATGTCCTGGCATCTCACTAGTCAATATATAAGTGGTAACTAAAATATACTTTTACCTGCTTTAGTAACTTTTGTGTTGTCTTATACATCTTGTACTTCTATTTTTTTTTATTTTGGCTTGTTTTTTTCTTGATCACTTCATTTGATATCCAGAAGGGTCAAGGTCATGTGACTTCATTTACTGTGATGCCCACAGGAATATACGTTGGAACAACGCATGCTGGAACCACACATGCCTGAACAACACAGTCGGAACAACGACTGCGTTGTTGCCACTAATGCCTTTACCACGAATGCCTTAACAACAATTTTTCATTGTAAAGGCATTCCTGGTAAAGGCATGCGTGGAATGGCATGCATTGTTCCAGCATGTGACCCCTAAGTCCCCCCACCCCTCCCCTAAAACTACCCTGACCCCCAACCCCACCCCTAAAACTACCCTGACCCCAACCCCACCCCTAAAAGCTAAAATTACCCCGACCCCCCAAACTTACTCCTAAAACTACAGTGACCCCCCACCTTCGCCCCTAAAACCTAAAACTACTGCGACCCCCCACCCTGCCCCTAAAACCTAAAAGTACCCCAACCCCCCACCCCACCCCTAAAACTACCCCGACCACGCACCCCGCTGCCAAAAACTAAAACTACCTGACCTCCCCACCCGCTATTAAAACCTAAAATTATCCCAACCCCCAACCCCCTTAAAAACTAAAACTACCCCCACCCCGCCCCTAAAACTACCCCTCAACCGTACCCCAGCACCACTTACCTGACTGCATCCTCTCTGATACTGAGTCTGTTTTCCTCTGCCTTAACCACGCATGTTCGTCACATGCAGGGTTAAGGCAGAGGAAAACAGGGTCGTTGTTCAGGAAAGCATAGTTCCACTTTCGTGGACAATGCCCATCGTTGTTCAGCCATCATTGTTTATGCTGCTTCCCTCCCACAGAGAATGATTTATGAAATGTAATTTCCTTAAATGTATTCTACAAATCAATGGGAGCATGATATAGTTTTTACCACTCCAGGCATTTCGGTGGAATGAACCACACAATTTATTAAAATAATCCAGTGCTTAATTTGAGTTAGTGGTTGCCGATGGAGGCCACCAGCACTCATTTTTGTGGCCCAGCACTTATTTATCCTCATCAGACATTTCCCAAGAGCAAACGAGGGGAGTACACACAAACGAGAAAGACGTAAGAAGAGAAAGACGGTAAATCCTTCAGCAAGGGAGAAAGCAGGCACCTGCAAGACTGAGATAAAGGGACAGGCAGTGTCTGGCAGTGAATTAAAAAGGCCTGAGGTGGATTCAGGGCTACACAGCCTTGATATTTGGAATGCTGACATTTAATAAAGCTGGTCTTCGGTTTATGAGCAGCACTCTGGTATCTGGCACTCCTTATTTTACAAATCAAGTACTGGTTAAACCCAATGTTCTTGCCCTTGATGCTCATGTAGTAAGAATGCAAATATGAAAAATAAAACGTTTTAATGAAGTACTTGAACAGTTCTCAGCCACTGGTTACTACTTTGGCTTGCATTTATGTCTGTCATTTGTTACTCACAATTCTCCTACAGAACATACCAACCATGGGCAAATCGGCCTCTGTCCTGCTCTAACAGGAACAGTTCCGCCTGCTTAGCCATTTGCCTCTGAACATGAACACAGGCAACATTATAGCAGTGTCTCCTGTGTTTTAGTCCTCGTTAGTAAGATGAAGCTTACTGGTAGGCCAGGACTCATGTCTAGCTACACCTGGGTGTCTCACACCAGTAAAAAAACACAATCCCCAACTTCACTTACCAATGCAGGAGGAATGGTCTAGTAATTGCACTGCTAGTTTAAGTTGAAAGAGTGTGCATGTTTGTCTTTAAAATATGAAGTAAGCAGGCCAAACTAAATAGCTACTTCATTGTGCCTTCACCATCTGTCAGCATTTTTGAAAGACAATGTGACTTCTTGGTCCAAGGAGTGATGCTAATAGCAGGAGTTGGAAATTTAGCAGTTTTATCTTCGCCATCACCTCCAGCACAAATGTAATAATATTATGTAATTGTAGCATTAGGGTTCCAATGTATTAGCAGCCGCAGAAAAGTACTCACCAGTCCTACAACTAAGCTTGACACAGAGATGTCTGCTCACTCGAAAGCTTCCAATCCTTAAAACTAAACAGATCAGGTCTCTGCTAATGAACATAAACCCGCTTTCGTAGACTCTGCTGTTTATTTATAGTTTGATAAACTCGGTATGTAAATATGTGAAATTGAACTTCATCTGGTAGAAAAGGGAAAAAATAATATTTGTGCATTTGGATGAAAATGTGAATTCTTAATTGCTTTCCGGTCAATGCTGGCAAAAGTTTCCTGTTTGCTATGGGGAAATAAGCATCGAAAAGCATAACGTATTATTGCTTTTTTATGACAAAATAAGTGAAAAGATCTCCCAAAGAAGGGTACATTAATATGCTTAAATAAACATGTATAGTTGGGTTTTTTATCTTCTGCAATGTTTATTTGAGCTAATTTTTACCTTGAATTGAGGCATCATTTTCAACGCTATACCCATGACATAGGTTTTAGGAAGGACTCATTATTACACGGACAAGGGTCTGTTTTCCTTGTTTCTTCTTGGAGATATAAAATGAGCACAGTAAACTACAGAGCGATTAACAGGGACCCTATGACGGTAATTTCCAACAGAGGCATGATGCATTTTCACAGGTAGTCCAAGCTACGTGTGCTGAAGCTAGAAACGTATACAGTAAGTTACAGTCT
Source organism: Pleurodeles waltl (assembly GCF_031143425.1). Taxonomy (NCBI): domain Eukaryota; kingdom Metazoa; phylum Chordata; class Amphibia; order Caudata; family Salamandridae; genus Pleurodeles; species Pleurodeles waltl. The sequence goes on along the minus strand of NC_090444.1, from coordinate 660,598,218 downwards.
CATGCAAAAAAAATGCGAAGATAAAATTCCAAACATAATTGAAATACTGGATGCATGAAATGCTTAGTATTGCTGACCCTTCACCTTTTTCTTAAAAAGCCATGTAAACCAACTTCACATGCCGAAACTTGACAACTATATCAGACAGTCAACCCATTGTTTACAAACCATAGGTATGTGGAGTCCCCACGTGCGCTAATGCTTCAGAAGAAGCATTCTTGACTGGATAGTGATCTTGGAATGCATAGATTTCTTGGAATACACATATTTTGTAGATAACCTACCCCAGTCACTCAATCTTGTCTCCTCCTTTCACATTGTGACTCCAACCAAGGGATATTATTCAAGTGCAAATACTGTTTGAGTCAAGCCTGTCCTATTTTCTGTACCAATTAACTTGACAAGGGTCATTTGTACTGATAACAAAAACAACTTCAAAAGTATGAATTGACATTGATTCCTCAGTTGCTGCTAAACGTGTCCATTCACAGCTTAAAACAAGCTCAATTTATTTCACATATTTTGTTGCAAGACTATATGCAGTATTGTTTTCTGACCAGGGCCCTACCATGATGGGATCTGTTTTCATGTGCCTGCAGTGAGTAAAGTGAATTTAGTTACCCAATATTTCTCGTAGTTTGAGCTTCATTTAGAGACATTACAGCTCAGACAAAGTGAGTGAGATTTGTTTCTTTGTGTTGATGAATGGTGCTGTCTACAACAATGCACTAACTAGGAGAAATATTGTGTTATAACAATTGACTTTAAGCACTGCGGGGCAGATTTACTAACCTTTCGCACAGTGCAGCAAAGCAACTTGCTGCACTGCACTGTATGTAAGGGAAAGAGTGCAAAAATGCACCATATCTACTAACATAAGGTGCATGTCTGCTCTTTCATAGGTTGGCACACTACAGGCAGCCTACTGCCAACACGCGCACCAAGGAGCCATGGTGCAAGGGTGTCTGCATTACAGTTAGGAATGTTTTTTTCTGCATGAAGGGATACCTTCTTGGAGAAAAACAATTCTTAGATGCATATTCCTCTTTCTATGCGTTCTGCAGAATTCAATGAAAGAAAAGAGAAAATAACGAGGAGAAATAAGGATATTTTTCCACACTACTCCTCTCTGTAGTAGTTGCATAATTATTTTTTAATCACACGTCTACTGCCTTTGTTAAATCTGGAATTGCATCAAGTTACAGGGGTGGATTCACTGGCTCATCCATGTTCCATACTTGAAGTGCAACACAGCACAAGTCACTGTGTTGCATTCCATTTCTATACAAAGTCACACATGGAAGCACAAATCACCCATTGCGTGGTTTTGTAAATCCCATTTAAGGACTTGAGCATAAAAACAGGCTTTGGGCTCTGCACTGAGGCAGCTAGGCCCTTCATGTTACAGTCCCAAAATGCATTTGGGTTTGAATGAGGGCTACAGATTTTAGCAAATACTTTGAAATTGTGAGACTAATTAGTACTATGTATTAGACACTGATAACACCTTGACCCAAAAAGTAATATATTTGCATTAATGGAATAAAAATGGATTTTGTTCCAGCATCACTACTGTGAGCTCTGTCACTTTACTAACACATATTTAATGTATTTTGTATTCTGGATAAGTGTAGAAAATAACTTAACAGAGAAAATAACATGTAGCTAGTAAAATGTGCCCACTTGAATGGCCACTATTTAAAATTGTCACATTAAAGATATTAATGGTTATTTAGTGCCTATATTAATAATAAAATGCAGTAATATGTCATACTTGTGATTAAATGCTATGTATTAGCTTAAATTAACTGGAGGCCTCAAGCTAACAAGGCCTAAGCTTCAGTATTGCACATCGCTTATTTGAAACTGCAATGTCAGAATAAAATATGATCTCATGCATGCTGAATAGAAGGAAATTAATTGTATCAGTTTTGAAGGTTGACCAAATCTTACGAATAAGCAAATGCTTTTCCTGTTTTCATAAGCTACTGTGTATTAGCTAACGTGTGTAGAAAAATGAATGTACTAAAGTTGCTACAAATTAATAACTTGAGACTTATGGGAAAGTAATGCTCCCAGGAACTAACAATGGATGTACTGATGGAAGAAGTGGAAGAACACTAAGGCGGTCGGTGTTAAAGCGGCGGTAAAACCGCCAACAGGTCGGCGGAAAAAAAAATGGAATTACGACCGTGGCGGAAACCGCCAACATAGACAGCGACTTTAACACTCCGACCGCCAAGGCGGTACAAACAAACACCGCAGTGGTAACCACCAACAGACTGGCGGAGGACAATGTACCCCCCACAGAATTACAACAGTCCAATCCGCCACCTTTTCCGGGGCGGATACACCGCAAACAAAAACACGGCGGGAACAGGACTTGGAAGGGAAAACACACACCTCTACACACCCCACGAGGAACCAGGACACTATGGAACCCGAGCTCCAGATTCTTCCAGCCTTTATCTTCCTTCTCTTCTACCAGGAGCACAAACGCCGGCAGCGAAGACCACGGTGAGTACTGCACCTACGACACAGGGGATGGGGGAGGGAAAAACAGTGACACACACACGCAACACGCAAAACCCCCACCCCCACGCTCACCCACGACAACACACACACTAATACATCATGATACATTACAGTTACACCCTCCAACCCCCCCTGGAAGAATGCAAGGACAAAAGGAAATTAGTCGAATTATTGTAATATATTCAAATACAGTAATCAAAAATATATACATATAGAGATATGTACACTATAAACAAATATATACACCAAGAATACAAGTCCAAGGTATTCCACTATCATAGTCCGTGGACCTCTGGGCCCAAAAGGCATGGGCGAGGCCCACACAAGATACCCGAACAAGGCAGAGAGAACACTACTGGGGCATCAGATAGAAAAAAAAAACAGGCACCTCAGGGGGAAGGGAAGGGGGGGGGCTCCTCACCCGGATGAGTGCACTACGCCAGATCCACGAGGGGGCTCCATGACCACTCTTCAATCCTGGGGAGTGCAAAGCCACAGTCTCTCAAGTCTCCACAGTGGGTGGTTTGCCCACTGCTGCATCCTGGGGAGTGCAAAGCCAAAGTCTCTCAAGTCTCTACAGTGTGTGCTTTGTCCACTGTTCAATCCCGGGCAGTGCACACTCTTCAATCCTGGGGAGTGAAAAGCCACAGTCTCTCAAGTCTCTACAGTGGGTGGTTTGCCCACTGTTCAATCCTGGGGAGTGCAACGCCACCGTCTCTCAAGTCTCCCAAGTGGGTGGTTTGCCCACTGCTGCATCCTGGGGAGTGCAAAGCCACAGTCTCTCAAGTCTCTACAGTGAGTGGTTTGCCCACTGTTCAATCCTGGGGAGTGCAAAGCCACAGTCTCTCAAGTCTCTACAGTGGGTGGTTTGCCCACTGTTCAATCCTGGGGAGTGCAAAGCCACAGTCTCTCAAGTCTCTACAGTGGGTGGTTTGCCCACTGCTTAATCCTGGGGAGTGCAAAGCCACAGTCTCTCAAGTGGATAACATTCTCCACTGGTTATGGAGGGGGCGTTGTGCCCAGAGTGCTTCATGCTGCCAAGGACAGAGGTAGTGGATGCCTTTCTCCACTGGTTCTGGAGGGGGCTTTGTGCCCAGAGAGCTTCATCCTGCCAAGGACTCAGGTAGTGGATGTGATATTCCACTGGTTCTGGAGGAGGCTTTGTGCCCAGAGTGCTTCATCCTGCCAAGGACTGAGGTACTGGATGCCTTTCTCCACTGGTTCTGGAGGGGGCTTTGTGCCCAGAGTGCTTCATCCTGCCAAGGACTGAGGTAGTGGATGCCTTTCTCCACTGGTTCTGGAGGGGGCTTTGTGCCCAGAGTGCTTCATCCTGCTAGTGGCGGCCTCAGTAGCGTCAGAATCTTTGGCGCTCACTGGCCTGCAGTGCTTGTTGCAGCGGTGTCCTGGGCAGCGGTGCTGGTGGCGTAGGTGTCCTGGGCAGCGGGGCCGGTGGCAGTCTTGTCCGCCGTGCAGATTTTCCCAGACTTGCCGGTTTTACTGTGTCCCTTCCCCACCTTGGATGGAGGCGCAGCTGTCTCCACACTCCCAAATGTACCCCTGGGAGCGGCTTTGGTGGCTGATTTCTTTCCTCTCTCCTGCCGGGCACTGGCAACTTTTTGTGCTTTACAGGTGGGGGACTGTCCGTGCTCTGACTCCTTGCCACACTGGCTGTCCTGCTGCCTGGCGCACTCCAGAAGCCGGTTACTACTGGCACCACTGGTCCCGCAGATGTTGTGGCTGAGGTGCTGGGTTGGGACCTGGAGAGGCGGGCCCTAGGAGACTGAAGGGGTGGGGAAGGTGAGGGGAAGAGGTCAAGGTTGGACAGGAAAAGTTTTGGGGGAACACTGGGACGGGTAGATGGAGGGGTTTTGGGAGTGGAGGAAGAGGTAGTGGTTGTAGGAGGTGTACGTTTGGTGACTTTGGGTGAAGGTGCATGGGCTGGAGGCTGTCGTGAGGTGGATGGCTGTTGGGTGGGTGTGTGGCTGTGTTTGTGTACCTTGGGAGGTGGGCTCACAGACATACTGGTAGAGGACACAGGGGATGTGTGAATGGTAGTGGGGGTGGTGACTGCACGTGAGTGGGGTGTGGTGGTGGGTGTGCTGGTGATGGACGTAGTGGCTGAGGATGTAGTGCATGCAGGTGTGAGTGGAGACAAGACAGGGAGGGAGGAGGGAGACGAGGAGGAGGGGGACACAGTGGAGCCAGTGGATGTTGGTGTGTCTGCATGTGTATGATGCTTGCGTGAGTGCCTGTGGGATGTGTGGTTCTTATGTTTGCCAGAGCTTCCCTTGTGTGTTGAGGTGTGTGCATGCTGGTCTGATGGTGTGCTTGGGATAGGCTGAGGTACAGGGGTTTGGGTCTGGGTGGAGGAAGTTGGAGGGGGGAGGCTGGAGACAGGGACAATGGCTGCCATTAGTGCTGAGGCCAGAGTCTGAAAAGCTCGCTGATGGGCTGCCTGACCAGAATGAATGCCCTCCAGGTATGCATTGGTTTGTTGCAACTGCCTCTCTACACCCTTGATGGCATTCAAAATGGTAGACTCCCTAACAGTGAGGGACCTGAGGAGGTCAATGGCCTCTTCACTGAGGGCAGCAGGGGTGACAGGGGCAGGAGCTGAGGTGCCTGGGGCGAAGGAGATGCCCACCCTCCTGGGTGAGCGGGCACACAACACACGCTGAGGGGCTGCTGGGAGGGCGGTGCTGGTAGGGGGGGTGGTCGCTGTACCTGTAGATGCGGGGGCACAGATGGGCCTGCCACCACAAGGGAGCTCCCATCAGAGGAGGAGTCCGTATCGCTGGTCTCAGCTCCTGTCCCCGCCGTGGAGCTCCCCTCGCCCTCTGTCCCACTGGTGAATTCAGAATCCGTTGTGTCGCCCTCCAGGGCCATGTAGGATGCAGCTCCCTCCTGCTCCGGTGCCACTGCTCCTCAGCCTGATGATGCTAATGCACACAAGAACAGGGAGACCGCAAAAAGGGGGGGGAAGACAGAAGAAAGACATGTTCAGTGCATACAATACCACTACCGCTGGCAGACACTACAGACACAGAAGCCCCCTGCACTATGCCGTGCACTTGGAGTTCCCTAATCAATCCCATGGACATGGGTTACAAGGCTATGCCCGATTGCTGCACACATGGATGTCACAGGAGCCTGACTAGGTGTAGTTGGCACTGTACACAGGGGGTGGGGGGGCGCCACAGGACCTGCCTTAAGAAGAGACCTTGCCTACTAAACTCGCCCTGGCCTAGGGGAACCCACAGCCCACCTCCCCCACCCAGACACCTCCAATGCACGATGAATCAGCAGAATGAGAGTGTACTCACCCCCTTGCGGCTGCTGTGATGCTCTCAAGCACCCATCCAACTCTGGGTATGCCACCGCCAGGATCCTGAACATCAGGGGGTTCATGGTGCGACGGGCACCCCTCCCACATTGGGAGGCCATCCCCAGCTGGGCCTCTGCCATCTTCTTGCTCCAGCGGCGAATGTCCTCCCATCTTTTCCGGCTGTGGGTGCTCTGTCTGTGGTAGAACCCCAGGGTCCGGACTTCCTTGACGATGGCATGCCAAATGTCCTTCTTCTGGTGGGCGCTGACCTACAGGAATAGTACAGGGGAAAAGGAGACGATATTACTGTCCACACCATCACAGTCATTGGCCCTCATCCCTACCCTTGCCATGATGCACATGCACTCACCATCGTTTCATGCACGCCTCATTCTCACCCCCCCTGTATCTTCCATCCATACCACTCCTTACAGGCATTGCCCATGAAGCATGCTCACAGTGTACTCACCTGTTTGTCTGGAGGACCGTAGAGTAGCATGTACTGGGGGAGGACCCCATCCACTAGTTTCTCCAACTGCTCCGTGCTGAAGGCAGGGGCCCTTTCCTCAGACACATGAGCCATTGTCTCTTCCAGACTGAGGTCACAGCAGCACTTGCAGTGTAGGTCCTCTCCTGTCGAAGATCAGGTATCAAGTGATTAAACAGAGAGAAAATGGCGGTCACGTCCACGGCGGTGCGTACCGTCACCGCCGGCGTACATCGTCATTGGCTCCTGGGACCCATAGGATCCAATGTTAACCGATGCAGGATAGCGCCGCGGTCTTCGACCGCCTACCGCGGAGGTGTACAATGCCAGCGCAGTTACTTCATATCCCCTTGTCCCACTCTACAGGTCAGGCAGCCGCCATTTCACAGGCCCACATGGCATTATTTTGGACTGCGTCACACATACCTAGGCCTTGCTTAAACTCTAATACAGGCATATGTCGATTTGCTAATTTTTTCAGATTAAGCTGTGTTTACATACCTCAGAGTTGGTTGAATCTCTGCTCGCTGTTCTCCTCCATAGGCACCGTCCTCTGGGGCATGTGAGGAGATGGCAGAATCCTCCGGTGTACAGACCGCTAGTGGACCTGTCGACAATGGAGGAGCGACATGTGATCATCACCTACAGACTTGATCGTACCACAATTCTGGAACTGTGTGGCCAGTTGGAGCCAGACCTGATGTTAGCTATCCGCCATCTCACAGGAATCCCCCCTCAAGTGCAGGTGCTGTCAGTACTCCATTTACTAGCAAGTGGGTCTTTTCAAACTCCAGTGGCCATAGCATCAGGGATGTCACAGCCTATGTTTCCCAATGTGTTGTCCAGAGTGTTGTCTGCCCTGCTGAAACACATGCGCAGCTACATCTTTTTCCCTCAGGTGGAGGATTTGCCTACAGTGAAAAGTGATTTCTATGCCCTGGGGCATATCCCCAAAAGCATAGGTGCCATTGATGGGACACATGTGGCCTTGGTCCCCCCGCAGGAGTGAACAGGTGTACAGAAACCGGAAGAGTTACCATTCGATGAATGTGCAGATGGTGTGTTTGGCAGACCAGTACATCTCCCATGTGAATGCCATATTTCCTGGCTCAGTGCATGACGCTTATATTCTACTAAATAGCAGCATTCCTTATGTGATGGGGCAACTCCAGAGGCACCGTGTGTGGCTATTAGATGAGGACATGGACCCAATACAGTGTGACTAGGTGTCTGGGTCTGGGGATGTCCCTATGAGTTAGTGTGTGTCTAACAGTTGTCCCTCGACATTTGCAGGTGACTCTGGTTGCCCCAACCTGTCATGGCTACTGACCCCAGTGAGGAATCCCAGGACAAGGGCAGAGGAACGCTACAGTGAGGCCCATGGGTGAACTAGGAGGATTATAGAGTGGACCTTCGCCCTCCTGAAGGGCAGGTTCCGGTGCCTCCATATGACAGGTGTTTCCCTTTTCTACTCACCAAAGAAGGTGTGCCAGATCATCGTGGCCTGCTGTATGCTTCACAACTTGGCTTTGCGACGACAGGTGCCTTTTCTGCAGGAGGATGGTCTAGATGGAGGTGTTGTGGCAGCTGTGGAGTGTGGACAATGAAGACGAGGAAGCAGAAGAAGAGGAAATAGACAACAGGAACTCCGTGATCCTGCAATCCTCCCAGTGAGACACAGGTAAGAAGACAAAACTGCCTGCTACATCTGATTTAATTCTACTATCTCTCATCTGTCTGTCATTTTCACCCAGTGTATGGTCACTGAGTTGTTACTTTCCCTTACGATTTCACAGATGTGGGTCACGTTGTGTGACATCTGCTTTCTTTCCGCATGGACTAGAGCTGTGTGACATAGGTATGTTAACATTACATTTGATATAGCATTTTGCCACTGTTATTGCTAATACACATTTTCGAAAGTACAGACAGACTCCTGATTGTTTTGTAATTTAAGGGTGTTTATTTAAGTGCTCAATAGTGGAGAGGGTTGTAAAATGGTCAGGGGTGATGGTGGAGGAATGTCTATGGCAGAGTCCAGTCTATTAGTCTGACAGGTGCATTGTCCAAAGGGGCATAGGAAGTGGAGCTAGGGCAGTTTAAGTATGGAAAGGGTGACAAAGTGGGACAGAAGGATGACAATCAGGGTGGTCTCATTTCTTGCCTGGGGTCTTGGCATTGTTCTCTGTCTTTGTCCTGGATCTCAGGGACCGCTTGCGGGTGGTTCTCCATCTGCAGGGGGTGGGGTGCTGGTGTGATGGTCCTGTGGCGGTTCCTCCTGTCCACTAGCGCCGGCGGAGGTGGTGGGCAGTTCATCGTCCAGGCTAGTGTCAGGGGCCCCTTGTCGTGCCACAGTGTCCCTCCTGGTGTTCACAAGTTCCTTCAGCACCCTACAATGGTGCCCAGGGTGGAATTGATGGATTTGAGTTCCTCCCTGAAGCCCAAATACTGTTCCTTCTGCAGCCACTGGGTCTCCTGAAACTTGGCCACTACCGTTGTCATCGTCTCCTGGGAATGGTAGTAGGCTCCCATGATGTTGGAGAGGGCCTCGTGGAGAGTTTGTTCCCTGTGCCTGTCCTCCCCCTGTCGCACAGCAGCCCTCCCAGTTCCCCTGTGTTCCTGTACCTTTGTCCCCTGAACCGTGTACCCACTACCACTGCCCCCAGGTCCCTGGTGTTGTTGGGGTGGTGGGTTAGCCTGGGTTTCCTGTAGTGGTGGACACACTGCTGATTGACGTGTCCTGGGGACAGAGGTATGGGCCCGCTGGATGGGTGCTGTGCTGGTGTTTCCAGAGGGGAAGCTCTGTAGTGGCCTGTTCCAGTGTGAGGGGAACCGACTGTCCCGAGGTCCCAGATGGGCCACGCTGGTCATCTTGATCCAGTTGGACAGAGCTGCTGTCATCACTGTGGGCCTCTACTGTGAGTGGAGTGGACATATCTGGACCCTCCTGTGCAGTGACGTTGGGTAGGGGTCCTGCAGGGGTGTAAAGGCATGATTATTGCATCTGTGTGTGCCATGGTGTGCAATGGGTGGGTGACCGTGTACCCCAGTGCTTGCATTCCTGTGTAGGACCTTGTGTGGTAATGGTTTAGTGGGGTGTATGGGTATGTGCAGTGGCCATGCTTTGGTGATGGGTGTCCATGCTTTGGTGTTACATGCGGGGCTTGGGTTTGGGATGTGTGGTTTGTGATATTGGGACATACGTGAGGAGTTGGAGTGATGGGGTGAGGCGAAGGTGGGGGTATGTTATAGCATGCAAGTGGGTGAGGGATGAAGTAGTTAAAGGTTTGATTTACCAGAGTCCATTCCTCCAGCTACTCGTGCGAGGCCCTCAGGATGCAGTATAGCCAAGACCTGCTCCTCCCATGTATTGAGTTCTGTGGGAGGAGGCGGGGGTCCGCCCCCAGTACTCTGAACCGCAAGGTGGTGTCTTGAGACCACGGAACACACCTTCCCCTGCAGGTCATTTCACCTCTTCCTGATGTCATCCTGTGTTCTTGGCTGCTGTCCAACTGCGTTGACCCTGTCCACAATTCTTCGCCCGGATGATTTCCTCCACCATCACCCTGAGCTCCTCCTCAGAAAACCTGGGGTGTCTTTGTGAGGCCATGGGGTGGTGTGGGTGATGTGTGGGGTGGTGTGTGTTGTGATGTGTGGGGTGATGTTTAGAGGTGTGTTGTGTGAGGTGCTTGGATGTTTTGTGAGTGATGGTGTTGAGTGCCTGTGGATGCTGATTTGTAGATGGTGGTGTCTCTCTCTGGCCTTCAGTCGCAATTGTTGACGTTAGGGTTTGTGGGTGATGTGGGTGTGTGTTTTATATTGTGTTGGGTGTGTGGGAGTGGTGTGTTTATGTGTACCTGGTGTGTGTATTTGGAATTGTCCAATGTGGTAGTGTTTTGTAAATGTGTGTGTATTTTGAGCGCGGCGGTGTGTACCGCCAATGGAATACCGCGGTTGAAAACCGCTGCGTGGGTTCATGTGTCGTGATAGTGTGGGCGTATTCCTATTGGCGTGACAGTGGAGGTTTTGTTATCGCCAGTTTATCACTGACCTTTGGTGTGGCGGACTTGTGTGGGTGTCTGGATTTTGGTGGATTCCGAGCTGTGGGTCATAATGACTGTGGTGGAATTCCGCGGCGGTGTGTTGGCGGTCTTCTGCACAGCAGTAAGCGGCTTTTACCGCCAGTGTTGTAATGACCCCCCTAAATGCTGCTTCTTGACAACTCGACAACTTGCGTCAAGGGAGAAGAATCATTATATCGCTGATTGATATGTTAATCTTATTGGACTAATAGTTGTCGTATGACTTTCTGTCCAATGACACGCGGGACAACTTTTACTTCACCGTACTGCACTGAGAACTTTTAGAGATTCTTAACTTCTTCTTGGTCGACACATCTCATGAGCTTTTCTCTGGGTCACTTCGAAACTTTCCCTGCCACTTCCGTACTATTTTACGTTCTCCATGCTTAAATGCTGGTGTTCACTCTTGCGCTAGATGTTTAGAGCTCGAAGCGCATTTGCTGTCTGCCTTAGAAATTTCTCTTAATGGTTTGGAGAGCTTAGAGTCCCCGATTCTGAACAATTACCACTTTCCATGTCCTGTTGCTGGTGCTCCCTGAACTGACGCCTGCCCGACGAAGACTGATCACTGCTTGCAGATCCATAAAAGAACAGGTATCCTAATCTGCAAATGTCACTATTGTTGATTTGTCTTTTGTTTCTGGGTACCAACTGCTGCTTTTGATAGAGCCACAGTTAGATGTTTTCCAAATTAATGCTGATTAAAACTTTTGCATGAAGCTCAGCATGCTAATGCTGATATGATGACAGAGTCTTTTTCCAACCAACTAGGACACTGATTTGATGTTGCTCAATTGCTTAATATCTCAATGTATAATTTTTCTATTGTGTAATTACTCTTATCGTTATTCTGTACTCTGATCTTAGAAGGAATGATCATAAATGCTTTAGTTAAGTTGAGATTCTTCAGAAGATTCGGTCAACCAATGTTGTTTTTGTACTTATACAATGTGGTTTTGAGACTGATTTATGTGATAGTAGCATTGCTAATCAAGGGAGATAAACTTTCTAACTGATACTAAAGGTGTGGTTCTTCGTGACTAAATGGATCATGGTGTATAAAATGTACTGACTCTAAAAGAATAGTATTGATTGCTTGTTCATATCCATGATAATGTATAAACTTGAGGGTGTGAACTTCTTAATCAAGTCAAAAGGTTCATCGACCTCATGCACGCATCTCCTTATCAACGTTTTGCAATAAAAAAATAAGGTCCAATGCACCAAGAAAAATGGTAGCAGAGTAGGATGGTTTGTCTCTTTAAGAGCACATCGTTGAGCATAGTTCATGGTTTATCTCCTTAAGAAATTGCCATAAAGTCCCATAGATAAGGTAAGAGGTCAAAAATTGATCTGGGTGAGATTTTTCAATTTATGAAGCAAAATAGAGTGGAAAATGTGCCCTTAAAAGCCTGGGATGACTTTTGCAGGTCCATAGTGTTTGCCTATGCTTGTTTGAAATGTTCCCGGCGTTCTAGTGACAGGGTGATTGAAATAGGTTTTGTGCTTGCACGGCTTAAGCATACTGAAGGTGAATTGTGATGTTTGTGAGAATTTAGGGGCATTTGCGTACTCCGAATAAAGTTGTAGAAGGAGTTTGTGTACTCTAAAGTGTGTGAGTAGGGAAGTTGTCAACTTCATCTGTGTGTGGCACTTTGTGCTTGAAAATTGTCCACATGCTTGTTGGTATACGCGCCGTGTGAGGTCTAAGACTCCGGAGTATATTGAAAAAGTGTATTAGACTCTTGGTTTTTGATGTCATTTTCTGTTTAATAGGTCAATCGGGCATGGTCGACAAGTCGATGTGTGTCAAAGTTAGTGAAAGGAAATTATGACTGAGATTTGGTGAGTCTTCTTTATCAGCTGAGAGTAAAATTTGTAGGCCGAATTTTGCTTGCGATTCAGGAACCTGAGAAAGAAAGAGTAGCTGCTAAAGCGAAACGCTGTCAGTGAAAATCCAAAAGGTTTCTAAAGCGACTGTAATACCCTACCTGCAGTAAACAGACAATTTTTTTTTTTGAAGTGCTCACAATAATTTTGCATTGGTTTAGCGTGAATCTGAATGGAGGAAGGCAAGCCGCAAGACTTTGGGCCTCATTATGAACTTGGCGGTAATCACTGCCGACTGCCGTGGCGACGGTGAACAGAAGACCACCAGTGGCAGTAGACTGCACACCCCCGAATAAGGATGCCAAAAAGTTAAACCTCCAAAAATGCAGCAACCTCCACCCACCGCCAGGGCCTACGATGGTGGAAAGGCAGTACAACCCACCCCGCCACCACCATGCAGACAAATCCTCTGCCCACCAAATAATGGTGCACAAATCAGCGTGGCCGATAGTGAATGCCGAACGACCCTTGGCAGTACTGACTGCCACGGCCAGCAATGGGACCCAGCAACAAAAAATGCACACATTGGTAAATCTGAAACCCATACACCTCACACACATCCACAACACTATAAAACACTCACATGTGCACCCCACAATCCTATGCATCGCCAATAGCATGACAGATATTGACAACACAACACGCATACATTGAACCCAACATCACACAAGTCACATACACAAATACACCACCAAAACACATACATACCCCAAACACCATCACAAGCCACACACACAACCACACAACAGCACCCTCACCAATAGATCCACAACACACAGCATGGCACCCCCCAAGCACCCCTGCTTCACTGACAGGGAGCTAAGGACCATGATGGACGAAATACTCAGGGTCGAGCCACAACTATTCGGGACACAGGTGCAGCAGAGACCTGTGGCCAGGAAGATGGAGCTATGGCAGCGGACAATCAACAAGGTCAATACAGTGGGAAACCATCCACGCACAAGGAATGACATCAGGAAGAGATGGAAGGACCTGTGTGGGAAGGTTTAGTCAATGGCATCCAGGCACTACATCACCGTAAAGAAGGCAGTCCTGGACTGTCACCCTCCAGCAGCCCCACCCAGGGTGCCACTGACACCCCTACCACCCAGCCACCATCATCAGCTCTGGCCAAACGACCCCACACCAGTGTCTCCCGGCCACGGACTGGCGGCCCACATGTACAGAAGCCAGAGTCTCCACCCACCAATAGGCAGGATGATGAAGGGCCAACTGTGAGTGGGACTGCCAGACCTGTGCACAGGATACAGCCACAGGGGGCTAGGGCCAATGAGAGGGCATCAGTGGCCCAGGGGGGTGGCCAAATTATATATGCAGCAGCCCAGGAGGTGATTTCTGAGGTCCTGGGGCATACCACCATACCTAGGACAGGATGGGCTAGATCCTGGCCACCCTGGAGCAGAATCAAAGGCTGCAGATAGCACACCACCAGGAGGCCATAGAGCAATGGAAACAGCTCAGTGCCACCATGGCCTCCATTGCAGGGCTGCTGCAGCACCAGTACCACAGCCAGTCGGAGACCTCCACCCACCTGCAAGCCCCGACCACTAGTCAGGACACTGCACTGCCATCTACATCTGCAGCAGCTACTGGACTCGTGGCACTGCCAGAGAATACACAGGAAACCAGCACCTCTACCCCTGCAGCCCAGCTGCACCTTCGCAAACGTGACCTCAGACCCAGATATGCCACTGAAACACCAGCCAAGACCAAGCCCAGTGCCAGGAAGTGACTCAGCCCTGAAATGTCTCCCTTGTGTGCTACTGAGCTACCTTGTTGACATGCCACTGCTATCACACCAACTTCCAATGGCCACATGGACCAAAACCCATTGCTACTAACAGCTGAGCATATGTACCTGGGGAAGTATTTGCACCATGTGCCCACTCCCTTTCACTGTCCCAACATTCATGTGTATTTTGCCATTCAATAAATACGCCTATGCACTCAAATTGTATGTCTCTCGTCAATATGAGATATGAATTGTGAGTGTGTATGCATTAGCCAGTTACTATCATAATCACACCTTTATTGCAGGAGGGGATCCAACGGACTGTAGTGTCTGAAGTATGTCACACTGTACATACTATTGGGTTTCATGGTACATGCCACTTCAGTCATCATTTAGCATTGTCACTGACAATAAACACCACTGTACTTATTACATGAGTCAGACTGAAACTATGCAGTGAATAAATCAGCATCATTGAACAGTACCTTAGAGTTACTGGAAGTATAGGCGAATTAGCTGGGTCCTGGAGTTGAGATCTTCCCTCTCTTCTTCCTCTCCATCACTCTCATCTCCACTCTGAGGTTGCAGGGCTGGTTGGACAGCACCCTCCTCTTCCAGAAGTGGGATAGCTTTCCTCATAGCCAAGTTGTGCAGCATGCAGCAGGCCACCACTATCTTACACAGCTTGTCAGGGACATAGCACAGGGATCCCCCAGAAAGATGGAGGCAACGAAATCTAGCCTTCAGTGGACCTATAGTGCGCTCAATCACCCTCCTAGTACGTCCATGTGCCTCATTATAATTCCTCTCTGCATCTGTCGTGGGATTCCTCACAGCTGTAAAGAGGCATTACAAGTTGGGGTAGCCAGAATCACCTGCAAAAGAGGGTAAAAGTTGACTTTAACAAACTGCCTTTACTTGCATACAGTTTGACTGTCAGCTATGTACGGATCCAGTGCCATACACACTCACCTATGAGCCAACCTCTGTCCCCTTGTAGTTGTTCCATCATGTGTGGCACACTGCTGTTTCTCAGGACAAATGAATCATGGACTTATCCTGGGAACCTGGCATTGACAGGTGATATGTACTGATCCGCAGTACACACCAATTGTACATTCATGGAGTGATAGTTCTTGCCATTACTATACACCTGTTCATTCACTCTTGGGGGTATGAAAGCTATGTGGGTTTCATCAATGGCACCTATCACATGGGGGATATTAGTGAAGGCATAAAATCCAGATTTGATGGCGGGAAGTTCAGACCTCTGGGGAAACTGGACATATGTTTGCAAGTGTTGAACGTAGGCATCCAGGAATTTGGACAGGATTTGGCTGAACATTGGCTGTGAGACCCCTGCACCCATTCCCACTGTCACCTAAAATGAGCCCATAGCCAAAAAATGTAGCACAGATAGCACTTTTACAGATGTAGGGATGGCATGCTGATTTCTATTTGCCGGTTTCAAAACAGGATAAATTAATGCACAGATGTCGTGGATTGTAGCTCTATTGAGTCTGTAGGTGATAATGATGTGACGTTCCTCCATAGTTTCCAGATCTACCAGCGGTCTGTATATAGATGGGGCCCTCCATTGCCACATCGGTCTGTACCTATGGGGGAGGAAAGAACACATTCTGAGTGTCAACTTGCACTTGCATCCAATGATGTCACTGTATTTTTCAAAATGCGCCACGTAGGTCACACACCCAAACGGAAAGTACGAGGTACACTGTTAGGCAAATTTGTGCTGAATTAACTCTGTCATAATGGCATCACAGTGTGGACACACTTCCAAAGATGGGTATACGTGCGGATTATTGTATTGTATTGTAATAGTATTTATATAGCGCTTACTACCCCTGACGAGGCGTCGTAGCAGACAACAAGAATTAGTGATGGATTAGTATCGGGAAATATGAGTACAGTTTTAGTATTATTATGAGTTAATTTGAGCTGCGGATATGAGAGTTTGATAGTTAGATTGACTGAAGTAATGGAGGGGTGGAGGAGGAAAGAAATCCATAAGTGTTAATTAGGAGTAAATCCCTCATTTACTCATCCCAAAGGCTTGGGATGAGTAAAGGGGGATGGAGGAGGGAAGAGTCTGTGGAAGGGTTAGGGAGATCATAGTAGCAGTGTGAGATAAATGAGGGAGAATTTAGTAGGGTTGTTTGGGAGGTCATGGTGGTAGAGTGAGGTTTGGTGAGTTAGATGTGGAAGCGGAGGGAAGAGCTTAAGCAGAGTTATTTAGGAGATGAAAGTAGTAGAATGGATTTGGGATGAGTCAGAGTGGGAATGGGTGATAGTTTGATAGAGACATGACATATGATGATGGGTAGATAAGTGTGATAAGATGAGAGCAGGGATTCATAGAGATCTAGTATAACAATCCACCCAGGAGCCATGCAATGACTCACGAACATGCCAAGCACAGAAACAACATACACACATACATACATATATATATATATATATATATATATATATATATATATATATACACACACATACACACACATACAAACACACATGAATACACACACAAATGCACACATATATGTACATACAATACATAATTAGAACCATGGGTAAATATAATTAGTCAAAGAGGTTTAAAGAGTGTGTGTGTATTTTATTGTTGTGACATAGTAGCAACACATATTTTCTAAAGAACTATACATAACTAGAAATAGGCACATAATATTTATCAACATAGGCATATGCAGTCCATAGATGTTTGAATATGGTGGTTATGAAGGAAAGAGACAACTGTTGAGTAGTTTTCTGAAGACAAGAAAGTTATCTGTGGCTCTTATAGATGGGGGTAATGAATTCCATAGTTTGGCTGCTTGAACGAAGAAGGATGTACCACCTATAGTCTTTTTCTTGTATGGTGGTGTTCTAAGGTGGGGTGCAAATCTTGAGCAGAGGTTTCTTTGTTGGATGTATTTGGTTATTTTGTTTCTGATAAAAAGGGGTCCTGTTCCATGTATAGCTTTGTGGGTGATACAAAGCAGCTTGAAAGTGCATCTTCTGGCAACGGGTAACCAGTGTAGTGCTCTCAAGGCAGGGGAGATGTGGGCTTGCTGCTTTACATGTAATAGTAGCCTGGCTGCGGAGTTCTGATTGCGTTGTAGTTTTTTCATAATAGATAGAGATGATCCATGGTAGAGACCATTGGCATAATCCAGTTTGAATAGTACAAGCAAGATAGTAGCTTGCACCTTGTGTGGAAATCCGAGGTGGGGGAAGATGTGTCGTAAAGTCTTCAAGGTGACGAACCTTGTTCGTGCTATTTTGTCCACTTGGGCATTCATAGTTAACTTGGAATCCATGGTGATTCCAAGGTTTTTAACTTCCTTGGTTAATTGAGGAGGTGGTCCGAGATCGTCAGGCCAGACGCACAGAGGGTCATAACTTTTCCAGTCACCACATAAGAGTATTTCTGTTTTGGAGGTATTTAGTTTGAGATGGCTCCAGGTCATCCACTGATTTAATGGCTCTGAGTTTTTGGGGCATTCTAATTTAAGTAGTATTTATGTCTCTAAGAGATATTTTGTTATCGAAGGTAAGTAACTTGCACATCTGATAGAGACTCCTAGCTGCAGATTCCCTACCTTAGAATAGCTACCCAAGCAATGCCATCCTCACAGGTGGGCTACGAACCACGATCATACTAGAAAGTCCTGCAGGACCGAATGACCAAAGTAGCCTTCCCGACGGTCCTGACTGTCCAGACAGTAATGTTTAGCAAACGTGTGCAGGGATGCCCACATAGCTGGCTGACAGATACTCAGGATCGGAACTCTGTGTGCTAACGCAGTGGAAGCAGCACTTGCTCTGGTGGAATGAGCGTTTAAGCCCTCAGGGGGTTGCTTCTTGGCCAAAGCGTAGCACATCTTGATGCAAAGAAGTACCCATTGAGAGATGGTATGTTTTTGCACCGCCTTCCCTTTCTTCGCACCCACATGCCTGACAAAGAGTTGATCGTCCACCTGAAAATCTTTAGTACGATTTAGATAGAACGTCAACTTTCTTTTTGGGTCCAGACAGTGAGTCTCTCCTCCTCATGAGAAGGTTGTGGGGGTGCGTAAAATGTAGGCAAGGTGATAGACTGGCCTACATGAAAAGGCGTAACAACCTTGGGAAGAAAGGAAGCCTTGGTGCGCAACACTACTTTGTCAGGGTGCACAGACAAGAATGGAGGCTTGGAAGAAAGAGCTTGAAGCTTACTCAAGACAGTTATGCATCAGCTTAAAGGGAGTACACATTAAGTAAGGACAAGATTGAGGTCCCACTGAGGCATGATAAATGGAGTGGGAGGAAATAAATGGGCGAGACCTTTAAGGAATCTATTCACAATAGGAGATTTAAAGAGTGAGGGCTGATCAGGTAACCTAAGAAAGGCAGAAATGGCAGATAAATACCCTTTAAGGGTGCCCAAAGCAGTGCCCTACTGGGCCAAAAAAAGACTGAACAAAAGAACTTCAGATGGAGAAGCAGAGAGGGGATCAACAGATTTATTGGTAATCAATGGCACAAATTTATGCCAACTGCAGGCGTATACCGTTTTGGTGGAGGGACGCCTGGCTGCTAGAGAAAAGATTTGTCCGAAGAGGCAGTCTGAGTGGGGGATTGGTGGCCATGCACAATAGTTCTGGATACCATACTCTCCGTGCCCAGTCCGGAGCCACCAAGCTAACTTGGGCAAGGTCGTTCCTGATTTTCTTGAGAACTCTGGGCAGAAGTGGTATTGGCATAAAGGAGGCCAGAGTTTCACTTTAGACGAAAAGCGCCTCTGAGCGAGTGCCACCTTGGAAACCCCAACGTGCAAAACAGCTGACATTGTGCGTTCTTTGCGGAGATAAAGGCTTTCCCCACTGCTGAAAGAGACCTTGTGCCACCTCCAGATGGAGACGCCATTCATGATCAACTGTGCATCAACGGCTCAATTTGTATGCTCTGACATTGAGAGAACCTGCCAGAGGTTGAACCACAAGGGTAATGCCCTGATGTTTCAGCCATGTCCAGAGGCATAGTAGCTCATGACAAAGGGTCTAGGACCCTACTCCACCCTGTTTGTTGCAGTACCACATGACGGTAGTATTGTCCGTGAAGACTTGAACTACTTTCCCTTTGAGAGAGGGAAGAAATGCTTTTAACACAAGCCTGATCACCTGGAGCTCCAGAAGACTGATATGGAGCCGAGACTCCGCTGGAGACCAGAGGCTTCTGATCTCCGCCTCTCCCATGGGGCCACCCCAACCCAGAAGTGAAGCATCTGTCATTATGGATAGATGTGGCTGAGGAAGGGAGAGGGATCTGCCGTGGTCCCAACGCGGATTCGAAAGCCACCACTGCAGGTCTTTCGCAGTCCTCTCTGAGATCTGGACCATGTTAGAGCGATTCCCCTGATACTGCGGCCACCAGAACTTCAAGTCCCACTGCGGAGCCTGCATATTCTATCTGGCATGTGTCACTCGCAGGATGTCATGAGGCCCAGCAGCCTCAGAATCAGTCTCACTGAAACCCAAGACAGAGACTGAAAAATTTGAATCATAGCCTGAATATCTTGCACTTGTTTTTCCGGAGGATAAGCCTGAAACTGCACTGTATCCAGAAGAGCTCCGATGAAAGGGAGCGTCTGAGAGGGAGTCAGGTGTGACTTCGGCACGTTAATAGTGAACCCCATCATGTGTAGGAGGATCACCATAGTCTGAAGGTAGGAGATGACTTTCTGGGGTGAGTCCGCCTTCAACAGTCAGTCGTTGAGGTAGGGGAAGACTGAGACCCCTAACCTGCGCAGATGTGCTGCAACCACCCCCATCATTTTCCTGAACACCAAGGGGCACTGGTAAGGCCAAAGGAGAGCACGGTAAACTGATAGTGCTCGTGACCTACCATGAATCGCAGGTAACGTCTCTGGGCAGGTAGGATGGGAATGTGTAAATAAGTGACCTGCAAGTCCAATGCCACCATCCAGTCTCTTGGGTCTAAGGCAGACAGGAGGTGAGCCAGGGTAAGCATTTTGAATTTCTCCTTCTTGAGGAAGTAGTGGAGGTCCCGAAGGACTAGGATAGGACGTAATCCCTTGTCCTTTTTTGGCACCAGAAAGAAGCAGGAATAACAACCATGACCTAGTTCTGGCACAGGGTCCTTCCCTATGGCTCCCTTGGCCAAGAGAGTGGTGACTTCCTGGCATAGAAGTGCCAAATGATCCTCTGGAAGTTGGCTGAGTGATGGAGGCATGGCTGGTGGGGCAGATTCGAAGGGGAGGGAATAGTCCCTTCGAGCTATCAGCAAAACCCACCTGTCCGTAATGGTGGATTCCCAGTGGGGCAGGTGATGGCAAATTTTGCCGCCAACTGGATAGGAGTGAGGGGCGGACTAGGAGGGTTTGGAGGCTGCAGCAGGGGCAGAGTGGACTGGGAAGACCTCAGATTATAGAATCATGTCAGCAAGTGATGAAGGGGAGAGAGATTGGGGCCCTGGATGAGGCCCCTTGCCAGGCTATGGAGATGCGGTGGTAGCAAAATGGCAGCCTCCTGCCATCCAGGTATGATAGAGTGGAAGTGACTTCATTCCGCTGGCGTTAGTCATCATGGCGTAAGGCGGTGTTCACCGCCATGCACCTGATCATTGGATTACATGGTTGTCAATGGGGAAGCTGGGTCAATCATGATCACCGCCGGCAGTGACGGAGCACACCACCATGGTAACTACGCCATTTTGTCAAAGCCTTGACAGGACTCCTGATTCCCATGCAGGGTAGTACTCCACTGCATGTGCTGCTGTGTCCTGACTCTAGTCCTTGAGATGGCGCATGTTACAGGGGAATGGGCCCCGGCCTTCAGCATGGAGGAGCTCGAGAAGCTGGTGGACAGGGTCCTACCCCCGTATGCGAAGTTGTATGGGCGACCAGAAAAGCAGGTGAGTTGGCATCTGTCATCCTTTGATGTGCGTGATTGTGGCAGATGCATGTATGCATGTGGGTTCGATGTGTGACTGGCCAGCTTTAGATTGTCTGGCACGTTCTGCCTGTGAGTTGAAAACATGCCTGTCAACAATGGCCTTTCCACATGGAACAATATGCCATTTGTATTCGGTGCACACATACTGACGTCTGTTTATTTGCTCTGTGTGTCCCATGCAGGTCAGTGCCCATCAAAAGAAAGGCCTGTGGAAAGCCATCGCCAAGGAGGTGCGTACCCGGTGGAGCACCCACCGCAGGAAGTGGTGGGAGGACCTGAGGCGCTAGACCAGGAAGACCGGAGAGGCCCAGCTAGGGAAGGCCTCCCAATGAGGAAGCGGAGCCCGCTGGAACCTGGCCCCCTAATGGCCCACATTCTGGCGGTGGCCTATCCGGATCTGGATGGGTGCTTGAAGGCAGCACAGCAGCCACAAGGGCTTGAGTAGCAACACTGGTGTGATACCACTTTGATGGATGTATTTGGGTGCTGTGGTATCTATGCATTGTAGTGCAGGGTGTGTTCCTTCAGTCCTGCCCCCCTCCAAGTCCTTGGGATGGTGTGAGGGCTAGTTTTGGCAGGCTCGATAGGCCTATGAGCGTTCTTCTTTCTGTCATCTGGTTTTCATTGTGGCCTTCTGGACTTGTAAGTGCATTGGCTGGGCATGGTCTCTCATGGGTGTACTCCACACAGTGTATCAGGTTTGTGTTTCATGAGGGTTATGTGGTGTATTCTGGGGTCATGCCCACTAGTCAGAGGGGCACATTCATTACGTATGTTGTCTGTGCTGAGGGTACGTGCCTGACTTGGATGGGAGTGTGTGAGCCAAAATGAACATATATTCAGGATTTGACATAGTTCTCCCTTTTTTTGTTTCCCCACCCTTGTGTCCTTTGTGTACATTAGCATCATCTGGCGTGGGAGCCGAGTCACCGGCGAATGGGGATGCAGCAGCCATGGTTCCAAGGAGGCAGAGCCAAGTGACGCCAAGGGGACCAGTAGGTTGGACGGCGAGGGGAGTACCACGGGGGTGGCAAATACAACTGGAGGTAGTGACTCTGATACCTCCTCCGATGGCAGCTCCCTGATGGTGGCAGACCCTACTGGGCCCACTCATTCTTTGACATCTTCCGCTACCCCCATACCATCACCGCCTTCCAAAGTTGCTCCCCACCCAGTTGCCCGTGCCCGCTCACCCAGGAGGGTGGGCATCTCCTTCGCCCCAGGCCCCTCATCCCCGGCCCCAGTCAGCCCTGCTGCCCTCATGGAGGAGGCTATTGACCTCCTGAGAACCATCTCTGTAGGGCAGACAACCATTGTGAATGCCTTCCAGGGGCTAGCATCCCAGATGCAGCAATGCAATGCCTACCTGGAAGGCATTCACTGTGCCATGTCTGACCTACAGAGATCTTTTCAGGCTCTGGCCTCCTCTTTGATGGCAGCCAGTGGCCCTGGTCTTTCCGTCCCCCATCCCACCTACTCTACCCCTTCCAGCACCCCACTCCCATCATCCATCCCAAGCACACATATAGTCAGCCATGCACACAGATCAACACACAAGAAGCACACTGAAAAACACAAGCACCACACTTCCCACCATAGGCATGCACACACCCAACATAAAAAGCACACACAACAACGTCCACTTCCCCCAGTGTGTCGACCTCCCAGCCACCATGTCTGTCACCTCACCATGCAACCCATACACACCACACCCTCAGTCACTGCTGCTGCCCTCATTCATGCAGTCACCATGACATCTGACATCCAGACATGCACCCCAGGCACCACACCTGCACTCACCACGACTATATTGACAGACACTTGCAGCACACTCACCAGACCTGCAGACACACAGACAACATCCATGTACACTGGCAGCCTGTCTTGTCCCACTGTGTCTATACCCCTCCTCCCAAAACACTTAATCATTCTCACACATCCACCACACATTAGCATACTTTACAGGCACCTGCATCTACATCCAGCAAACTTACACCTGATACAAGCACTCCCTCAACCTCCATTCCCAGACCTGCCTCCAAATCCCCTCCAACTGCACCTCAGAAGCTTTTCCTATATCCCTGTTGACCTGTTGGAACCAACTGGCCCTTTGATCTTGTCCCTAAACGTGCCCATGTCCTTGCCCAGTCCACTCCTTCCTCGTCCAAGTCTGCCACAGTCCGCCCTTCCCATTCCTGAGCCCCTTCCCCAGGGAGAAAGAGGCCCCGTGTAGGCCCAGGTCCCTCTGCCACCCCCCGGTCCAAGCCCACTCCCCCTCCAACCAAGGGCAAGCCCAAACCCCCTCTGCCTCCCAAACCTAAGCCCAAGCCCCACCTTCCAGACGTACGTCCCTACCCTTGCCACACCCTGCCCCTGTTCCCTGAGGTGCCTGGCTGCCCCACTGATGCCCCTTTCGAGTGGAGTACCCTTTGCACATGTGGGGGTCAAGTTCGACCTCTATTGGCCCTTCTGGGATTTTCTAATGGACTGACCAATGGCCTTATTTGGACATTACCTTTTACCATGTAAATAAATTTGAGTGCCCAGTAGTGCTGTTGGCACAATATAGTGACGTTGTTCAGCATTTCACTGTGGGGGTGTGGTGTGTACATGTGTGTACTTTGGTTCAGGTCTTTGTTGGCTTGTGTCTGGTATGTACATTTTGTTATGGTATGTATGGCATGGGATGTGGGAGGGGTTGTGAGTGTGTTGCAGGGTGGGTGTGCTCCTTCTTCCCATGTGTACTAGGCTGTGGTACTTACTGTTGTTGTCTTTGTCATTGGTCAGGGTACTGGAGGAATATGGCAAGGAGCAGCACTGGGATTATTTTCAACTCCCCTCCATGTCTGCGTTGGCGTTTCTGTGTGCCTCTGGTGAGTGTTTCATTTTATATTGTTCATTTCCACCACATTTTGCCTGGCGGTGGTTTCCGCCCCTGAACTGCTGGCGGTCTGGTGTTTCATTATTTGGTGGATGAGTAGGTCCTTTCTGCCGGCCTCTGGGCAACCTCCTCCGTCCTCATCGGGACTACAAAGATGGTGGTGTGTGGATGGACCGCTACTTGTTTTTCAAATGCTTAATTATTTGGCAGTCCAGACCGCCAGCCTGTTGGTGGTAGTTACTGCCACCGCCGGCGGGGCGGTGTTTGCCTCCATGTTCATAATGACCACCTTTGTCAGCCGCTGTACGTGTGAGTGTGACGTAATTGGAGCCGAGCAGGGTTGGTTAGTTAGTGAGAAGGGTCAAGCATGGATTGGCTAGCGACTGTGAAATGCAATTGGATGAGAAGGTAGGCGATGAGGATTTTGGTATTAAAAGTCACTTCATGATTTGATTGAAGTAGCACAAAATTACAAAGATGACATTTTTCAAAGCTCTAAAGAGTGCCCTCAGAGAGAAATGTATATTCCAGCGCCAATAGGGGAAGTTACTCCTCCTGAAGGTACACCCGCATATGTAGTTTTGGAAGAGCGCGGTGCTGCGCCATGCCTTTGGTTAAAACAGTGGTGCAAAGCAACTTAAAAAGATGGGAGTTTAGCATTCCCTACCCATGGGACGTTTATGAAATGAAACCCCTCCCGAGACCAGCACAGTTCGAATTGTTAGCAATCTGGGAACTAGTGGCTAGACAGCAACAACAGTTAAAATTTGAGAAGAATTAAAAAAGGCAGAAAAGACAGTAGCGGATGATAGATCGGAAGGTGATCAGACGTTTTGGAGATCTAAGACTTTACAGGGAATCAAATTATTTCCCACAATTACACAGGATAATGAGAAAGAAGGGAGGAAAGCTACCAAGAAGGTAAATAGAAGTCCTTCCGGGAGTAAAGAGCAGAAATCAAAAGAGACTAGGAAATCTTTGACACCTGACGAAGAGTCAGATGATGACGAGTTCATTTTGCAGTTGCTGAGGAACCGTCCTCCGCCACACTATGCACCACAGGAAAGTGGTCTGAGCACTAATGTAAATCCTACAGCTCTGACACAAGTTATCCTGACATAGAGTCCGGTACAGAGTAGTCCGAGTATACCTACTACGCAGGCAGTTCAAAATCCAATGCCACAGCCGAGTTTCCTAGAATTTATCCAGATGTGCCTATTGTAGATACTGCAACAAATTTAATGGTGCTGACAGGACAGGTTTACCAGAGAAAGACATTAGTTCAGATGAGTTAATTTCACACTTATTACCTCAGATACAGCCACAAAGGATTCCAAAGTTTACCCCTGTGACAGGAACACAGATAGAAATGTCCGTATTGATGAGTCAGAATATCGGAATGATGCACCTTCAGAATCCAAATGTTATACCAAGTCTAGATGCAGCGTCAGTATCCGTTAGTATTGGTCCAGTCATAACATTGTTTGCCTAAGGAAATAGTGGAACAAATGGTCAGGGAATTCTGAGTCAGAATATAATGGTAGAAAGACTTCATGGAAATGCAGTAATAGTATCTCCCATGAGACAGACCCTTGATGAAGCAGGATTATTATTAGACTTGAGTCCTTACAGAGTTCCTCCAAATACCGAAGCAAGGTCACATGTCAGTTCCAATCTGAAGTTAATGACACGCAACCTCCCAAGCTAACTGCACAGCAGTTGCCAAGCACACAGCCTACTAATACTTCACTGCAGGGTTTCACAGCCCAACAATTGACTGAATGGTTGGAAAAGTTGAATAGTCAACTAGGAGGTTCAACTGGACTAAATTACCTACATTATACTAGCCTTGTGATTGAAGTAGAGGAATTGATTGAAGGGACAATGGGAGTAAACAGACTTGAATCATACACAGAAGACGAACTGAGATACTTGTGTCCAATAGGCACTAAAAGAGCAGGAATTGTACATCAGAAATTGGTAGCGGTCACAGATAATTATGACAATTACCGTGAGAAAACTAAACATTTAAAGAGGAATTATAGGTTAGAATTTGATGCAAAAGATTTTGAACACATGAGAATGACAGGAATGAAAACGCACCTTAGAGAATTGCTTCAAAGCATTCAGACATGGAGAGCATTAGACAAAGGGGAAGGCAGATGGGTAAAGAAATGAGAGAAAAGAAAGAGAGATTCTGACGTTCCCCTTGCAAACATGCTGCAGGAACCAGTAAAAATACTACCAATGAGAGAAATTACAGGAGGAAACTTTGTTCACGTCCCTTGGAGCAGAAGTGACATTCTGTCATTTACAAATGATTATTCCAGACTGAGGGAGAAGCCCGTAGGATGGTACCAGCAGACAGACACGTTCGTGAAACTTGCAAAATGCCTATGGGAAGACTTGAATACTCTGTTAGAGATAGTAGTCCCAACAGATTTATGGGTGGAATGCAAGAGGAGTGGAGATTGGAAAACAAGTGAGCCAGAGAGTGATCCAACGACAGGTGCACCATTTCCTGAAGTAATGAAATATTACTATAAAGTGATTGAATTTTTAAAGACAAGGATTTCGCCCAAGAACATTGATTGGCAGTGCATGGACAGGACAGCCTAGGAAGTGAAAGAGTTGATCTAAGCATACTATCAGAGATTGTTGCAGGTGTTCAAGCATTAAAGTGGTACAGAAACAATTGAGCCAAAAGACATGGGCCCTCATTCTAAGTCTGGCGGGCGGCAGAGGCCGCCCGCCAGACTTCCCCCCTCCAAAATACCGCTCCGCGGTCCAGAGACCGCGGAGGGTATTCCAAGTTTTCCCCTGGGCTGGCGGGCGGCCGCCAAAAAGCCGCCCGCCAGCCCAGGGGAAAACAACCTTCCCACAATGAAGCCGACTCGTAATCGAGCCGGCGGAGTGGGAAGGTGCGACGGGTGCTACTGCACCCGTCGCGTATTTCACTGTCTGCTACGCAGACAGTGAAATACTAGCGGGCCCTCTTATGGGGGCCCCTGCAGTGCCCATGCCATTGGCATGGGCACTGCAGGGGCCCCCAGGGGCCCCGTGACACCCCCTACCGCCATCCTGTTCCTGGCGGGCGAACCGCCAGGAACAGGATGGCGGTAGGGGGTGTCAGAATCCCCAAGGCGGCGCAGCATGCTGCGCAGCCTTGGAGGATTCATTTGGGCAGCGGGAAACTGGCGGGAGACCGCCAGTTGTCCCGGTCCGACCGCGGCGTTACCGCCGCGGTCGGAATGCCCAAGGGAGCACCGCCGGCCTGTCGGCGGTGCTCCCGCCCCCGTTGACCCTGGCGGTTCTGTACCGCCAGGGTCATAATGAGGCCCATGATGTGTAGAAGGACTGAAACCTGAAATTAGCCAGATGATTATGAGTCATTTGATTTGCTGCAAAGCGAAGCCGATAGATGAGGTGTTGCAGTATGCGAAATACTGCAGTGATGGGATTGAGCTGAAACAGAGGAAGTTGAAAGAAAAGGCAATGGTGATGCAGATTAAAACAGCACAGACAGGGATTCAGGGACGCTTTCTGCTGCAGCAGGAAAATATGCTGTTTCAAAATCAAGGCAAAGGTAGAGGCCATGGAGGAATGGGTAGTGTGACTCGAGGTCCTGATTTGAATACGATGGTAGTGCAAGGTGAAGCACAAGGAATTAAAACAATGTTACTGTGTCATGCTTGCGGACGCCTTGGGCATTAAAAACGGGAGTGCATGATGGTAAATCAGGGAGGTGTTGTTCAGCAAATGGGTGATGTCAATTCTTTCCAAAACATGAGAGGGCCAAGAATGAGAGGTCCAAATCCAAATTTCCAGAATAATGTGAATCAGATGCAAGGTTTTCAACCCATGCAGCAGGTGCAGTTGCCTCAATTACAAATACCTAAGACACAACAGATGCAACCTCAAGTGCAAATGGTGCCTACGTAACAAATCCAAACACCTCAAGCCCCAATGGAACATCAGCAAGCGATGTTTTCTCAGACGGTCACAGGTCAAAGGTTTAACCAGAGTAATAATACTGTACACCAATTCCCCTTACACAGCGAGAATGGAATAAACAATGAATGGGTGAGTGAGAGTTCAGATCAGGAAGAATGCGTGTTGGCTGCTTCTCTAGTGGTATATCAGAAAGGTCCATATGTTAAGGGAAAGGTGAATGGTCACAAAGTCTCATTTTGGTCGACACTGGAGCTACAGCTCTTCAGTGAGAACAGCAAAAGTTCAAGACCTGCCCTTTTCAGGGAGAACTGCCCAAATTGTAGGAGTTGCAAACCAGTATTTGAGGAATCCAATTACAGAACCAGTTCCAGTCAAAATTGGCAATTTTAGGGGATTGCACCAATTTGTGGTTTGTGATTCGAGCCCTGTGTCTCTGTTCAGAAGATATTTGTTGTGCAAAACAAATTGCTCGATTACTTGCTCAAATGATGGAATTGAAATTCAGACAAACAGTGATGATGAAGATGATTTACTTACAGAGATAAACAATAACACAGTGACTGAAGAATACCCTCTGATTAGCTTCTTTCCAGTTTTCACTGTGAAAGATCTTTCTACCGATTTACAGGGCTCTGTTGTAACGAATGTATGGGATTTTTCAGGAAAAGACATTGGCCTGAAGGAAGGGGTTGAGTCAGTTAAAGTTACGGTTAAGCCTAATGCAGTTTTTTTCCCAAGTTCTGCAACACCACTTGACAAAGGAGACGATTGACAGTGAAGAACCCATAATTGATGAAGTCCTAGAAAAAGGTGTGAAAAAAGAAGTGCTGAGAAGTCCATGTAATTCAACATTAATGGGATTACGAAAGCCATGTGGACACGTTCGGATTGTTCAAGATATGAGAAAAGTAAATGGCACTGTGCTTAAATGTTGCCTAATGGTACCCAATCCCACAGTGATCATGTTCCAAATTCCATGCGACTCTGAATGGTTCACAGTAATGGACCTGTCACAAGCATTCTTTTCTGTTCCTCTTCATGAGGACAGCCAATTTCTCTTCTGTTTCAAATTTTTAAATTGTGTCTATTGTTGGTGCAGGATTCCCCAAGGGTTTTCAGAGTCACCTTCTATTTTCAACCAGATCTTGAAAAAGGACTTAGAGTATTGGAGATGCCTTACCAGTAAACATTGGTTCAGTACACTGATGATTTATTGATTGCTTCCAAAATGAAGAAAGAATGCAAACACAACACTATTGCCTTACTGAATCATCTAAGGAACAATGGTCATAAATTGTCCCCAGCAAAATTACAATACTGTCAGAGAGAAGTGAAATACGTGGGTCACCTAATTGAGAAAGGAATTTGGAAAATATCCAGAGAGAGAGTTTCAGCTATATTAAAGATGAATCCCCAACTACTCAGAGAGATGTCAGGATGTTTTTGGAAATGGTGGGCTACTGCTGCCAATGGATTCCAAATGTTTGGGTCATTTGAAAACCCCTGCAAAAGTTGGCTCACAAGGAGGTTACTGACCCCCTAGTGTTAGACCAAGCCTGTATGAGAGCCTTTATGGAACTGAGAGAGAGTCTGTGTTAAGCACCAGCTTTAGGTATGCCTAATGACACAAAACAATTCATGTTGTTTTGTCATGAACGTGATGCTTGTTCTTTGTCTGTCTTCACTTAAGCACATGGCAATGTAAATCGCCCGGTAGCCTATTTTTCAGCTACCTTGGACCAGTTGCAGCAGCCTTGCCAGGTTGCTTAAGGTCTGTCGCAGCAGTTGAACAGAGTCTCACTCAGAGTGAGAGCATTGTGATGGGACATCCCCTTACGTTACTGGTCCTTCACTTGATTGAAGTTTTGGGTCCATTGCAGCAGTTGAACAGAGTCTCACTCAGAGTGAGAGCATTGTGATGGGACATCCCCTTACGGTACCGGTCCCTCACTCGAGTGAAGTTTTGCTCACTAGATCCAAAACCCAGCACTTAAGAAGTGCTCGATTTACCAAGTATGAGTACACTATCTTGGGATCCCCAAACGTGTCAATTAAAAGATGTACAGTGCTTAACCCAGCTATTTTACTTCTGAATGAGAATGTTGAAATTGACAAAATTTATGATATTGAACATGATTGTCTATAAGTAACTGAATTGTGCACAAAACCAAGACCTGATATTAGAGATACTAATTTGGAAGAAAATGACCAAATTGTCTTTGTTGATGGCTCTTGTCTGAGAGATAACATGGGCACATTGAGAGCAGGATATGCCATATGTACTATTTCTTGAATACTAGAAGCAGTATTCCTGGAATACCTGGCTTCAAGGAGTATATTCTGCACAAGTAGCAGAGCTGGTAGCGCTCACTGGAGTTTGCCATGTTTCTGCACAGCTTAAAGTCAAAATTTTTACAGGCAGCCAGTATGGATTCGGAATAGTCCATGACTTTGGCCAATTGTGGTCACAGAGAGGTTTCTTGACCAGTAAGAATGTAGAGAGAATTTTTAAATTGCTACAAGCTATTCATTTGCCCAAAAAGATTGCTGTGGTTGGATGCAGTGCTCACTAGGAATCTCAAGATTTTGTTTCAATGGGAAATGGATATGCGGATCAAGTCGCAAGGTTTTGTGCACTGAACTGTATATCATTCAAAGACGATTGAGAACTGTTACCTGATGACAATGAACTACTTACAAATGATGCTTTGGATGTTATAAATACCCTGGAGGAATTAAAATCTTTACAGGACAATGTGTCAAAGGAAGAGAAGAGGGAGTGAGTTAAGATGAAATGCATTCAGAGGGAAGATGATGTTTGGATGGCAGAAGAAGGAAGGGTAGTCTCACCGAATAGTCTACTGAAACAAATGGCTAGATACTACCATGGTCAAGCGCATATGGAAGGGATGCGATGGTTCGCACATTCAAACTAAATTGGTTTCATCCAAAGTTTAGACAGGTTGCCGAAGCAGTTTGCCATAGATGTGTTGTCTGCCAGTAGATGAATGTGGGAAAAGGAACAGTAGTGAATCTGGGCCACATTGGAAAAGCCGGAGTTCCATTCAGCAGAATGCAGATGGATTTCATTGAGATGCCCATATGTGGAGGTCTGAGATATGTGTTAGTGATTGTGTGCATCTTTAGCCACTGGATCAAGGCTTACCCTACACGAAGAAATGACAGCCTTACAGTTGCAAAGTTACTGATTAGGGAACTGAAACCATGGTTTGGGTTTTCCGTCTCTTTAGAATCAGATAGAGGAAGTCACTTCAACAATGAAATATTCAAATTGCTTTGTTCAGCCTTAAACATTAAACAGAAACTGCACTGTAGTTACCGCCCTGAAGCATCAGGACTTCTGGATCAAATTAATGGTACTTTGAAATCAAGAATGGCAAAAATGTGTGCGTCCACAAATCTGAAATGGCCTGACGCACTGCTGTTAGTTTTAATGTCAATGAGAAGTACACCCGACAAGAAAACAGGACTGGCTCCACACGAGATCCTCATGGGGAGAGCGATGAGGCTGCCAGCGGTCCCTGCAAATGTTCTTATGAACATTACAGATGATATGGTGTTGGACTACTGCAAAGGCCTGGCTGATGTGGTTCGCTCTTTCTCTCATCAGGTGGAAGCTACCACACTGAAACTATCTCAAGATCAAAGATACAACCTGAAAGCAGGTGACTGGGTTGTGGTCAGAAAGCATGTGAGGATGTTGTGCTTGGAGCCTCGGTGGAAAGGTCCCTACCAGATAGTTTTGATCACAACCACAGCTGTAAAGTGCTCTGGTCTTCCGAACTGGATTCATGCCAGCCACACTCAGAA
Organism: Pleurodeles waltl; assembly: GCF_031143425.1. Lineage (NCBI taxonomy): Eukaryota > Metazoa > Chordata > Amphibia > Caudata > Salamandridae > Pleurodeles > Pleurodeles waltl. The sequence goes on along the minus strand of NC_090444.1, from coordinate 660,566,503 downwards.
AGTGCATAATCCTTCAGACGAAGAAGCAGAGTTGTTGAGATTACCAACAATGTCTAGACAAACTCCAGGCTTGGAGAGAGGTAAAAGGGAACTGGAGACTGTACCTGAGCAGACCACATCCAACGTAAACACTCTTGTGAGAGACGAAGTGGAAGGAATACAGGAGAGTGATAATAAACCGACCTCTACTGAAACCATAGGAGAATCTGACCAGAGGAGGGTTTTCCCAGAAGCAAATGGTCTCACAAGACAAACAAAACACATGACTGCCCCCAGCAGGGAAGGAGTTGAGACAGATCAAAGCCACATAGATTTGATTCCTTCTGAACTGGTTGCGGGAAGGTCAAAAGAAGACGTTTCATGTCCAATACTAAAAAGAGCACTGACAGGGAGACCATTGAAAGAAGACAAGTGGCCAGAATCACAGCCGAAAGCCAAGAAAGCAATCAAAGTGACAACAATCAAGAAAGAAGTCGATACCACCAGAAAAGAAGATTTAACTGAAGGAGAAATAGGTGGAGATCGAAGGCTGAAAAGAAAGAGAATCACAAATCGAAGGTACTCAGGTCCTGAATGGGCATATGTATCTACCAGTGATTAGCAGAAATAATTTTTGTATTTTGTTTTAATCAAGATATTCTAGGTCAATGCTTTGGCACATGAAGAGAACTAATGAACTGAACCTGTTGACAATTCTGAAATTGAGAAAGTGCCAAGAAAAGAGAGTATTACAATTTACTGGAAGAGACATTTTTGATAACCTGATATGACAAGCTGCTAAACTGATTTTCACAAAGTTTCCGATTTTGACAAGGGTCCCGAATGAAAGACTGAAAGCTACACATAAATTGCTGAAGAAGATTGAAGATTTTCATTTTTTGTTTTTGATTTTTGCTGCATAGCTATACATTTTTATTGCTTCTACTTTCTGATCCTTTACAGACCATGAGTAATCCTAACCAGCAGGGTAGGAAGAATAGATGCTGTAAATGCATGGGTATGGGTTGGCGATTGTATGTGTGATGTTGTGCCTGATTTTGATTGCAAGTGTGACTGTTCTTGATGAGAATGAGGCCAACCATCCCACAGCTATAGAGAAAACTACACTGTTAAATATAGATAAGTTTAGATTAGATGAGAAATATTTGCACATAGATGACATACAGGGAGGGGAGAACTTTCTTATAATGTTTTCTATCACTTATTGTGTGACTATTTTGATACAATGTATGTGAAAGACTGTTTCTGTACACATATTCCAGCCTCAGTCGAGGAGGGAGTAACATATCATAGTCTGCCTCTAACCTATAGCATAAGTTGTAGTCTTTTACTAACAAGATTTTATAATCAGGAGTATATCCAGTATTTCTATTCTAATTTTGATATAGTGTTTTTGTTTGTTCCTATAATTAGTGAGCTGAATACAAAAGCTAAGGATAATAACATAGTAATAGTAAGAGATTTCTTTGATCCTACATTAACGTTTGGAACTGCTTACGTACATAGGAATAATCTGACATGTTTGCTTATATCAATAGAAAAGAGCTTTTTAGATCACACAGAAGATAGAAGAAGAGTATTAAAGGCACAAATAGAAAAAGGGTTAGTGATAAGGACACCAAGAAATAATCATGCATTTAGTGACACAACAATGCAAGGGAAATTAGCTTAAGATGTGCTACATGTCAGATAGCTTTGTATGTATAGGGCTAAATCTAGAGTTGACAAAGTGTTTGTGGAAACGAGTGAATGCAGAGATGTGTTTTTGTTTCAGTATAAATGGACATTGATATTGAATGGTCAGGACCTGGCAGTTCCAGGTGTTTATTACATCTATGGACCCAATGCATTTTACCGTCTTCCTAGAGGATAGTATGGCACATGTTACCTAGGCCTAGCTTTCCCAAAAATGTATCATCTTAAAGACTTAGAGGCGAAAGGAAGCCCAATGATACAAGCTATGAAGGCGGTGCACCACTTAAAAAACAAGGGTTTGAATACAGTAAACAAAGAGAGTCCAATTCTCCTGTAGTAGTGATGAAGCAAATCTTCCATTTATTTATTTCCAATTCCAAAGCCATATATTCGCACAGTGATCTTATTACGGCAAAAGGTACATAGCAATGACAGCCAACGTGTTTCGCCCATCAACATAGGGCTTCTTCAGGGCTGTAACATGACATGGAATAATAGTGTAAAGAAAGGGGATTTTTTGACAAACTACAATTATACACAACATACCAACAGAACCTAAGGGCATATTACAGGCAAAACAAATTTATGTGACGGGACATAAACATATACAGACACATGTGTTAAAGTGAAAGGTGTCTTAAGATTCACAAATATGTGGCAGATTCACAAATATGTGACAGTGTAATAGGAGGAACCGGCAAGGAATAAGAGTTTTAGCCAAGAAAGGTTAGATGAGGTGCACAAATAATGTAATAAACTGGGGAAGGAGACTTTTTGCCCAGCGTGATAGTAAAAATAGTACACGAAAAACAGTGTGAATAGATAGTATAAGAGAGGGGAGGCATACCTCAAGGGTATCCAGTTGGTCATGGTAAATTATATTCAATGGAAAGTCATTTATAATATACCTAGTAAAGTAAAAAAGTAAAAAAGAGAGAGAATAAAAAGGGGCAAAAAACAGTGGATACAGAGATGGCTCCGTTAAGAGCTATGACTCTTCAGAACCACCTTGCATTAGACGTCCTTTTAGCAAAAGAGGGAGGAGTTTGTATATTGCTTAATCCACAACATTGTTGCTCATGTATTCCAGATAATAGTAGAGAGATTAGAGGTCTTATTAACAATCTAACCAAAGATAAAGCTGATTTAAAAGAACTAACTGAACCTAGTTTGTGGGAAAATGTTGGCAAAGGTGTTGCTTCTGTGGAAAATTGTCTTGGCAACCTCAGAAAAGGTATAATAATGAAAATAATACAAGTGATTTGGGCTATTGTAACTTGCTTAATTGTAATATGGGGAATGGGAAAATTGTATAATGTGATTACATTGAAAAGATTGAAAAAAGGAGCAGAGGAGGGAAGAAATAGAAATGGAAAATTGGTTTGGGGAAAATTCAAAAGGGAAAAGAACAAATAAGACAATAAAAGAAACCAAAGTTTGAAAAGAAAATTTGTGGGGATAAACATTTTTGAGATGAAATATTTAATCATCAGAGGAGGGATTGTGAGGACTGAAATTTTACTAATAAATATTTTATGTATTTTGTATTCTGAATATCCATAGAAAATGTCCTAACATAGAAAATAACATTTAACTCGTAAAATATGCCCACTTGAATGGCCGCCATCCAATATAAAATTGTCGTATTAAAGATATTAATGTTTATTTAGAGCCTATATTTATAATAAAATGCAATATGTCATACTTGTGATTAAATGCTATGTATTAGTTTAAATTAACGGTAGGCCTCAAGCCAACAAGGTCTAAGCTTTAGTACTGCACTATCATTTATTTGAAATTGCAATGTCAGAATAAAATATGAACTCTTGCTTACTGAATAGAAGGAAACTAATTGTATATGTTTTGAAGGGTGAACAAATCTTACGAATAAGCAAATGTTTTTCCTGTCTTCATAAGCTACTGTGTATTGCTTAATGTGTGTAGAAACATGAATGTACTAAAGTTGCTACAAGTTAATAACAAGATGCATGGGAAAGTAATGCTCTCAGCAACTAACAATGGATGTACTGACAGAAGGTGCTGAAGAACGCTCAGGCCCTCATTACGACCCTGGCGGTATAGAACCGCCAGGGCCGCGGCACGCGGGAGCACCGCCGACAGGCCGGCGGTGCCCCGCGGGGCATTCTGACCGCGGCGGCTTAGCCGCGGTCAGAGAAGGGAAGCTTGCTGCGCCGGCTTGGGGATTCCGACTCCCCCTCCCGCCATCCAGTTCCTGGTGGTTCTCCCGCCGGGAACCGGATGGTGGGAGGGGGAGTCGCGGGGCCCCTGGGGGCCCCTGCAGTGCCCATGCCAATGGCATGGGCACTGCAGGGGCCCCCGTAAGAGGGCCCCAAAATGTATTTCACTGTCTGCATAGCAGACAGTGAAATACGCGACGGGTGCAGTAGCACCCGTCGCACCTTCCCACTCCGCCGGCTCGATTACGAGCCGGCTTCATGGTGGGAAGGTCGTTTTCCCCTGGGCTGGCGGGCGGCCTTTCGGCGGCCGCCCGCCAGCCCAGGGGAAAACTCTGAATACCCGCCGCGGTCTTCCGACCGCAGTGCGGTATTCACGACACGCAACTTTGGCGGGCGGCCTCCGCCGTCCGCCAAAGTTGTAATGAGGGCCTAAATGTTGCTTCTTGACAACTCGACAATATGCATAAAGGGAGAAGAACCAATCACCAATGTGTGAAAGACTGTTTAGTTATATCTCTAATTTGAAATGTTAATCTTATTGGACTAATAGTTATTGCATAATTTTCTGACCAATGACAACTTGGGACAACTTTAACTTAACCGTAGTGCACTGAGAACTTTTAGAGATTCTTAGCTTCTTCTTCTTCCTGGCCACCTCTAATGAGCTTCTCCCTAGGTCCCTCTCCCTGCTAAGATCTTACTCTACTATTTTACGTGATCCATGCTTATATGCTGGTGTTCACTTTTACGCTCGATGTTTAGCACTTGATGCGTCTTTGCTGTCTTTGCCTTAGTAATTTCTCTTAATAGTTTGGAGATCTTAGAGTCCCCAATTCTGAACCATTATCCCTTTCCATGTCATGTTGCTGATGGTTCCCGAACTGCTGCCCACCCAATGAAGACTAATCACTGTTTGCTGATCCATAAAAGGACAAGTATCCTAATCTGTAAATGCCACTATTGTTGATTTGTCTTTTGTTTCTAGGTACCAACTGCTGCTTTTGATAGAGCCATAATTAAATGTTTTCCAAATTAATGTTGACTAAAACTTTTGCATGAAGCCCAACATGCTAATGCTGATCTGACAACAAAGAGTCCTTTTCCAACCAACTAGGATCGTGATTTGATGTTGCTCAATTGCTCAATATCTCAATGCATGTTATTTCTTTTGAGCAATTACTCTTATCGTTATTCTGTACTCTGATCTTAGAAGGACTGAGAGTAAATGCTTTAATTGAGTTGAGATGCTTAAGAAGATTTGGTCAGCCAATTTTGTCTTTGTACATCATGTGGTTTTGAGACTAATTTACGTGATACTAGCATTGTTCATCTAGGGAAATAAACTTTCTAACTGATACTGAAGGTGTGGTTATTTGTGACCAAATGGGTCATGGTGTGTAAAATGTACTGACTCTAAAAGAATAGTGTTGATTGCTTGTTGATATTCATGATAATGTGTAAACTTGAGGGTATGAACGTCTTAAATGAGTCAAAAGGTTCATTGACCTCAAACATGCGTCTCCTCATCAGCTTATTGCAATAAACTAATAAGGACCGACGCACCAACACTACCATGAATAATTCTAAAACATAACGCTTTCCTTGCACTCAGATAAAGCATTGCTCTTTTTTTTTATAAAGAGGTTCATACCATATTCCTCTAACTTTTAAGCACTGTATTTAAAGATTTAGGCCCATATTTACACTTTGCGCTGAATGAGTGTCGTTTTTTTACGCTAATTCAGTGCAAACTTAACTCCATATTTATATTTTGACACTAGACTCGTCTAGCGTCACAATATTGGAGTTAAAGTCATTTTTGGATGTGTGAAACCACCTTGCCTCAATGAGATGCAAGATAGGCGTTCCTGTCCAAAAAATGATTCAAAGCCCAGGTAAGTATAGGTAAGTAGAGGTAAGTCTTAAAAAAAAAAAAAGTACCTTTGGTGGCCCTGAAATGGGCCCCATACATGGCACTCGGTGAAATGGCCAAGCCCAGGGGACCCTTGACCCCTCTGCTGGCCATTGGGGTGGTGGGCATGATCCCTGTCTTTTATAAGACAGGAGTCATGTGGTATGGATGGTTTTGCATCAGGAAATGACATTAGACTGGTTAAAGGCATTTTTTTGCCCCTAACCAGTCTAGCGACATTTTGTGGTGCAAAACTCCCTTCCACCATAGCGCCTCTGTTTCCCAGGATGTTGATGTGTGCTGGACTCTGATATTGTTGATTTTGTTACTCTGGGCTCTTTACCACTGCAAACCAGTGCTAAAGTGCAAGTGCTCCTATACAAAATGTGTATGTAATTGGCTTATCCATGATTGGCATATTTGATTTACTAGTAAGTCCAGAGTAAAGTGCACTAGAGGTGTCAGGTTTGTAAATCAAATGCTACTAAGTGGGCCTGCAGCACTGATTGTGCCACCCACCTAAGTAGCTCTCTAATCATGTCTCAGACCTGCCACTGCAGTGTCTGTGTGTGCAGTTTTAACTGTAAATTCGACTTGGCAAGTGTACCCACTTGCCAGGGCTAAACCTTCCCTTTTCTTACATGAGAGGCACCCCTAAGGTAGGCCCTAGGAAGCCCCAAGGGCAGGGTGCAGTGTATGGTTAAGGCAGGACATATAGTAAAGTGTTTTATATGTCATGGCAGTGAAATATTGCTAAATTCGCTTTTCACTGTTGCAAGGCCTGTCCCTCTAATAGGTTAACACGGGGGCTACCTTTAAATCTGACTAAAGTGTAGATTCCCTTTGGGAGCGGATGGACATGTGGAGTTTGGGGTCTCTGAGCTCACAATTTAAAAATACATCTTTTAGTAAAGTTGATTTTAAGATTGTGTGTTTGAAAATGCCACTTTTAGAAAGTGAGCATTTTCTTGCTTATACCATTTCTGTGACTCTGCCTGTTTGTAGATTCCCTGTCTGGGTCAATTTGACAGTTGGATTGGTTGCACCTCACACTAGACAGTGACACAAAGGGAGCTGGGGTGTAGTCTGCATTTCCTGATGAGCCATCTGTGCTAGGAGGAAGGGGAGCAGTGGTCACTCACACCTGAAAGGGCTGTGCCTTCCCTCACTCAATACAGTCTTCAACTCTCTGGTGAGTGTCTGGGGCCTGGCCTGGGCAAGGCAGGATTTCACATTCAAGAGAGTCTTTGCTTGGAAGTAGGCCTACTTCAAAGGGGAAGAGAAACTGGGTATAAAAAGGCAACCCAAAACTAGAGACTTTAGAACACTTCTGGAAACCAAGAGGAACCTCTGCCTGGAGAAGAGCTGAGGAGCTGAGGAAGAAGGGCTGCCCTGCCTGTGACTGTGCTTTGTGGACCTATCCTGCAGTTACTGTTTCTGCCAGAGTAAGAGGGCAAAGACTGGCTTTTGCGTGCCTTCCATCTTGTGAAGATCTCCAAGGGTTTGATTTAGAGCTTGCCTCCTGTTGTTTGAAGTCTCAGGGACAGCAAAGACTTCTCTCTGCCAGCACCTGGAGTCTCTGGAGAGACTCCTACTCTGCCATGTGGTGCCCATCCAGTTCCTGGGACCCTGAAAGGAGAAGCTTGCAGCCTAAGAGGAAGAAATCCACGCACAGAATGCCGTGCAGGGAAAAGATCGATGCAACTCCTATCTGCGGCTGAAAAATCGATGCGCCGCCGGTTTTGCGGGTGAAAATCAACGCTTGCCTGCAACGCAACCAAAGAATCGATGCAAGGAGCTGGAGAAATGACGCACAGCATCACTAACGAAGGCTGGGAGATCGCAAAATGGATATTTATTATGTCAGGTACAGTGGCCACCTGCCTGATCAGTGAAGGCTGGCCTTCATGCACCTGGTGGTGGACCCATATTTAGAGATGTCTGTAATGGAAGTGCCTCTTCCCCCTGTAGCAGATGCAATTCCATCACTCAAACACTGGGCAGGTTGACATGTTTCTTCAGTCTGCTCAGCATTTTGTTATATTTTTCAGCAACAACCCCAAAAGAGGGAATGGGCTGCTCAAAAGCAAATCTCCCAGCAAACAGGGAGTTAACTCATGGTCTATGTAGAGACATTTTGACATCTTTCTTCCAGGGACCGCCATACCTTATCTGGTGGTCCCCAGGAGGAAATCTCAGTACCAGGGTGGCAAATTGTGTGAAATTAAAATACCCTGGCCTGGACCATGCACCACAAGAAGCATGTTGTTATTGTAATTCTTTTGTACCCCACACCTACCACCCCCAGTCATGTGTGTTATCTCTCATGGGGCCCGCAAAGTTGATTGTAAGGCGACAGTGATTGTAAGTCTTACTAGAAAAAAGTCAGACTCTATGCACTGTATACCTTATATTGTCATTTACATAGTATGACACAGTTTTGGATCTGTAAAGTCCTTAAACATCCCAGTTACAAATAGTTAATTTTTTCAGGTATTAAATAATGTAAGAATTTAACGTTATACTGTGAAGTGGTGGGAATTTCTATGGTGCACACATTAAAAACAAGCATTTGCAATGCAATAGGTCTCACATTTACTTGAGTTGGAGCTATTGCCATTGTAAATTCATAACTGGCCTTTTTTTGCCACATTAATTGGTCAACCCTGCTGCATATTTTGGTCCTTTCCCCCACATAATTTCAGTGGCCCTGAGTGTTACTAAAGGGCTTGTAGGCCTACTGGAATATTTTTTAAAACATGGTCCTTAAAACAAAAACTACTCCAAGGTGTAAAGCATATTTACTTGGCAGTTGGTATAGGCAACATTGCCTGCGGGGCAATGAATAAATATTTGTACTCCAAGAATGCATGCTTACTGGATCATTGTCCCTTTACTGCAATCTGGGGAGATGAACAAAATGCCCATGATTTTTCACACACTTGAGTATAGCCACCTCATATGATATTAATGATCCTCAGTCAGTTGTGAATTGAAATACTAGTTATAAAATATTGATCATTGTACAGCATACTCAACTGTAATCTCTCCTTGAGGTTAGTTTTATAAATACACGCACACACAGCTCAAGTTTCACAGACTCAAACGTGTGTAGTTCATCTAGTCATGTTTCTGCTTTGTATTCACAGCTTCAATCACATTATTAAAATAAAACTACAAGTCCCAGAATGCAAAGTTGAAATATAAAGTAAATGAGCGAATCATGCAACGAATTAGGGAGCTGCACAACTCTATGAATACTACTTCAAGGGCTGGTTTCCAGCTTGTATCATGTTATAAAAATAAAACTACACATCCCAGAATGAATATGTGTGATGCAAAGAACGTGTACTAAGCAGATCAGAGTGCATGTAATGTAAAACAATACTGCCAATCGAGTTCACGCCATGAGCGCCATGGCAGCCAAGACAATGTACTTTTGCCTAGTGGAAGCTTGGAGTCATCATAAGCTAGAGCACAGGGTTAATGTGCCTGCTGCAAAGAACGTGTACTAGGCAAATCACAAAGTGCATGTAATGTAAAAATGTCAAAATAACTCTGGTGATTTATGTTCTTTCTGGAAAGAAAATGTACTTTTTCTAGTGGCGGCTTGGAGTTATCATAAGGTAGCCCACAGGGTTAATGTGCCTGCTGCAACGACCGTGTACTAAGCAGATCACAGTGCAGATATTGTAAAAACAATAACGCCGATAAAGTTCACACTCTGAGCGATGTGGGCGCCATGGCAGTCACGAAGCTCAGACAAAGGAAAAAAGTAGTTTGCGAAGTATATAGCAATCGTGCAACTATCCCTGTAACAGCGTCGGTGTCCAAGGTGGTAACCAAGCCACCACAGGGCAGGACAAATGTAAAGCATTTATCAATGACATCTAGTGATTTTTGAAAGGCAAGCCCATGAACGAATGAAAGTGATGGGTGTGGTTAAAAGCCCACAATGCTTACAACAGGTCAAACCGCTTGCACCCATGACCTAAAAACCACGGGGGACAGCAAGCAGTAACAGGAGCGGGGGACAACAGACAGGACAATGAACGGGGTGGAATCAATGACAAGAGAGTGGTGGTGTTTGGCATAGGGGGCAAGCAACACCAGAATACAGCTTTGGTGGGATGGGGCATTCAAGACAGCCTGCAAAATGATGTATTCTTTTGGAATGCTACACTAGAAAAAAAAGAGTAACAAGCAGGCAGTGCAAGGACATTGGTTGTAGACAGGAAGATGCACTTGGTCCATGTTCCACAGACCCCAGCATACACAAGAAGAGAATGGGTAAGCAGGAGGTGCTGACCAATTAGAAGCAAGGGGGAGGTCGAAGCCAACCAGTGGTAAGTAATGGGTGGGCTCTACGTCAGTTTTAAGGCTTTCCCCCCTCACCCCCATGATAGCCCATGCATTGTCTCAAACAAGACCTAAAAACAAAGAGGTCACAGGAGAGCAGGGTTTGAAATATGTGGCACGGCCACCTTTGAAGAGGGTACTGTCAGATGGTTAGTTGTCCTTAAGAATGTGGGTATCCCTGACCCATTCACACATCATATACTGGAGGTTGTAAGGACAACCTCCTAAAAACAAAGAGGTCCCGGAGCCCCCTTGACTTGCTGCTTAGTTTACAGCTCTTCAAAAAGATGCCTGCGAAATGCAGCACGATTTCAAACAGGTATGTTATAACCCTTTTTCTTGATTGTTCATGTCTGTGGAAACATACAAAAAAGAAAAATCATACCTTTAAATCTTCTGACTACATACATGTGCATATATTTATAGTGCCAGTTTGATTTATGGTGTGAGGAGTGTATTTATTGGACTCCATTTAGTATAATTCGATTACAAATACCTAAGGCCAGTGCTTTGCCTTCAAACAGAAGAAATAAACATGTAACCCTACAGTCTCCGACCTGTGCACCTTGCTATCCTGGATTCAAATCCCAGCTTCCCCACTGGACTAAACTGTGTGATTGGAGGCCCATCCTTTATCTTCACTATGTATCATTTTTCTTAGCCATTCAGTTTGAGAGCACATAGAAATAATGCAGTATAGGATTTGTGCTAAAAAAAACGTAACTTCTCTATGGTTAAAATAGAAGAGTCTTGGGCCCATATTTATACTCTTTTAGTGCCGCATTTGCGCCGCTTTTTGAACCAAAAGCGGTGCAAACTTACAAAATACAATAGTATTTTGTAAGTTTGCACCGCTTTTGCGTCAAAAAATGATGCAAGTGCGGCACAAAAAATGTATAAATATGGGCCTTGGTTTCCATCTAATAGGAATGTACGCCACATAAGCAAAGAACGTGACAAACTGTCCTTTTGGGTAACTCGTGGCAGGTCGTCAGAGCATGAGCGTATGTGTTCTTGAATATTTTAAAAAAATACTTTCACGAATGTCACTTCATTCAGTGATGTAGCTGTATGTACTTGAGGCACTAGTAAATGTTGACTTTTTTCAATTTTAAAGTATTTATCATATTTTTTTCATGACGTTGTCGGATTTACATCACTTCATGGCTTGGGCTTTGCTATTCAGCCAATCCAGACTCTTGGCTCGGCTCTCCCCAAGGCTGCGTGCTTCTTCCAGAATTGTAGTATCTCCTACCCTTACTGCTCAGAGTAAATTTGCTGTAGGTCTATGGTTGTGGGGAGGCGGGGCAGTACAAATTAGTGGAATGGCGCCAAATTCCGATGGCCAGTTCAACGAAAGTGTAGGGCACCAGGGTCACCTAGAAGCGCAATGAAAGAGCTCCTTTATCTACTCTCCATTTAAGGAGCTTTTTAGGGCTTGAGTGCTTTGAAATAAAGCGCATTGTTTGAATCATTAAAAAAAAAAAAAAACATTTTCTCTGTATACATCCTCTGCCTAACCTCCTCACTTAATTCATTTGTGGTCTGCGCTGAGCACACTGAGCCCCATATTTATACTTTTTGACGCAAAACTGCGTTGGCGCAGTTTTGCATCAAAAATATTACCGCCGGCTAATGCCATTTCTTTGCACTGTGCAGGCGTCAAATGTACACTTTGACCCACGGCGGTGAAAACCACAGGTGTAAGTTTTTTTTTTTACGCACACCGCAGCGTCACATCGTAAAGGAAAACGACGTTAACGCAGCAGAAATTACTGTGAGCCGATTTACGACACCGCAAACTGGATATGCAGCGTTTTTTGACCCAATAGCATCAAAATTCCCTGCAAACACAGCCATTTCAGCAGATGAGAGCCAAAATGGATTCCAGATGCCTGTACAGACCCCAGGAAGATGACAACAGACCAGGAACCAGCCAGGAGGACCCACACAAAAACCAGGACAGGGAGAAGAAGGAAAGAAAGTGTCGCTTCAGTGCAGAGGAGCAGGAAATCCTGGTAAAAGAGGTGACGGAAAACCAGCATCAACTGTTTGTCACCGCTAAATTGCCAATCCGTAGGAGAGAGGCAATATGGCAACAAATTGTGACAAGATTAACAGTGTGGCAGAAGTACGCAGAACAGTCATCGAGTGCAAGAAACGCTGGCATGACTGCAAGCGCAGGACCAAGGAAAAGATGGCCAGGAACATGAAGGCAGCACTGCAAGCTATAGGTGGGAGTCCAGCACACCAGGAGCCCCTGGACCACATGGAGGAGATGGTGGCAGCCATCATCCCTGAGGAGATTGTCACAGGGTTTCAAGGACAGGACAGTGCAGACTACCAGGAGACAACGCACATGCAGGGTAAGTCGCATGGGGAATTAAAATGCACTAATGTCAACTACAACCAGGGGGGGATACCGACTACAAAATGCATGGAAATCATCATATACATGGAGTCGCATGGGTAAAGGGGTACGGCATGGTGGCATGGCCTGTACAGAGAAAAGCTGGGGCACACCATAACACAACACCAACAACAGTTCCATGGGGGTATGCTGCCATGCCAACGATGTAGCAAAGGTAAAGCCACGCCAGGAGGGAAGAGCACAACGTCAAACTGACATCCTGTCACATGTCAGCCACTATACCCCCTACATTAACTAGGGCCCAACAACCTCTAGCCATACCGACAACTGAAATGTAACAGTGACAACATTTGCCACTACCACCTCTGCTGTGTGTGCAGCTCGAATAGCCAATGGCAGTAACGTCCCCATGGATCATACACACCTAAATTTGAGGGTTGAGGATGACAACTTTAACAATCCCCTGAAACAAGACAAATGTTCCAGTCCTGTCAATTGTGAATGCCCATAGTTGCCGCAAACATCAGCCAATGTCATCAACATTAGGAGCTACACAGCACTAAGGTCACACCCATGCTCAATATGTCAGGTCCATCCTGTGCCTGGGTCACAATGCAACATCCCAAATGCCATACTGCTCAGACAACAGCATTGAGGGGGAAGACACATGTAACTGGTTACTATATACACCTGCAGAGTCAGAGGAGGAAATAGGACACTGCTACGACTATCAGGGCAATCCAATGTACCACACATTCCCCAACATCAACTGTACACATTACTAATGCTGACATCCATATCATGCCATAACAATGCTATGCATAGTATACACTACATTTCAACTACATATAAGTGGATGTGAAAGATCAGAGACCGGGTCAGGTCCAGATTGTTAAGTGTGCTGCTAGTGCCATCAGAGCACCCACAGCCAGTAAAAGGTCTCACCATGAGAATGGAAGTAGGGGGAGGGTTGATTAGGACAAGAAGGTGGCAAATCACTGTTTGGCCCAAACCAACACCTAGAGGAGATGATGCTGACAAGTCAAATAACTTACCACAATACATGTGATGTGCAGGTGGGGCATAGGCCTGGGAGAATGCCCATCTGAAAGACTGGAGCAATGAACAGGAAACAAGATCACAATGTGAAAATCAACACAAGGCAGGCATGTCACATCACCAATGCCACAACACAGACACACTAATTGTACCCTCTTTCATTTCAGAGGACAATGGATATTCTGCCGATATGCCTGTCCAGGACTACCCTGATGACATGGATGACGAGCTGACAAACATCAGCCACCAGACCCTCCAAGATTTCCTTGGAACCCTCCAGACTCCACCTTCAGTCACAAGGAGGAGCACAGAACAAGCAGCCATCACAGAGGACCCACCCCAATTGTAAGACCTGCCAGCTCCAACACAGCTGATGACTCATATGACACTGGCACCAACTTTGAGAGAACTGTAGTTGGAGTACCGCAGTAGCTGGCCAAGGAGGTGCGGGTAGGGATGCAAAATATGGCAGTCAGCCCAGAGGGGGTGCGTTCGTGCATGATGTCAACTGAAGAACAGACAGCAGCTATGCAAGGGCGAACAACTATCTTGCAGGAACTAGAAAAAAGACTGAAGCAAATCAGCACAGCCGTAATACAGTTGACCCAACACCTACAATAGCAATCCTGTTAACACGTGCACAAATCCAACACTGAACCCCTCAGGGCCGACCTGGATGCCTACCATCGTGATGTGGCTGCTATTCTTAAGAACCAGCAGATCCTCCTTGCAGCAGTACTGCCCTTAAGACCCTCACAGGTAGCAACTACCGGGATGTCTGACTACACGTCTTCAAACACTGAGGTGTGTGTTGCCCCTTCACAACCACCACCACCTGGGACAGAGGAGGCAACACACACATCACAAGAGGAAGACATGGAACAGATCATCTTCACACGTAAAAGTACCCGGAAGCACTAGTCCCTGCCACATGGCCACCTATTACCAAGTTCATGCGCTTTGTAACATGCCAGTCTTGCAACAACTGTACTCAACGACTGTTCTGCAAACCACTGTATATCTTGTCAGCCTGCCTTGTGATTGTCTCTCACTTACTCATCAAATGCATTTTCCTTTAGCACTTGTGTAGGATCACAATGGAAGATGTCACTATAATGGACTCACAATCATGGACAATGTACATATAGCACTACAGCACTTTTCAATAAATAGCACTTACACAACCACTTTGTCTCTGTGTAATGTGACACATCAACCATGCAGTACACCACAGAATTTTGCCTCCTGCCAAATTAAATAGCTTGTCAATACAACTGTCCTGAAATAATGTAGTCTGATAACTATGCACAATGGTCTGAATTCTACCATACTCTGCCCTTCCTGAGGGTAATATCTGATGAAAAGCAAAACTTTACACTATAATACTGTGTTGGACAGAATAATGCTACCTTAAGGGTATCTAAGCCATTAAATAGTGCCTGCAAAATGTTGCCTCCATGCAAAACTAAGACATATAACATTGCCCACAAATCTAAGCGAACAGTCACCAAACTGCATGAATGGAGGTGTCTGTTTACATCCAAATAAGTAATCATGCTGAACAGTGTAACAAATGATCTATGTGAGTCATGAACACGATACTACAAGAGTGCTTACTATCACTCACCTTATAAGGGTTTCCTTGAACATCAGACTGCAGTCAGACATAACACAGTGTCCCCAATACCAAATCTAGCAGCACTGCATGTGACTTTGAAAACATACGTATTGAAAAAAACACGTTGGGATCCATAGTAACTGTGATTGTTGGTTGCAATGAAGGGTCTAATCTTTGCAAGGTTGCTTTGGGGTAGCTGCCAATGTTACAGTTAATTTGGGATTTGTTTGTAGTATAGGACACAAATTGTAATACAAAAGAAATCATGTACACTCATGCCAAGGCCCTGATCTACAAGCATGTCACACATACTGTAAAGAGTTTACTACATATTTATTAAACTGTAAAAACAGAAGAGAAAACTCGGGAAAAAGCCTTACCTACCCTAATCTACCCTAACTACTCATTACCCACAACTGTCCCTAACTAACCTAAGCTAAACTTACTTATCACATGTAATGAAACGTTGTAAACATCAACCACCCACCCCCCTTATGAGACGGGACACATGGAGGACAACAGATACTAACCTAAATACATACTATCCTATACTAAACAAATATATATTTTGGGGGATTTTTTTTATTTTTATATATTTTTTTATATATATATATTTTTAAACACACAAGAACCCCAACATTGCCCCCCACCCACCCACCCACTCAAAAAGAAACAGTAATCAGGACCCCCCACCCACTAACACTAGCTAAACTAACAGTCTATACTAACCTAACACTAAGCCCCCTAAACCCACAAAGTATAAGAATAAGGAAAGAGGAGGGAGGGGAGGAAATCATGTCCATCAAAATGTTTATAGGTTGGCCCTCCTGAGGGTCCGGTTAATGGACTGCACCCACCGGTTTATATGTTTCACATCCTCCCGCAGGCGACTCATTTTTCGCAGGACACGGTCCAATTTACGCTGCATCTCAACAAAAGCAGCAGGGTCAATAGCTGCAGCTGGGGTGGTCTGAGTGCCAGCTGATGAAGTGTGGGGCCGTGTAGTGTCCATGTCTGTGGGCTGCCATGCAGGTGGTGCTGTGCTAGGGCCTGGAGCACTTGCTGATGTGGTTGCCATATCGGTCCCAGCTGTTGGTGGTGCCACCTGGGTGGTAGTGGTGCTGATGGTGGCTGCGGTGGGCAAAGTGGGGCCACCCTGTGGGAATGCCCTCCAGGCTCCGGAGGCCCGTTCATTCCGGTATCTGCGGGCCATTCTTCAGTACCCAGACTCTACCTGAAGTATATGCTGGTACCTCATTGCCCGCCTTTGGAATTCCCGCACCTGGATGGTTGTCATATTTGCAGCTGTGAAGACAAATCGAAAAAATAACATTAGGAACTGCATTGTGTGAAATGGCACAAGAAGTAAATCAGACGATACATCTACTGTACTTGTAAGAGCTCATATCATCATACAGATCATTGAATGTCCCTGAAGAAGTACATGGCAGGCCAGCCTAAAAAGGTTCTATCACATATAGCACATCTAAACCCTACAAGATGGGTAACAACTGGCATGTTTTGGCATCAGAGTTCTGCCAGTTGTCATCTAACAATCATGCAGCACATCCTCCGCCAATGCCAGCGCTACAAATGTCATTGTACGGGATGGAAATCTAGGGCCACTTAATCTGCAAGTTGTAATTGGACTTACTAGTATAGTACTCATGTGGGAAGAATGAGTGTGTATACTAGTCTCAGACAAAAGATTCACTGATTTTCATGTCTGTGTACCAAACTTGTATCATCAATCCTAGGTACACTATTCACAAACCCATGCCTGTGTTTGAGGGTGGGGGGGTGGAGTAACAACTAACAATTTCAAACAACTTGGACACCCAGGAAGCTTATGAAAGCTGGACATGTGTTTGGCTCTACACACACATCACAGGTAAGGTGTATCTACAAATAGGAGACAGCAAACCCTTGACCAATCCCAGCGCCACACATGTCTGGAAATGCAGACCTTTGTCCACATCATATACTTCCAGTAAGCCATGACTTACAACTAACAAAGAGATGCAAGAACACCCCTGACCATGATTTGCATGCACACCTAGGCCATTGCACTCAAGTGCCACACACTTGTAGCACTACATGTGGAGCTACATGCTGCTAGGAAGTTCAACCTACAGTTTAATAAGTACATTAGTGAATAGGGAAGCCGAAGTATGTGGGTAAGTATTTAGCAGCCCCATTCTGGGAGAATGTGGGTCGGACAGGCGGACTAAATCACAGATTAGGTCCAGTGCGACTCTTGCTGATACAAGTGTTATCGATTCACATTGCTGGGCCTACAGGACTGACCTAGAATCCCTCAGTAAGACAATAGGATAAGCATTGGCCAACTCTAAAATGGTGATAAAATGAAATCCCACTCATGGAACAAGACAAATGATGGGCCAGCGCATCACACCTTGGTATGTGTTCAACACACAGGAGTCCATCACACATCACCAGCAAACACAACACATAACAGACATATCAACACTTACTGGAGTTGTCTGGGTCCTCGAATGAAGCCACCTGGCCCACAGTGTAGGGTGCGGGTCCACTTGTAAGGCATGGAAGGGAGAAATGTGCTCAAATTCTGTGCACTCTCCAACAATTCCAAAGACAAACACTCTGTGTAAGATTACATAAGTAGGTAAATCCACTCAGACATGATGATACTGCATCCAATATAGCATGGCTAACATGTACATACCAGTGGTCTCCTGTGAATTTTACCCACATATCTGCACACATGCAGTGGCCATAACTATCATGTGGTGGCAAACATGCTCCTTCATTAGTGAGCCGACATAATAATGGAGTGTATTCGTCTCATCATGTGTACCCATGAGAGACATCCAATGCCACTTTCCTTGAGGAATGCATCACCATTCAACCAGCCATTGTGGCCATGACAAATTTATGACACACAGGTACAATGTACAGAGGGCAGGGACAGTTGTAAGCCCTCATGTTGTTACATTTTCTTCATTTGATGTGGCCCAGCTATGATGAGTTGCACCAACCATAGAGAAATGAACCCATGTGCATACCTTTGGCCAGCCATCCGTAAAAGAAAGGTGGAACAAGAAACACCAAATACCAGTCTAAGATGTTAGCTGAGGGCACCTTGAACTTTTTCCCTATGTCTCCAAATCCAGATGTGACATGTATCCGAAAAGACGAAGGGCCACAATAATCCCTAAGAATTTTTTAATTTCTGTGATCGCTTTCCTTACACACTCACCAGACACACATGAGACATATGTTTGGGCCACATTGCTATCATCAATTGACGTGAAGCCTGCATTCATTTTCAGCCTCATGTAGTGTTTCAAAAGTCAGTGTAGCTGTTGCGTCAACAAATGTTGGTAATAATTTTGAAAATCTATACCTCACAGACAAATGTGACCTATTTCTATACATAATTGGCTCCTGATTTGTGTTGCTGTTTGACAACTTACATTAAGCAAAAGTATTCAGTAAGTTTGCAGAGCACTTGCTTCCTAACAGCTAGCAATTGTGGTCCTTAACCTAGTCCATGAATGACCCTGTATGTTTCCAAAGCATTCCACACAATCAACAACATTGCCAGCAGATATTGTACAAATCATCTGATGTCACTACAGAGCATTTAATCGTGCACATTTACATGATTTGTACTCACCAACAGGGCTACCAATCACAATTCCCAGGTGGTCCAGCAGATCTTGCTCCCTGGAGATGAGGTCAGCCCAGCAGTGCTTCAGCTGGTGGTCATTCCTTGGGCTCCGACAGATGCGTTGCAAGTGATGCAATACCTTTCCCCACCGGAGCCTCCGTGCCTCCGTGTGATACCCCTGTATCACCCGCCCACCTGCCTCAATCATAAGGGGGAGGAAATTGCACACCAGCCATATGAAATCCCCAAGCTCCTCCTCACCCATCTTGCCAAGACGAGGCCTACCCAACATCTTAGCAGAAAAAGGGGCAATAGGGGATAAAGGAGGGCAAAGGAGAATAGGGGGAAAGTAGAATATAAAAAATGTAAACTAAACAACTAAAACAGCCCAACTATCCCCAAACTATCACTACCCACAACAGACTCCCAAAAACAACAAAGACAATACAATACTAGACAATTGTACACAATAAACACTCAGACAGGATACAACAACAATATTTTATTCACAAAAAGACAAGTAATGGACCACACAGGAGACAAAAGCACAATTTGACCAGCCAGACTCTATACACAGCCACACAGTCCAGAAGAATCACAGACTGCAAAGTGAAAGTGAAAGTACACCCACTGTACATAATCTGTAAACAGGATATCCTATTACATCACTTCCTGCCTAAAATGGCGGCCATTTTTTATCGTTATGCGTCAAAAAAAAATAACGCATACAGTCTGCGCATCATTTTTTTTAACGCACAGGAGTAAAAATGAGCCCGCATCCATATATTTGGAAATAGTCTAACACTTAACCAATTTTCTGAGGTAGTGTGGAAGAGTCAATGGTGCTGTCAGGGCATTATGCGTCGTTTTTTGGGCATAAGCATCATTTTTTGACGCGCATGCATCAAACGTTTGGGGCATTAACTGGGTTTGGGTCGTTTTACCATTTTAATGTTATGTAACATTTGTGACACAACTGAGATAGGCTGATTGCACCCACTTTGGTCTTGACAGTGTATGGGCACATGTGAGACATCATGCTGCTGCGACCATGATCCGCTACGTCCTTACCAGGATTTTCACTCTTGGCTGACACACTAGATGGCCATGTGTGTGGCCTACATATATGTATTGCACAAATTGGGCATGTTTGGCGTCAGGAGAGGATAGCAATGTGACGCACATAAGTACAATACCTCAATGCCTATGGCTCAATGTGTGTGCATTGGCTACTAATGTAGTTGTTGTCCCAGTGTGTGTGCATCACAAGATGCATTTTAGAAAATATGCTTGTATGAAAGTGAAGTCAATGTGTCCAAACCTTCAATGCAAGTCAGTGTGGAAATGAGAGAGGACATGTGTTACTCATACATGGAGCAACATCTGTTGTGTGCACTTCCAAGATTTTGGGTAACGTAGACACCACAAATGACAAAGCATGCACCGGATAGATGGCAGACGCTTGTTCATGTCAATGGTCCAAAAGTTGCCCACCACATGTCCTGGAAATTTGGAAACTGCTTCCTAGGCACTTGCTGGTGAACCCACCGTGAGTCAGGCACATGTACCGACTAAGTGAGTACCATGTTATTGACACGGAAAGCCAAAGGTGACCCACAACTGTAATATCACCCCACAGTTGTGGTCATATGACTGAGCCACAACTCTCCTGTGGCAGTGGTGGACCAGCAGACTTGGCAGCACGTGGCCACATATTTCCAGTGATCAATTGCACAGAGGTGTCTGGTTCATGTGTATGGTCTAATGTTGATCCTGTATATTTTTAGGGGTCTAGGTTGTCACAGTTATGTCCAGGTCTCATCATGAGTCAGTGGCGGCTATTCCTGTATCTACTGAGAATCCTTCGGAGAGCAATGGAAGTAAAGTCGATGAGGACATGAGAACCTACATGGGGATGGTCCCACCCTGTCACTGCAGACGTGTTATGAGACTGTCAACAGGGCAACCTTGGTGTGCTGAGTGAGATCACATCTCAGGAGTCATGTTCCGGCAGGTGTCATTACAACATTTGTACACAGGTTGGCCTGTAATGTTCCCACTGCATCTGGAAACATCATAGCCTCTGTGTTGATTAATCTTGCAGTTATTCAGCATGCACAGGCCATCAATATGTTGTGAGCAATCTGATTCAGCGTGTGGACTGTCAGGGTCCTAACATGTGTGGAATTTTCATGCACATTATCAAAGGTTGCTGGTTCTGCTGGAGGCACCATACCCAGTGTCTGGCAGTTCGGGCTGGGCTGTTCCCATGGGGGACAGGGTCAAGACTGATTTGCATATGACTGGGTCCAAACTGGAATGGCATGGTGAGCAAAAAAACTGATGGATTAAACCCAGATCTGTGACTGGGGGTGAATGTTTGATTTGTTCTACATTCCGTCCATCAACTGTTCTTTTTGCGTTTGTCGCCCCAAGTGGGAAGGGT
This sequence comes from Pleurodeles waltl, assembly GCF_031143425.1. Lineage (NCBI taxonomy): Eukaryota > Metazoa > Chordata > Amphibia > Caudata > Salamandridae > Pleurodeles > Pleurodeles waltl. The sequence goes on along the minus strand of NC_090444.1, from coordinate 660,545,190 downwards.
ATGCCCAGACGTGGGTCCTGTGCTCACTATGCCACCAGATTCAAGCTAGCCTGGCTGAAGAGGGGTGATACCCCGAAACCGGTCCCAGAATGCTTGTTTCTGGTCCAGGGAGGTCCTGGTCTGGCAGTTTGGGCTGGGCTGTTCCCATGGGAAACAGGGTCAAGACTGATTTGCATATGACTGGGTCCAAACTGGAATGGCATGGTGAGCAAAAAAACTGATGGATTAAACCCAGATCTGTGACTGGGGGTGAATGTTTGATTTGTCTACATTCCGTCCTTCAATTGTTCTTTTTGCGTTTGTTGCCCCAAGTGGGAAGGCTATGCCCAGACGTGGGCCCCGTGCTCACTATGGCACCAGATTCAAGCTAGCCTGGCTGAAGAGGGGTGATACCCCGAAACCAGTCCCAGGATGCTTGTTTCTGGTCCAGGGAGGACCTGGTCTGGCAGTTCGGGCTGGGCTGTTCCCATGGGGAACAGGGTCAAGACTGATTTGCATATGACTGGGTCCAAACTGGAATGGCATGGTGAGCGAAAAAACTGATGGATTAAACCCAGATCTGTGACTGGGGGTGAATGTTTGATTTGTTCTACACTCCGTCCATCAACTGTCCTTTTTGCGTTTGTCGCCCAAGTGGGAAGGGTATGCCCAGACATGGGTCCCGTGCTCACTATGCCACCAGATTCAAGCTAGCCTGGCTGAAGTGGGGTGATACCCTGAAAACGGTCCCAGGATGCTCGTTTCTGGTCCAGGGAGGTCCTGGTCTGGCAGTTGGGGCAGGGCTGTTCCCATTGGGAACAGGGTCAAGACTGATTTGCATATGACTGGGTCCAAACTGGAATGGCATGGTGAGCAGAAAAACTGATGGATTAAACCCAGATCTGTGACTGGGGGTGAATGTTTGATTTGTTCTACATTCTGTCCATCAACTGTTCTTTTTGCCTTTGTCGCCCCAAGTGGGAAGGGTATGCCCAGGCGTGGGTCCCGTGCTCACTTACCACCAGATTCAAGCTAGCCTGGCTGAAGAGAGGTGATACCCCGAAACCGGTCCCAGGATGCTTGTATCTGGTCCAGGGAGGACCTGGTCTGGCAGTTCGGGCTGGGCTGTTCCCATGGGGGACAGGGTCAAGACTGATTTGCATATGACTGGGTCCAAACTGGAATGGCATGGTGAGCAAAAAAACTGATGGATTAAACCCAGATCGGTGACTGGGGGTGAATGTTTGATTTGTTCTACATTCCGTCCATCAACTGTTCTTTTTGCGTTTGTCGCCCCAAGTGGGAAGGGTATGCCCAGGCGTGGGTCCCGTGCTCACTTACCACCAGATTCAAGCTAGCCTGGCTGAAGAGAGGTGATACCCCGAAACCGGTCCCAGGATGCTTGTTTCTGGTCCAGGGAGGACCTGGTCTGGCAGTTCGGGCTGGGCTGTTCCCATGGGGAACAGGGTCAAGACTGATTTGCAGCAATGTTTGATTTCTTCTACATTCCATCCATCAACTGTTCTTTTGGCACCATACCCAATTCCTGCATACGGCCCTGGTACGCTGTCACACTTTGTCGTTCATGCATACACAATACCCAGACAAGGGATAGGCCATGATTTTGGTATTTGGAGACAAATTTACAATTATGGTACAGTAAAGAAGCAGATGATGCTATACAATGCATTTGAGTATGCATTGAGGAAGCACCTGACAAAATGCCCCCTGAGGAATGTGAGGTTTGGGAAAGCAAGTGTGGTACATATGTAAACACAAGGAACCTTTAGGGTAACGCACAAACATGTCCCAGTCAGGCTGACAGGATGCAGGGTCAATCAGGATCCAGCAATTTCACACGGTACATACTCAGTGGTCTGACTTACACTGGTCGGGGGAAGAACAAGACAGTTGACATGGAAGGCAGTGTTTGTCCTGTGTTTTGGAAGGTGACACATAAACCCAAGGGTTGTGTTACACGGCTTATTTTTCTAGCAATGCCTAACAGTGTAATCGACTAAATGGCAGCTTCTATGCTGTTCCAAGCATCTGCAAGGGCAGTGTATGTTCAAATGGGTGGTCTGCATGGAGGTGCTCACAGGTGTGTGCTGCATCAGTTTCTCACAAGTCCTGTAGGTGAGATTCTAGTTCAAATGGCCAACAGTACATTTCACATGGGAAGCAATCTACAGCTGATTACAGGGCTTGGAAACTACAAGCTAGTGTATTAATTGACCTGACGTCCACGCAGTCAGATGTACTATGACAATGGCATACCATACGAATGGGTGAAGCACACTGGATTACTATTGTTAGACTGAGTGTGGAGAGGAGGGTATATCTGGGTACACATATTACCATTCCAGGGACCTCTTCAGACAGGTGGGGGTGAGACCAGGAGCATGGGTGTGTCAGGAGTTAGGACATGGGCTGACATTTACATCGAATGTCATGTGTGCAATGCTTGTCATAGGTGTGGCACTTGTGCTGTCTATGTTCTGCTTATATGGAACTCTAGTCTCCTTGCAGAGATAGGTGCTGGCCGACTTACTGCTGTCAAGGGTCTGGTCATACATTCCTGTTACCAATGCAATAGCACATCTACTGCCTCATGTATGAGGCATATTTTTCCCTTATAGACTGATGGTGTCTTAGTTGTGTGCCATATGCTGCGATGAACCATGTTGCCAACTTGTATGTGTGAAATAGGTGTGGGCCTCTGCTATTGCCCTTCAAAGGTGAAATGTACAGGATATATGTCATTTACAGTGTGTGTGAATGTGACTGTTAAATTATACGCATCACAATTTCTTTGGAATTTTCTGTGTCCTGATCGGTATATCAGCAATGCTCCATGAGGCTATACTCTTATTCTGATAGTTAGAGATAAAGGTGAGCAAAAATGATTACCCAGACCATGATATGGTGATTATTATTGGTGTCTATGTACATATGCTGCTACAGTGGTAATGGTGAGTTGTTTTAAAAGAAATTGTTCACAATATGTTGGCGCCTACGCAATCCAGCAGCTGTGTTTTGTTGTTCCCCCTCATGTTGCAGGCCAACATCCTCCGCTTCCTCCTCTTCAGGCATTTGTGGCTCTGGTTCTATTAGGGGAATGTTCCTTTGTATACAAATGTTGTGCAGAATGGCACATGTTAAAATGATCTTATAGACCATTTCTGGTGAATAGAGGAGGCTGCCACCAGTGATGTCGAGGCACCTGAATCTGGACTTGAGGATACCGAATGTCCTCTCAACTATGGTGCGTGTCCTCCTATGTGCCTCATTGTAGGCACGTTCTGCTGCCGTGCTTGAGTTGCCAAATGGTGTCATAAACCATGGCTGGATCCCATACCCCTGATCAGCTGAAAGAGTAAAAGATTGGGATCATGTTGACGTATCTTGCCCCATTCATATCACCTTGCATGGCAGTAGTTGTCTTGTGTTGTCTGTCGCTCTTTTGTGTTTTTGTGTTGATTGCTAGGCTTCTAGGATGTACCATCTGCATTGGGTTGTTTTCTTGGCTGAACGAGTGTTTGCCTACTGACCGGTTGTCAGCAGTATGTTTTGGGATTTGCTATACAGTGTGCACTCCCCATCATTGTGACTTGTGATACAGGTGTCCCTGTGTCTTCACTGGGGTGAGATGATAGTTCAATACACAGATTCAATTTGACAGTGGTGGTAACATGTTAGCATTTATGTTCTCTGGACATCCCATACCTTTAGACATATGCAATGGATTAATTTAAACATCAGTGAGACGCTTACATTTTGCAAGGTGACAATTAGGCAAACCTGTCCACACGTTGTGATCATTGATGTATTGACAGTACACTAATTCCAGATGTGTGACACGTTCACTGCAGATCTATCAAGCATGGCTAGCGGTGTCACAACCTCAGTGTGTTCCTGTCTACATGTTGCTGTCGTGGTGTATGTGTTGTGTGTCATAGAGGGTTTCTGTGCAGTGTGTATATAAGTAGGTTTCTGTACTTACCAACAAGTAGTCCATTGCCATATCATCCATCCTGGAAGTGTTGATTGAAGGTAGAGTGACGGAAGATGAATGAGTCATGGACACTCCCAGGATACTTTGCCACAATATTGGTGACCAATCCTTGGTGATCCACAATGGCCTGCACATTGATGGAGTGTGTGTGCTTCCTGCTGCGGTATAGGTGTTCAGTTGCTGCAGGTGGCACAAGGCGTACATGCGTGCAGTCAATGGCACCAAGGATGTGTGGGAATACATTAATGAGGTAAAACCCCTGTTTTGTCTCCTGCTGCTTCTGCTGTGTGTTTGGGAAGCAGATGGGGCGGGGTGTGAGTCCAATGATGGCATCCAGTACTTTGGGCAAGAAGGCAGGGAATGATGGCTGTGATATCCCGGCAACCAGGGCACCAGTAGTTTGAAAGGAGCCACTTGCCAACATGTGAAGTACAGCTAGCAGCTTGGTTTCTGTTGGGATGGTGCGGGGTGTCAGCAAGGTGGGTGCCAACTGTGACTCAATGTTGCGCAGCAGCTGCTGAATGGCTTGCCAATTCAACCTGTACCTCTGGATGATGTCATGTTCCCTGAGGCCATGAAGGGTTGTCCTGGTGTGGAATATCCTCTCCTGCCTTCTGCGTTGCCTTTGGGGTCCCTGCTGGTGTTGTGGTAGCTGCTGTTGTTGTTGCTGGGCTCTGCGTCTGCGTGCACACTGGATGAGAAGCACCTCCATGTCTCCCTTTTGCTGCTCTGCTGTTGCTTCTGTGTGTTCTGATTAAATACAGGTGTGTTTGCCCCATTTTAATGCCTGCCCTCACGCAGGCGTTATTTTTTTACACAAATCGGGCTGTGCGTCATTTTCCAACTCCGCCTCCCGGCTGTGCAGGATTTTTGCCTGGAAGCATAAATACGACTCAAGGGCGTTTAAGTCATTTTCTGGATGGGAACGCCTGCCTACCTTGCATATGATTAACGCAAGGCAGTTTTCTGCATCCAGAAAATGATGCACATGGCGGGATTTTGACGCCCGTGGGCTTGGGTGTCAAAGTTTAAATATGCTGCAAGGTTTGCGCGAAATGTGCGTAAACTTTTTTGACGCACACTCGGCGCAGACGGAGTATAAATATGCCCCTGAATCTCACAGAAAGCCAGAAAAGTGTTAAGGCTTTTGCTGCAGTCCAAAATGATTTCAGGATAACGCCTTCTGAAAGATTGCAGTTCCTAGTCAGGCAGAGAGTGACTGGTAGAGACTCACACCTGGAACGATTCTTTATATGCCGCTTCCATCTTCTGACAAAGAGACAATGATAGATACAGAATTCTCTTGTGATGATCTAATGGCATGGCTTGTTCTGTCCTACCCTTGCCTACAGCAGTGTATACCCTTTGATTTGTTCAGAGACCTACTTGAAAATACAATAAGCGTCAAATATACAAAGCTGCAACCAGAATGCAATTGATTAAAATCCTAAAATAGGAGGGTAAATAGTGTATTCATGGGTTGGACAGCATTTATTTTTTGGGGCGGGGCGGTATACTGGTGCTAGGAGGTGGCTTTGGCAAAATTCTAAAATTAAAATTGACTCATTTCAGACCCTGCCCCTTTCCAGGTTTAAAGTCTTTGGATTGAAACTACAATTGTACCTGTTTATTCACAGAGTTCACATTTCCCAGGAAGTCTCAGCAACAGCTAAGGGACTCTCAGTTGCATGAATTCCAAATCAATCTGTCAGGTTTTCCTTTAAAAATCTCACCACAAACAGGCACCAAGGAATAACAAGTTGCCACAAGTGTTACATCTTCTATTTTCTAAGTGAGCTCCTATTGCGCTGAACTGGCAAGTTCTACCACTGTAAAAATTCAGGGCAATGCTCTTTTTGTTACCACCATGGGAAACTATTAGCTTGCCTCCGCCATGACATTACAGGTTTTCCCAAGCTGGCTATGTATGAGTCAGTCCTATCCTTGGGACATCTCCAGGTAGTACACCAGGGTTGTCCAAAGCAGTTCCATGCTGGCTCGAGCCTGGCCAGGTTTTCTAGATACAGACATAAAATACATGTTTATGCAAGAAATCTACAGGGAACGCTAACAAAATAAGTGATTATAGTTAAAACACAGGTCCATCTGTTCAGCACTTCAGTACCTATGAGCAAGGGGCACAGGGTCTCACTCAGATCCTGCAATTAACAGCCCTACTTCAAAATAACAGGAAACTAACTTCACCCTCTTACACACTGAAGAACCCTTCTCTTCTCAAGGATCTGCAGTTGATAAAGGTAAAGTGCAGAATACAATTCCATGCTCTCCAAAATAATGCATGGCCACATAACCAATCAACCTGAAGAAACATTACTTCATGCTCACTGAGTGACTAGCCAAATTCTTCTCCTCAAGCAAACGCAGAAACACTGGCTTCATGAAAGAAGCCATGGATAGAAGGAAGCCTGGGCAAAGGAGAGAGTTGTTGACCAAAAGCCTAGGCAGTAGCACCACTTCCTTTGCCGGGCCAGTCTGCCTAGCCTGCTTCAGTCTGACACACTGAGGAGGATATCTCTTCAAAGATAACTAAAGTAATATCTTTGACTTTCAATTGAATACTTCTAAACAACCACCATTACTACCAGGACATTAAGGACTCAAAAATACAGAGAACAACAAACAGCTACAAATAAAGTAAAACTATTTGGTATATGTATAGCAGGATGTAGCACTGGTTAGCCACTGTTGAACTGTTATCTTGTCAGAGTGAATTTGGAAGCTCGAGCCAGCAGGTATGGTTGTTAAGATGAGAGGGTGGTGGGAAATGTTAGGTGTGGTACATGTGGCTAGAGGTACAGTCCAGCTTGGCAACAACAGACTCATCACTGACACTAGGCTTGCAGATTATGGTACACACATTTGAAGAGAACACAACTGTCAATATTATGACCTCACAGTGTTGTGGCCTCTTCAGGTTGTGAATTTTCATATGGTTCCAGGAATTGCTTGCAGACCAGAGTCTGAGTCGCCATACGATGACTTGTTTCATGCATCATGTTCTAGTCAATCCCTAATAGATGTGTTCAATAAGTTGATCATGGGGATCAGCTGCAGGAGGTGTTCTTGTTAGATGTTTGAGTGTTGCAGTGATTTGCAGGAGTAGCATGGCTGTAATTTGATAACAGAGTGCCCTGTCACTTTCAGAGAAGTTCCTATGCCAATAAAGTCCACCCATATCACATGAAAGAAGTCAAAGAAGCTGAAAACATTTACACCTTAAAAAAAGTATTGGGTGTATCAAGATGAAGAGAATATATACATGTCCAACCTGTCTAACATGCAGAGGTGGCTCAGAAATACTGAGACCTACCATAAACGGGAATGGCTCATTAAGAACATTAGAACTGAGCCACAATGGCTACAGAATAAAGCTCTCCAACATACCATCAATAGGTACAAAAAGTTTTCAGAAAAAACAATCACGAACACAAGGACCTACTTCTTGTACATTAATCTTGCACCATTCAAACAGCTAACATCTCATCTGTTGTGCCAGATTAAATACAGAGAGTGAGCTGCCAACAAGGCTTCACTAATGGAGGCCCACATGCATTAGAATCACCAGATGCATCCACATGCATGGATGAACAGTACACAGGCACATCTCAAATCCTCTAGGAAGTCCTCCGATCCCACCCGCTGTGATAAGTCCTAAGCTGGTAGCAGGAATGTATTGAAGGATTTGTAACAGATGGGAAAAGCTTCAAAAGATCAAAATCCTGGTCAAGACCTTGTGAACACACCTTTGATAGGTCAAATGCACAGTGCTCAGGAAAACTGAGCAGTGCATTATGGTGACATTTGACTAAGCTCATGGTGACCGTTAATTAGTTGGATCAATCATATTTAAAGCTGTAATAAGCATCCCGAATGAGGTCTAAAAGATTGTTTGATTGTTGATGGCTTCAACCCCCCTCAAAGAGAAAGGCTAGAGTGTCCTATTACAAATGATCCTTAGATACAATTTGCAGGATGGTATGGTTTTAAAGGAGTTTTTTTTGTTTTTGTCACAATCGCTTTTAGGTCCCATTTGGCTGTTAGGCATCTAATATAAATCTGGAATGTAATTATAAATTGGTTACAGTCTGTGTCCATGCTGTAAAGACATTTTGGATGTGGTGAGAGCAGATTAAAGTTAAAAAAATACACATTTGCTGGAAGAAGTATGCTCATGAGTTGCTGATTTTTTTCCAATAAGTTTCAGAATTAGTTAGGCCTGATAAACCATGGTCAAGCCCACCTAGAGCTGAGAGCTACTCTGGCCTCAAATACCCTTGTGCAGCCAACCACTTTGGAGTAAAATGTGCCAACCAAATTCACTGAGATATAAGATACCAAGGCAGCCGAGAATTACTTAGGTCTTGAATAGCAAGTCAGGTCCACTAAGATGTGAGGTGTAGCTGAGCTGAGAATTGCTTGGGCCTTGACTAGCCCCATCACATAATGAGTTGACAATACCACAGTTGGATCCACCAGGATGTGAGAGGTCTACCTGGCTAAAAATTCCTAAGCCCGGAAACACCTTTCGGTGACAGCGCAGTCATGTGAACCCTGATGCAGGAAAACAATGCATCTAAATAAATAGTTAAGGACTCATATGCACCCCTTGGGGTATAGTCCACTCCATCAGTGTTGGTTTGTTAAGGGGCTAAAAACACCTTAACTTTAGGCAACTCTGGGCAGTGAGGCAAACTACTATTCAGTTTGACAAGGGCAGCTCCTGTTTGTGTTCACATTGTAACACCTGCATACACAACGATGTAAATGGACAACTTGGGAGACTGAAGTATGTATACAACCCACTGCTAAAGGATTTCATCAGCACTCTCTGAAGAGAAACACTGTTATACAAAGCTCTGATATTAAATATGATCCAACCTAATGTTTCGTCTTTGAAGCACACTTTCTAGGACTGTAAGATTAGAAAGAGTAACTTTTGGTCAAGATTACAGGTTTCCCCTTCTTGATTAAATACTGTAGGCCAACGCATGTTTTTGGAAGTCACTGAACATGGTAGAAAATATGATTAAAAGTTTTTAAATACGGAATCCTCGCCTGAAAACAGTGAGCTGGTCATTGTCTGGCAAGTAATCTCAATTGTTCACGAAGCTCTCAAACAGAACAATAATCCTACAGACCTATCGTTCCTTCATCAGCAAATGAAACTGGAATTTGTGAATGTCATATTATTGTGTCTGCTGTAATTTGTAAAGCAACACCTCGCAAATCAGGATTTGGCACCCACTTTATAGCGGTTTTTCTTTCATCTCAAGTCACCTCTCTTCTAAACCATCCCTCTCCAGCTCAGATGAACTGGGATCAATGTTGCAGCTAACAGTCATTTTAAGGGTATGGGCCCATAGCCTCGTACCTATTTGTTTTTTAAAAACAGGGAGAGTTTAAGTGATCCCAACAAGCTGGGTTCTCTAATCTGGTTTACAGTTTATGAGACTATGAGCTTGCCCTCCATATTAAACCACTTATTTATCTGTGCAATAACATAACTTGATTATATTCTGTTGTGTGCCAGAGCATGCCTACATCATGGAAGAAGGAGGTACCCTCTTAATTTCAAGAAAGACAAGGGCAGTTCTACTTTATGAAGGAGCAGACATTTGGGTTTTTATATCCAGCTTTTCTCCCCCCTGCTTCGATCTTTCCTGTATTGTTGGTGACGGTCAATGCGGGCATACTGGCTCCGGGCGCAAAGCCATTCAACATATCTCGGGTGTCAAAAATGCAAATAAAGTGCATTAATCTAAGAATATTCCACTCTAGAAATACCAGTGTGTAAAGAAATGGCTCCCTGTTGCAGTTACCCCCCACTTTTTGCCTAATACTGATGCTGACTTGACTGAGAAGTGTGCTGTGTCCCTGCTAACCAGGCCCCAGCACCAGTGTTCTTTCACCTAAAATGTACGATTGTTTCCACAATTGGCACAACCCTGGCACCTAGGTAAGTCCCTTGTAACTGGTACGCCTGGTACCAAGGGCCCTGATGCCAGGGAAGGTCTCTAAGGGCTGCAGCATGTCTTATGCCACCCTAGGGACCCCACACTCAGCACAGACACACTGCTTACCAGCTTGTGTGTACTGGTGGGGAGAAAATGACTAAGTCGACATGGCACTCCCCTCAGGGTGCCATGCCAACCTCACACTGCCTATGGCATAGGTAAGTCACCCCTCTAACAGGCCTTACAGCCCTAAGGCAGGGTGCACTATACCACAGGTGAGGGCATAGGTGTGTGAGCACTATGCCCCTACAGTGTCTAAGCAAAACCTTAGACATTGTAAGTGCAGGGTAGCCATAGGAGTATATGGGCTGGGAGTCTGTCAAAAACGAACTCCACAGCTCCATAATGGCTACACTGAATACTGGGAAGTTTGGTACCAAACTTCTCAGAATAATAAACCCACACTGATGCCAGTGTTGGATTTATTAAAAAATTCACACAGAGGGCCTCTTAGAGATGCCCCCTGTATTTTACCCAATTGTTCAGTGCAGGACTGACTGGTCTCTGCCAGCCTGCTGCTGAGAGACGAGTTTCTGACCCCATGCAGTGAGAGCCTTTGTGCTCTCTGAGGACAGAAACAAAGCCTGCTCTGGGTGGAGGTGCTTCACACCTCCCCCCTGCAGGAACTCTAACACCTAGCAGTGAGCTTCAAAGGCTCAAGCTTCGTGTTACAATGCCCCAGGGCACTCCAGCTAGTGGAGATGCCCGCCCCCTGGACACAGCCCCCACTTTTGGCGGCAAGTCCAGGAGAGATAATGAGAAAAACAAGGAGGAGTCACTGGCCAGTCAGGACAGCCCCTAAGGTGTCCTGAGCTGAGGTGACTCTGACTTTTAGAAATCCTCCATCTTGCAGATGGAGGATTCCCCCAATAGGGATAGGAATGTGACCCCCTCCCCTTGGGAGGAGGCACAAAGAGGGTGTACCCACCCTCAGGGCTAGTAGCCATTGGCTACTAACCCCCCAGACCAAACACGCCCTTAAATTTAGTATTTAAGGGCTTCCCTGAACCTAAGAATTTAGATTCCTGAAACTACAAGAAGAAGAAGACTGCTGAGCTGAAAAACCCCTGCAGAGGAAGAACAGAAGACACCAACTGCTTTGGCCCCAGACTTACCGGCCTGTCTCCTGCCTTCCAAAAGAAACCTGCTCCAGCGACACTTTCCAAGGGACCAGCGACCTCTGAATCCTCTGAGGACTGCCCTGCTTCAAGAAAGACAAGAAACTCCCGAGGACAGCGGCACTGCTCCAAAAGAACTGCAACTTTGCTACAGAGGAGCAGATTTAAAGACCCCTGCAAATCCCCGCAAGAAGCGTGAGACTTGCAACACTGCACCCGGCGACCCCGACTCGACTGGTGGACAACCAACACTTCAGGGAGGACCCTCCGGCGACTCCGAGACCGTGAGTAACCAAAGTTGTCCCCCCTGAGCCCCCACAGCGACGCCTGCAGAGGGAATCCCGAGGCTCCCCCTGACCGCGACTGCCTGAACCTAAAGTCCCGACGGCTGGAAAAGACCCTGCACCCGCAGCCCCCAGCACCTGAAGGAACGGAACTTCTGTGCAGGAGTGACCCCCAGGAGGCCCTCTCCGTTGCCCAGGTGGTGGCTACCCCGAGGAGCCCCCCCCCTTGCCTGCCTGCACCGCTGAAGAGACCCCTTGGTCTCCCACTGAAATCAACAGAGAACCCGACGCTTGTTTGCACACTGCACCCGGCCGCCCCCGCGCTGCTGAGGGTGTACTTTCTGTGTGGACTTGTGTCCCCCCCGGTGCCCTACAAAACCCCCCTCGTCTGCCCTCCGAAGACGCGGGTACTTACCTGCTGGCAGACTGGAACCGGGGCACCCCCTTCTCTCCATTGAAGCCTATGTGTTTTGGGCACCTCTTTGACCTCTGCACCTGACCGGCCCTGAGCTGCTGGTGTGGTGACTTTGGGGTTGCTCTGAACCCCCAACGGTGGGCTACCTTGGACCCAAAACTGAAACCTGTAAGTGACTTACTTACCTGTGAAAACTAACAATACTTTACCTCCCCCAGGAACTGTAAAAATTGCACTGTGTCCACTTTTAAAACAGCTATTTGTGTTTTATGTAAAAAGTATAAATGCTACTGTAATTATTCAAAGTTCCTAGAGTACTTACCTGCAATACCTTTCAAATGAGATATTACATGTAGAATTTGAACCTGTGGTTCTTAAAATAAACTAAGAAAAGATATTTTTTCTATAACAAAACCTATTGGCTGGATTTGTCTCTGAGTCTGTGTTCCTCATTTATTGCCTGTGTGTATGTACAACAAATGCTTAACACTACTCCTTTGATAAGCCTACTGCTCGACCACACTACCACAAAATAGAGCATTAGTATTATCTCTTTTTGCCACTATCTTACCTCTAAGGGGAACCCTTGGACTCTGTGCATGCTATTCCTTACTTTGAAATAGCACATACAGAGTCAACTTCCTACACAGTGCATCTGCTCCCAACAGTCAGTTGTGTGACGCAGATACTGAACAGTGAAATTTCAAAAGATAGTGGTACGAATGGAGAAGTTCTAGCTGAGAGGACAGAGACTGCATGCCAGCATGTGGAGAGCTAAGGAACAAAAGAGACGTTACACTGCATTCCTTTAAAAACATGACTGCATGGGCCTCACTATCAGTGCAGCTAAACAGAAGGCCCATCTCTCCATTGCTACTCCCCAAGCTGTGCCTGTGCAACCACGACCACAGAGATTAGAAGCACTACCTTGGGGCACACACACCATGACGGTCATGTTCCCAGCAAGGGCTTCCTAATCTCCAGTGAGGCACACATTCGCTCCCATTGTGCAGTTACATTCTTCAAGATCACAGTGAAATGAATACTTGCACGACCTCAAAGGCATAAGTGAAAAAAGATATGGCCCATATTTATACTTTTTTAGCGCCGCGTTTGCATAGTTTTTTTACGCAAAATCAGCGCAAACTTACAAAATACAATTGTGGCCCATATTTATACTTTTTGACGCAAACCAGCGCCAGCGCTGGTTTGCATCAAAAATGTTACCGCTGGCTAACGCCATTCCTACGCACCATGCGGGCGCCTTATTTAAGGAATGATGTTAGCCGGCGCTGAGGACTGGTCTGAGTAAAAACAAATGACTCAAACCAGGCAGCGCCGGCATAGGGGAAAATGGGGGTTGTGCGTCAAAAAATGGTGCAAGTCAGGTTTGAGGCAAAAATCATGCCTCAAACCGGACTTGAGCCATTTTTTGACGCACAACCCCCATAGAAATGACTCCTGTCTTAGCAAAGACAGGAGTCATGCCCCCTTGCCCAATGGCCATGGTCCCCCCCCTGGGCATGGCCATTGGGCACAGTGGCATGTAGGGGGCCCAAATTAGGCCCCTCTATGCCACTTTAAAAAAATAAAAAATAATACTTACCTCAACTTACCTGTACTTACCTGGGACGGGTCCCACCATCCATGGGTGTCCTCCAGGGTTGGGCGAGGGTGGCAGTGGGTGGCAGGGGGTGTCCCTGGGGGCAGCGAAGGGCACCTCTGGACTCCTTCTAAGGTCAGAGACAATGGAAGTGAGCCCACAGGTCCCTTAACTCCTGCCCTGACCCAGACGTTAAAAAAAAGGCGCACATCAGGCTGTGCGCCATTTTTTAAGGCCTGCCCCCTCCTGTGCGTCAAAATGACACTGGAGTATAAATAGGGCGCACAGGCCTTAAAGTCACTTTTTGGGCGGGAACACCTACCTTGCAAGACATTAACGCAGGGCAGTTTCCCGCATCCAAAAAATGACGCACACAGAGGAATTTTGACGTCTGTGGGCTCGGGCGTCAAAGTTTAAATATGGTGCACGGTTTGAGCCGAATGTGTGTAAAAAAAATGTACGCACATTCGGTGCAAACAGAGTATAAATATGCCCCTGTATTTTGTACGTTTGCACCAATTTTGCATCAAAAAATGATGTAAATGCGGTGCTAATTAAGTATAAATATGGGCGTATGTGCGCAAGATTGGCGCAATACTCTCCATTTGCAGTGATCTTCCCTAAATGGCAGAAAACGCCTTGAGAAATCTTAAATATCAACGCCCTCATCTAGATTTTGTTTTCAGTGCTGGCTAAAAGATGAAAAAAAAACTTCTGCAGTGAAAACAGAAAAAAACAAACTACTCAATGAGGTGCGGTGGCTTTCAAGGCATTTTGCTGTTGGTGCACTCTTGCGTAATTATGAGGTTGCTCTCAAATACTTTGATCATGAAAGAGTTGAGGAGAATGACCCAATTTCTAAATATTGCTACAAAAAACTATCGGATTCAAACTACCATATTTCCTTTGCAGCACTAAATGACATTCTGGGTGAACTTGCATCTTTGTGCAAGTTGTTTCAGAAAAGCTCTTTGACCACCGTTGAAGCTGTACAGTATGCAAGAACAAAAAATTACCCAAATAAAGGAACAGTACTTGGGCGACACTGTCTTTTGGAGCGACACAGTAAGAGATCTGATGGCTTTGTGCAGAGAGGACCGAGAGTATGATAGTGAGCCGATGTTATCTTTCATTAAACTTCTTTGTGAGCACATGGAAAGAAGGTTCCCAGAAGATGAATTGAAGGAATGGACAAGCTTTGATTTCCATACAGTAACAACACAATCACAGTTTGATTTTGGGACTGAGAATGTACAAAGACTTGTTGAGAAGTATAAGAAGGTCTTGGTCCTGGGTGATTGTGACACCCCTGGTGATGTTGTTCAGCAGTACAGAGATTATAAATATGTGGTGGCAGCGCATATAAAAAATGGATTGTTTAGGACCTTTCAAGACATGGTGAATTTCACTCTGCGGAATGCTGCACAGTATAGTGTTGTATCTCAGCTTGTTGATATCTGTGCAACTTTCCAGGCTTCAAGTGCAGACTGCGAACGAGGATTCAGCCTCATGAACTCAATCAAGTCCAAATTAAGAAACAGACTAGAGGAGAGTCACCTAGATATGCTGATGAGGACAAAGGCTTATCTCTCAAATGGGAAAGTTGATTTAGACCGAGTTTATCAGCACTGGAAAAATGGCAAGGACCAGCGAGAAAAACAAACATGTCACACATCTAACGTTGGCACCTGACTTGTCTAAACTCTGTTGCGGCTTCTCCTACAGTCAATGTGTGGGTGGGGTAGGAACATTTCTCAGCCTCTATCTTTGCAGGGGCATCATGGCATTCATCAGCAGTGTGTTCATCAAACTGTAAATGTTAACCAATTGTACAACTGGCTGTATTTGATGTGCGGGGCTTCTGCAGCACTCTGAGAGTATTCATTAAAGTTTCATAATGGTTCAACCTCCTGATTTCTGTTTTCTCTAACTGGGGTGTAGGTGGCACTTAACAGGTCATGTCCTTGGGGTGTGCAACCAGGTCACAAAACTGCCTTGATGCCCTATTGCATGGAGCAATGATATCCCTTTTTTGCTTTAGTGGTATGGAGAGGCTAATGCCAAAGATCTTGGCTAGTTATGCGCTGCGCGCGCGTGAATGGTCAATTTCTTGGCGACGTATCTTTGGCTGCAGCGCACAG
Source organism: Pleurodeles waltl (assembly GCF_031143425.1). Lineage (NCBI taxonomy): Eukaryota > Metazoa > Chordata > Amphibia > Caudata > Salamandridae > Pleurodeles > Pleurodeles waltl. Next base: position 660,529,600 of record NC_090444.1, on the reverse strand, counting down.
AGACCGCACACTGCCGCACACAGTGGAAAAGAATTAGAGGGAACATTGCTTACAATACGACGTTAGAAAAACAAGCATTTGCAATGCAATGGGTCTCGCGTTTGCTCGAGGTAGAGCTAGTAGCTTTGTTAATTCTTAACTGTACTTTTCTTGCCAGACAAACTGAAAATAAAAAGTAAAACAGTAGACATAAGCGAGCCGATTCAAAGCGCCGCCATGAGCGTGAAGAGAGATCCAAAAGGAAAAAGAAGTTTGCTTGCAGTCAAAGTTATAAACAAAAGTGAAATTATCCTTGTAACAGGGTCAATGGCCAAGGCAGTAACAAAACCACCCTAAGGAGGGGCAAACATAAACCAGTTACCAACGAAAACAAAGGATTTTTGAAGGCAAGCCCAAGAACGAGTGAAAGTGATGGGCATATGGTGGGCACAGTTAAAAGCCCAGACACATACCAACACGTCGGAAAAGCAGAGCTTGCGCACTGCTATGCTTGATCTAATAAAATGACAACTGTCCAGTGGTGATTAGGAAAATGTAATGCATATATTGTGAATGTCCAAAATGCAGCAGTCATTAGGGACATTCACAAAAGATTTGGAATGCACTTGCTACCCTTTCGGAACACGAATGTGGGAGGATGTTCACTAATACATCGAAATTTACTGATATATGTTAAAGTCGAGCTGTGCGAATATTAAAAGTAATTTGGTAGGATACAAATCATGTCTTTATAGAAATTAAAGTTACATTGTTACAGTGATAGTGTCTGCAAAAGAGAAAGGACACTAATTGAAAAATTGCTAGGAAAGGTTTTGCCAACATGTCTTAATTTGTGCCAGTGGTTGTAGGATGACAGCAACCGGCACTCATTTTTAGGTTTTGCCTGGACGTTCGGTTGCGTGATGCCTGCGCAATCTATTGTTAATAACATAAAAACTGAAAAGGGGTTTAAAACCAGCCACTTACTTACCTGAACTTGCCATTGGCTTAGTCCAACATCGCTCTGATTTACGTGCTTCTGATTGTCCAGCAAGTTGTCTGCCTTTCACTTTCTGTTGTCTTCTTCATCTTCTTCACTGATTTTGCCATCAAGCTGCTGCTGGACCAAGTACTTCTTCTGGTCACTTCCCATTGGACACTGGCTAGTGTTCTTCCTCTGGCTAGTATGCTGAAGGTAATACTTTTTTCTTTCTGCATGCCGTCTTCTTTCTTCACTGACCTCTTCTTTCTTCACTGTCATCTTCTCTATCTTCTTTCTTCACTGCTGTCTTCTTTTTTCTTTCTGCATGCCGTCTTCTTTCTTCGCTTACATCTTTTTCTTCAATGACATCTTCTCGGTCTTCTTTCTTCACTGCTGTCTTCTTTCTTCTTCGCTGCATGTCGTCTGCTGTCTTCTGTCTTTGCTGTTGTTTTTTTCACTGCATGCTGTCTTCAGTCTTCTTTTTTCACTGCCATCTTCTTTCTTCTTTACTGCATGCCATCTTTTGTCTTCTTTCTTCCCTACTGTCTTCTTTCTTCTTTACTGCATACCATCTTCTGTCTTCTTTCTTCACTTCTTTCTTCTTTGCCGCATGCCTTCTTCTGTCTTCTTTCTTTGCTGTTTTCTTTCTTTGCTTCCGTCTTTTTTCTTCTCTGCCATCTTCTTTCTTCTTTCCCGCACGCCATCTTCTGTCTTCTTTCTTCACTGCTGTCTTCTTTACCGCATGCCGTCTTCTTTCTTCACTGCATGCCATCCTGTGTCTTCTTTCATTGCTGTCCTCTTTAATGCATGCATCTCCTATCTTCTTTATTCACTGCCATCTTCTTTCGTCTTCACTGCATGCTGTCATGCCAATAGGTTTTGCCTTTGTTTCTTCTTTATATCTAACTGGATTACAAATCTTAGCCATTAACAATTTATCAAATTTAAAACAAACATTATTATAACATTTTTCTAATATTTTAGAATCCAGTTAGATAGAGAGAAAAAACAAAGGCGAAACCTACTGGCTTTTCCAATGCTTTTTAGGAACTGCGACTTATTTTTCATCGTCATGCTTGACCCAGAACAAGATTGAGAAAAGTGGTTAGAAAAAAGATGAAGAGAAGGTTTGTCTCATATTTTCAAAGATAGTAAGCAGGGAGGAAAGTGAAAGAGCAATCTCAAGAATTTTTAAGAAAGTGGCGTGATATGAAATTAAGAATTATGCAGCCTTAGCATTCAACTGCACAAGCATTCTGAAGCCCTGGTAGTGGGCTCCTGTCAAAAAACTTCCCGGTCTCACAAGGACTTATATATTGAATGGTGATCTTTAAAGAGGCATAGGAAAAATGGAACAGGAAACGTAATATCAATTGTTTATGTTTATAGGTCAACAATGCCTCAGTGTATTTTGCTGTTTCAACTGGGAGGGTGGGTGCAGTCAAAGGGGTGAATAAACGAGGGCTGATACACTTGGGAGTCACCACAGAAAGTGAATTTTGTGTCTAGGTCTCTATCATTCGGCCCTTTTTGGTGAACACCAGCCTTCTACAGCCCGTTGTTTTTGCAGTGCGGGGTTAAAACCGAAAAGGTGCGACGTAACAACTGGGCCCATCTGTTTTGCAGTTGTCACTAGATGCTTCTGCTAAGGGAATTGCAGCAGTTGCAGGGCACTATTGTCCCCACCATCTGCCAATGGAGCCTGCTGTGGTTGCTCAATATATTGATTTTTCTCTATAGTCTTAAGAAATATATTGTTGGAAAATGTTGAAGTCAGGAAAGTATGTGGCAAAGAAAAACGATTTTTGAGTTATCGTTCGGTTGCCAAAGGTTTGAGGATGCGAGCTTTTTAGATTAGGAGAGAAGGGGATACGAAAGTTTCAAGAGGGTTTGAACTACGGAAAGTAATATGAGATGGTCAGATGCAAATGTCTATTCCAGATCTACTTCAAAGGTTTTCTGACAAAAAGTAAGACACAAGAGGACATAAAGGGGAACTACCGGTGTCAGTGGAATGCAGATCGGAATGCATAGCCATCCACCCAGATGCAGAGGTGATCCCAACATCATAGAACCTGCCCGAAGTATCCTGGAGAGAATCCAAAGGCGAGAAAGAAGGATGTCAATAGTGAAAGAGGATAAAAAAGCAACAATGGGAGAAAGAAGCATGCATTCTCCTTCTTTGTCACTTAAAAAAACAGGCCACTCTGCAATAGGGCAAAACACCAGAAACAGACGGCCCACACAGTAGTCCAGATGCTGCCCAAGATCCCGTTTCAGATGCAATTTCCTTGAAATATATATAAACCCAATACAGAAATAAGTTGAGTCCTTAAATGACAGGTTCCCCAGAAGTTACCCTTCACAGAGGAGTGTGTCCATTGGTTGGCTCATACTCACTCAAAGGACGTCTTCCTTTGGCACTTCTACAGTGACCTACGGATATTGATTGCTGCCCAAGAAGACACAAAAGAGCTTCTGAAAACAAGGTGATGGATGGAATTCTTGAATTAATCTCACCCACTGGAAACTGCTTGGACCGAATCCCAATTTGTTTTTCAGTTACCATCCACCCCATGTTGGACCCAGCCAGATCCAAATCAGTCTTGACACTGCTACAGTCAGAACAGCCCATCCTGAACTGACAAGTCAGGTTCTCCCTGAACCAGAACACAAACAAGCCATGACTGATTTGGCTCTTATTTGGGCTTGATTCCTGTACCGCAGTGAGCACAGGGCTCATGTCTTGGCATACCTAGCTGAAGAATCCTAATAAGTGCGAAACCGGTCTTGAGTTGCTGTGTTCCATTTCAGGGAGGACCTAGCCTGGCAGTTCGGACTGTGCTGTTTTTACTGAAATAGTCAACACTGATTTGTATATGGCTGGGTCCAACTAAAGTGGCATGATGTGCAAAATAGTGAATGACTGAGACGTGGCTTCGAGTAATTACAAGTTAATTCAAGCATTCTATCACTTGTTTGTACACTCAAGAAGATACAAAAGTCAGACTTTAGAAAAAGTTGGCATTGGAGAGACGTTAAAAATCCAGGGGCACATTTCCTATACGTAGGGGAATTTGCTTGTTAGATATGGGGTTTCTTGTTGGCCAGGGTATGCACCTAAGCCAGTCAGAACTCACCCACTCTAGTCAGGCAAGGGAGTTACACGTCCAAGATAACCCCTGCTCACCCCCTTGGTAGCTTGGCACGAGCAGTCAGGCCTAGCCCGAAAGCAATGTGTAAAGCGTTTGCACAACACACAACACACATGACACAATAGATACTCAACAAAGTAAACACAACTCTGAGCTATGTAAAAATAAACTGTATTACACAAAACATAATTAGACCAAACATTATATGTCAGTGATACCTTGCTACCTTAGAAGTTGTCAGAACTTTGCACAGGTTACTAATACTCTTCAAGAATAAGCAGTAGTCACACTAGAACACATAAGTACTCAGAATTCTGCAACATAAGCAGTAGTCAGGAATCATATTACTAAATAAATGCACTTGTCAAAGTCACATCATAAATATCCCTAAAAGGAACAGTAGAGAACATATGGCAAGTCATGAAGATATATCAGTATATTATGCCCATAAAAGGAACATCCTCACATATATATAGCACATCATAAAATAAGCAGGTTAACATATCACCCCCTATGTCCATATTAGTATCATAAGACAAATATGTCCAAAAAGTACCTGTATTATGATGTAAGGGCACTCCTAGAGCAAAGAGGATCGATATGGGGGGCCCCGGCGTTCCTTCGAGGGCCATTTATATCCGGGGGCGACACACACCCCCTCTGTTTCCTCTAGTGGGCCCCCTCCTGGGACCCGCATATACTTGGGTGCCCCTCCCAGGGCCACTACGGGCCCCTGCATGAAAAAGGGGGGCAAGAACCAATGAAAATCCCTGCCACAGAGTAAACAGTGAGACATAACGGTGCGGGGGCCTCCGATGAGACTTCCACCTGCCCGCAATCTCTGCTTGGAACTAAGGGGGTGGGGAGCCTCTGTTGAAGTCTCCTTCCCCGCCCAAGCTCCTCACTACAATGGGGCCTAGTGGAGGGGGGGCTCCAATGAGGCTTCCACCCCACTCGGGGGACAGCCTCACCTGATGAGGTGAGTGTGCTGCCCTTCAGCCCTTCCCGGGCCACTGCGGTGGAACAGTACCAAAGTTGGTGCCTGCTTGTCCCCCGGGCGCACCTCTCTCAGTGTGCTTGACCCTGGGGGCACTTAGTGAAGCTCAGCAGCTCTTGTCATTACTCCATCATGCCCCGGGGGCACCAGCTGTAGTGCGTCTCTGGCGCACTCTGATTTTTGGAGAGAGCGAGTCCGTGTCTCAGCAGTGAGGCTCACTCCGGTCTCTCGATGAAACGCTCTACAGGCGCTATGAAGAAATGAGCAAGGTGCTTTGGACCACGATGTAGAGGGTGCTCTTCCAGGCGCTAGCTGGCAGGCAAGACGCACCTTCTACACTACTTCAGTGTAGGGAAAACAGGGATGCCGGGGAAACAGGGGCCACAGAACCCAGCCGCTGGAGACAATAAATGCAGGTACAGGTGGCAGGGCCCAGTTACAGGTCAGCACAAGGAAGATGCAGTCTGTGGCAAATCCTCCTGGTGACCCAGCAGGTCACAGGCCGGTACAACAGCAGTAGTCCAAGGCAGTTTATGGGGGGGGGGGTCCTTCCAGCAGCTTCTGTGTCCAGTTCCAAGTATGTCTAAATGATGGGGATAAATCCCCTGTATGCATACATAGTTTGCAGTGTGTTTCACAAAGAAAGGAGAGAGGAGGCTCCAACAAGCTCCAACTGGTTCTGGGAGTGCCCCCTCTCTCCTCCAGCACAGGCTCCATACATCAGTTGGGGGTAAATGACCCTATTGTGTGAGGCCAAAGCATAGCCTTTACCAAGGGAGGTGTGCCCGCCTCTCCCTTCTCTCAGCCCATGAAGAAAGTTCATTATGCAGATGCACCTCTGTGACACCTCCACCCTTCCTGTGTACAGGCTGTCTGAAAAGTATGCCCAAAGCCCAACTGTCACTCTGCCCAGATGTGGATTGGAGTCAAGCTGCAAAACATCAGAGTCATAAGCGCAGAGAAATGCTCACTTTCTAGAAGTGGCATTTCTGTAATGATAATAAAAAGTCCACCTACACCAGTAAGCAGCATTTCTCACTACCATTACAACCATACCAAACATGCCTACACTACCCCTCATAAATCATACAATACCCCCTACACATAAGGCAGCACATTTCCAATGCAATCCTATCAGAAGGCAGCACTCACAGCAGTGAGAAACCAAATAGGCTGTTTGTCACTACCAGGGCAGGCCAAGTTACTAGGCACATGTCCTGCCTTCTACACACATGGCACCCTGCCCATACGGCTAGCTAGGGCCTAGCTTAGGGGTGACTTACATGTAGTAAAAGGGGAGTTCTGGGCCTGGCAAGTAAACTTAGATGGCAGGTCCCTGTGGCAGAAAACGACGCACACAGGCCCTGCGCTAGCAGACCTGAGATAGGTTTGAAAGGCTACTCCAGTGGGTGGTGCAAGCAGCGGTGCAGTCCACTAGTAGCACTTAATTTACAGGACCAGGGTATAGAGATACCACTTTACAAGGGACTTACAGGTAAATTAAATATGCCAATTAGGTATAAGCCAATCATACCAAGTTTACAAGGGAGAGCACATGGACTTTCGCACTGATTAGCAGTGGGAAAGTGCCCAGAGTCATAACGTCAACCAAAACGGGTCAGAAAAATATGAAGAAAAGGCTAAAAGTTTGGGGAATGACCCTGAAAAAAGGGCCAGGTCGCACATTGCTGCACTGCATTGCACGAAATGGCGAAAGCAGAAATACTCCATATTTAAAAAGATATGTAGCATTTCAGCTCTCTTCCTGCTTTGTGCATGGTGAGCTGCCTAGGTCCAACACAGGAACCCTTGCACTAAAGTTTAAGGGTGCCTTCATTAAAGGAAGGAGTTTCTTTCACAGGAAGTGATGCCTTCCTGCACAATAACACTCCTCCTTAGAGGCTTATTACTCTTTGCATGTGTGCTGCAGAATGCAGCACCCACGGAAAGAGGAAACAATGAGGAGAAATAAAGATGTTTCTTCTTGATACATCTCTATTGAGTGAGAGCACCATTTTTACGCAAACTCAGGTTTACTAGTGTTTGTCAATTTGAGTTTGCATCAAAATACATAGATGGATGCTAGGAAACACCCATGCTCCACCCATGTAATGCCTACCCAACACAACTTAGTGCAAGGTAGGTCTATGTTCTGCCTTTCATTACTTTGTATTTAATAAACCCCACAAAGGCACACAAACTGGCTTTGTGTTGCTTGGTAAATGCCCAAAATTATTTTGTGTTGAGCTTTGTCACAAAAATGATGCATTCCCATGGGAACCTCGTCCCCAGGGTCTAACCTTCCCAGAGACCCAACACAGATGAGAGTAAGCCACCTAACTCAGAGTGTTTGACCGATTTTACATCTGCGAGTTATGGAAACTGCTCAGGAGAAACCATGCGTCCCTTCTCTAAAGAAGATCATTCTTATGCATATGTTGATTGTGTTTGTTGATTGTGCTAATAGCCTATTATAAAGTAGATGGTATACCAATTTGGCCCAGTGGTTAGATGTTTCAACATTTGTAAAGATATCAAAGACAACCGGGCTTCTCAACAACTCCTGACAGACTCAGTTTTTGCTGTTTTTGGTGATTAAGCCATCAATTTTCGCAAAGTTTATTACAACTCGTTTATCAAGGGTAGTCCTATGGGCATTTTTTTAAAATGTTTGCACTTGCTTTTCATTTCACTTTCCACAATTGAAAATGTTTACAATACAATTGGTTCTTGTATTGCACATTGTTATATCGTATTAATTGATGACGAATTTTAAGTGAAGAGGTTATGAATAACTAGAACTGAGCAGATTTTTCTAGGGACCCTACCTCTTTCCCCTCTATCTGAATAAAAGGTATACCATAGTGATTTTAATAAAACCAGACCATATTATGTCATTTTCTAGACTCTACAAATATCAATGTTAATTCATTGCAATCAATAATAATTTCAGCTTTCATATTTTAGCAGTGACCTTATCAAACCAGAGAGTACTTCAATGCACTGTAACTGTAGCGTGTTTCTTGCTTTAGTTAAACAGTAGCCATACAATCACAGAAAGGTATAGCAATCTGTAATCACAACTTGGAATTTTAGCCGCTTCCTTGACAGCTTGTACTTCGCAGAGTTCAACTCCGGGGTAAACTGTAACTTCTGAAAAGGGATACTTTAAAACATCAATCACTTGTCTCAAGTTTCTACTTTCAAAGCTCTTATTATTGTGTAAACGAAAACATTTTAAAATGTTAATCCATTAAATAAGGCGCTGTACACAGTACGGCAAACCATTTCCAAATGGAACGGACCCTAACCAAAGCAAAATTGATACCATTATTTAATTACAGCACTGCTTGATGCGGCATGTGATTAAGCAGTGTCTCTGAAGACAAATAAAGAGGAAAATATTCTTATTGTTTCTCTTTTTTTTGCAAAACCGTACTTAGATCGTCAATGTTACTGGAAACAACCAACCATGAAGCAAAGGGTGTTTTATGGTATGTACACTTGTGCAAAATTCCATGGCACTCTTCACAACATTCAAATGTGTAGTTTTTAATGAGTTTTACTTGGGTCTGTGTCTTTTTGTGTATTTCTGGCATTACTTTATTATACAATAATAATAGTGCTGTTGAAAAGATCCCTTTCCTGAAAAAAAGTCATTTATGGGGATGTTACAGACCAGCTACCATTTAGCTGAGCGAAGCATCGAATACCCGTACGTACTATAAATTACCAATTACTTCTTAATTGATAGCGCCATGCAGACTTAATTCATCATATCATAACTTTTTCTTGGAAAAAATGTTTTAATGCTTTCTCATAATCATGCCAGATTGTACATTTAAATCAATTGGAAACATATTTTATTTTACATATATGCCAAAACAAAGGCACGCAGAACCAAATCGATAATAATCATGTTTGTATTATAAACGTTATACAAATAGCGACAAAGTGGCAACATTATACATTTTACATTTGACACCAACGTTGTTAGGGCTTTAGTCGACTTCGTGAACCTACTTTTAGAGTTCATACATATTGCAGGTTCTTATTAGATGTACCCAACAACAATGTACATACCACTATGTTAGAGACAATTAAAATTGTCCCAAGAAAACACCATTCTGCCACTCAGAATCACTTTCAACTCTTAATAAAGTAAGTGCATTTACTTTTAAACAACTATAAATGATTATAAAATATATTTTTCTAACTCAAGCTTTAACACGCTTCTAAAATAAAATATAATTTTATCCCCAAGGCAGGTACCTGAAAAGGTCTAAATAACCTAAACAACACATGAAAAAATACTGGATCGTAAGAGCTGTAAAAGCTGTTTTGTGACAAATATTTTTTTTAAATACAATTACTGTTCATTCTCACACACTTTTTAAAAATGCATGACTTATACTATATTTTATCATTTAAATGATTCACATACCAAGCAACCTACACAACATCTTAAAAGGGAAAAGCCCTACTGATGTATGATGGATAAACCTATACAAATAAAAACACTACTAATGAATAGACCCATTGGAAATAAACTAAATACTAATACAGAGGATGGTATCATCATGCCACAACACTAAATGACAACACTGAAAATATAAAAGAAGACAATCACCTTCCTTCCGTCAGAAATATCTTCTGGCAATCCTGGAGGGGACAATGTTGATACAAAACTAGAAAAAACTGCCCTGCTATTACTGCCTGTTCACCTCAACCAATAAAACTACAGAGCAAAGTGATCACACTAAGGGGGTAGGGGGGGGGGATGAATTGGACAAAGAAGAGAGACATCAAAACTGTGACTCAGAGGACTTCTCCTAGGCTGGACAGGCATCAGCGACATTAATTCTTCCTGCACTGTTGGTCTTCAAGGATCTAAATACAATGAAAATGTCATTCAAACTTTTGTTTCCTCTCACTTCTGAAAGTGTTAATGACTTACATATAAGAACTTTCTCAACATAGATAAAAATGCACTTCTTTGTGAAATTGTACTAGGTGTTTAACATGGCAATACTGCAATCTAAAAAGAAGAACATAGATTCACTTTATAAGCAACTTCTAATGTTCGAAAAGTTACCAAAATGCATAATTGTTTTGTGGAAAATAGATACTTTCTTTACCAAATATGCTCTGCTGACAATTATAATTTCCAGGGTATTAGTAAATCAGAAAAGTGACTGAAAAAGACAGAGATTAATTAACTGAAGCCTTTTAACTCTGGGGTAATGATAAATCATTTGTTAATACTTTGTTAGTTTGCATACAGTTTTAGTACATGGTCTTATCTGGAGTTCTCTTTTAACTATCAATGCCATTACCATCTGTGTCTAAGGAAATACAGGTTTCAAGAAAAAAAAAAGAAAATCAACAAACCGATACCCCTTAGGGGTTTTTGCAAATGCCAGGAAACACGATCAAACTGCAGGAGCAAAGAGAAGCAAACAGAAGATCGAACATCAGCATGTGACAGTCCCGAACAAATTGACTAACGAGTTCAGACTACAAGCGTGTGCATTAAAATGCATCCATCCTAATTACCTGGATAACTTCCAGGCAACACTCCTCCAGCGTCGCTGCCTTTCTAAAGCAGCTAAAATAAACTGCTTGGTAGCAATAGGGGTCTTCTGTGGAAAGAGCCAGACATTTTATGTAGTTGTACTGAAAGACCTGTGGGAAGAATGCAAGTGCGCAGTGACCTGGCCAGTGGCCAAACCTGAGTGAAAGGAGGGTGGGGAGCCTAATGATTTGGCAGCAGTTAAGCTTGATGAGATAATAAAACACCTAAATAAATAGATTCCAGTAGGCAGTGTAGATTAGTCTAAGATATGACTACCTGTTACAAATTCACCAGCAAACCAGAGGAATGTCCAACACTTTAGCGGAAGGCCTTTCATCTTTTGTGACAACTTTTGTGCAGGGCCTGCACCTGGCGATACAGACACACGTTACAAACATAATTCGTCTGCCGGCCTCAAAAGCTGGTGGAGAAGGTGCTGGTCGCAGCAAAATATTGCACAGATTTAAAAAAATATGCAGGCAATGGACGAGGCGAAGGCAAAGAAAGTTAAGGTGAGGTTATTGGATGCCCAGGAACAGTATTACCAGAGCAGTAGTCAACAATGTACAGGAAGGGGGAAGAACAGGGAAAGGGGCAGAAGTAGAAATAAACAAGTGAGAAACAGGGCAGCCTCATAGCCTCTGCCAGCGACCAATTGCTTCCACTGGAACCAGCCTAGACATTGGCAGGCCAACTGGAGGTGGAGGGTCAGTAACCGAGAATACTAGGAATGAGCAGGCAGACCCATACTCCTTCAAGTATCTTTGACACACCACCCACAAAACTAACTCAAAACATGTACAGGGCGGGTCCACTGCAGCACACAAATGCACCTGTCCCTCCTGTTCCAGTCCCACCTACCATCAATAATGCACAGTGGACATCAGACATGGATATGACCAATGGATTCTATCCACCCCCCACCCCACTAAACATTTTAGGGCTGCCCGAAAGGAGAAGACTGCTTTACGGCGCTGGCAATAGAGGTCAGCCAGACAGGTCCATATGTTATGGGATCAGTAGTGGCAAGACTATTCCATTCTTGGTCAACACTAGAGCCACTAGATCTATGCTGAGAGTATCACAGGTGCCTGATGCATCCCTTTCAGAAATGCAAAAAACAGCACTCTTTTTAACAGGGAAACTGATTGAGTATCTCACAAAACAAATGAAATTTGTCATAGGTCCCATTACCGTGCACCACCAGTTTATCATCACGATGTCTTGCCCCATAAATTTGTTGGAGAGAGATTTTCTCTGTACACTACAGTACCCCATCAGTTGCACCACTGACAGCATCATTTTGGACAGCAAGGACTATGCTTCAAGGCTTCATGACATGTGCCAAACCTGTAATTCAACCAGAACTGAAAGACACAGTCCTGCACCATTCTGGGTGCACCAACAGAATGCTGTGGGACAGGTTTAAGACTCCCCACCAGTACATATCAGGGTCTGACCAGGAGCACCATTACCACGCATTCTCCAATGCAAGATTTCCAAGGAAGGGAAAGTGGGTATTGCAACAATAATTTGTGATCGTTTACAGCAGGGCATAATAAGGGAATTGAATACAGACCCTGTAACGCCCTATCCTTCCCATGAAAAAGGCTTCTACCGACCCAGAATACAGATTCACTCAAGACCTTGTCACATTGAACAAAATAGGATCCCTTCATTTCCTGTGGTGCCTAACCAGGCAAAAATACTGTCTAATATCCCTCCAACTGCCCAATACTTCAGTGTTAGACTTCAGCTCTGCGTTCTTCACTATACATCTGCATTCCAATAGCCAGTACCTGTTTTCCTTTACATTTCCGCAAAAGAGGTATACCTGGTGTAGACTTGTGAAAGGGTACATAGAATCACATTCGACCTTCACTGTTAGACTTGGCATCCTTGGGGTGGTTTCCCCTAACTTTTTGCCTCTGTTTCCCAGGTTGTTAATGTGTGCTGGACTCTGTTTTTACTGGTTATGTTGCTCTGGGCACTTTACCACTGCTATCCTGTGCTAAAGTGCAAGTGCTCCTATGTAAAATGTATGTGTGAATTGGCTGTCCATAATTTCTTCGTGACGCCTTAGCTCCTTCGCCCACAGCACCGGAACCGATGCTGCCTCGGATCCAGCGACGTGGCGATCCCCGACTTTGCGCATCGGCTTGTTTACACATTTGAATAAGTTACTGTACCTGGGGGTCTGCGTGACTCATACCCGGCGACATTGGCGTTGGGTTGTTGGGAATCACTCTGTCACTATGCTGTGTTATCACCTCAGCGAAGCATTTTGTGTTTGCTATTTTTGAGTTTAATCTTTAAAAATTCATAACTTGACTTGTGTACGTCGGATTTGTGTTGTTTTGATCTTGTTTTGTTTAGATAAATATTGGCTATTTTTCAAAGCCTGTGTTGAGTCATTTTGGGGTGTTCTTACTATATTACTGTGTGTGCTAGTACAAGTAATTGACACCTGGCCTCTGAAGTTAAGCCTACCTGCTTGTGCCAAGCTACCAAGGAGTGAGCGGGGGTTAACTGAGTGTGATTCTCCTTTACCCTGACTAGTGTGAGGGTCCTTGCTTGGACAGGGGGCAACCTTACTGCCAAAGAACCCATTTCTAACATTCACCAGGGTGCTTAAGAAGGACTCCGACTGCCTTACTCTTCCGGGAGGTTACACCCTCATCCAGTACATTGATGACCCACTGATAGCTTCACCATCACAGGCAGCATGCACCACTGACACTATAGCTATCCTATGTCATCTGGCCTTACAGCGTTATAAGGTATCCCTCGAGAAATTGCAGCTTTGTTTGACCACTGTCAGGTACTTGGATCACAAACTATCAGATAGAAATTGCTGTCCGATAGGGTCTCCACCATCACACACTTTCCCAGACCCTGTACAAAGAAGGCGGTGAGGGCGTTTTTGGGTATGGCAGGGTACTGCCATCATTGAACACCAATTTTGTTTTTTGATTGCTCGCCCCATCCAAGCTCTAACACACAAAGGCATTTCTGACCCACTGCCATGGTCCAATGAAGGCCAAATTGCTTTTCTTACTTTAAAACATGACGTCCCAGCACTGGGCCTTCCTCATTACACTGAAGACGTCCATCTATTTTGTAATGAAAAAGGGGGCTGTTCCCTGGTAGTGCTCACACAAAAGCAATGAGGATTCTATTGCCCGGTAGCCTACTACTCTGCCACACTTGAGCCCATAGCTGCAGCCCTGCCACCCTGTTTGGGAGCTGTGACTGCTCCCTCCCTAGCCGTGGAACAGTCAAGAACATTGTGTTGGCACACACCTTGATTTTACATGGCCCACACACTGTTGACACACTGTTGACAACAACAAAGATGCAGTCCCTCACCAATGTTTTCCACACCAGGTACAAAGTGATACTGTTGGCTCTATGTATTGAAATTAAGAGGTGTACAATTAAGCCCCACTTGCCTCTTGACAACTGAATATATTGAAAATGTACATAACAATAATGAATGTTTCCGGGTGTTATGTCTGCACACACCTGACTAAAGATGCTGAAAACAAAATGGCATATGATGCTGTACCATTACCAAAGAACGTAGGGTGTATTATGGCAAAGGAAATGTTGTCCATATCATATAAAATAACAGTGTGAGTAGTACACCCCCTGCCTGGTAGAAATGCATTTTCTTAAGGACCTGCTTCTGACTCTCATAGCACAAAGGCCTACATGTCTATATGGCCCACAACAAGGGAACGGTCACTATAAGCACAGTTTGACAAAATTCCACAGAAGACAGTAGAGGGACAGCATGGTTTTAAAGCAAAGCACTTTGCATGGGATAAGGATGCAGGTAAAATAGGTACCCAGGCTAAGATTAGCACAACAGATCGTGCCCCCATTTTGTTTTAGAAGTGCCTTTGATGATGTTCAGAGGAAACCAAACATTCAAGTTGGTCACAGCAACTGCACATACTATGTCAGCTTCATAAAACGAAAGGGTTGGGCCATAAACTTATCTCCACAACTGACTGGATGTAGGGCTTGTTCTTTGTGTGTGGGAAATCAGCCTATTTCCACCTCCCTGCCGGGTGGTATGGAAGTTACTTCCTATACTTTGTGCTACCGCATATGGCTCACACCACCCACCTATCACAAGTACCAAGATCAGTAGGGTAGGGACAGATCAGTAGAAAGAGGCTATCAAAATGGGCGGAAAACAAGATCACAGAAGTGAGTGTAATGGTACCACTGATAGGGATTGCTCACAACAGCCATAGAATAAATGAGTTAGCTTGGACAATCAAAAATATGGCTGATTCAGGTGCTGTTGCACTCGGAAATATCACGGAAGAATGAACTGCATTTATGGCAATTGTTATAAAAAAACACATTGCCCTGGAACTTATTGTGGCCAAGGAGGGAGGAATGTGCCAGGTCATACACCAGAGGTGGTGTTTCTATATCCCTGAAAATACCAATGATATTAAGGAGGAAGTATAAGGGAGGTAGATCAATAGGCACATGACATGCATGGGAGATATATGGGCCTCTGTATTATCCTGGTTGGGTGGCTGGGGGACTGGGCTGGTACATGCTTTGATAATTGGTGTGGCAATACTGGTACAATATGGGACAGATTTACAAGGCCCTTGAGCACATTAGCATCTTTTTTCAATGCTAATATGTCTCAATGAGGCAGAAATCGCCACACCATATTTACAAAGTGGCACAATGCATGCATTGAGACACTTTGCAACCCTTTGAGCCACATAATGCCTGTGCCAGGCATAATGTATGCAACAGGGGCATTCCAGCCTTAGGAAGCCCGCAAAAATGGCGCAATAAAATCTACAAGATTTAATGGTGCTAGTTTTGGCATACTTTTTAACACCTGCTCAGAGCAGGTGTTAAAAGGACGCACCCATTGAAATCAATGGGCCTCCTTGCACTTTGCTCAACTAGCATCAACATTTTTGACATTAGTGGACAAAAAGCACCACAAAAGCTCCAAGAATGTTGATGCTCTTGGCCTAACGTGTGCCATGGTGTGCGGTATTGTAAATATGGTGCACTCATGGTGTCGTTAGGTGGGGGGGCACTAGAAATCTGATGCATCAGTACTGATGCACCAGATCATTGTAAATCTAGGCCTATGTGCCCTTGTCCAAGCAGTACCACCGAGTCAGTCCTCTGTTGCAAGGGACTGTTTTGAGTGGTCAAAGCCTCACTAGTGCAGCAATATGTAGAAATGAGAGTGATATACCAGCAATCACATCACTAAAGCTGGACATATTAATGCCAACATCAGCTGAAGATAATCATGGCTGGGAAGGGGTGGTGATCATGGAGGAGTGAGTGTGTAGGGGCCATCACTGATTATCAGGAGTGGGCAGAGCCAAGATGGCAGGATTGGGGTAACAAATGAGTGATTTTCTGGCTTTGAATGCAGGATTATGACACTTTCACCTGGCAGAAGTTAATATTATAAATTAGTGCAAGACTTAAATGTGGCAGTTGCAAATCCCAAAGCTCCTACTGCGACACCTATAAAGGTAATGCCCCCAATATTCCACCCAGCCTGTAGACAATGGGCCAGGATGGAGAACTCCAAATGAAAAGGAGTAGAGTAACTCCATACAGCTGGTTCAAATCACACATACTCTCCCACTTAGACAACCTCACCATGCGAACAGCAGGAGCCAGATGTAGCCTCCAGGATGCAGACTGCAACCCGCAAGCGGAAGAGGAGCTTCACTGATGTGGAGCTAGACCTTGTAGGTAAATGTTTGTTGCTAGTTACAGGAAACTACATGCACTTCCTTTATACATCCCCAGTGGAACTGTGCAGGGGGTATGAGGCAGGAGTTGGTAGACTCTTTCATAACATTGGGTGTGGAAGTCAGCAATGTTTGAGGTCTCAAGAAAAGTAACATGATGAGTGGAGGCAGATGAAAGAGAAGTTTTCCAGGATATAGGTGGCAAAGGCTATTGCTGATGCAGACATGGATCCTGTTTCCATCTAAGTCTTTTCAGTATGTGTATCCTATCTACCATGCACTATGATCTGCTTTATGGCCCGTCTATTCCAGGGAATCTCAACATAAGGCCAGATATGACACTACTCCCATTTATTTTTATTTGTTTTCTATTCCATATTCAAGTCAACCTCTTTCTCACCCTCACAGTAAACATTTGATAACTTTAGCTCACTTGCAGGTCTATAAAACACAAATTAAATATTTTTTTAATGATGTGTTTCTGATTTGCACTAATACACATACACAAACATGCACACATACACTAGGGATGTTAAAACCTGAAGCTGGGTAAGCATACAACAGCAGAAACGTTCAAAAGTGGGCCAGTAGGCCCCCACTCCAATAACACAGATGAAAAAGATCTTGTCACAACTATGGATTCACAAATCTCACTTTGCTGCTTCCCTGCTCTATGTATTAAACTCAAGACAGGAACAGTAGCCTACTTTTGATTCAATAAGAGCACTCCTGGTGCACCACTCCAGGCTATAGGACAGATCCAAGAACTCACTCATGTCAAGGAACAAGCCCAGGTTTCTGTGCACACACTAGGTAAGTGTGAGGATAAGGCCAAAATGAAAAAGCACACCAGGCACATGCAGTCAAGCACTCAGGACTGGAGAACACAACTGTAACCTCTGCAGAGGACAGTTCCATGTCAACACTTCTAAATTTCATTTTTAAGTCACATATATGACTGTCATTTTATTCTATAATGATGTTTGATATGTACAAAATGTATTCCCATAGTTATTTCTACTTACACAGCCTCACTGATTGAACAGCCCAGGTGTCTACTCTATAGAACACACATTATAGATCACAGGACATCCTACAGGCAGTGATTCAGCTCTCCTTTTACATTTCTACAAGTATCTGTACAATGATCTCTTTGTAGGGGATTACATGACTATGCATGTATTTAGCTCTTCTTTTTAAGACATGATTTTATGTCATCATTTAATTTCATAAAAAATAATTCAAATGCACACCTTCATCTTCCTAATAATATTTGAGATCTGCTACATTTAGGGACAAAATGTCTACCACCAATATTTAGCCCACAGGAAAGCATCAGTCCACAAACCAAGTACCCATTGAAAGAACTGGCCAATACGCCCTGTACTCTAGATTTGTGAAGCCAAGGCTGTGAGCTCGGCTCTCTATGGGGCCGAACTATGGCCCATTGAAAAGTTCAAGAAATAACAACTTCTGAAAACTATTTTTTAACAAATCTTGTTTCTCTCCCGTCAAGCACTCTGTTGTTTCCCCTCTTTAAGGACCTAGGCCTGAAGCGTATAGGTTACAAGGTTCGCCTATGTCCTCTCTTCAGTTGGCGGCGTCTTGTACTACCCCAGAGCTTGCCTTCTTTATTACAACTTTGCAGGTCATTTTAGAAACAGACCGTTCTCTTACTATCCCTTGGCTAAGACATATCAAAGAGTTGCTTTATTTGCTTGGGCTAAATGAACTTTGGGACTCTCCAACTACCTCCTCCTTTCCATCAAAAATCAACCTCAAGAAACAGTATTGGAAGATGATAGACTCTGAGGAACTGGGTTAGCTCTTCACTCTACTTTGTCTAGTGATTTTGCTGACCTAAAGGATATCTGGAAATACAAGGCTTTCTGGGACATAATCCCAGTGCCTAAAGAAAGGAAATTGTACTTCCAGTTTCGCATAGGCGCTTTACACCTAAGATCATTTACCAGCCGCTGGTCACCTGAGGGGTCAATCACATGTCCAGCCTATAAAGCACCTATTAAAAATCTTCCTCATGTTGTATTTGTTTGACCTGCTTATGCTGACTCTCATAGGAAATGGTTGGCCCCTGCCTGCAGATAGTTGGGAATCCATAGGTCCAATGCAGCTCTTCCAATTCTTAGGTCTGATACACGCTCGACTTTGGTAATTGCTGTTGGCAAGTTCCATGGGGCAAGCTGGATTCTTAGAGCAAAACATTTATCTGTATGATGTGTTTTGTAATAATATATCAAAATCACCTTGAAGAGCACTTAGGGTTTATTATCTTAATAAGTTCTTATATATTTTATATATTTATTGTGTATTTATTGTGTTGCTGTTATGTGCTTTTAAGGCCTCCGTGGCCAAAATATATTTCTTTGATGATGATAATGATGATGAAAGAACTGGCAGGACTTGTTCCTAGTTCAATGTTTTAGACCACAGCCTAATCATTATCATATGATTTAAAAATATCTATTGTATTCCCTCCTAATATTAAATTGATAAAACAAATATTTGTCATAAATGTGATTCCATGACTATACATAATCTCTATTGTGAATGTTGGATGGTTTCAATCATCATGGGGATGATTAACCTGATGATGAAAATACTTTACCATGCGCATCAGAGGAATGTGTGTAATCTAGGGATTAGACACACTTCTCCTCCAAGCTGATGTCTGTGTCCATCATAGCTCAATTTGAGAAGGAGGAGGAAATAGAACAATAGCAGGAGGATCAAGAGGAAGTAGGTGAGGAGAAGGAGCCTTCTTGATAAGAAGGAGCCTATCTTAAACAAGGCCAGCCAACAGTCTTCTTGCAAGATATCTCCTGCATTGCAAATCCCCTACAACAGCTACTATAGCACATATGCTTTTACCAGCTACATATATATATATTAATTTCCCCAACATAACATGTCAGTCTATATGTAATCCAGTTTAATAAACTATGCCTTTCTTCAACGCAGGTTCAGCTCCCCTCTTCAGTTTATCAAATGAGGGAGAAGGAAGCCCTGATGAGGTACTCACCATCCCATTCAATAATTTCTTTCTCACAAACTCCTTGCTATCCATCCTCAATGTAATAGTCCACTTTCTGAAATTGTAAGATGGACATACATCTGGGATGAGCTATTGGCATGGCATAGGAGAATCAAACCAGGTTTTCCAGCAACAGTTCTTTGTCAGGGGGATATTCAGTAGATGGGAAGACATTACACAAAATAAAGCTAAAAAAAGAAGCTGCACCTATATTGTTTGACAGAGTGAGACATGTCTTGGTTGAGATGAAAACATCCATCCAAAACATGGTAAAAGTGCACAAGGAACAACTGTGTTTCTTGAATTAACAGGATGCAAGTCAACGTACCTTGGACATGCATGTTATTCAGACCATAACATGCAGAAAAATGTTTTGATCTGCAGGGCCAAACCATACCCTTTGTTCAAGTGGGGGACAACAACAATCTATAAGGCCATCCATTCACCCAAATCCTAACAATAGCCAATCTCATCAACCACAAACACATCACCTCCAAATTCACATGTGAAACCACAACTTGCAATGGTCTTCCTTTAACACCAACTGAGATCAGCAGTGTCACCCTCCAGTTCCCAACTACATCTGATCTCCCTGGGATACTCATCTCATAACGCTCTAATACCCATACCAAAGAGGTAAGTGATATCATTATATTCTAAGCCTAACATAACACATATCCCGCCCCACAATGAAAACCAGAAGCATTTAAGAGAAACAATAGGAAATAAGTGCAATATGATGCACACATTCAGACAATACACCAACATTTTACAATAACCTTCTAATAATGTTTTAATTAGACCAAAACCATTGACAACAGAAAACCCCACAGAAAGGCCGCACTTTCCTTTGATATAGAGTGTAAACACAGGTGCTCAGTACATCCTAAACATGTCCGTTGTCCAACATGTATTACGGGGCAAGAAACTTGCACCATCAAGCTATAATCAAAAGGAAGAATGGAGCACACTATCGTTGATTTACTTACAGTAATGATTAACACCCTGAGTCCTTTGATTCTATTTAAATTTCAATAGACAACCATGGTACAATTTGAATACATAATAAATTCTAAATTAAAGGCTACACTATTTGAAATTCACATTTAATACAAACAGAAACACACCTATACAAATAAGACTAATAATCAAAATAACAACAGAAAATTGAAGAGATAAATAACACCAATTTGACACAACTCGTCTGTAAAGTCCATAACATTGAACTCCAGAGATTTAAGAATCAAAGAACACCCAAGTCCAAATAGTCCGTGACAAGGGTGTATGTTGTCCCATATGTTGACTTGAAGCAATGCAGTTTCTTAATGTCCAATGCAAAATAATTCGCTGCAGAATCCGAACCAAGTTCAGCCGACACGTGTTTCGTCCCTGAAAGGGACTTTCTCAAGGCTCGTCGCTTCGCATTTGATTTGAACTTTTCAAAATCTGTTTATCCAGTAGGGTACTGTGGTGCTACACATCTGTACTTATTTCATTTCCAGTGAAGAAATCCCCAAAGAAACGTCATATTCTAACCGGTCCACGGACGTTATTCAACTCTCCCGCTCGAGATTAACGTGCCAGAATCACCAACGGTTCGAGTTTAACTCTTTAGGCGGTAGCAATGGAGGCATGTTCGGCCGCGACGGAGTAAACACAGTAGATACCTGTCACGTATTTCAGTGTCTGCAATACAGACATCTAATAATGTTTTAACTTGTGAAACATGATAAATAAAGGGAACATATAAATTACATTGAAAAAAAGTGGAAAACACATGTTAGAATTTTAGAAAATACTTGAACACACCACTCAAATCAACAACACAGGCTGTTCATGACATACCAAATGTGAATACCAAGGTTGAAATATGAGACAAGAGTTTTATTTCAAGATACCACATAAGCATTCCACCACTTAGGCCTGGTGAGAGATCCCGTTGTAAGTCTGGGAGACTAGTCAAGAGGCTTTACTATCATGAGGAGCATCCTGAAGAACACCAAATTCACAGGCACTCAGATTGACCATCACTTTTTCATCAGATCTATAATAGGTGCTCTCAAACTTCAATTTCATGCAACTTCAGTAACCTAGACATACTCCACAAATCACCGTTGATCAGCTTAATCACATTCTTCTTTACCTTCTCAATACTGAAAGGACCTATGTAAATGGAATCACTCTTCTTTACAAATCCTGCTTTTCACCAATATTTCATCTCCTACTTCCCACTGGCGAGCACTGGTGCAATTCCTCTGATCATATCTCTGCTTTTAATTCTCTTGCTATTTTCTCTCAACCACTTGCCCTTCCATTTGAGTTCACCCATCTCTTCTTTTTATGTAAACGCTCCATCCTTTGCTCCTTGTCACCCAGCCATGCCTGATTCAACTTAGTATTATCAACCCTACCTATCATCCAGAAAAATGGCGACTTGAATGTCACTGGACTAGGAGCATTATGATGAGCCTACCACATTTAATTCAAAATGTCAGACAGCGGTGTTCTCAACTTCATTGCTTTCTGCATGCATGACTTCACCCTCCTATTCATGCGTTCTGCAAGACCATTTGTCTGTGGTGACTATAGAGCAGTTTTGAGATGAACAATTGATAATTCCCTTAAGAACTCCTGCATTTCATGGGATGTCAGTTGAACACCATTGTCGATTATAATTGTCTGCGGTACGGTACTCCTTCATGAATGAACTCTTTCTTCAAGAAATTAATCACACTAGTGTCAATAGAACTTACACACCTAGTCACCCACCCACTTAGCCATGTAGTCAACTAATAGTATGATGTATCATTCCCTAGGAGGGAGAAGGTGAAAAGAACCTACAAAATCCAGGCCCAATTTCTTCAATGGTTCCACTGGGATTTCTATAGGGGACAATGGACCTTTAGATATGACTTTGCTCTTGTCACTCCTGGCACACAAATCACAATCCTTATTCACACACTCCACTTGCTGATCAAATCCACGCCACAAGTACCATTCTCTCACTCTGGATTTGGTGAGGTTCCGTCCTAAATTGTCTTGACGCACCAAATTCACAATCGGTTCCCTCATTGCCCTCAGTGGAATTATTCTAGTGCCCCTTAACAATTCACTCCCATTACAACTCAATATATTTCTTACATTCCAGAACCCTCTCACCCCGTCTGAGAAGGTATTAAACTCTGTCTAGCCTCCAACATTAATTTTCCAATCCCTTGTATTCTTGAGAAAAACTTGTGGTGCTTCAATACCACATTGATCCTGTTAACGCGTCCCTTTATGACTATTTTCTCACTTTGGGACTTGCTTTAGGCCAATTAATCTTTTGACCCTGATTGAAGACACCTTAGGACAAGATAGCTAATCAACATATCAATCAATTTGTCAATAATGTAATCAAAGTTCACAATAATACGACAATTCAAATTAATCAAAGACATTTAATAGAACTCGCAAACCACCATGAACTTTCAGTCATGAATAACCACGCAAGTTTTAGTATGATTTTGTGAAGTTTATTCCCCATTGATTATAATTCTACTAGCAAGTTTATTAGTCTCAAAACCAAGAAACACATTAGCATAGTCACAATATGGCAACTCTGATATTTCATCAAAGCAAGAATCACGAATATTAGAACATAACACAACGTCAACATAGATTCACTTTAGCAGAGTATCATCACGCTATTCAACAAAGCATAAATTCAGTCATTTGTCTATTTGCGTCAGTTTAGTGAACCCCTCTCCTAACCTCAAATTTGCATTAGCATGTTGGGCTTCATGGAAAACAATTTAGTAACATCAATTTAGAAAACATCTAGCTATGGTCTCTGTCAAAAGAAGCAGTTGATACCTAGAAAGGAAAAGCAAACAGACAATTACAATTTCATTGTCATATAGTTACCCTCCGTATTTGGATCAGCACTCAGCTTCGGTCTTCGTCCTCAGGACATCAGTTGGTTCGCCATCAGGAATTCAGCAATCGGGTAAAAAGGGGCACTTCCCTCATAAGGAGGTAAAGTGTAAACGGGCAATATAAGGCAAGAATGGTTTTAAGAACCAAACAGCAAAGGGGGTCATTCTAAGTCTGGCGGGTGGCGGAGGCCGCCCGCCAGACTTCCCCCCTCCAGAATACCGCTCCGCGGTCGCAAGACCGCTGAGGGTATTTTGGCTTTTGCACTGGGCTGGCGGGCGACCGCCAAAAGGCCGCCCGCCAGCCCAGTGCAAAAACCCTTCCCACGAGGACGCCGGCTCAGAATTGAGCCGGCGGAGTGGGAAGGTGCGACGGGTGCAGTTGCACCCGTCGCGTATTTCAGTGTCTGCAATGCAGACACTGAAATACAAAGTGGGGCCCTCTTACGGGGGGGAGAACCGCCAGGAACAGGATGGCGGTATGGGCTGTCAGAATCCCCCATGGCGGCGCAGCAAGCTGCGCCGCCATGGGGGATTCCCAGGGCAGCCAAACCGCCGCGGTCAAAATGCCCTGCGGGGCACCGCCAGCCTGTTGGCGGTGCTCCCGCCGACCCTGGCCCCGGCGGTCAAGGACCGCCGGGGTCAGAATCACCCCCAAAATCTCTTATGTAAAGTGACAAAGGGGGTCATTCTAAGTCTGGCGGGCGGCGGATGCCGCCCGCCACACTTCCCCCCTCCAAAATACCGCTCCGCGGTCGCAAGACCGCTGAGGGTATTTTGGCTTTTGCACTGGGCTGGCGGGCGACCGCCAAAAGGCCGCCCGCCAGCCCAGTGCAAAAACCCTTCCCACTAGGACGCCGGCTCAGAATTGAGCCGGCGGAGTGGGAAGGTGCGACGGGTGCAGTGGCACCCGTCGCGTATTTCAGTGTCTGCAATACAGACACTGAAATACAAAGTGGGGCCCTCTTACGGGGGCCCCACGACAACCCATACCGCCATCCTGTTCCTGGCGGGAGAACCGCCAGGAACAGGATGGCGGTATGGGCTGTCAGAATCCCCCATGGCGGCGCAGCAAGCTGCGCCGCCATGGGGGGTTCCCAGGGCAGCGGAAAACCGGCGGGAGGCCGCCGGTTTTCCCTTTCTGACCGCGGCCAAACCGCTGCGGTCAGAATGCCCTGCGGGGCACCGCCAGCCTGTTGGCGGTGCTCCCGCCGACCCTGGCCCCGGCGGTAGTGAACCGCCGGGGTCAGAATCACCCCCAAAGTGTCTGGGTCATAGCAAATCGCATCAGCATCTCCCCTAACTCTCTCCTATTCCCTCCTGTTCTAATTTACTTCCTGGTGTCATGGGTTTTTATCCCATTTTCGTTGTACATACCCCTAAAATTTGGTTGGACAAGGGGTTGCACCCCACTATCTTTATCCAATTGTCTTCAAATTAGCTCATCAAATTTGTCACCCCATAACAGTTCTCACGTATTTTATTGGTCCTTATGATTGACGTCTTCCGCGGGTGGAATGTCCGGTATGATTTCATAGTCTTGTGGTCCTTTGCACATCTTCAGTCAGTGGCTCCATTGTTTGTACCGGTTTAGGCAACCTTGTACCTGCTACTAATCTACACTGTTGCATTCACCTAAAATGTTTCTACAAGCAAGTCAAATTTCATGAGAACGGATCTACTACAGTTACATTCAGCTTCTAGTTTGATGAAAACAAGAGTTCATGTCCTTCAGCAAGTCAGCACACTGCACATTAAAGAAAAAACACATTTAATATGAGAGTCAGGCAACTAGGCCTCGACCCATGCTAACTAAGGCCTAGTAATTTGTTAGCAAAAAGCTTTACATGTATCTATTATTAATATTATAAAATCATATCATAATATAACATTTCGACATTATTAGTCAGTTTCATTAGTCCCCTTATATATTGGCGGCCACTCTCCGTGGGCACGTTTCAAGCGCACATTATAGCAAAATACATTAATACATTTTTTATGCAGCATTATTACACATAAGTTCATAAACATTTCATGTTAATATTGATGATATAAGCTACACTCTCTCAGTCCTTCCTCTGATGATACTTGTCATCACACAAACCTTTCCCTTCTTAACCTTTCACTTTCCGCAGTATGCGCATTTCAACATCTTGCCCTTTGTGTGAGCTTTCCCAAATTTCATTAAACATTTTCTCCCTTTCCTTTTCATTTCTTTTGTTTCGTTTTGTGAAATTTCTTTTAATTCTTTCATTGACTTTACATGATAACCATAATCCCAATAAACAAATCAGAACAATCAATAAACCCCCTAATATTTTTGCAAGAACCGCATTCCAACTATTACTAAACCAATTCCCTACTCTGGTAATTCCTCTCCCAACTTTCTCCCACACTCCAGCCGCTGTCTCTCTCTTTTGTCTAGTGTGTTGTAATTCAGACATTTAAGGAATTTGTTTTAAGTCATCAATTTGGTAGATCTTTGGGAAAACTATTCCCAAATAACATGTCCTGTACCATCCTTTAGGAAGACGGTACTAAGCATTAAGTCCACATATATAATAGATCGCAGGGATCGCTGGATCCTGTCCATTTAACATGAATGTCCATTTACTCTGAAACAAAAACACATGCCTGCATTCACTCGTATCCACAAATAAAGTATCATGCTCAGATTTCGGCCTATATATACAAAGCCTACTTATATGTAATATGTCTATAACCAACTTGCCCTGTGTCTTTATAAGCAGTGTAAGCATAATCATTTGCAAGCATGTGTTTTTCTAATCCCTTTTCTAGCCTTTCCTTCAATGCTTTTCGTCTATCATCAGTGTGATCTAAGAAGCTCTTCTCTACAGGCGTTAGTAAGCAGGTAACATTATTGCGGTGTGCATAAGCTGTTCCAAATGCCAGTGTCGGCTCAAAGAAACCCCTAACTAATTTTATGCAGTGCTTTTTTGCTAATTTATTTAGAAACTCAATCACGGGCACAAAGGAAAATACTACATCTAAGTTAGAATAGAAGTATTGCACATACTCTTGATCATAGAATCTTGTTAACAGCAAACTACAGCTCATCCCGCACGTAAGTGGCAGACTATGAGAAGTAACTCCTTCTTGTACTGATGAAGGAATCTTTGTGCACACATAACAATTCTTTGCATCCATTGTGTCGACATACTCATTCAGCAAGCGATGGAAGACATTAGTAGATAGTTCCCCTTTTGAGTTAGTTCCCTCATGCAAGTATTTTGCATCCTGCTCAAACTTCTCCCATGGTGTTAGTGTAGCAGTCTCAGGTTTTGAAGCATTGTTAGTCACTTTCTTATCCATCCATGGCATTCCCACAATCATACCTATAATTATTATTGCACATTCAATACCTAGAATAACACTCAACCGACCACACATCCTACCCTTTTTACTCTTACTTTTAGTGTAACTCATGATCTGTAAAGATTCAGATAGCAGAATGATATGAAACAAACAATTAACTTGAGAACGATATAAAGCTCTTTTTCTTTTTTTTTCTTGTGCAAAAAGTCTCTCTGTGAGTATTTACAGCGTTTCACTCACTCCAGGACCCTTTTGTCAAACCAGATTTAGCAGCTTGTCATAATTGGTTTTTCAAAGTCAATTCAGGTCATCAGTGTCACATCCGGTAATTTATCAGTTTCTTTTCTCAGCTTCTCAGCTTTCAATTTCAATTTAAATATTTTAACACAGTCTCTTTCTAGAGTTGAATACAGGTGCCGTAGTATTGACCTGGTACTTCTCAATCAAAACACAACACCAAGAATTCCTGTTGCCATTCAGCTGTTGTTGCATATGCCCATTCAGGACCTGCGTACCTTCTGTTTGCGACTCTCTTTCTTTTCAGTTTGCGTTCACTCTGCAACTCTCCCTCACTGAGATCCTCTTTTCTGGTTGAGTCAACTTCTTCCTCTATTGTATCACAAGGGACCACTTTGTCTCCTGCAGCTTGTTGCTTTGGCCAGTTATCTCCCTTATGTGTTTTCTTTCTGCTTGGCCTTTCAGAATGTTGAACAGCGCTCTCCTCTTGTACTATGGTGTTTTCTCTTGATGGACCTGCAATCGGCTCAGGAGGAGTCAATGCACTTTGACCACCCTCTGCTTCTTTCCCTTCAGGGTCTGTTACGGGTTCAACTTCAAACCCGTATCCGTCTGCTTCTGGGAGAACCTCTCTTTGCGTCGGTTCCCCTGTTACCTCAGCTGAGATAGGCTCACTGTCACCCCTCTGGAACTCACTTTGAGTGACTAAGCCGTCCTCAGTGGGCTCTCCTTCAGTCTCAGTTCCCCTTTGAATACTCTCCAGCCCTGAGACTTCCTTTTCTGCGGCTGTTGTTTTGGATACTTCAAGTTCCTCATCAGTCGGACACGTCACTTTCTTTGTGTGACAGGCATGTATCCAATTCGGAATGCCTGCACATTTTACAACAGTAGTAGTTGTCAATATTACTTGATATGGCCCCTTCCAACGCGGCTCCAAACACAACTTCCTTACGTGCTTCTCGACAACAACCCAGTCACCGGCTTTCAGGGTGTGAGCTGGATCACTGATCGGTGGCAATGTGGTAGCTTCCATCTGGTGAGAAAAAGAGCGGACCACATCAGCCAGACCCTTGCAGTAGTCCAACACCTCATCATCCGTTATATTCACAAGAGCATTTGCAGGCACTGCGGGCAATCGCATAGCTCGACCCATCAGAATCTCATGAGGAGATAGTCTTGTTTTCTTGTCTGTTGTGTTTCTCATTGACATCAGCACTAAGGGCAATGCATCTGGCCATTTCAAATTGGCAGCTGCGCACATTTTTGCCATTCTCGACTTCAAGGTACCATTCATCTTTTCCACTAGTCCTGATGCTTCAAGGCGATAGCTACAATGCAGCTTCTGCTGAATGTTCAATGCAGCACACAAGAGCTTACTCACCTCATTGTCGAAGTGTCTGCCCCTATCTGATTCTAAAGAGATCGGGAATCCCAAGCATGGTATTAACTCCCTAAGCAGCAGCTTTGCTACTGTGAGACTGTCATTCCTACGTGTAGGGTAAGCTTCAATCCAGTGACTGAAAACACACACAATCACCAACACATAGCTCAGTCCTCCACACACAGGCATTTCAATGAAGTCCATATGCATCCTGCTAAATGGACTACCAGCTCGCCCAACGTGGCTCATATTTACCACCGTCCCTTTTCCTGCATTAATCTGCTGACAGATGATACACCTGTGACAGATAACCTCTGCAGCTTGTCTGAATTTAAGATTAAACCAATCGATTTTGAAAACCTGATCATTGCGTCTCTCCCCATATGGGCTTGGTCATGATAGAACCTCGCAAACTGTGACAGAAGACTGTTTGGCAAAACCATTTTCCCCTCCTCTGAGACCCATAAGTCGGCAGATCTTTGTACACAGTGCATTCTCTGCCAGGAGCGTTTCTTTTCTTTGCCAGCACGTCCCTGCAGTGATTTTAGCTCATCTAATGTGTCAACCACCCTTAATGCAAAATTAAAACATGTTTAATTCTCAGTTTCAGGTAACAATTCCCACTGATCTCAGAACGATCTACAGTTCAATGCGCAAAACCTTGCGACTTGATCTGCATTGCTGTTTTCCATTGACACAAAGTCTTGTGACTTAACATGAGCATTGCATTTCACCATGGCAATTTCAAGAGGTAACTGAATCGCATGCAATAAATCCTTAATCTTTGTGCCATTTTTCGCTGGTGAACCAGAAGAGGTCATGAAACCCCTTTGTGAGCATAAATGGCCAAAGCCATGTACAATTCCAAATCCGTATCTGCTGTCAGTATAGATAGTGACTTTCAGGTTTTCAGCTGCGTGGCATGCCC
This sequence comes from Pleurodeles waltl, assembly GCF_031143425.1. Classification (NCBI taxonomy): domain Eukaryota; kingdom Metazoa; phylum Chordata; class Amphibia; order Caudata; family Salamandridae; genus Pleurodeles; species Pleurodeles waltl. The sequence continues at coordinate 660,500,299 of NC_090444.1, read as the reverse complement.
TAGTAAGGGCAATTAATTCATTAATTCAGCTACTTGTGCAGAGTACACTCTCTCGAGCCAGGAAGCTTCTAAAATACCAGTGATTGTACACACGGCATATCCAGCTCTCAGTACTCCTACTGAGTCTCTCAAGCACGAACCATCAACAAACATAATATAGTAATTTTCTTCCAATTGGGTATCTTTGATGTCAGGTCTTGGTTTGGTGCATAGTTCTGTTACCTCAAGACAATCATGTTCTACCTCCTCAACATCACTAATGTCTGCATTTTCAATAGGAAGTAAAGTTGCCGGGTTCAATACAGTACATCTCTTGATGGACACATTTGGTGACCCCAGTATGATTGTCTCATACTTAGTCAACCTCGCATTTGTCATATGCTGCGTCTTGGTTCGGGTTAACAGAATTTCAACTGAATTAGGAACCATTACTGTTAAGGGATGTCCCATCACTATGCCTTCACACTGTGTGAGGCTTTGACCAACTGCTGCAACTGCACGCAAACAACCCAGTAAGGCTGCTGCGACTGGGTCCAATGTAGTTGAAAAATATGCTTCTGGGCGGTTTGCACCTCCATGGACCTGTGTTAAAACAGACAAAGAACATGCATCACGTTCATGGCAAAACAGTAGAAAAGGCTTCATGTAATCAGGCATACCTAAAGCTGGTGCCCTGCACATACATTCTCTTAATCCAATGAATGCCTCCATCTCTTTCTCGGACAAGATTATGGTACCCGGGTCATCCTGAACTTCCTTAACTGTTAATTTCACCAATGGTTTAGAGATAATCGAAAAGTTGGGAATCCACTGATGACAATAGCTCACCATTCCCAAAAACATTCTGACATCTCTCTTGGTTGTCGGGGGATTCATCTGCAGTATGGCTGTCACTCTTTCTTTTGATATTTTTCTTGACCCCTTCTCAATCAGGTGACCTAAGTACTTCACCTCTCTCTGACAGTATTGCAGCTTCTTTGGGGACACTTTATGTCCGTTCTTTCCCAAATGGTTCAATAAGGCAATTGTGTCATACCTACAGTCATCTTTTGTTCTGGACTCAATCAACAAATCATCAATATACTGCACTAGAGTTGAACTGAAAGGCAGTTCTAGCGACTCCAAGTCCTTCTTCAATATCTGATTGAAGATGGAAGGTGACTCAGAAAACCCTTGAGGAATTCTCGCTTCCAATGCCCCATGCCCCCGCACGCGTGACATGGTGACCTTCTTCATGCCCTGCACATCATTCTGAACCACAACAGTATTTAGGTCGGGACCACGGTTCACAAAATCTCGACCTCTCGGTTGTGCCTGAAACATGCCATTCCCTTGCGGTTGCTGTTGTACCACCTGTTGTATTCCGTTCCCCTGCATCCCTGCTTGCGCTGCCTTAATTTGCATCACCATCACCTTTTCTTTTAACTTTCTCTGCTTCAGCTCAATCTCGTCACTCCAGTATTTCGCATACTGCAACACCTCATCAATCGGCTTTGCTTGTCAACAGATCAAATGATTCTTAATCATTTGACAAATTTCTGGCCTCAATCCTTCAACAAACCTGAACACAAGATGATTCATGTCTTTCGGCTCAATGACCTCAGTACCACTGTAATGTTTGAATGCTTTCAACAATCTCTCATAGTAGGCATGAATCGATTCTTTGGCCTCCTGTGATGTTCGATCGATTTTCTGCCAATCAGTCACTTTCGGCGACACTTTCTGCTTCAAAAACTGAATCACTTTATGATAATACTTCATCACCTCCTCAGATGGTGCTCCAGTCACCTTATCCCTTGCCGGTCCCTGTGTCGGCCAGTCCACACCTCTCTTGCACTCAAGCCATAAATCAGGTGGAACTATAATCTCAAACAGGGTATTCAAGTCCTCCCAGACACATTTTGCGAGCTTCACAAACCTGTCCATCTGTTGGTACCATTTTATTGGCTTCTCCCTCAACCTGGGATAATCATTTGTGAATGACAGGATGTCTCCCCTAGACCATGGTACATGGAGTAGAACCCCTCTGGCTGTTTCTCTCATTGATAACGTTTTTATTGTCCCCGTGTCCAGTGCGGCTTTAGCCTGCTTTGGTTCCGGACCATCTCTTTTCTCTTTATCTCTTTTCTTTGCCCATCTGCCATCCCTTTTCTCTAAGGCTCCCCAAATTTGAGCACTTTGCAGTATTTCTTTGAGATGCGCTTTCATTCCGGTAGACCTCATGTGATCAAAATCTTTAGAATCGAAGTCTAATCCGTAGCTCCTTTTCAAATGTTTAGTATTCTCAATATCAATGTTGTATTTGTCTGCTAGGTTTGCCAACCTCTGGTGCACCTTGCTCACATCTTTAGTGATTTTGGGGCATAGATACCTCAATTCTGCTTCTGTGTATGACTCTAATCTGTTTACTCCCATTGTTCCTTACACTAGTTCCATTGCTTCTACACCCAGTCTCACAAAATTCAGGTATTCTTCCCTTTCTGACTTCTCTGCAGTCGCTGCAATAGTTTGTGAAGCGTTAAGCTTTTCTAACCACTCATTCAACTGTTGCGCGGAAAAGCCTTGCAACAAAATGTTTCCTGACTGCATCAATGGTGCCTGTGACGTATTAGCACTCATTATCTGTGGGGTTAGCACACCTAACCTTGCTTGCCTCATCGTTTCCAAAGGAGCCCCAATCGGACTAAGGTCCACCAAAAGACCTGACTCCTTCCGCTGTCTGTTCTCCTGGTGTCATTAGTTGGGGAGTTCCTGTGAACCCTCCTCTTATTGCCTCTGGGTCATTACTCCCTGATTACACACGCCAGGCTTACCCTGCGCATACAGCGGTACTGGTGGACCGACAGTAATTGGCAACGATATAGCAGCTGGTGACTGTCCAGGTCCCAAACCCTGTGGAGCATTAACTCCCATAGCTTGATTCATCATGGGTACTCTAGTTACTGACTGCGGTCCTGCAACTGCATTATAACTCGGAACCATCTGTTGCTGCGGTAGGGGCAGCAATTGCGGAGTTGGCTCAATCTGTACTAGCTTTGATCTTGTGTATATCGGATCAGGCGGCACCATCAGACTCGTATTTGTTTCTAGTACTGGGACATCTGGATAAATCCGTGAATCTGTGGCGGCTGCAACTGTATCTATGTCTCTGGCGCAGTGGGTACTCTGACACCATTCTGTATCAAAACTGTATCACTTGTCTGCACTGTACTTGAGACACCCTTACTCTGGGCTGGTTCTTCAGAGCTCACATCAGTGCTCTGTGCATTATCATTTATGGCATATGGTGGCGGGCAATCATGTAACAACTGATTAAGAAATTCTTTGTCGTCTGAATCATCTTCATCTACCCAAGACCTCTGAGTCTCCTTTGACTTGCTAGAGCCCTTGTCTGTGTCACAGGAGGCTTTCTTTCCCTGCGTCTCATCTTCTTGTGTTATTGCCGGAAACAATTTAAGTCTGTCAACTATTCCTCTTCTCCACATCCTGCTCTCATTGTCCCATCTAGCCTCTGCTAAAGTCTTTTCTGCCCTTTTCTTTCTTCTTTCAAATTTTTACTGTCTTTGCCGTATGGCCATTAAATCCCAGACTGCTAATGCCTCATACTGAGCTGGTCTCGGAGGCGGCTTTTGTAAACTTAACATCCACCTTAAGTTCTCCAAAATTCTAGTATTGAACGTTCCATGCTCCGGAAACGCTAAACATCCCTCTTTCTCTGTTAATTTGCACCACTGCTTCATCCAAATACATGGCGCGACTCCCTTTTCTTCCCTTACAGTATAAGCTGGAGTACCCTCAGGTGGTGTAGGCTCCCCTTCACTCGCCATAATATATGTATCTCCCTTCCAAGCACTCTTTAAAGCCTTGAAAAACTTCATTTTCGCATCTTTTATTTTGTTTAAAATCTAATCAGAAAGTGACTTTTAATTCCCAGAACGCTCTTCATCCACCTTCGTCAACCTATTGCCTCTCACGGACGGCTGCCAATCCGTGCGCGACCCCTCTCGGCAACTGACCTATCCCAGCGCAGCACCACTGACGTCACACTCACACACACTGCAGCTGACAAAGTCTTGCGGCTTGTCCTCCTCATACAACACTAATGCAAATATATTGCGAGCACCTTTAACAACAAAACCCAAATTTGCTGGTTTACTACAGGAAGGGTAACACTATCTCTTTAGAACTTTACAGAGATTTCACTTGAAGCCTCGGGCACTACTCTGCCCTTCACACCTCCCGCACTCGCAAGCAGAATTCGACCCGCAAATCCTACTCTTGACTTGTCAATGGTTCACTCTAGTGCACTTTAGAACTTGCCAAATCTCCATCTAAGGTTTCACTCACACAATTTGACTCAAACCCGACTTGTCAACCACGTCCGATTGACCTATTAAACCGCACAAATTACAACATAAACCCAAGTGTCTCCTACACTTGTCAATATACTCCGGAGTCTTAGACCACGATGGGTCCGTACATCACCAACCATGTGGATAATTTTTTAGCACAAAGCGCCACACTCACATGAAGTTCGCCGACTTCCCTACTCTCATACTGTGGAGTACGCCCAATCCTACTAAAACAACATTACCTGGCCTAAATCCATGCAACCTTCATAAAACACCTGCAAAATGCATAAGCTGAGCACGGTCAAATTCTACACCACACATGCTAAAATGCCGAGAACACACCCAACTCACTTAGGAAGGCTCCAAGATTCCGGGAAAATCATGGGGTAATTTAGAAACACATCATACTTCCAATTTGCAATATCTCAAAAAAACAATTTAAACAATAGACCTCCGTCCTAGGGCCCCAAAAGGGCCTAAACCGTCGCTCTGCTACCAGAACTGTTAACACGTCCCTTTATGACTAATTTTCTCACTTTGGGACTTGTTTTAGGCCAATGAATCTTTTGACCCTGATTGAAGACACCTTAGGACGAGATAGCTAATCAACATATCAATCAATATGTCAATAACGTCATCAAAGTTCACAGTAATACGACAATTCAAATTAATCAAAGGCATTTAATAGAACTCGCAAACCACCATGACCTTTCAGTCATGAATAACCACGCAAGTTTTAGTATGATTTTGTGAAGTTTATTCCTTTTGATTACAATTCTACTAGCAAGTTTATTAGTCTCAAAACCAAGAAACACATAAGCATAGTCACAATATGGCAACTCTGATAAGATTTCATCAAAGCAAGAATCACGAATATTAGAACATAACACGGCGTCAACATAGATTCACTTTAGCAGAATATCATCACGCTATTCAACAAAGCATAGATTCAGTCATTTGTCTATTTGCGTTAGTTTATTGAACCCCTCTCCTAACCTCGAATTTGCATTAGCATGTTGGGCTTCATGCAAAACAATTTAGTAACATCAATTTAGAAAACATCTAGCTATGGTGTCTGTCAAAAGAAGCAGTTGGTACCTAGAAAGGAAAAGCAAACAGACAATTACAATTTCATTGTCATATAGTTACCCTCCATATTTGGATCAGCACTCAGGTTTGGTCTTCGTCCTCAGGACATCAGTTGGTTCGCCATCAGGAATTCAGCAATCGGGCAAAAAGGGGCACTTCCCTCATAAGGAGGTAAAGTGTAAACAGGCAATATAAGGCAAGAATGGTTTTAAGAACCAAACAGCAAAGTCTCTTATGTAAAGTGACAAAGTGTCTGGGTCATAGCAAATCGCATCAGCATCTCCCCTAACTCTCACCTATTCCCTCCTGTTCTAATTTACTTCCTGGTGTCATGGGTTTTTAATCCCATTTTCGTTGTAAATAACCCTATAATTTGGTTGGACAAGGGGTTGCACCCCACTATCTTTATCCAATTGTCTCCAAATTAGCTCATCGAATTTGTCACCCCATAACAGTTCTCACGTATTTTATTGGTCCTTGTGATTGACGTCTTCAGCGGGTGGAATGTCCGGTATGGTTTCATAGTCTTGTGGTCCTTTGCACATCTTCAGTCAGTGGCTCCATTGTTTGTACCGGTTTAGGCGACCTTGTACCTGCTACTAATCTATACTGTTGCATTCAGCTAAAATGTTTCTACAAGCAAGTCGAATTTCATGAAAACGGATTGTAAGGAAATGGCTCCCTGTTGCAGTTACCCCCTACTTTTTGCCTGATACTGATGCTGACTTGACTGAGAAGTGTGCTGGGACCCTGCTAACCAGGCCCAGGCACCAGTGTTCTTTCACCTAAAATGTACCATTGTCTCCACAATTGGCACAACCCTGGCACCCAGGTAAGTCCTGTGTAACTGGTACCCCTGCTACCAAGGGCCCTGATGCCTGGGAAGGTCTCTAAGGGCTGCAGCATGTCTTATGCCACCCTAGGGACCCCTCACTCAGCACAGACACACTGGTTTCCAGCTTGTGTGTGCTGGTGGGGAGAAAATGACTAAGTCGACATGGCACTCCCCTCAGGGTGCCATGCCAACCTCACACTGCCTGTGGCATAGGTAAGTCACCCCTCTAGCCGGCCTTACAGTCCTAAGGCAGGGTGCACTATACCACAGGTGAGGGCATAGGTGCATGAGCACTATGCCCCTACAGTGTCTAAGCAAAACCTTAGACATTGTAAGTGCAGGGTAGCCATAAGAGTATATGGTCTGGGAGTCTGTCAAAAATGAACTCCACACCTCCATAATGGCTACACTGAATACTGGGACGTTTGGTATCAAACTTCTCAGAATAATAAACCCACACTGATGCCAGTGTTGGATTCATTACAAAATGCACACAGAGGGCATCTTAGAGATGCCCCCTGTATTTTACCCAATTGTTCAGGGCAGGACTGACTGGTCTGTGCCAGCCTGCTGCTGAGAGACGAGTTTCTGACCCCATGTGGTGAGAGCCTTTGTGCTCTCTGAGGAAAGAAACAAAAGCCTGCTCTGGGTGGAGGTGCTTCACATCTCCCCCCTGCAGGAACTGTAACACCTAGCAGTGAGCCTCAAAGGCTCAGGCTTCGTGTTACAATTCCCCAGGGCACTCCAGCTAGTGGAGATACCCGCCCCCTGGACACAGCCCCCACTTTTGGCGGCAAGTCCAGGGGAGATAATGAGAAAAACAAGGAGGAGTCACCCACCAGTCAGGACAGCCCCTAAGGTGTCATGAGCTGAGGTGACCCCTGCCTTTAGAAATCCTCCATCTTGATTTTGGAGGATTCCCCCAATAGGAATAGGGATGTGCCCGCCTCCCCTCAGGGAGGAGGAGCAAAGAGGGTGTAGCCACCCTCAAGGACAGTAGCCATTGGCTACTGCCCTCCCAGGCCTAAACACACCCCTAAATTGAGTATTTAGGGGTTCCCCAGAACCTAGGAAACTAGATTCCTGCAACCTAAGATGAAGAAGGACTGCTGACCTGAAGCCCTGCAGAGAAGACAGAGATACCAACTGCTTTGGACCCAGCCCTACCGGCCTGTCTCCCCACTTCAAAAAAAACTGCAACAGCGACGCGTTCCCCAGGGTCCAGCAACCTCTGAAGCCTCAGAGGACTACCCTGCATCTAAAAGGACCAAGAACTCCCGAGGACAGCGGCACTGCTCCAAAGAAGAAACAACTTTGCAACAAAGAAACAACTTTTAGAGGACTGCACATTTCCCGCCGGAAGCGTGAGACTTTGCACTCTGCAACCGACGCCCACGGCTCGACCTGCGGAGAAACAACACTACAGGGAGGACTCCCCGGCGACTGCGAGCCTGTGGGTAGCCAGAGTTGACCCCCCTGAGCCCCCACAGCGATGCCTGCAGAGGGAATCCAGAGGCTCCCCCTGACCGCAACTGCCTGCTTCTAAGAACCCGACTCATGGTAAGGACACTGCATCCGCAGCCCCCAGGACCTGAAGGATCCGACATCCAGTACAGGAGCGACCCCCAGGTGGTTCTCTCCCTTGCCCAGGTGGTGGCTACCCCGAGGAGCCCCCCACCCCCTTGCCTGCCTGCATCGCTGAAGAGACCCCTAGGTCTCTCATTGAACTACATTGCAAACTTGACGCCTGTTTGCACACTGCACCCGGCCGCCCCGTGCCGCTGAGGGTGTACTTTTTGTGCTGACTTGTGTCCCCCCCGGTGCCCTACAAAACCCCCGTGGTCAGCCCTCTGAAGACGCAGGTACTTACCTGCTGGCAGGCTGGAACCGGGGCACCCCCTTCTACATTGAAGCCTATGTGTTTTGGGCACCACTTTGACCTATGCACCTGACCGGCCCTGAGCTACTGGTGTGGTAACTTTGGGGTTGCCCTGAACCCCCAACGGTGGGCTACCTTGGACCCAACTTTGAACCCTGTATGTGGTTTACTTACCTGCAAAACTAACAAACACTTACCTCTCCCAGGAACTGTTGAAAATTGCAGTGTGTCCAGTTTTAAAATAGCTTATTGCCATTTGTGTGAAAACTGTATATGCTATTTTGCTAATTCAAAGTTCCTAAAGTTCCTAAGTGAAATACCTTTCATTTAAAGTATTGTTTGTAAATCTTGAACCTGTGGTTCTTAAAATAAACTAAGAAAATATATTTTTCTATATAAAAAACCTATTGGCCTGGAATTGTCTTTGAGTGTGTGTTCCCCATTTATTGCCTGTGTGTGTACAACAAATGCTTAACACTACCCTCTGATAAGCCTACTGCTCGACCACACTACCACAAAATAGAGCATTAGAATTATCTCTTTTTGCCACTATCTTACCTCTAAGGGGAACCCTTGGCCTCTGTGCATGCTATTTCTTACTTTGAAATAGTGCATACAGAGCCAACTTCCTACACGGATCTACTACATTTACATTCAGCTTCTAGTTTGAAGAAAACAAGAGTTCATGTCGTCAGCAAGTCAGCACACTGCACGTTAAAGAAAAAACACATTTAATATGAAAGTCAGGCAGCTAGGCCTAGACCCATGCTAACTAAGGCCTAATAATTTGTTAGCAAAAACCTTTACATATATCTATTATTAATATTATAAAATCATATCATAATATAGCATTTCAACATTATTAGTCAGTTTCATTAGACCCCGTATATGTTGGTGGCCACTCCCCGTGGGCATATTTCAAGCGCACGTTATAGCAAAATACATTAATACATTTTCTATGCAGCATTATTACACATTAGTTCATAAACATTTCATGTTAATATTGATGATATAAGCTACGCTCTCTCAATCCTTTCCTCAAAATGTTTCTCCAACATCAAAGCAGATATCAAAAACATTCTTTGCATCTCCTTCCGCGTTGCCTATTGAGATGGGCTCCAAACTGTCATAAATGTTACAGCCTCCCAAATTATGGCGCAAAACTCCCTGCTTCCTGGCTGCAGAAAGTTTTCCCCCCAATAGCTACAAGATATGAAGGAAATAAATGCTTCCACTTGTACCATGGTATAACTGGTTCACCTTTGTCTGGGAGAAATATTGGAGGGGATGACATATTGGCTGTCACCATTGCAATGATGGAATAAATATGCAGATGTAAAACAAATAACACTGAATTTCACTGGATAACCATTGAAATGAGCTGTGGCTAATAAGTTTACAAGTTAGAAAATAGTCATATAACAGTTGTATAGCTACACAACTTGCAGTGGCTTTGCTGTATTCTGGCTCTTCAAAGAATAACTCCAGAGAGACAAGCAACAGAAGAACAGGACACATTACTTAACAACAGTGTCAGGAAGGTAGGGAGTACTTCACAATGCGTGTCGATGCCCTCACTGATGCACCAAATAGTTAGGCTACAGCTACACATGTACCACGTGTTGCTGTTCCTATGTTTCCACATGTGCATCAAATGATACTGTCACTGCTGAAAAGGAACTATTGCTGCTTAGGTGCCTCAGTAATGCGCTTATACTGCATAAAACATACATATGTTCCTCAGAAATGAGTGTAACTGGCACCGAGTGAAAATGACACTGACAGTTCCTCATGTGCCTTCAGGGTTCTATTACTGAGTGGCAGCACAACGCCTAAGAAGCATTATACGCCTCTGAAAATTAACGCTTAGGGGCTCAGTTATGTCCCCGACCGCAGCACAATTACAGGCCTCTAAGTATACACGCTACCCGAGGCTCAATTATGTCCCTGACCACAGCGCAAAGCACAACAGAAGGTCACATGTACCTAGATGATCTACAATACACCCCACATCTGGTGAGAATACTCTGTTGCATTCATTCCTGCTGACTGAAATTGATCCCCATCAGACCTGGCATCACCACAATCCTCCTGGCCAATGGGAGTTGCGATGGCTGTGAAGGTTGTTCTCACGCTTCCTGCTTTTTTTGTGCGCAAGCACTGTCCTTGAAAAGGCCTGTGCTGGGTTCGGAAAGGCCGTTACATGCTAGGAGAATTTACGCACTACCGCGCATTTACATCCCGATCCAACAGGCAAACCAAAAGGCCAAACTGGGCAGAAATTACTCCTGCTGTATGTGCATCATACCTCCAGCAAACAACTGAATACTAAAACGTGGCACGGAAACAGGTGTGAGTTCAGAAGAGGTTGGTGCTCTTCTGGAAAGCCTGTCTCCTCCCAGACTGCTCAACGCCAGTATACAAAGATCAAACGATGACAGGACACTTTAGATGAGTATACAAAGAACTTTAATATGTACCATTAGCACCAACCGAGATCAACAACTTCACCCTCCAGTTACGAGCTCCAACTGAGGTCCCTGGAATACTCATCTCATAAAATTCTAAGATGACCCATACAAAAGAGGTAAGCGACATCAGTGCACTCTAAGCCTAACACAACACATTTCCCTTCACTTATTCATTCTATGAAAAAACATAGATCTACAGATGACTTTTAGTCCACAAATCACATATCTTTGAATGCATTATTTAAATTGTGTGTACTTTTCATAATAAACATTTCTTTAACCTACCATTCCTACGTGTGAATAAATGTGTTTGCAGCTATAGGAATGTTTTTATGTTAAGAATTTGCCAATATTATGCATGTAACATTGCACTGATCGACATTTTATTGTTACACAAAATACTTAAGTAAATCAACATGCATGCACACAAATTCATTAAAGACTTTCAACACATACATAGGGTCAAATTTATGGTAATGTTTATACTGCCATTTTGAAAAACTAATATTTTTCGTTTAAAAATTATTTTTAAAGGACAGTACATACAAAGGGATGAAGCAAAAACACTGACCTACTTGACTTACTTAAGTGAGGGAAAGTCAAGTCGGATGGGATAGGTGTAAGGAAAAATATGTTTTGCACGTTTTTCCTCACTGTGCCCCCCTTTGGACTACTAGCTGCTGTTTTTTTTACCTCTGATGGTGCACTTAAGTCTGACAACCAGGCCTTAGTGCCATTGTTCTACCCCCTTTCAATATGTATGTCAAATTGGCAATCCCCAGTTAGCAACTACTGATTTACCTATAGGTCCCTAGTATATGGCACCCAGGCTACCAAGGGCATGCAGTGCGGAATGTCCACCCAGGGCTGCAGCACTGATTATGCCACTGTGTGTGTGACAAAGCACAAAATGGCCCCCTGCCTGCCACTGCAGATGGGAAGGACAGTTGGCACATTGAGAGATCGATTTTGCTATTACAACTAATGGCAAAGCTACTACTTTCTTTATCAATATATCTAAGTCTCCCCTAAGGAAGGCATATAGGCCCTCATTATAACAATGGTGGCAAAAACTGCCTACCGCCACGGTGACGGCCGCCAACATACAGTCACCGTGGCTACCATCCATCTGTAATATGATGATCACTGCTGGACTTCCGCCAAAAGATAGGCGCAAGTCTGGCAGTGATCATACTAGCGGATAGTGGTAAGCTGATGCTGCTACCACAAAGACCGCCACTCCAGTTGAACGCCGCCAGCCGTATCATGACCTGTGATACAGCCTTGCAGTGTTCTGCTGGAGGGGCACTGCTGGCAGTAGCAGCGCCCCTTCCCATTCCCTGCCGGAAGACCTCCTCGACCAAGGTACGTTGGGCTCCCAACAGGGGAGGTGGGTGTGGGGTGTTGTGTGTGTGTGTGTGTGTGTGTCTAAGTGTGTGCATGAATGTCTGAGTGTGTGTGTTAATGCGTCTGTGTGTGTTGTGTTGTTTGCATGGTTGTATGCATGTGAGTGAATGTGTGCAAGAATGGTGAAGTGAGTGCGTGTCTGCATGTCACTGTGATTGTGCGTGAGAATGTGTGCAAGCATGTCTGGAAGTATGTGTGTATGAATGTGTGAATGCCAGTGTGAGTGATTGGGTGTATGCTAGGTGCGTTTCTGCGTGTGTGTGCGTGTATGTGGAGTGGAGGGGTGAGTGTGAGAATCGGATGGGGTTGGGGGGGTGCAGATCAGAGGGGGCGGGGATGAGGATCGGAGGGGGTGGAAGGAGTTTGGATGGAGGATGTCAGGTATGTGTTGGGGGTGGGGGAGCCGCCTACTGGTGACAGGGAAGGAATTCCCTGTCACCAGTAGGGCCTACCAGCATGGCTTTTGTGGCGTTGCTAATGCCATGAAAACCATGGTGGTAGGCAGGCTCATAATGCCGATGGTGGTACTATGCTGGCCTCCGGGCTGGAGATTATCATCTCTGGCCTGGCGGCTGATACCGCCATGGCGGTATGAGTGGAGAAGTAGCGGGTTGGCTGTAGCCAACCCGCCATTCTCATAATGTGGCGGTATGACCTGCCAGCCTGTTGGCGGTATTGCTGCCACATTACCACTCACCGCTGCGGTCATAATGACCGCCGTAGAGCATTAAGGCAGGGACCGGTATATTATTAAAGAGGAAATGTATGTTTATGTGTCTTAGCAGCCAAACTCCTAAAGTTGTTGTTTTGCTATGGAAATGTTAGTAGCCCCATTAGTTAATATAGGGTTACCGGCTGGCACCTCAGCCAGGCTAACTTCTGAATGGGACCACCTAACTGGGTACTGTAGGGTATCAAATTAATTGTGGAATTACACCCGCCTTAATGCCCAGGTCTAATTTAATGACACTATTGAATTAATGCACTTTTAGAAATTTGCCACTCTGTGACCCAGCTGGTCCAGTAGCCTCGCACAGGCACTGGCAAACAGACAGATTTCTGCCAGCCTGAGGATTAAGATGAATGCCTCCCAGGCTTCGAAAATAGCAGCCCACTGCAGAGAGAGGTTTCACTTCCCCCTTGCAGGAAGCCACTCCTGGTACTAATCCAAAAGGTGAGCTCCACAAGCGAAGCAGCATTTGATGTGCAAATGGTGATTACACTCATGAGGGGCTGCCCTTTGTTCAGGTAGACAAGCTGGAGACAGGGACAGAGAGGGAAGACCAATGCCCAAACTAGTTTTTCCATGAGCGAGTTGCCCCCCAGGTACCAAAATCTCTAGGATGGGCTACCAAGCTCCTCACAGTCGAGGGAAGGGTCAGACATCTTGAAAGTGGGCAGAATAGTGCACTTTGGGATTGTTAGTAGCCATACATTGCTGGAAAGTTGTCACCAAGAGGGAGAGGACCTAGTAGCCTATTGGCTAATGACAGCATTGTCCCCTCTGCAATATTCTAGGATGAATATGGCATCCCTAACACTCTGAACTTTTAATCACATCAGAAGTGGAACAAGAACTTTAGAAGGACTGTCCTGCTGACCTCTGGAACACACAAAGAGAGGCTGCACCGACTGAACATGCTGCACTTTGGGCTAGCAATGTTGGGACCGTGCCTGTGGCTCCTGGCTCGGGGAAAAGACCTGCCCCAGAACTGTATGGCAGCATCCAAACTGGAATGGCATGGCAAGCAAAAAATGACAGATTTAACCCAGTCTGTGACTGGGGGGTGAATGTTTGATTTGTTCAACATTCCGTCCATTTTCTATTCTTTTTGCCTTAGTCACCCTAGGTGGGAAGGATATGTCAAGACTTAGGTCTTGTGCTCATTATGCCACCGGATACAAGCTGGCCTAGCAGATGAGGGGTGATACCCTGAAACTGGTCCCAGAGTTCTTGTTTCTGGTCCAGAGAGGACCTGGTCTAGGCTCTTAAGGCTGGGCTGATCCCATGGAGGCAGGGTGAAAACTGATTTGCATATGGCTGGGTCCATGCTGGAATGGAATGGCAAGCAAAACAATGATTTAACCCAATCTGTGACTTGGGGTGAATGTTTGATTTGTTCAGCATTCCATCCATCATCTGTTCTTTGTGCATTTGTCAGATACAAACCAAAGCAGTGACTCCAAAGGTCAGTTGGGTGAATCCCTGGAACCAGCTTTAGGGTCAAATAAGCTGAAATAGCCCGAACTGGCAAGTCAGTGGCTACTTCAGGATGATCCCGACTGACTACTGCTAAGCACACTAAGCGATCGATCCTCGATGGCCAAACGTTGCACCCAAATCAGCTGGACCCGTGAGTGTCATCAGAGTTCAGCTTGGTCACCCAAGAGGGACACTAGCCTTCACCAAAGGATTTGGCTGTGACTACTGTGTTCAGGAATTGGTAACCCAGCCATAGGTAACCTTCTACTGTCTCAAAGAGGATTTTGTGGACCCTGGCCTCTGTGGTCAAAGTCACCTCACACAACCTGTGGGCAGAGAAATCACCAAAAAGCCATCCTCATCAACTGCACAGAAACCAAAGCATCTTTGAGTATCTTTTCCTGCTGTATCCTCAGCATCAGGACCACTCCTTTAAAGTCTATAGCGGTTGTGCTGTAAAGTTTGGTCCTGGACTGGAAAATGGTCTGATGTCCAAGTAACTTTCCAAATCCACCCCATTGGCCCTCCAGACCTTCTACCTGTTAGATTTGGTCAACCATGCCGAACAAAATCTTTACAAACTTGTCAAATGTTTGCAAACTTTGAATTGACCAATGCTTGTTTGCGGTTGAATTAGAAACCAATACATATTTAAAAATCTGTATCTCCAGAACCTTCTAGTGGATTTTCCTTATCTTAGATTATAAAAATGTATTCAAATATTTATTTACTTTTGTAACTTGGTGTTGTGTTACTTTCATTTTGTATGGCTTTCCTATTTTGTTGCTTGGTACTGTTAAATGTTTTACCAGTAGTGCCTTTGTACAAGCCTTTCTGCTTGAAACCATTGCTACCCACGGCTGAGGGTAAGGTTGTTCAACAAGCCTGACTGGACCCAAGACAGTTCTTGCAAGTGTATCCCACAGTAAGGTTGCCCAGCCATACCATATGATACACCCAAATCCTGACAATGGGTAAATGAAAATCCTCAGGTTTCTTTCACACTCAATGGTTCTGAATTCAATGGAAACCAAAAGTGGTTGAAGCAAGAGCCCTCACTCACCTTCCGGTGACATGCTT
The DNA here is from genome assembly GCF_031143425.1 of Pleurodeles waltl. Taxonomy (NCBI): domain Eukaryota; kingdom Metazoa; phylum Chordata; class Amphibia; order Caudata; family Salamandridae; genus Pleurodeles; species Pleurodeles waltl. Next base: position 660,484,983 of record NC_090444.1, on the reverse strand, counting down.
CATCATAGGGCCAAGCTCCTCGTCAGGCCGGCACTGCAATGTCTGACGGGCCCCACACGGGGGCTCTTTGCCGGAGATCTTTTGGAAGTGATGCATAACCGGTCAAAAATCGTGAAGGATTGGTGTTGAAAAAGTAAAAAATGACTAGAGGTAACAGATCTGCAAATTTATTCTAATACTGAAACCTCTGACATGATTAAAAACAATACACAGGGATATAGTAGATTAATGTCTACACTTCCAATATAAAAATAAAGTAGTATAATTACTAATTCTCGTAATCAAGAGTAGTAAAAAAGAAGTAACCACAGGGTCCCCTGTGTTACTCAATATCATAGGTCAACATGTTTCTCGCCTTTTTTTTTGTCAATAAATGATCTTAATGCGATTCTTCAGGACCTTAGTACATACCTAATCCTTTAAGCAATTAGGACTTCCATAATACGGAAATCCAAAAACCTAATGAAAACAGGGAATAAAGAAACCAAAGTCAAAACATCTCACAATAGTCAGAGGTGGAATATTCACAATAACTGGAGATATTGCCCCATAAATCTGTGAGGAATCCCAAAAAGGTGCCATGTGACATAGGTGCAGTATTAGTGAAATAAAAACCAATTTAGTCAAGACACCACACTGCTTCCCCTCCAAATATTAAAGGTAGGGCCTCATCGGAGAGACTTCAGGCTTTCTAAGCTTTTTATTTCACTAATACTGCACCTATGTCACATGGCACCTTTGGCATTGCAGTGCCGGCCTGACGAGGAGCTTGGCCCTATGATGAAGCATGTCACTGGAAGGTGAGTGAGGGCTCTTGCTTCAACCACTTTTGGTTTCCATTGAATTCAGAACCATTGAGTGTGAAAGAAACCTTCTGGCTTTTTTGGAACCGTTTGTACCCTTTTTTTGATTTATTGACTGTTGGGAGCTTTACACACGGGACCAGGAGTACTTCCTCCGAATCTCCCACATTTGCCCCTCTTTGATGTTTTTCGATAAATGAAAAACCTGTCATTTACATAAGATGCTAACTTAAATCTGTAAAAGGGAAAAGAAAAATGTTAATAGTCCAACAAAAAAAGTAAAATTAGAAGATGGCAGGCATGCTTTGAATTAAAGACAGTTGATTATTTAAAAGAAAATGTCCAACAGAAAACAAAAGTCACTCCCCAATCTAGATGCACGTGAGCTGACCCAGTAGGGGCAAACATTGCCTGCCATCCTTAGATTCTGATTTGGCCACTGCATCAAATTCAATTTCTGGTGCAGACAGACAGATGGCTGTGCATGACAAGACCTGACACATCTTCAAAAAATAAACCCCTTGGGTCGGGTGAAAACAACTTGTAATGACACACAGCATGATAAAACTACAGCGGATAAGGAGGGGTGGGATGGCAGACAAAAAATGCCTACTGTCACGGAGGTCATGAAGGTACTTAGTGGCTGATTTAGTTTTGGTGGAATGAGTAATCCATCACAAATGCTCTTGAATACTGGGTATAGCAAACCCTTTGTTCAGCCATCTCAATTAGTCATGATGTTCCAATAGCTTTCTCCCAACGGTGCCCCTGTTGGCTACATCTACTGGAAGCTTCCTATGACAGCATATTGGAGTACAGGTCTTCAGAGGAAGGGCATTACACCACCCACCCTATGTAGGGTGGATGGGGTAATGGCTTTTTTCTGTTCCTCACCACCAGGTAAAATCTGGTGCTAAGAGATATAAGAAAACAATATTGATTCCCACAACCTTGGAACAAACAATTATTTTGTTTTTTAGAAGCACATTCCCTGTTTGAGAGTTTGAATTTGATGAATAGCCATCAAAACCGATGGAGCCATTCACCAAATATTTTGAACCTAAAGGGGAACCTCCCTTATGGCAGTTCCTTTCAAGGTACCTAGATGATCTCAAAATGTAATTGAAGGAGTTCCATCAGAATGACAGATGGAATGTCCTCTTTCATCGTGACAGATGGTACGCCATCCGTCAAACTGAAAATCTGCTCCTTAGGGCCATATTTATGGCCAAGTCACACCGAGCAATGCAGCAAGTCACCTTACTGCCCTTCTTTGCATGGCAAGGAAAGGGCAGGAATGCACCGTATTTACCCAATATGATGCATTCCTTTTCTTTTCCCTTGTGCTGGCGCCGTTTTGGAAACCTAGCCACAAAGCAGAAGCCTTGCACAATGGTGCAAGGGTCCCTGTGATGTAGGCAGGATTGTTTTTGTGCTGGGAGGGGCACCTTTGTGCATAAAAACAGTCCTGGGAGGCTTTTTCCTTTTTCTACGTGTGCTGCTTTCTGCACATGTAGAAAGAGGAAAAAACAAGAATGCCTCTAGTGGGGAGGCGTACCTTTTTTGGCACATTCCAAGGTTTACCAGGTTTGGTAAATCTAGAAATGCATCCCATGCAAAGCCCATGGAATGCCTCCCTGGATGGGTAGTGAAATGCAGCAATTTGTGCTGTGTTGCATTACTCCGGATTTTTGAAGACATTCAAAGCCACGCAAAGGGGCTTTGTGTGGCTCAAAGAAATTGACTTGAGGTTGCATCGCTGTCGCACCACATTGAGTGGTTAGCTAACATTTTTCAGATGATCCTCATTTCGCCCATCATTTCCTTCACATCCTGAAAAATCACTAGATGAGCAGCAATTATCTCCCTCCTATCCTCCGTGAAAGCAGTCAGTGAGACATATGGAGTGGGTTGACATATGAAGGTTCAGCAGTGTTGGGGAGAATGCTTCCCTCTGCCACAGTACTTGCATATTTGGATGAGAAGGATAAGTTGGCTATGATACTACAACGGTTCCAGCTGGAAGCTCCATTGTCATGGTGGCCCCTGAAGTGATTACAGGGGTGGCTGCAGACAAAGATGATGGTGGGGCCTGCTCCTGGGACACCTACCTCCTGGCAATTGATATCCTTCTTCCATTCTCAGTGGGATCAACAGCTTTCACCCAGTCTTTTTGCAGTTGAGTGAGCCTCTGGACTAGTACACTCTCCCTACTGATGCTTGATTCTACCTCCTCAGTGGTGGTAATATGTTGTTGTGCCGGCCGAGTAGCTGAGGATATTGCTGATCTTCATCACCGATCCTGTGCTCATCTTGGTTCACCAGTACTGACTGATGAAAAGGAATGGTAACATGATGAAGCAATGATCTATACATTTATTTACTTAACAAATGTATATCAACAGTAAATGTGACAAAGATTGAGATTGTCTAGTAGTCCACTCCCCTTTGCAAGCATTATGTAATTTACACCTTCCATTTGTAATAATGCTTATTAAACTTGCAAACACAATAACCTATATCAGTCCTGAAGTGAAAAAATGTATACAAGCCCCACAATGCAGGATGTTTTACTTAGAATAGAGCATCCTGGGCATGATTGGATCATGGTAGCACCTCCTATTCTGACACCAGACCCCAATCATGCTGCTTAACATGGAAATGCTAGAGGGTAACAATGGCTTGTTCAGAATTGCTTGCCTATCATTAAGGGTTGTGCACACAAAAAGGATGTAAATTCAACATCAAGTATTAACATTTGTCTGTTTCACACAGTAAAAGTACACTGTTATATGAAACATACCAAGATTAACTTGTGCAATGTCAATCTTGCAAACACTTATGGTGTCAAATATTGTGAGGTTTCGAGTGTAGTACATGGTATGGCTAGTTAGGCCTATGGTACAGTACACTCACAAATACTCTCTTGGGTCCAGTCAGGTACATTTTTTCAATCTTAAGCTGAAACCTGGATAGAGATGCTGTGAGCAGTAAGGCTTAACAAAGTGTAAAGCAATAAGCAACTCCATAAACAGAATAGAAAGAAACAAGACACCAAGTTAGAAATGTGGATTATATTTCTATGAATCTTTGGAGACCTTGATCATCAAAATCCACTAGAACGGTTCCAGAGACATATAGAACTTTAAAGGAATAAATAACTTTGGTACAACCGCAAACAAGCATTGGTCAACAAAAACTTTAGAAACTTTTGGGAGTTTGGAAAAGTTTGGTTTTCAACTCCGACCCGAACCTGGCGATCAAGTCCAGTAGGACAGAGGTTCAGTAGGCCAGAGATGATACTTTGGACAGTTACCTATCATCAAGAGCATTTTTAGAGCAAGATCTAAACTTTACCGGTTGACTGCCATAGACAAACATGGAGTGGTCCTGATAATGAAGGATACAGACTCAAAGATGTTCAAGGATGCTCCGGATGCAGTGCGGTCCACATGGATGAACTCCGGTTAAGTACTCGGTCCACAGGTGAGTGGCTGGGACTCTGTCCATGGATTTCAGGGTCCGACAAAGTCCACTTTCCAGGATTCCAAGGGCTGCCGCTGCAGACCTTGCGCTTTTGTAACACAGCAGTTATGGAGTAAATCTTTGATGGAGGCTGGTGTCCCTCTCGGGTGAGAAACCCGGTCACCCGGTCACAACCAACATTTATGGGTACAGCAAACACAGGTGCACCTTTTGGCTATATCTGAATTGTCCTGGAGGCTACCCGGCATCCTGGACCTGCAAGACTTCTGCAGTGGCTACCATATATCCAACTTGAGTTCCTTCAGCTTTATTGTTTGTAGTGCTGTTCTGGGGGGCAGCCATCTGACCCTATGAGTCTCTGCTTTCGACTGGGTCTGGGGATCTCTGATTCCCTGAACTTGGCATGCAGAACAGGGTCTCTACCACCCCACAGTGCAGCAGGTGCAGTTGCTCCAGCATCACAACCTCTCTTTGTGCATTTCCAATGGGTGCAGAGTGGTCTTCTCATCCTCTTTCCAGGTCCAGCGGGTACTGAGGGTCAACTTGCCAGAGATATCATATTTATCCCAGGAAAGTGCCCTGAGGGGGCCACGTGGTCACTAGCCAAAGAGCTACTGGATCCCCTCCTACCTAGTGATGAAGTTCCTGTGATGTGTGGCATCTGGCTATCCCAGAATGCCACATTCTTGCCCCCTTCAAGAAGGCATGACCCTCCTTCGGTTGTGAGGAGCAAGAGAGGCCACCATAAGGGGTGTCTGCCTGGGGACAACAAGCTCATAGCAGAGCCAGTTTGGGGACAAGTTTCCTGCCACTGGCCATGTCTCCATACTGTCTCCAAGGACAAAAGGCATCCTGCTCAGGGGTGTTGGGCCAGGTGGCCAATTAACAGCAGCTTCCTGTTTGAAGCAACCCTCCAGGTTAATCCCCTGAGTTGCCATCCTGGGAGAGCAGATAACACCTCACTACTGCAACACTGCCTTTGCCCTTGAGCCTGGGAGCCATTCACATGGCTACCCAGGTGGTCAGAAAGCTGTCCGTATGTGTGTGCCTTTATGAGGCATTGGAAGAGCAGAGCACAGAGTGGTCACTTTTCTAAAGTTGGCCAACTATTATTAGTGACATTAATTTTGACCTGAGCATCAGATCACATTTATTGCCGCATTTAAGAAAAAAGGCACTGCATCTAATGCAGCGCCACTTTGTGTGCTCCCCTCTAATGCCACAATGTGTGCACCGTATTTATGATACGGTGCACCTTGGCAGTATTAGAAACAATAGTGTCAAAAAAATTTACGCTATTGTGGCACTTTGCTCCACTAGTGTAAAACTTTTTGAAGCTAGTGGAGCAAAGTGCAAGGAGGCCCATTGATTACAATGGGTGTGTCTTTTTAACGCCTGTGGCGTTAAAAATGATGCACAAAAATGGCACAATTAAATTTTGTAGATTCAATTGGGCCATTTTTGCGGATCTCTTTGTGCCGGAACACCCCCTTTGTATACATTATGCATGGTGCATGCATAATGTGGTGCAAAGGGTTACAAAGTAGTGCAATGCATGCTTTGTGCCACTTTATAAAGATGGTGCGGTGAGAAGGCCACCGTAGTGTACACAAATGACGCTAAGGCTACGTTAAAGTGGTGCAAGGGGCTCTTAAATCTGGCCCTAAATTCCATGATTAATTAGATACTTAACATGACACAGGGCCTTATTCCAACTTTGGAGGAGGTGTTAATCCGTCCCAAAAGTGACGGTAAAGTGACGGATATACCACCAGCCGTATTACGAGTCCATTATATCCTATGGAACTCGTAATATGGCTGGTGGTATATCCGTCACTTTACCGTCACTTTTGGGACGGATTAACACCTCCTCCAAAGTTGGAATAAGGCCCACAGTTTGGTAGGCCCAGTCAAAAGTTAGCTGGGTGAGGAGGTCACTCTGTAACTCTGCGTTAGCCAAAAGGGCTACAAACCTTATCCACAGCAAAACAATTTGAAAGTGTTGCTGTCAAGACATATTGGAAAGTATAAGTCTCACTTAACAAAATACAGCTCCCTGCCAAAGGGCTCTCTAGGTCTTCCTTAGGGAAGAGTTACATAGAATGTCAAGGGGCAGGGTGGGTTTGCCATTTGTTTAATGGGCAAAGTCAAACTGACATTGAAAACAGTGTCTTTCCAGTCTGCAGTGGCAGACTGGGAGCCTTTTTTTGTCTTGTCACACAAAGGGTGTCACAAACCATGCTGCAGCTCTGAGCTGACACTCTGCTTTACATGCCCGAAGTACCATATACAAGTGACTTATAAGTAAGTCAGGCCGAGACAATGGGGGTATCCACTTTGACATATACTTTGCATGGGGTCAGAACACTGGCACTGAGGTCATAGTAAAAAAAAACAGCAGCATTGGTCCAAAAATGTAGGAGTGAACATAAAAAAGAGGCGTTTACTTACAAACAGAAAGTTAGATATAGGAGCTCTAGCTAGGCTTTGCATGCATGCATACAGTGAGGTAATTGGGGTAAGTATGAACAAATGTTGAAATTAACAGTGACAATTTGAATTGGAAATCTCTAGATATGCTTGCAGCTCCGGTATGAGTCAGTCAAACTTACTTATGGGTCACATTTCACTGAAATTCTCAGCACCATCTGAAATGCAAGAGGTCACTAACAGAATATGTAGCTGTTTTGTGTGCTTTCAGGAAAGGCAGTATTTACCCCAGTGAAGAGACCCATAGCATTGCTGTCAGCTTGCATGTTGACAACATGCCTTCTGAGGTGTCTGTTGTGGAAATGGTGTTGCCTGTGGTGGGGTGGCAGAAGTGCCACATGGTTGCAATCAATGACACGTGATACTCGGGGGAAGCGGGTAATGGAATACAGTTCAATTTTAACCTGCAGCCTGTCTGCCAGGGACTGGCGTACTTGGCTGATGATGCATCCAAGTACCTGTTGCAAGCATCAAAATTGTCTTGCCTGTGAGATACCCATGTTGTTTACACTGACGTCTGAAACTATCTACTGGGCTAGGTAGGTTTAGCAAGAATTTGGAAATGAAGGCCCATGTTTTTTTCTTTTTTAGCGCTGCATTTGCGCCGTTTTTTGACGTAAAAGCGGTGCAAACTTACAAAATACAGGCCCATATTTATACTGTCTTAGTGCCGCATTTGCATCATTTTTTGACGCAAAAGCGGCGCAAACCTACAAAATACAATTGTATTTTGTAAGATTGAGCCGCTTTTGTGTTAAAAAGTGGCCCAGATGTGGCGCTAAAAAAGTATAAATATGGGCCATAATTGTATTTTGTAAGTTTGCACTGTTTTTGCATAAAAAAATTGCAAATGTGGCACTAAAAAAGTATAAATATGGGCCTAAATGTGCATACCTGACTTAGGAGCAGGTTGTAAAAGAACTGAGCTCCTGCTTCTGATCTGAAATCATGACTGCCCTCTGTCCCTGCAGCACCTGCGTGGACAGGAACTCTGTTTCGCTACTCTTGTTTAACGCTCCATAGGTTTATTTAAATCATTGAGCACCTATCTCCTTTAAACCTTAGTAATTCACCAACGCATCTTCTGCACATTTAAAAAAATGTACATTTCACCTTTTTACAAACCTCAAGCCACCTATTCCTTTATTGCAAGCAAAGCCCTGCAGGTATGCTGTTATTATCCTGTAATGTATTTTCAGTCAAGTGATTTTGATAAAAATGACATTGCAACTTTAAGAAAGGTTTCAAACCTGCAGCCCATTCCTTTGAGGCACGTTGAAGGGATAATAAACAGGGGCGAATCTTACAGAAAAAGGAGGGACTTAAATCGTTCTAGCAATCGAGTTTAGTGTATTGTTGAGTTTAGAACAAAACAGAGACTTTGCTTTTGTTAAACATCTGCTTTATTGATTTGAAGAGAAGGGGTATGTTTTCATCAAATTCACATCTGCAGCTAAGGAATCCTTATACAAGATTTTGACAGATGTGAAATGTACAGGACCTTAGAAGTGGATTAAGTACAGTAACTGTCTCTTGTAGGTTACATGTAAAGAAGAACATTCCATAAAGTTGAAATATCTCAATATTCAGCACATTTTACAAGACTTGACATGATCCAAAAACACTACAGAGTGAAAGGCTGGTCCATGAAGCTCTCTATTGCAATTAGATGTTTCGCTTCTACCAAGGTATGAGGAAGGGCATGTAATTGCTCTTCATAAATGCTTCAGGAATATTTGATATATTTGGACTACAACACAAATGGGTTTCTAATTTTGACTCATTGGGGATGTCAGACACCCAGTACTGAAGGAAGGTAGTATATAAGTAGACTGACAGAAGGCTTAAGGACAGCTGAAAAGTATAACTCAATGTGTGAAATTGGGTTTTTGATTGCGAGGGGTGTGAGCCCTTCTAACGCAACCGCCACAATCTTTGTAAGGGTGAACCACAAACAGTCACTAAATTAGCCAGTGTTTAACCCTCAGGTAGTTTGGCACATTCACAATCAGGCTTAAATTAGAGGCAATCTGTAAAGTATTTATGCAGCACTTAAACAGTAATAAAGTGAAAACACAACACAATTGAGAAAACTATAGTAAAATGTAATATACTATATGCTACCAAAATGAAGCAATCCGTACAACCTGAGTTATGCAATTGTAACGATTTAAGCTAAGTATAGCACCTAAAAGCACAAATCACCACTCATGATTATCTGGTTGTGTGAGGCTCGTTGAAAGTCACATGTTCAGAGTGGACGCAATGGAGATTGGGACGAATGCAGGGACCAGGTTAGTCCAGCTGAGAGAATTACTTTCTAAAGTTTAGCATCAATAGTACAGTTTTTGGTGGAGAAGGCCTCAAGGAGCAGGGAGAACATTGTGGATTATTGCTGCTGTAGCACGAAAAGCAGGCCAGGCTACCTAGAAGTTTGTCACTATAGCACTGTAGCACAAAAATTCTGTTGGTCATCATGGATGGTCATTGCTGGAGATTGACATTTGTGGTCACTATGGGCCATTGATGCTATACCATGAAGTGCAAATCTCTCCCTGGCGTGAAAAGTCGGGTTCACTGGAGCTTTGCATTGGAGGTTGGCAGAGTGGCAAGATCTTGGAGTGAACGGGCTCATTCATGGTCGTTAAAAGCCCAAAATTTCAAGATGTCTTCCTTTCATCAACAAGGAGCTCAAATTATGCCACACCCAGGGTTCAGGACCCGAGGAGCACCTCCTGGGGATCAGGAACACATTCCAGTGGAGTCCAGCAGGGCTCAGGCAGTTCTAGTTGCATGTCTAGGTGCAGGTCCAGGCAGCAGGTCAGCTGGGCAGATGCAGGGAGGCCTCTGAAGCTTATGCCAATAGCTCAGGACAGGAGGTCAGTTAGCTGACCCTTGAAGTCACTTCAGCCTGGGATTAAGGGTGCAAGTCCAGTCTTACTTTTCAGCAAACATGGAAGACCTCAAGCAGCAGGGCAGCAGGGTGTCCGTATTCTGTAATATCCACAGGTCCAAGAGTGTAGTGAAAATTGGGTCCCCTCTTTAATCCTTGTCCCCTCTTTGAAGTGGGAGAACTTCTGGTGTTTCCCCCTACAGAACTGTCTGGAATTTTATGCCTCCCTGTGCACTGTTCCCAGTCTGCCCAGGGGGTATAATAGGCTAGTGTGAATGTATTTGTGAATAATCTTGGCCAGTGTGTTTGAAGTGCAAATGTGGAAGATGACAGCTCCACCGCTCCTTTAAGCCAGAATGGCCCATCCTGTCAACACCCACACCCTCTATTGTGATGCTGTCCAAGAGGTATACACAAAGACAAACTACTAACTACACCTAATCATGTGACCCAGGAACAGGCAGCAGGTATCAAACAGGACAAGAAAATGCCTACTTTCTAAAAGTGGCATTTTCAGAATTGTGACTTGAAATTTGAATTTACCATTAAGGAAAGGAGGATTTTACATTGGAATTCCTCAGACACCAAATAGGACATTCCTACCTATGCCCACACAAAAGGTATCACTTATTAATTGTAATAAGGTAATCCAATATTATCCTATGGGAGAGGGAGGCCTTGTAGTAGTGAAAAATAATTTATTTCACTACCAGGACATATAAAACTAAAACGTACATGCCCAGCTTTTTAGATGCCATGCACCCTGCCCTGTAGGCTGTTTAGGGCCTAAACTAGGGATTACATGTATGTATTAAAAAGCAGCAGGGATCATTTCCCTGTGAATGTGTCAGAGTAAATATAAAGCATTTGAATATATTTCTAAAGTACTTCCAAGGACCGTAAGTAAGTAATACACACATGGTCTTCTTTTGCAACACCCTGATGTGCCATGTTGCACGGGAACAGATGTAATTCTTAAATGGATCATTTTTAGCATTCTATGAAAGGAGTAGGCAGTATGAAAAACGAACATATGATTCTTTTATGCAGAACATTCTTAGCAAGATCACAGATTTGTCAATTTTGGACAAATCTTAAGCTATCACATTGCGGTTCTCGAGATATTGCAGATTTAGTGAACCACAAAATGTGGTGGGATGTATTTGAAAACAGGCAAACGCTAGAGCACTGATCAAAACTTCAGTGAATGTTTGAAGTTCCTTAAATAGAAGTTGTTAAATGAAGATCCTATAACTGACCGGGGACAACCAATTCTTCAAAAATAACTAAGGGGTTTGAGCTAGCAATGTCTGGTCCTTCTTTTCTATTCTATAGACATGAGAGTTCTTGAAGCTTTAAGAGCCATCAATGCAATAAATATTGCACTTAAACACAGGTCATTTGTCTACAGTAAACTTAATGTTTCCCAATGTGCTTTGCTCCTCAAATGCGCCTCCTGGTTGTTAAATCTATTCAATGCATGTGTTTGTCAGGATGCCTACACAACAGTGGATGTTTTGAAGTACTTTTTGGCTCTAGTCTGTGTTTCATAATTATTAATGATTCTATTACTTCTGCACTCAAAATCATTTTTGTGAAGATGTAATACTTGGTGTAATAAACTGGGTTATTATTTTGGGAGGAAAAGTATTTTCATCTTATTAAACACACCTTTCTAGGGAAACTCTGAACAACCTGTAGTCGGTGTGGCAGAGGCAGCAGGTATTCCGCAGAAAAATGCATGTTAAGTTCAAGCAGTACCAACCATTTTAAAGCCAAGAAAACAGCACAAAAGTACATGTTACAAAAGAAGAAAAATATAAAAAGGACAAATCCATCCAAATGCTCAAAAATGGATAAGGAGAACCAGAAATAAATGGGTATCTCCTCTCATTTATTACAGGTGCATTATTTTCTAATCCACTGTATTAAACCAAACCCACTATCTGTAATGTTGTGATGGAATACTTATCTGTCAAATTCTAAATCAGGCTTTTATCATCTAATTAAGAGTTTGACGGACTGGGTACTTAATTGCAAGTGCAACAAAATACCCTGCACACCAAACCCTCAGTCTGCCTGGCTCATTTAGAGACAGACAACCCTAAACTATTCTGTCAATGGAGCACTGATTGGCTCCAATGATGAAATAGTTCCTCCAACTGCTCAACGGAGGAGGGATTGGCAAAGAAAGGAAAATACATTGTCCATCCTGTTTAGGGGAGCCAGTGTGATGCTTTTCCTGTTGATCACCACCAGTGGAGAACAACAACAAAAACCCTAACGACCTGCACACACCAAACTTACACTTTTGTCTGTCATGGCTTATGGTTCTATGATCAAAGTTTTCTTATCTTGACAGGAATCACCATGATACCAATTCCTGTCAATGTTGAAAGGTTATCATGTGGCAAGCGAACATTTCTAAATTTGACAGGTGGCAGTCTCTCTGATTTTTCAAGCTCATGAGCAGGGAAGCATTGTGATGTATTTATTTACTTACACATTTAATTATGCCAAGTTGTGTGATTTATTTGGGCAGTAGGTGGGATGTGTTCAAGCTAAATATCTATCAATAGATATTAATTGATTAACGTGTTAACTGTGAACATGTTTGTTTATATATTTAAACTATTATTGTATTCTGTTTTTTATTGATTTTGGGATTTATTTAGTATTTGGTAGGTGTTATTTTTACAATGCACATTAAATATTGTTAGTTGTCTAATATGTCAAATATGTGATGTTTGGCATTGTTACCTTTGGGTTATGTTTTATTATTTTATAATTATGCATTTATATATATCTTTTTTAGGATGATGGGTATTAGATCTGGAATCCTTGTTTGCCTTCTGACCTCCTGTTTTTCTGTCTTCTTTTTTCCTGGCTTTGGGATTCTCTGCACTTTACCACTGCTGATCAGTGCTAAAGTGCAGGTGCTCTGTACTTCAGAACATGGTGGCTGATACACAATTGGAATATTTGATTTACTCGTACGTCCCTAGTAAAGTGCAGTATATGTGCATCCTTCTAAATTAATTGCTATTAGTGGGCCTGCAGCATTGATTGTTCCAGCTACTACAGTAGCCATTTAAACATGTCTCAGGCCTCCACTGCAGAGCCTGTGTGTGCAGTTTTAAACTTCCATTTTGACCAGGCAAGTGCACATACTTGCCAGGACCAAACCTTCCTTTTTATTACAGGTGGCACCCCAAAAGTATGCCCTGGCTAGTCCCAAGGGCAGGGTGCAATGTATTTAAAATGTTGGACGTATACTTTCAAGTTTAACATGTTCAGGTAGTAAAAAATGATTAAATTAGTTTTTCACTACTGCAAGGCCTATCTTTCCCACAGGTTAACATTGGGGTCACCTTAAAGCACCCTTTAGGTTTAACGTCCAATTGAAAAAAGATAGAAAAATTGAGTTTGGTGTCTCTGGACTCACACTTTAAAATCACAACTTACGGTTAACTCAGTTTTTAAATTGTAAGTCTGAAAATGCCACTTTTAAAAAGTTAACATTTTCTTACTTTTACCATTCTGTGCCTCTGTTTATCTCTGAATACACAACTGGGATGGATGACAGTTGGACTTTGTGCATTCCTTCTAGACAGCCACACACAAAAGGAGAGTTGGTGTGACTTGACAAGCCTTAATGGACCATTAACTGGCTTGATGGGGGGCGGTCCTTAGCACTGCCTCACTTACACCTGAATAGGCTTGTCTTGACCACACATAATAGGGCTTAACAACCCTGCATTCTCACTCCACCAGCTTCAAGCCAGGGCAGAGGAGGCATCGGATCTTTACACTTCAAAGGCATGCCTTTAGAAGCTTCTCCCACCTTCCAGAAAAAGGACACCAAAGTATAAATGCTGGACTTTAGACACCACCACTTGAGTACACTTTTTGGACCAGTGGATACTCTGACAGGAAGAAGGACTGCCACTCTGCTCGACTGTTACTTTGCTGGATTCCTGTACTGACCTGTGCCTGCTGCCCTCTTTCCTTGGAGTGAGAAGAAGTGGACCCACATCTCTACAACTCAGAACCCAGAGTGACTCCAATCTTAAGTCTCAGGGACACAAAAGAAGTCCATGCACCTGGACTCTGCCATCCATGGGTCTGCCCTGCCAACTGGTACCACGCCAGTCATGGACCCTTGAAAGTGGGCCTAAGGTGCTTTGGCTTATGTGGTCGTCATCAAAACCACTGTGAAGACTTGCAAAGTTATGCCACACAAACTGCATACCAGGATTTAAGGTACTATGTTCAGCAGGCTTATATGGGTCTCTCTATCCAGTTAGCGTTTATTGCAGTTGGCCTGACTTCTTGAGTTTGTCCTGGTCCGGTATGACCAGATAACCGCAGTTGGCGCTTTGCTTTTTATGCACTATTTTCACCTAAATCTTTCAAATTATATATCGCAGGATCTATTTATAGGATATTTGTTGCTTTGGTCTTGTTTTATTTATAAAAATACTCAATATTTTTCTAAACTGGTGTGCTGTCTTTTCATGGTTAATTTACTGTTTTATGTGTTGCACAAATACTTTATACATTGCCTCATAAGTTAAGCCTGCTGACTCTGTGCCAAGCTAGCAGATGGTGAGCACAGGTTAATTTGTGGTGTGTATCTGACTTACTCTGACTAGGACTGCAGTTCCAGCTTGGGCAAGGTGCGTACCTCTGCCAAATAGAGACCCCAATTTTTTGCAATAGGTATATAGAAGGAATGTGTTTGTGACATTAAAAAATCATTTAATTAGTATGTCTCTCATCATAACTGATTTTATGACTTATGTTTGTGTGTTTCACAGGGATAGGAGTTGAGGGATACTGCTTTTCAACCACATCAATACTCTCAACATGGTATGGCATCTCACACAACCAGCACACTCCAAATTCCACATCCTCGGTGGTGACTTCTCAACATCATTAACATTCCAATTCAAACTACCCATACATCTGGACTGAACCAGCAACGTTGCCATTCCTACGTATATGTGTGCCATCCTACCAACACACAAAGGTTAACGCAAAAGAGAAGATTAAACACTGAGATCCTTCAGCGACTTCTACATAGGCAACCTAATGCTTGATCGCATCTCTCACCCTATGTTATGTCTATCTGCATGCACACTAATCATACATGGGGGTATCCAGGCACTTGATGTGTGACAGGAAAAAAATTAAATGAAAACAAAACTCTCTGGGACCTCTTAATACTGAAGTTCTTCTGCTCAACACACAGACAACTAATACCATTAGCCAAAGCAAAGTACCATACCCACAGGAACAATGACCCCACCAATAGAAGCCAAACTCTGTTCAGAGCAAACAAGTATGTCAACAAAACCGTTCCGGACCCACCTATTCTTCACTACACAGAAAATTGCAATGCCATTAGCCTCGTCTTCCGTGAAAACATTCAGAAGATCCAACGGCACATAGATCACACAAAGCCTGCTTCAAGTCTTGCATCCACTCCTTGCCATCCTATCCCAGACTGATCAGCTTTCAAGATCCTATCGTTCTCAGATTTCACTGCAATATTAAAGTCACCAAAGCTTCTTTTAATGAGGATGATGCCTTCCGATCATCCTTAATCAAAGCTTAAAAGCTCTTTCTGGAGATGCTCTCTTATTCCTACTTAACATTGTCAATCTCTCCCTCAAAGTACCTTAACACAAGCTCTCAAGAGAGGCCAGATCCTCTCACTCACAAAGAAATCTACACTAGACTCTGATGAACTCACCAACTATTGGCTCACTACTCACCTGCTGTTCATTGGCCTAGTCATTGAATAAGCACTGCCAAAGCCAATATGTTGTGCCTACAAGACTTATTGGCTTTGTAAACATTTTTTATCCATGTGTAACAGCACCACAGTTGTGCTGCATGGCTGGAAGTTTTAAAAATCACTTTATTGCTACCAATGCAGCTAGCATCATAGGGCTTTTTTACTTTTTCTGGGAGGGAAGGAGGGAGGGAGGAAGGCAGGAAGGGAGGGAGAGAGAGATGGTAGGGTGTGGGGCAACACAGAGGTAGGAGAACAACAAAGAGGATGGATGGGGAAAATAGTATGACACTGCCAATGGTGTCTGCATCATAGCGCTTTTTTTGTTACGACTGGTGGTAGGGGCAACATGGACATTATAGAGGAAGGGCCGGTGGGACGGGTAATAGTGAAAGCATCAGGATGAAAGGAGGGGGAATACACCACTATGACACATCCAACAATGTCCGCATCAGTGCATCCTTTTAATATTGCCAGTAGGTGGCAACATGAACAACGGAGAGAGGACGGATGGGTGGGAAGATCAACACACACAAAGGAACACACCAAAGGAAGGGGTGGAGGAAGAACTACAATGAGGCCAGTGGTGTCTCTGTCATTGCACATTGTCATATTTCATCCAATGGCAAGTCACTTGGGTTCATCCTCTGTACCAAACTCACCCACAAGGAACACTTTGCCAAAAAAACATAGACTGCCTGATACCACCTCTCTCTTCCAAAAAAAAAGTAAAACCATTTATTTTCAAAGCATCCTCAGAACTGCTGCTCAAGCCCTCAAATCCTTGCATCTAAATAGTGGCAATGCCATCCACTCTCACCTCTCAAATTCAACACTAGTACTCTTTTGGGGCATCCTATGTACTGCATCAAGTCTCATCAAGGGCCTTAAGATATATAATCACATCACAACATCCTGATGGAGCTCTATTGGCTCTCCTTACAGGTCTGGACAATGTTCAAGCCCAGCTTCTTCAATTACAAAACTATCATGAACAACACCCCTACTTACCTTGCAGAGAAGCTCACCCTCACTAGCAGATCTTAGTACACTTGCAGCCAGGACACCAATAGACTAAGAACTATGAAGAAGTAAAACAAGACTGCAGACCTTTCCCATCTATACACTGGTGCTCTGGAAAAATATCATTATATCCATCAGGACCATATCAGCGCTGCTCCAAATTAGGTAGAAAACTCACCTCTTTAAAAAAACAGTACATCACAATGCATTAACCTTCCACAACCCAGCATTCTTTCTTCTTGCTCATTGAGTTAATGCTTGTCTTGACTATATGCAATGCTCCGCTGACTTTTGGCACTGTTTACGGTACAAACATACCATATAGATTCATACTGTTAGAAATGGGGTCTCTGGTTGGTAGCCAGTTGCACTCTGTCAAAACAGGGACCCTCACTCTATTCAGGGTAAAGGAGAAACACACCTGGTTAACCCTCGCTCACTCCCTTGGTAACTTGGAACAAGCAGAAAAGCTTAACCCCAGAAGCAAGGTGTAAAGTATTTGTATCAACACAGACAGTAATACAGTGGAAACACTACAAAATGGACACTACACCAGTTTAGAAAAATAGGTGATATTTATCCAAAGCAAACAGGACCAAAATGATAACAATCCAACACACACAAGTCAAGATATGATTTTTTTTTTAAATAAGAGTTTTAATCTATGGAAAACAGTGAAAATAATGTTGCTACAAAAAGTACCTGGTTTGCATAAAAAATAAAGCTGCACAGGCGAGCATGCGTCGGAAAATTCAGTGATTCCTTACTCGCAAGTCCGAGTTCAAAAGTTTGAAAATCCGGTCACACAGCGTCAGGAACCCACGCTGCCTGGGATTTGCGTCGTTCTCAGCAGCTGCAAGCGGGTGTTGCGCGTCGTTTCTCCAGCCACAATGCGTCGATCTCCCAGCCGCAATGCGTGGAGTCCTGAGGCCAGCAGCGCATTGTTAATAAGCCGTGTTGGAGATGGTGCATCAAACATTTCCCCCCACGGTGGTCTTAGCATGGATTTCAGTTCTTTTCTACCAGCTTCACCTTTCAAGGGCCCAGGGACTAGATTGGGTACCACTTGGCAGGGCAGGAGTCTCACCAGAGAGTCCACATGCTGGCAGAGGGAGTCTTTGATGGCCCGGAGACTTCAATAACAGGAGGCAGGCTCAACTCAAGCCCTTGGAGATTCTTCTCAAGCAGGGTAGCCCAACAAAGCACAGTCACAGGCAGGGGCAGCACTTCTCCTCAGCTCTTCTGCTCTTCTCCATGGCAGAGGTTCCTCTTGAATCCTTGAAGAAATCTAAACGTCTGAGGTTTTGGGTCCATTACTTATACCCCTTTCTGCCTTTGAAATAGGCAAACTTCAAAGGAAAGTCTCTTTTGTTCATAAGATCCTGCCTTGCCCAGGCCCAGACCCAGACACACACCAGGGGCTTGGAGACTGTATTGTGAGAGGGCAGACACATCCCATTCAGGTGTAAGTGACCACTCCTCCCTCCACTCTAGCTCGGATGGCCCATCAGGATACGCAGGATACTCCCCAGCTCCCTTTGTCTCACTGTCTAGAGGGAATTCACAACAGCCCAACTGTCAGTCTGACCCAGACAGGCAATCCACAAACAGGCAGAGTCACAGAATGGTTTAAGCAAGAAAATGCCCTACTTTCTAAAAGTGGCATTTTCAAACTGACAATTTAAAAACCAACTTTACCAGAAGATGTATTTTTAAATTATGAGTTCAGAGACACCAAACTCCAACTTTCAGTTTGCTCCCAAGGGGACTCTACACTTAAATATTATTTAAAGGCAGCCCTCATGTGAATCTATGAGAGAGCTACGCCGTGCAACAGTGAAAGCTAAGTTTATCAGTTTTTCACTGTTAGGGCATGTAAAGCACACCAGTACATGTCCCACCTTTAACATACACTGCACCCCGCCCATGGGGCTACCTAGGGCCTACCTTAGGAATGCCCCACATGTAGAAAGAGGAAAGGTTTAGGCCTGACAAGTGGAGGTACACTTGCCAGGTCGAATTGGCAGCTTAAAACTGCACATAGAGACACTGCAGTGGCAGGTGTGAGTCATATTTACAGGGCTACTCAGGTGGGTGACAAAGCCAGTGCTGCAGGACCACTAGGAGCATTTGGTTTGAAGGCCCTGGGTACCTCTAGTGCACTTTACTAGGGACTTACTAGTAAATCAAACATGCCATTCAGAAATAAGCCAGTTACACATACAATTTACACAGGAGCACTTGCACTTTAGCACTGGTCAGCAGTGGTACAGTGCCCAGAGTGCCAAAAGCAGCAAAAACAGAGTCCAGCACACAGTCAAAACATGGGAAGAAGAGGCAAAAAAGACAGGGTAGACCACGCCAAGGATGCCAGGTCTAACACATACGTACATGGATACACGCATACATATATTTACTCCAATATGCGTACATAGATTCATTCCAATTTTTTTGTCAGACTGGAGTTTAAATAGTAAACCCAAACCTTAGTGTTTGTACTTTTCCTAATATATGTTGGACTGGACTTCCAATAGTAAATCTGGCCCTGCCACATTTATGCATTTTCCTGAATGTTTGTTGGACTGGAGTTAGAACAGTACACATGACCACATAAAATAAGCACTTTACCCATTGCTTTTTAGACTGTACACAGATTAGTGAAGATGAACCTCCCAACAATGTATGAATTTTTCCCAGTGCGTGTAGGATAGAGAATAGTGTACTTCAATTGTTTTAGTTTGTGCACTTTTTAAATGATTCGAATTGTTGTTAGATTATTACATGGTACTTTATTTTGTTTTTTAAAGCTAGTTTGGGTGTACACAATTTAAAAGTATATATTTTAAAAATAGTTTATTGCACTAAATAATGTTTCTTCTTTTGTGTCTTTTTCAATATTTACTATTTCTGTTATGTGTTTAGTATTTTAAAAATATACATCTTGTTACATAGTTTTAAATGTTATTTCTGATGATTGGATACATTTCTAATGTTTTATCATTTTTCTAATATTTAATACTTTTGAGAACCCCTTTCAGCAGGCTATGAGGAGAGCAGGCATTACTGGGCCCAACTGTAGGGGTTGAGGTATTTCACTTCTGACATCCCAGGACCCGGCCTACTAGATGCTCTGAAAAATTGGGTCAAGTGCCCTTTCAGCACCTGACGTTCAGTAGTAGCATGGGTTGAGCAGTTCAAGGCTTCATAGGGAGGATGTAGGTGTAGGCTGAACACAGACCCATAAATCAGAATACATCCAGTAACCCCAATAAATTATTGTACACCAAGCAACTCTTCTCAATGCAGCATTGCACCAGGGACATGTTCCTGATTCTTCTTCCCTGCCTCCACCTGGCAAAGGAAGATCTGGAGTTCTCAACACATGTGCAGGCAAACTGATTGGTACCATAGTTGGCACCTTTATCTAATTTACAAAGTAATTTACTCCATCACCCTGGTGGAGGATGAGCTGAGTGGCAATTATATCAGGTCCTTAGTATTTCTGGGACTGATTTTATTTTTGGCATTTGGCCTGTCCTCTGCCAAAGGGCGTAGTAAATTACATAGTCTCCCTGAGGGAGGTGCCATCTTCCAAATATTGAAATGTCTGTCGGTCCTTCAGACAGTTCAAGCGTTGATAGGAACTGCCATCAAGGCACTTCCAACCAACGCATTGTTACTTGACAGAGCCGCATCGCAAAATTGAAATTTATTTTATTTTTAAAGTAAAGAAAGCGTCCTTTCTTTAGAATCAAAGAGTGCCTTTTTGAAGAAGAAGCTGGCTCTTTCTGTCTTTCACCAATATGTGTCCCACCCAGCTCTTGCAGTAAACCACAAATCTGTCTGTGAGTCTCAGGTACTCCTCCAGTGAGCCTTGAGGATCTCAAAATGAAATCCACAGTCCACCAGGCAGACCCGCATGCATCCTTAGCATGGCACACAAACATTTGTGTCACTTTTCACATGCTGTACCTTTCCTGGACAAACATACATACCAACATGGTGCGCTCTACCAGGCATGCGATGTTCCCATGTACTGTAGCACACTGGCACACATATATGCTAGCACCATGCATTTAAACAGGCACACCCTGTCTCCATGTACTGTAGCACCTTTTGCTCACAAACATGCCAGCATAATGCACTCAAACAGACACAATCTGTCTCCATGTACTGGCGCACTCTCTGGATCACGTACATACTGATGAGCTACATTCAAACAGGTATACACTGTTTCCATGTACTCTAGCACCCTGTGATTCATACACATGATGTTGTGGTTCACTCATACAGGCATATGCTGTCTCCATGTCCTGTAGCACAATCTGGCTCATGCACAAGCTGTCATAGTGAACTCAAATTGGTACACGCAGTCTCCATGTGCTGTAGCACACTCTGGCTCACGTACCTGCTGTTGTGGTGCACTCAGACAGATATATGCTGTCTCCCCACATCTATCCTGATACCAAGACTGAGCTGAGCACAGAGGCTCAGAGCTTCCTATGAGTGGCTCATTAGGCTACACTTCCCTGCACAGGTAAGTAGGCATGGCAATATTACTTGAACTATTATTTGAGCGGCCATCACCACATTCATGCTACTCAGCTCCCTGTGGAGGTGGTATCCCTCTGCAATTCTGAGGGTAGCGCTTGGTGCACTCCACCCCTCAATCTAACTAGACTGCAATCCATGAGACAGACTTAGGTCGTTGAGCACATGCATGATCCGTGGTCACCCATGATCAGAATTTCATTACTAGGGATCCAGATATCACCTCAGGTGGGGCACTCACTGCAGGGTTACATGTCTGTCACCATGGAAGGGACTCTTCCATCCCAACAATACTTTTATATGTTTAGTTTTTGTTTTATTCTTTAATATAAATTACTAAGTTTATATTTTATGTAACATTTATTATTTGTATGATAAATGCATTATAATAATTTCCAATCAAAAAGTGAAAAAAATAATGTTTGTATGGTAGATACTTTGTTATATATTGTTTTAAAGTATAAACATGTTTAAAATTAAAATTAACTTTTATTTTAAATTATAATAAAGTTAATTCTAATTAAATACATATTCTCACTGAATTTACTGCCTATATTTTGACTATAAATTTTTGGTAGTCAGTATTTATGTACTTTAAAATAAATCTATGTATGTCAATATATTTGTGGCTGATATTTTGACCACAATTGTGGGGATGTGAATAACGCTTCCTGGTGAACACAGCCCTGGGTAATCAACTGCATGTATCGGTATCCTGACTATTTATTTTGGCCCTGATGTCATGCTAATCTACTGTGTGGAAAGAGGGCTTGGCTGTCCCTGACTCTGAGAGGTCCTGGACTTGTTGTCTGACCTGGATGGGACACACCAAGCTTGCCTTCATTTGATGACTACTGTCCCTGTCATTCGGTTTAGTACATTAGTGAGATGGTGACAGCACACCATGTTTTGAAGAAATAGTGTGTTAGGAACTTTTTATCTGGGACACTAGAGTGATTGTCTGCAAACATCTGGAGTGTGAGTTAAGCACGTAGGTAGGTGTAGCCGTGTGGTATATGGAGGTCGGTGAGAACCATTATGGATACCTGTGGCCTGGCCTTGCACAAAGTAATTGGTAAAGTCCTTGCTCCTAGACAGTGGAAGTGTTTTGTTCACATACCTGCTGCTGAAAGTGGGAGACCTAGACACAGAAGTGAAGAGAGGGAGACATGACTCCTTTAGATAGAGGTCACTTGGTTAACTAGGAGCAGCTGATTAGGAGCTACTGATTAGTTCTTCCAAATACTTCCATTTGATGAAGGGTAGGAATGAATGATTGGTCTGCAGACTCTCTTGTGAAAGGTGAGGAAGCCTTTTAGATGGGGTCTGTCCTTTTCTTGTTTCCTGACAACTCCTTCAGGTGCAGAAATCTCACACCTCTTTGTGCCTCTATCATGATTGGTACAGGATGCATACAACCATGCTGTGAGAAGCATTATACTACACCAAGGCTGTGCCTGGGATATAGCCTGGAAAGTACATTTGAATGAACAATCACCTTAAAATAGGCTCCACATCTATGGACAGTGGAACCATATCTCCTCTATGTCAATTGCATATAAAAGTGAAATCCCAACTACCCCACTTTTCCACTTCCAAGTCCTGTATAACCAATGATTGCTCAGCAGAGTGCTCAGAGTGCACATGTGAAACCAGGGTAAGTATCTGCCTGACAACCAGTCCTCCAAAGGTGTGGGGGTATCACCTGAAGATACCAGGTGAAACATGTACCCCCACTAAACAGCCTAGAAGGCTGCATGCTTGCCTACAGTGAGAGGGACTAAGCTTACCTGACCCAGCAGTAGAAGAGAGTGTACAGGAAGAAGTAAGGTCCAACTTGCCTCCAATGAATCTTATGCTCCCAGGAGAAACAGACTAATAGAGAGCTGTCCGGGAAGACCTTGGTGCCAGAAGAGCCTTCAGACTATCCTGTCAGTTTGTTGGATGGAACAATGATTACATGTAAATGTGTTTGGAGAAGGCCTTGTAAGGGTTGTGAATGCCTTGAGCAAGGCTGAATTTGCCTATTTGCTGAGCTGCCCCTGCAGGGTTGAATCCACCAAATTGCTTGAAAGACCATGCAGGAATGCATCTGCCTTATTGCTGAAAGGCCTGCTAAGGGGGGGTTCATCTTCCGATTTGCTGAATGGCCACTGTTGTGCTGTACCTGCTGAAGTGTTGAAGGCCTGGTCAGCGGCTAATCCTGCTGTTCTTTTGTCCCAGGCATTGACTACAACTGTGAGAGACCTCATCAGCATTCACTTACTAATGGCCATTTGTGACTGGCAAAAAAATAAAAGCCCCCTCCACATAAACAAAACTAGGAGACCTTCCTGGGTCACACACTAGTACTTCAACATTGATCAATATCTTATTCGATGACTGGCGGATCCCTTTCTACTTGGCACAGGTCAGTTTGCTCAGACCACCAAATATGAGTGAGTCTTGATAAGGGCCTCGCATGTCTAGGTGCTATCTTGTGTATGTGGGATAGTCTACCAAGCAATCTGTTAATCTTCAGGAAGTCTTCACAGGCATGTCCATGGTTCAGCACATGATGCAAGGACACTCAGGTCACACAGATCTCAGCATCAGTGTGAATGGTGCAGGTATTCCCTAAGTTGCAGCCCCAGCCCAGTACAATGCTGCCTCAGCACCTATGATGGCATTTTCTTCTATGCAACATTTTCTTTATGCAATTGGTAAGCTCCTTCCTTGAAAAAAAAAAACCAAAGGCAGCTTGTCTTAGAAAGCTCTTAAACTCTCCAGATTTCTGACTCTGAACCTGGCAAAGAGAAGTTGGTGATCGATTCCCCATTGGTTGGACACAAAAATGTTTCTTAGTCATTACTAGTTTAGGAACCAGATTCTGCAAAAAGGGTTTATGGCACATTGGTTGCAAATTGCAGTCTCATCTTTATGATAAAGTGGCACACAATGTTTGTGTAATCTGGACTATTTACTGCTTTTTGCTTGCTCTTCCCAGATTGTTCCAACCATAGCTTTTGTCTTTAGGTGTCAGCAGTAAAGCAGGGAAGAGTTGGGAGTCTCAAGTCATGTATTAGAATTAGAGATCCTCAATCTTACAACTACAGACAAAATTCCACAATTCAATTAATGCAGCATGTTGATTTCTAGGGAACAATCGACTAACAACTAAAATCTGGTGTTATTCTAAAGCCCGGTTTCTGGTAGGGTACACCATTAGGATCAATAAGAAAGGAGCTGTCCAGTTTAAAAGGTAAAACAAAAACAGGCTGATCTGATTCATCACCATTGGCGGTGTGCAACAGGTGTTGGCCACCCACCTAACCCCACATGGCCTCGCCTCCCCATGCTGATCCCAGCCACAGGAACACCATTCCCAGGGGCTCGGCCTAAGCATTGAATTTTTTGGGAAGGGAGGGTGGCCGCATGGCCCCCCTCCCCAGAGCCAATCTTGGCCCCAGGGACCACATCTCTCATGGCCCGGCCATGTGACCTGGATACCCCCGTCACAATTTTGGGGACTGTGCGGGGAGCCTGAAGGCCCCCGCAATCCCGGATGGCTCCCTGCTTCCTGAAGGAACCATCATTGCTGTGACAGAGAGGGAGCTGCTAAACATGCAGCTCCCTCTCTGTGAGAGCAATGTTTCCTCTGTTTTACTGTCTGCATCTCTGTAGGCAGGAAAACAAAGGAAACCACTGCTTCCAGCAAGCAAGAGCTGTTTGACAGCTCTCACTTGCTGGAACCGGAGTGTTTGCTCTGATATAGCAGCAGCTGTCAAAGTTACCACCAAGTCAGAACAAATAGCTATGGCCCTGGGATGGGACTTAGGGGGTGTAGCAGGAGCCTGCCTTGGGGGGTTGGCGGTCCCCAGGGCCATCAATGGCTCATCAAGGGGGGGCTGTGTGGCCCCCCCAATGTTCTTGATTGGTGCCCCAGGGAGGTGTAGGTCCCTAGGCTGCTGGTGGGGAAGGGCAGTGTTTTTTATTAGTGCCCAATGAAGGTGGTGGTCCCCAGGGTTGTGGGGGGCCTGGAGCCCCCATATTCCATTTGTTTAAAGCCCCAGGGAGGTGGTAGTCCCCAGCGCTGCAGATGGCCCGGGCAGCCCCACTGCATCCCATTTGTTTAAAGCTCCGGTGAGGTGGTGGTCCCCAAGGCTGTGGTGGGACCAGGCAGCTGTCCCTCATTCATTGTCATTAATCAGGTGGCAGTCTCCAGGACTGCAGTGGGGCTGGATGGTCGACTAGCATTCCATTGGTTTAAATCCCCAGAGAGGTGGTGGTTCCCAGGGCCGTAGGGGGGCTGCGTGGCTCCCCTCATTCATTGTCATTAAGCTCCAGGGAGTTGCAAGTCCCTGGGGCTGCAGGGGGGCCAGGTGCCCCCCCTGCATTTCATAAAACAATAGCCCCAGGGAAGTGGCAGCCCCTCCCCCGCATTGATAATTCTAATGCCCCCAGGACCTGGTCCACCTGGGGGCCTCACAGAAACAAGCGCTGGAGCCAGCACTGTTTTTTTTTTAATTTTCAGCAGATTTGTGGATCCACCGTGTCTCCTGACGAAAATAATATACATATAGTACATTTTATTGTCTGAAGAATAAAAACCTTTACAATGTTTGTAGATAAGGAAATTACAGCACTTCTTCAAACAATACTTTGATCATAAGCAGAATCAAACCATGATAAAATTAAGTGCTTAGCTACAACCATATCTCGTCTAACAAAAAGAGAAATGTACAAATTCATTAAGTCTGTGAAAAATGGCTTGTAAAACATTGTCAATCATTATTCAAACTTTAGTGCAAGTAGCGGTAAAGTGCTTCAGTATCTACCACCTACTCTAAAACACTGTAAAATAAGATGAACATTAGCTTCTAAAAACAGTATCAACCATAATCAACAGTAAATGCAAAGAGCTTAGAGTCACCTCAATATAGACACTGTAAACTGCAAAGAGCTCAAAAGTTAGTGCAAGTTGGCGTTAAAGTGCTTAAGGCATCAGTGCAGTCAGGATAATATTAAATAAGCCAATGATTAACACCTAAAAATAATCCCAGTCATGTTCTACAACAGTAAAAGATAATATTAAAGTGCTTACAGATTATCAAATCATTCTAGGCATTGTGAATAGTATCTACATCTCTTCTTGAACAGGAATGGTAAATATTTCCTTCAAACAAAAAAAAACAGCTA
The DNA here is from genome assembly GCF_031143425.1 of Pleurodeles waltl. NCBI lineage: Eukaryota > Metazoa > Chordata > Amphibia > Caudata > Salamandridae > Pleurodeles > Pleurodeles waltl. The sequence goes on along the minus strand of NC_090444.1, from coordinate 660,458,759 downwards.
TGGATTTCAACATTTAATCCACCAGGATAAAAAACTTGACAAGTCAGCAAATTAAAGTAATGAACCTGCCAGATAAACAAAGCATGAGGGCCTGGTGGCAGGTTCTCACACCTGCTTCTAAGTGGCTTTAGCAGAGTTCGTTGTGCTTGTAGTAGACGCGGGCAGACTCAAACTATGTGCATGAAAGATTCTTTTATGTAGCCTCAAAGTCTACAACAGGTTGTTGGCCATTGTTGCACTCACCTTGGGGTACCTTCCTCAGTTGAATAGCTGCCCAATCTTAGCTTGAAGCATAAGTCCCTCATATGAGATGGAAAATGTGACCGCAGGTAAGGCTGGATCTCAAGTTTTTCAAAGAAATTAATTACAATACAAGCATGCTTTTTTACTGCTAAGCCCTCTCTATCCTCTATAAAAGATAAGAGTTTTGTTACTCTGTTTAAAAGGTTATCAACAGAAGCTTTGTTTATTCCTAAAAGCCCAGGCGGCTGGTAGTCAAAGGTATGAAATCACACTGATAAGTAAGATCTCCAAACACTTGTATGATCAAAAGTACTAAGTTCATGTAAACACAGATTTGCTAGAGATCCAAGTTTGGATAAGAACGGGGCATGAAGACTTTTTAAAAAGGTGGCCTGTCTCACTAGGACTTTACTTTGTAGCCCAAACTCCAAAACAAATTTCTACATGGCTATGTTCTTTGGTATCTTGAAGACAAATTTAAAAGCCTTAATTTATGCTGGTCCACTGATTTAGCATCCCGACCTCGAAAGATGACTGAGCCATTTGCTAATGCAGGAACCAATTTAGCCTCCATGATTTTTACTAAATGCTCTTAACTAGGAAATGTGAACTTATCTTGCAGTGTCTTATAAGCAAAGAAGGAGGAAGCAATTTTAGCACTGAGACGGATATAATGACATTTAAATGAGACTCTATCATCAACAAAATGCCTAGATATTTGCAAGATCTCACTGACTCAATGGGCTTCCCCCTTACATGCCGGGTCTAAGACTGAAACACTGTATTGACATGATTTTAGTTTTCTCAATATTCATAACCGGATGATTAGCTGTTACATATTCTTCGAAGGACTCGATTAACCACTATATGCCTACTAGCGTATGGCTGAGTAATATAGTATTGTCAGTGTATTGTAGGCATTTTACATTACAACTTGCAAATTTAGGAAACTATGCCTTCACATTATTCAGATGTTGAGTTAGATTACCCATGAAAAGGTTAAACTCTGTGCAAGCATACAACCTTTCTTCAGGCCACCTTAGGTGTTAATTTGCTGGGTCAAGCTGGTTTCATCCCCAACTTCGCATGAGAGCATGTGGTGGTATATACGAGCATACTCAAATCAAAAGGTTTGCGCTAAGACAGACAAGGAGATCCCTAGTTAAGGCTTTGCTTTCTGCCGGTCGGCAGTGTGGAGCTGCTCCGAGCTGCTGCGGAGGGGCTGCACTGGTGCCAGCTCTGGATGCAGGCCTCCCTCCTTTCACTGTCCTCAAGCGGGAGCAGGGGACAGAGAGAGGCAGAGAGCTAGATTGCTAGCAATGGGGACCCTAGGCCCAGACAGCATTCAGGTCAGATGACCCTCATTCAGCTTTCTCATGTATGTGTGCACATGGGGGCTGGCACTGAGCATGGATAGGATTTGCATATGAGGGGGGTCTGTGCACTGAAAAAGGGAAACTTGCAGTCAGAGCTCCACTTGAAAAGAACTTATCTCTGCAATGTCCATGGGAAAGGAAGTGGTGGTATGGGGTATGGTGCTTTGGCCAGCAGGCTGAGCTGGAGACTGGGGGAGCATCAGCTGAGTGGTAGTCCTGTAGCCCCACCAGAAAGAGATGTGTGTGGCCTGAGAGAGTGCCTTAGAGCCCAGTGGCAAGTAAGACTAGGGACTTTTGAAAATACCAGGCTGCTAGTGGTGAGCTGAGCTGGTTTGCTGCTGCTAGTGCTGGGCTCTAAAGAAAGGCCGGTCTAAGGATGTGGGTAAGTGCTGATTAAGCTATTGCAAGGCTGGTGCAAGACAGGGGGTGTGCTTGGCCCTCCGTAGCAAGTGTGTCAAGGAATGCAGTTGATGAAGGGAAGTGTGCAGGTGTGGCTGAGAGCAGCAGGCTCCAGGCGGGTGGGCTATGTCAGCACAAAGGCCTGAAACTGCAGCGTTTGCTGCCTACGGCATACCACCTTGGCCTGAATAAGCCCAATCTCGGAAGCAGTGAGCAGAGTCAGGCCTGGTTAGTATTACTAACCAGGCCTGACCCTGCTTAGCGCTTCTGAGATTGGGTTCATTCAGGCCAGGGTGGTAGGGCATGCGGCATTCTGCCGCATGAGTAACTCTGTAGAATTTCACAGAGTTTTAAGCTAACTCCGTGAGCTCTGCCCACCCTTAGTCAAGATCTCTGACCACAGGTCTGGGTTGGCTTTGAAAATGGCATTGGGGGGGGGCGTGGCCTGGCCATGCACGAAGATGGCCGCTTGTTAAGGGAGGTCCGCGCACTGGAGGACAGAGGCGGTGGCGGCAGAGTCTGAAGAGCTGGAGGGGGAAGTTGCGACAAGCTCCCTTACCCATGCGCGGACCCAGAGGTGTCACGTGCCTTAGTCTATGGCCAGCGCTGCCCCTAAAGCCCAGTGCAGGCCTGCCATTCGATGAGCAGAATCTGGGCCTAGAGTCCTCTGTGGAGCCGTGGGCTTGATTACCTGCCTGGGCCCATGCAGCTGGACCGGACAGCTGCTGCTGCACACTGGAGAAGGAGGACGGGGCAGCTGAGAGCGAGGCATTGGCAGGAGTGCTCCCTCTCAGCCCCTCATAGACCACAATCAAGTTGCCAAGGGAGATGATATTCGGTGCGCTGTGGCCGGGAGGTTCGCCAAGGGCCCCCCAACTCACTCGCCCCCTCCACGGACTACTTATATTCCCGAAGCCCTGAACAGCAGTTTGGTGCGGGCTCCGGGCCTCAAATTAAATGAGGAGCCTTGGGAACGGCCCCGGCAGAGCCCTGGGAGATTGGACCTATTGCCTGTGGGTGCTTGCATGACCAGCGGACAGATGACCCTGGGGCCATAGCCCCTAGGGCCCCCCACCACCATTCCATTGATGCCGAAGGGCGCTATCACCTTTGCACGGCAACAGCGCTTGAGCCTGGAGGCTTACCGGAGGCTCCCAACCCATCCTACCCGCTGTCCACAGTTACACCACTCAATGTGGCACCATAAGCAGGAGGGGATTTGCTCTGGACCATTCGGGCCCTGTTTCTCTCTTCCTGACTGAGGGCCCATTGTGCAGTGATCTCTGGGAGGCAGACTGCCACCCCTGCGTGCCCACCATCAAAGACCCCGGATCAGGTCCCGGGGAACAGAAGGGCTGCCTGAACCTCCTGACACAACTCCCTGCAGGACTTTTCCTAGTCCTGAGACCACCTACTACTGCATTCTGCCCTGTATCGCCGGAGCAAGGGTCTACTCCGCCAGTCTGCCCTCTGCCTTGTCAGCACCCAAACCTCTATTCTCACCTTCACACCAATGGGGGTGGGCCCTCCTTCTCCTGGCAGCATAATTCTGGGATAGCCATGCCCAGGTACAAGTCAGCTGGCAAACTGGCCCACCAATTACTCTTCTCTGAGGCCCTCACTCATCATCGGAATACACCGGTGACCCCGGCACCTCCCGTACCCGACACACCCAAAACAGATGTCTCCATGGAATGCATTTTGCAGGAAATCACTGCGGTTGGTAGGAGATTGGATGCCATAAACACCAAGATCACATACCTCGCTGCGGAAACCAGGTCCATTCATACTGGCATTGCTAGTTATAAGGATGAGGTGACTGGTATGGAACGCTGCCTCTTCCTTGTGGAAGACAAACTCAATTCACCATCCAACAGTGACCAAGAACTTCAATACCTTCAGGACAAACTTACTGACTTTGAGGATCTGAGCCGCAGGGATAATGTCAGCTTCTTTGGGTTTCCGGAATGGACGGAGGGCATGAATGCCAAAGCCTTCCTCATAAACAGTCTCCCCACCATCACAGGTCTTACATTTTCTCCTCCGCTGGAGCTCCAAAGGTGCATTGGTTAGGTCCTATGTGCAAAGGCCAGGATGACAGACCTTGCCCATTATTGCCTGTTTTCTCCACCATGAACAAGTCCGACGGCTGCTGACCGCTGCCCATGCCCACGGGCCCTATGTATTTGATGGTATGGAATTGCAGATAGTCCCTGATTACTCCAGTGACACTAATGACAAACGGAGTGAATTTCTGGCACTGCGACCACAGCTTCAACAAATGGATATTAAGGAGGTCATTATGACCCTGGCGGTGACTGTTAATGTGGCGGTTGTTGTACCTCCAACAGGCTGGCGGTACATACTGCCATATTATGGGAATGGCGGGTTGGCTGAGCCAACCCGCCAGTTTTCCACTCATACCACCATGGCGGTATCAGCCGCCGGGCCGGAGATGTCAATCTCCAGCCTGGTGGCCGCATGGTACCGCCGGCAGCATGTTGAGCCTGCCTACCACCATTAGCAATACCATGAAAACCATGGTGGTAGGCCCTACCAGTGACAGGGAATTCCTTCCCTGTCACCGGTAGGTGGCTCCCCCACCCCTCCAACATACACCTGACACCCTCACCCCCTCCATTCAAACTCCCTCCACCTCCTCCGATCCTCTCACTCCTCCCACCCCCTCCAATCCTGTCACTCCCCCACCCCCCCATACACCCGCAGAAACACACCTCGCATACACCCAATCACTCACAATGGCATACACGCATTCATACATGCATATTTCCAGACATGCTCGCACACATTCATACACACAATCACACTGACATGCAGACCCGCACTCACTTCACCATTCTTACACACATTCACTCACACACATACACCCACGCAAGCAGCACAACACACACAGACACATTCACACACAAACTCACACATTCATGCACATAACCAGACACACACACACAACTCCCTCCACCCCTCTCCCCTGTGGGAAGCCTGACTTACTTTGTTCTAGGAGGCCTTCCGGCAGCGAAAGGGAAGGGACACTGCTACCGCCAGCAGCGTCCGCCAGCAGAACACCGCCAGGCCGTATCACAGGTCATGATACAGCTGGCGCCGTTCAACTGGTGGCTTGCTGATGGTAGCAGCACAAGCTTACCACCGTCTGCCAGTATGATCACTGCCAGATTACTGCCCTTCTTGTGGCGGAAGTCCGGCCGTAATCATAATATGGTGGTCAGGTGGTAGCCACGGTGACAGTATTTTGGCTGCCGTCACCGCAGTGGTAGGCGGTTTTTACCACCAATGACAAAATGAGGGCCTAAATTTGGCCTGCTCGAGCCCACAAGCATGTGGATTACAAAGGATGGCAAATCCAAAGACTTTTATGATCCTCAAGCCTTACACCAATTTTTAGTTAACCTTCTGCAACACCCCATGGACTCTTCCCCTGATACCTCCTTGACCACTCCATGCCCGTAGAAGGCACCTGCCCACCCTCATTCCCTCGTGAATGGACGGGGCCCTGCTAGGCCTCAGACTCCAAAATGGGGCAGGCCTGCTGACCGACCTCCCAGGTCACACGAGGATTGGGAAACTGCTCTCCAGGCAGTGGTGCCTCTCACCCATGAACATGGCAGAGACAAATCTAGATCCCCGCTGAAGCCTCTGCCCACGGATGACTGAGGAGTACCCCTTCTAGAACCAGACTACATTGCTACAGCGACAACCAGGATGAGACCGTCTACACCCATTACGTCCCCAGGCCACATACGTATACTACAGCCCTACATACAGCGCTAATGTTAAGCGATCTTGGGCCAGATGTAGGAAAGTTTTGCGAGTCGCAAATGGCCCGAATCGCTATTTGCGACTGTGCAAAATCGGAAATGGGATGCAAAAACCCAATTTCCGACTTGCAAAAAGCGATGCGAGCCGTTAGCGACTCGCAAAATGTGCGACCCCATTTTGCGACCCGCAAATAGCAAGTCGCAATTTGCGAGTCGCAAACCATATGCAATTGCAACTCGCAAATTGCGACTAGTCGCAAAAAGCCCATTTTGCACTTGCAATTTACCACTAACTCAGAGCAGGTGGTAACCATAACCAAAGTATAAAAGGAGACCCAGAAGGCATCTGGGTTACTCAAGATGGCGGAGATATACCTGATAGCAGTGAGGAGGAGAGTCCACGCAGCCCAACAGAGGAGGAGGAGCCAGAGACAGGAGAAGATATATAGAACAAGGCAGACTCTTTTTCAGCAAACTGAGGAAGAGATATACGATGAATACCGCCTTAGCAGCGCAGCCATACTGGAAGTAATTGATTTACTAAAACCACAGCTAGAACACCAGACACTGCGCGGCTGCGCCATCCCTATGCATGTGCAAGTGCTATGCTCACTGCACCTCTTGGCCTCAGGGAGCTATCAGGGGGCCATTGCTGTGGCAGGTGGGGTATCTCAAAGTGCAGTGTCAAGATTCCTCAGAGCATTCCTAGATGCCATACTCACACACAGGTCTCACTTCATATACCTACCCAGGAATGAGGCAGAAATCAACAGCACCAAGCTGGACTTTTACCGGATTGCCAACTTTCCCCATGTCATAAGATGTATAGATGGGACACATATTCAAATATGCCCCCCTGCAAACCTGGAACATCTTTTCCGCAACAGAAAGTGTACCCACTCACTCAATATTCAGGTTGTTTGTGACGCCCATTATGTCATCACTGACATTGTAGCTAAGTTTCCAGGCAGTACCCATGACTCCTACATTTTTAGGCACAGTGGGATACACCAACGCCTGGAACGTGGGGAGTTTGGAGACGGATACCTCCTAGGTAGAGCTGCATACACCTCGTAGACATACAGACAGGTCACTGTGCACACCAACCAGGACTTTCTAACAGTGTAATGTTTGTGCCCAACAGGTGACAGTGCATATGCTCTACGGCCATGGATTATGACTCCGTTCTTAACACCCAGCAATGAATGTGAGAGGCGATACAACAATGCACATAAGAGGACCAGGAACCTTATCGAACGCACCTTTGGATTACTGAAAGCAAGATTCAGATGCCTCCACCGCAGTGGAGGTGCCCTCCAGTATACCCCCATTACAGCATTCGAAATTGTTGTTGCATGCACCATCCTTCACAATATAGCCACCCGACATGGGCTACCTCTCACCCCTGCAGACCCAGATCCTGAGGATGAAGAGCAAGAGCAACCACATCGCCATCATGGGGATCGGAGTATAGCTAATCAAGGCAGACTGAGACGGGAACACATCGCAAACCAATACTTTGGAAGGTACGTGTCAACTCCAACCATACTCACCTATTGACCAAAAACTCCATTTGTTAAGTGGAACAAAAAACTATTTAATTTGTGCAGAAATACAACTATTTACAAATAATAACTGTTCATGGTCATCTAAATGCAAACCATGCATGGGGCACATTGATGTCATGTGCCACATCATCAGGAACAGGGTTCTGTCTATGTCCTACGGCGGCCCCTGCCAGCCTGGCTGGTCCCTGGTGGTTCTGCAGTGCTCTGCCTGGTACTCCCACTCCGGAGCACCCTAGTGTCACTGGCAGAGACACTGCTCACTGTAGAGCCCTCCTCGCTGTCCTGGGGTGTGTCCCCTGTGCCCCTGGACAGATGCCGTGCCTCCATTAAGTCAATCACGTGTGTGATACGGCCCAGGCCCCTAGCCACATCTCAAGCAAAATGGCCCATTTCGACCTGGAGGCCAACTGTCCTTCTCGACAGGCCAGTGGTGTTCACAGCCAGTCTGCCGATTGATGTGGCCATCCTGTCAAGCCTCTGTAGGAGCTGACGGTCCCTGCGCCGCCCACCCTCGCCCTGTGCCAGTAGTCCTGCCACCAGATCCCTCATGGACAGGGCTAGGTCCCCAGTGTTTGTGGCAATAACGTCAATTCTGGAATTTAGATGCTGCATGCTGGCCTCATTGTTTCTGACAAAGCGGTGCAGCACACCACTAATCCGCTCTAATATATTGTTTTGCAGGCGCTGACCACGCAGCAGCTGTGCTTCACTGTTGGTGGTAGGTTGACGGCCGGACACAGCCTGCAGCCCTGATCTCCTGTACCTGCATCGCCTGCGCAGCGGTGGCTGCCCTGTGTGCTCAACTGTGCCATTCCTGCCTGTTGCTGGCGCAGCCTCCTGGAACACAGTTGCAGCAGGTGTGGACATAACAGGGATGGTGTTGGTCGTGCAGGTGGGAGTGGTGGCGGCTCCTGTGCTTTCCTCATGGGGCTGGCTGCTGTGGGTTGTGGTGGTGTCTTGTGGGAGACCTGTGGGACATGGGGAACAGACTGTCAGTGTCTACTATCTGTTGCACACTTCCTAATAAACATTTGCCTATGAACTGCCTACTTGACTACATTTCCCATAATGCATCATTCTGGTGTTTGCAACCCTGAAATGGAGCTATCTTGGTTGAGCATGCCCCTGTGTACATGGTGGGTGGGGGTGGGGGTGTGGCATTGATAGGGGTACAGGCATATCACTTGGTACTCACCGGTTGATGTAGTGGGCTCAGAGGTGTCCAGATCTCCAAATCCTGACACTGCCTCCTGCTCCAGGGTCTCCTCCACCCTTTCTTCCAGGGGTGTGGGTGTTGGTACTGATGATGGTCCCCCTCCTGTGCCTCTCATCTCCTGGAGCCTTTCAGCCACCCTCTCCTTGGTCCGGGAGCGGAGGTCATACCACAGTTTTTTAATCTCTTCCACACTCCTGTGGCTCACCCCCAGGGAGTTGATTTTTTCCTGGATCTCCTGCCAGAGTTGTCTTTTGGTGGCTTCTGGCACATTGAGGGCTGCCTTTCCAAATAGTTAATCATAGTGCTGACAGCATTCGTCTGTCAGCACCTCCAGCTCCTTCTCTGAGAATTTTAGTTTTCTTTTTCTAGGAGTTTCTTCCATTGCAGCTGCTGTTCCTCCTGTGTGCAGTTCAGCAGTTTAAAATGGGTGTGGTCCTCCCTCCTCCCAGGTGTATTAGTTAACTTCCTGGCTGTGATGTCATCATCATGTGCCAGGAAGTGTTTCCAGAGTGTTCTGGAGTGGTTTCTGGAGTGTTCTGCAGCACCTGCAATCAATTTAAATGGTACTCGCAATTTGCGACACCCACTCGCAAATTGCGAGTTCGTTTTTTGCGCGGTCGCAAAAAGCGATCTCGCAAACAGCGGACTCGCTCTCTGCGTTGCGACTCCGGGTGCGAGTCGCAATTTCTACACTGACATTGTACATGCATTTCTATTAGCGACACACAATTTGCGAGTCGCACTTACTCGCAAATTGCGGAGTCGCTAATTTTTTCGTACCTACATCTGGCCCATGGTGATTGTTTCTCACCTGAGGCCAGCTTGGTTTTCTATGTACTGATACTGATTTTGATTGTTACGCAGACTCACGGATTGTGATCTGTCAGCTCCCCTGATGAACTGGTACTGTTTATATTGTTGAGTATGCCCTGCCTCCCCACCCTTCTCCACACGGGGGTGACCTAGGGCATGTGGGTTATGCAAGTTTAGGTCCACACTTAGCAGTTCCTGATCTGTACTTGGGGTTTCCCTCCCTTCGTGTCAATCCCTCCCCCCTCATCCCCTTTTCCTCCTACCAATACCTACTTGCTTTTCCATTCTTTGTTTACCTCACCCCCTTTCTCGTTAGGCCCCCACCACACCCCACCCCTACAACACCAGAGAGCCCCTACTCCAACCTTCTCCATCAGCAGTAATATCCTACCCTCCGGGGACTGAGGGTTACCAGCCTGGGTCCTTCTCCTTGGAACTTCCACACTCCCCCCCGGTCTCACAACCTACCTGTCCACCCCAAGACCTCCCCTTTCACTACAGACCACTCATCTCACTGCCTGGATGTCACAGGATGGCCCGCATGCTCATCCCCCAACATGACCATTGTCTCATGGAATGTCCACAGCCTGACTCACTATATCAAACAGAAGAAGATATTGGTCTACCTGCAGTCCCAGATGGCAGACATTTCCCTACTTCAAGAAACACGCCTGTCCCAACTCGAATCTGACAGATTGCATCATTATTGGTTGAGACCATCGATTCATAGCAGTTGTCGACCCACCTCCGCCTC